>NC_030389.2:41467349-42176517 GCF_001625215.2 Daucus carota subsp. sativus
TAAATAAAATAGGGGGAAAAGAAGCCCAGAGAGAGAGTTTATAATAGGATAAAAATGTCTTTTAAGCACATAAAAAGTTCCCTGTTAGTTAAGTTCTCTAAATGGGAATGGAGAGCTAGTTCGTTTGATTAAAAAAAAAACTTTTTGAGTACCAAGAAATTAGTTATTGTTTCAGAAAATGAAAAGAAAAAAGATTTAAGATATTATAGATAACAGTACAAAAAACTAGTGTATCTTCTATATTTAAACAAAAACATCACAACACAAGTCCTTACAACAAAGATCTACAAGTCAAGGAAGCTGCAACTCCCAGTCCTTACAACATATGGCTACAAGACCAACCTGCAACTTTAAGTTCTTATAACATATAGCTATGAGTCAGGGAACCTGCAACTCTCCAAGTCCAAGTCATCATGACCAGATAAGGCCATTGGACCTAGGCCATTACCATCCAAGGAAGCAACAATCATATATTCTCTTTCAGCATAGTTGTTCCTTTGTGTCCACCTTGTCCCATACACTATAAAACTGAGCACAACATCAAGTTCTATCCTTGATCCATCAGTACTCACAAAGAACGGATTTTGGTCATCATCCACATACGAGTATCCAGGCATCTTTCGGGCAGATAAATAGATAAAACGCATCGGTCCCCTCTTTATAAAGACCCCGTACATATTTATTTTGTACACAACACCATACATGATTTCTCCACTCATTGGTAAGAATGTGCGACACTGAACACATACAGGAAAGAGAACACAATCTGGTGAGTCTAAAACCAGTCCTGTGCCAATCCTCTTCAATTTTGTTACAGCAAGTAAATATCCAATCTCTTCCGTTGATTTCACATGCATCATCTGTTTCAGTAGGCGAGTCACAATCAAATTTTGAGAAACTTGTTTATTCTCGTCCAACTCTGCCAGGCGGACCACGACATAGAATGAATATTCTACCTCATTCAGCATGTTAACTTTTCTACCTACAATAAACAAATTATTAGTGAGAACAGTACACCACCCACTTCATTTGATTTGAATGTGTAAACAAATCAAGAATCTGCTTGTCCATGCACTTGAAACCACCATTTATAGCATAATATGTCAACCTTAGAAACACTAGGTCATTAGTTATTTCATATAATTCAAACAAATTCTTGTCCTTTGCATAGCAAAGAGTATTTAAGAGAAACCCCAGTAAAGAGATGCCCATCAAGCATTCTGTGGATTGGAAATGCCAGAGTTCTTTAGGCTACCCATGTAGGGATGTATTTTCCAAAAAAAGCAATCTATTTTGAATGACCTCTGCAAACGTATAGTCTTTACAAATAACCCATATAAACTGACAAAGACCTTTCAGCTCAATATGTGAGTCAGTTTAGCAAAGTTGCGATCAAACTACTGCAGTTGTATCACCACTCAGGTGGTACTCTATTCTCTAAAGATTAGAAACTAGTACACTCCACACACCTCGACAGATTTTCCATAAAATTAAGAGGTAGTGCTAATTTAGTGTATTTTCTGGATATAAAATCTTTTATAGAAGTCATCAGAGAGCTGACAAGCTTCTAGGTTCTAACACTTCACTAAAACTATAAGAAACCCTAAACACGTTTCTGAATCCAATCAAAAACCAAATCCATAAGCTTAAAACTTTATGCAATGTCCAATAAAGCCCTAAGAACTCCAAAAAAAGTTAAAAATAAGTCATTCATTTAGCAAAAAAAAACATCCCATGGAAGTTTAAATGAGCTTGTCGAAGTTTTCAAGCTTCATTTAAGCTATTATGTCATTATATAATCTCCTAAACCGCTTTTCGACAAATTAGTGGTAACTCTGAAAATGGATGAATTATTTGCCAGGGTGTAAAGTGCGCCTAGATCTTGAGGTTTGATCATATTTTCCTATAATCTTCAATTCTTCATCTTATAAAATTTAGACCTACTCATATTTAGTCACTATTTTCTCATACCTTCTTTTTCCATATAACTTCTTTATAATTCTTCATTTCATCCTCTCATTCCATTCCATCCAAGCGAACGCAACCTAAGAGATCTCTTGAAAGCTATTGTACTGGGAAGCTATTAATTTGAATTTGATTAAATTATTTAACTTGATTGGAGAAAATTCCCCCTTTTTCACATTTTCGATAAATATTGCCTCAAATATCACATCCTGGAAAAATGGCACTAAATATCACTCTAAAACGCTAGTTCATTTCTTACAACCCAACTTAAAGTTACGTTTTGAGTTGGAAACCCCAACTTGAAGTAGCGTTTGTGCTGAAAACCCAACTTAAAGTAGCGTTTTAAAATTTTTTCAGAAAACAAATTGTGAAAACGCTAGGTGATGTTGCGTTTTGAGTGTTAAATTAGACACGGATAACACAAGTTAAAGTAACGTTTTAGAGTGATATTTGGGGCTAATTTTTCAAAATGTGATATTTGGGACATTATTTCTCAAACTTGTGAGATAAACGGCCAATACTCACTTGACACCTACTGACAATTTGGATGAACAAGAAGTACACAACTATAGCATATACTTGGGCACTTCGACAAGCCCCTGAAACATTGAATTTCTCAAGTCTTGACTCCCTGCAAGTCTGCTGTTCCACAAAACCCATCGTTGATTCCTCAGATCTTACTTCCAATCAACCCTAAATGTCTTCTTTCCATCATTTTTAATGTGTTAGATATCTTACTTTCGTAGTTAACTTTTATTTCTTTCTTTAGTTCTTATTTGTTCCATTTTGGATCTTGTTTAATTCTACCATGTTTTGGTTCGGGGCTTATTTTGGTAACTATGAATCTAGGAACCTAAGGTTGCTTAATTTTTTGAAGCAAGTGCTCTGTTTTTATTTATTAAATTTAAATGTTAGTACTTAGTACAATGTTATAGGCGTATTATATGAGACCTCATATGTTATTGAGTATAGAATTTCTAGTTGCATAGTTTACGTTTTTAGTGATTAGTAATAGATATAATATTAGATTTTCAAATAGTGGAATTATTATTAGATATCTTCACTTTCTATTATGGTATATTGAACGCTAAAGTGTTCTAACAGGTCAAGATTTTCAAAGCTTCTTGTAAGTAAGAGGATTTTATATTTTAGTAGACCCTTTAGCTAACTAGATATAAAATAACTTAACAATTTCTCTGTTCTGTTCTCTATATCTTGTTTTACCAATTATAGAGATTAAATCAGTTTAGGCAAAACCAAAACAGTCTGCAGAATGGCCGTTTTCTGTATTGAATTGCAAATATTAGATCCCTAATTCAGAGTAGTGGATGCTATTCCCCAAATTATAAATTCTCAGCTAAAACTTTTATACCTAACAGGTCAACACTCACAAATCACAATTCATTCTCCGAAATGCCAAACCAAACTCAAGAACCAACTGAAATACTAATTGCATTTCATCATTTCCAAATACAACATTAGTCGATACAACAAAAAGGAGTAAGGCACGGAACAAGCTTAAACAACATTTTATTGACCTATTACAACCACAAAAGCAAACCTCAGTTCTACCAATCCCTTAAAAAACACAGTTTTTAAGCAGCATTGCGAAAAAACACATACTATACAGCCACGCATTCGAATAACAATGCGGAGAACTAGTTGAACACAAAGTGCAGAACACGAATTCAGTCCCCTTGTTCTCATTTCAAGCATATTCCTCGTTTAAGCCGGACCTACATCTATAGTATATAATAAAAAACGTGCACAATATTTAATTTTCGAATTATCGTTTCGAGCATAGTTCTCGTTTGAGTCAGATCTCTTCGTACAAACTATATTGTATATGTATCACAACAAACACATAGGACTAGATCTCTTAATCTTGAGACCAAACAAAAGAGAATAAGAACATTAAATACACAAACACGTATATATACAAAACTAAGCATATATAGTTAGATATATACACACAGATACGTAGAAGATTTGCAAAGAGAGAAAAAGGGGTTACCTGATATGAAATTGAGCAATTGAAAAGGGGGTCAGAAATCGGGAAGAACAAGGATTTGAATTCATATAATTCCGTGTCGCTGGATATGGTGATGGTGAGAGGGAGAGTACACCTTTTTAATCTTTCTGTTTTTCTTGTTATGATATTTCTGAAGTACTATATCCAGTTCGATTTTATACACCTATTTTTTTGACCGACACATATTTTAATAATTTATATAATATAAATTTATAATTTATTTTTAAAACTTTCTTCTATTCTAAAAATGAAAATCTTCTGAAAAAAAAATGAAAATCTTAAAAAGAATTATTGAACCTTTACAATGTCACATCACATCTCCGCGGGAGTAGAAAAGAGTTACTCCCTCCATTTTTATTTACTTTTCTTATTTGAAATGTCGGGACTATTCATAACACGAGACAAATTCCTAATCTACGTTTAGTTCATAAGATTAAAAATAGTCGCGAGTGGTCTCGTTGTATTCGTATTCATGAGTATTTTAATACAGTGTAGATTTTATATTTAATACTAATACGAAATTAAATATATTAACGATAAAAAATGTGTATTGGCAAATGTGATAAAGACAAATAGGAAAAATAATCGGAGACGGAGGGAGTAATAATTATATGAATTTTTTCAAACGGTCATATATTTTTAAAATGCTAATAAACAAAATAACAATAATCATCGATACACTCTCTCATTTTTCTTATCATTATACTTCGGAGTGAATTACAGGAGTACAGACTTTTTCAGCTTAAGGAAATAGCCAAATCACAGTTGCATTCATGGACATTACTACAGATAAATTCTTTTTTAGTCAAAGAAAAATTTATTAATATTTGTAAGCAAAACAAATCCAAGTAAATCCTCACTAAATATTCCATAAATTAGTTGAGGGCGGCTTGAAGTAGAGCCGAGTAAAACCGAACTGAAATCGAAAAATCCGACCGAACCGAATAATTTCGGTCCGGTTCGGTCCTAATATTCTAAAGGTTCGGTCCGTTCGGGTATTTCGGTCTAGATCAAAATAAAATACGATCCGGTCCGGTCCTCATCGAAAAACTTCGGTCCTGGATCGAATGGACCGAACTTATATATAATAAATAATATTTCTATTTTATATATTTAATAACAATATAACACATTACAGTTATACACATATTCAATCTGGCATACATGAGTGATGACTGATTAGTCCATGATAAAAGAGCAGACAAGTCACAAGAAGCTTTCCTGACTATTTGTTTAATTTTTTAAAAAAACTTCGGTTTTGACGGACCGGACCAGACCGACTAAATTATTTCAGTTCGATTTCGGTTCGATCGTTATATAAACTTCGATCCAGTTCGGTTCAGAAAATTTTAAAAGTTCGGTCATCGGTTCTTTCGGTTCGATAATGCTCAGCCCTAGCTTGAATGATATATGATATTATATGAGCCCAAAAAATAATCGACAGGTGGATCAGACTATTCTAGGCCCGATAGTTGTGGACTAGTGTATAAGAACGGCATCTGACCCATGATAAACAGAAAGTAGGGTTTAGTGGTATACGCCTCTTTCTCCCTCTTTTCTGCAGCTGTATATATACTGCACATCCGAGACTCTCTTGTACTAATTATTTGTGTTTGTAGTAATAATAATTTTAATTTGATTTGAAAAGAGGGCAGTGATGAGTATTGATGAAAGTCATGCACCACTCTGAATAATCAGTGATGATAACCTTTCTCTTACCCATTTTTATACCTGAGCCCTCTTGTAATTTCATTATTCATCTTATCTTGTGATAATTAAGAATATATTTGTTTTATTTTTGTGATTTGTGTTTAGAGTGAGAAAATTGGAGGAGGACCAAGTGATGGTGGTCTTGTAAGATCAAACCATGATGCGGACCGTATAAGCCTAAGGCTTCTGTGGATAAATTTAGGTTTCTGATGGTTCCTCTTCCCAGATACACTTTTGCTGATACTCTAGTCATCACTCATGTTTTCAATAAACAAGTGACGCTAAAATAATTGGATAACATTGGAGTTGGTGGATCTATCCGAAAACAAAGCTGAATTGGCGGATGTTTTATTCATGTTCATGTATGCTTAATTTGCATAATCGATCAATTCGCCAGAAAGAATGTACTCCCTGTCTCCCTCCGTCACTTTTACATATTCGTTTAGATAATTGAGAAAAATAATAAAAATTATATTACTAGAAAGTCTATTTAATTTATTTTAATATGCAATTTTCAAATTTTAAAAATAATAAATAGATAATTTGTAATGTTTAGTCAAAAAATGGTCAATTTGACTTTCCGAAAAGCAAAATAGATATGTAAAAAGGGATGAAATTATCAATTCTGGAACTAAGTTATCTACAATATCATCTCTGACAAAACAAAAACGAGAACACAAAACAATAACTAATTAATAAATGTATGAAATTAATTAAAATTTATTAAATAATCCAATTTTATTTATTTGATAAAATATTAATACAAAAAACATGTAAATCAAATATATGATGTTTCAGTGTCATAATTTTCATCTAATTTCCAATCGTATAATCATTTGTATGAACTTGAGGAATCATGCTGTTCAAATGAAATGAACATTTCTCTTAAAACTTGTGTGTTAATTTTTTAATTCAAATAATTAGAGTAAAATGATTTAAATAATAAAAATTATAACTTGATCAGCTCCATCTGAAATACAAATTTCATTTTTTTTGTCAGGCAAATACAAATTTCATTTTATTCTCGCTCATTCCATCCAACTAATACCCATACAACTCAATGAACAGTTGAACACCCTAGGCAATGCTCACATTTGCAAAAAATTGGCAGAAGGCTCTCTTTCAAACTAGGCAGCTTCCTGGAGTGCAGGAGAAATAGACAACAGTTGAGTTGAGTGAGTCCACTTAAACTAAGCATGTAACATAAGAGTATTAGTACTAGTAAATGGTTTCATTTCGACTAAGCACACAACATAAAATAACAAACAAATGGTTCAACATTTTCAATAAACAAGATTTGATTTTATACATTGAGAGTTTATGTTAGTAGAATTGCAAACTTTGACTCACCTACATGATCAGACTTGCAAATAATGCAGGTAGGTGAGTTTAGTTTCCCTTCCATGTAAATTGCTCCTCCATTCTTGTATTGTTTATTGATTGGAATCTAACCTTTGCCCTGTTGAAAAGGTCAGGAGATGATTAATATCAACACGTACGCAATTACGTCTGATAAGAAATCAGGTTCAATCTTATGATTTTTTATAACAAGAAACTAAGTTTGAAGTCTCTGGTAAAATTAAATATGAATGTGTAGGTATTGATTTATTACAAAATTCAATTCAGTTCGATTTGAAAGAGAACAAGTTTATTAAGCAAAGTCATTGACCACTGGCCTCAGTATAAATATTACTAGTCACTGAGAAATCATATAAGAATACAGATACTTTTATCCTTTACAATGGCATCCAGAGGAGATAATGTGGAGAAATACAGGTCTTTTCTGGATTCAGAAAATGCGAAAGACGTTCAATGGAGGTTTGGTGCTCCTCCAAATTATGATATTGTCAACAAACTTTTTGAAGAAGGCCAAACTAAGGTGATTTTCTCCAAAACAACTACAACTACAACTTCATGAATTGTGTAAGTACATTTTCCTGGCGGAACTTTATTAGTTCAAAAACTTGGTTATGTTTGTGTGTAGATATGGCCAGCGGGTTCTCTGGAAGAAAAAGTGCAGAACCTTGTAAAGACGTGGGAAATGGAGATTTTTCATAAAGCGCGACTAGAAGACTTTAAAACGCTTGATCCAAACAAGTTTACTATAAGCATCAACGGTAATAGATAATTAACACGATTCAAAAGGTCGTCTGTTTGTCTTATACTACCAACTCTCCTAAAACGTTAAGGTGCTAGTAAGATGACTTAAAGCGTACAGAGGCTTAATGTGTTTTAAAAATTAGATACAGTTACTGAACACTAACTAGTTGTTATTTTTTAGGAAGGAAAGGCATGACAATGGGAGAGATAAAAAAGATCAAGGGAGCATACAATGCTATGCTACAGACACAACTGCCAGAACACTATCGTGTCTACAATCCGGCTGAAGAATCAGCTGATTCATCTCATATCATTTTCACCACAGCATTTCCTCGCGGATTTGCACTAGAGATTCTCCAAGTTTATACAGGACCACCAGTGATTGTGTACAAGTTTAGGCACTGGGGTTTTGTGGAAGGTCCTTTTAAAGGACATGCTCCTACTGGTGAAAAAGCGGAGTTTCAAGGAATAGCCATCTTCGAGGTAAGACCATGAGCTGTTATATTAGTTGTCCTGATTCTAGAAACTACGATGAGATTACAAGTATTGACAGGCTAAAATATTATTAACAGTTGGGTGAAGACTCAAAGATTGTGAAAGTGGAGTTATTCTACGACAGGGGAGAACTTATCGGAGGTCTTATGAAGGGTGGAAAGACTAATGACTCCATTAGTGAAATTGCTTCAAGCTGCCCCATTATGAGAAGTACAGGATAGTCTTTGCAGGATATAGATGATGAATTGATGATAACCAGAATAATCAGAAATGATTCTACCTAAGTCATATACTATGTATTACTAAAACTGTGCATTTTCCTTGTATTTTCAAAGAATTGGTGTGTTTAATTTGCCAAAAATAAAATAAAATTGTGTCTTTATTTCATGAATATAATTACACAAGTATCTCCTTGCAGTTTCATAATATGGTTTGCAGTTGGATCAGTTTAGTGCTTTGAAATAATATAGCTTAATTTTACTAACAAATTTGATTAGATTTAACAATAGTTCTTAAGTTAACAATCATTTTAACTACTACTACTACAAAGCAAATTACACAAAGGGTCTTAAATACCATTGAGCCAAACACATACACATGTTTTATCATTCTGACAATTTACTGAATCCAGATAACCACCAGGATTACTCGACATACATGCACTCTGACAGCTCTGCAGGGTGCAGTTGTTTACTGGTATGGTCGTGTTGCCTACAATCGGATGACCACCTAGATTATGGTTCCAGGATCCTCCACCTTGTTCTTCATTCTTCATTTCACCTGTTACAGAACAATAGCTTAGTCTGACAAGTCGCGATCGCGTAATACACATTTAAACATATTTAACTTGACACGCTATTTACCAATTGTAACAGGCAAGTTTAAGCCAAGTGTTGCATAGAAAACACAGATACAGAGGATCCCGAAAATGTTTTTGCCCATAATGCTGCTTACATTTGTTTAGTTCTCCTAATGGAACACTCTGATATATATACTAGCAGAGACAGAAGGGAATTTATGTGGAGCTTTAAATGTAAATAACTAAAATTGTATGTTTCATAAGTATGGTTAACTGGCGCTTATGAAACAGTCCAAAATCATTTATAGCACTTTGCTTGTAATATTTGATGACAGAAGGGGTGTTTTAATAACTTGAAAACTGTTATGGTGTGCTTGTGAACGTGGATTGCACGTGGAATTCTGAATTCGATCACATGTTTAAATTAATAGAATAATTAGGATGTAAATTTCAACAAAAATTCAAAATGCTAAAATATTAGTATAGACTTGAGTATATGAAATGACAGTTCATATTATATTACTCGAAATCAAGCATTTGAAACTAATGAGATGTTCTCAAAATAATCTTAAGAAGAATATGTCTTAGTATTATTTATAATTATATTGAATAAATATATGTAATCAAAATTCTAGTTTAAAAATAATAATTAGGTATGTGTGCAGATATTGCCATTAGGCTGTCCGTGGAAGAATAAGTGCAGAACCCTGCAAGGACATGGGAAATGGAGAATTTCACAGAGCTTGATGAAAAAGCGTTGATGATAACAACAACTCAAAAGGTCGCTTGTTTGTGTTAAATTCATCGAGTGTGTGTCAATCCAAGTCCCAGATTCTAAAGATAAAGAAAATTTATGTTGAATTTATGTTTAAGACACATAATACATAAAATGGCTACTTGATCCGAATGAAGGGGATTATTGTGTTTCCAGCTGAAAAGTTATTCATTGTAAAATTTTCATCTTATGGGAAACAAACCTGTAGTATTTTTTTCAACCATTTGATCTGGACCCATGTCCATGTAATTCCTGTAAATTTATTTTGGAGCTAGATTTCATGAGTAAATTTGATTAGATTGGCCTCTTCTTTGATTTTAGCTACTGTTAAATAAATTTTAATAATAAGATAAGTTAATGTATTTCTGACAAAAAATTGGAGACTACAGTGTTCAAATATTTCTACAAGCAAAATTTAAATACAATTTGTTTATTGCAAAAATGTATATTGACAGCTGAACCCCCCAGCTTTTGCAAGCAATGAAATACAAAACTACTGACAACTGAACTTTGATAATATACCAGATCTCTGAATCTGTCACTAACATCCATAGGATAAATCCAAAATATAAAAATATATTACTATTTAGTAAATTGCACAAAGGGTCCTGTGAGACCAAAGATTAAATGCCGTTGAGCCAAACACAAACACATGTTTTATCATCTCGACAATTTACTGATGCCAGATTACCACCAGGTTTACTCGACAAGCATGCACTCCGACAGCTCTGCTGGTTGCAGTTGTTTACTGGTATAGCAGTGTTGCTAAAGATTGGATGACCACCTAGATTGTGATACCAGGGCCCTTCACCTCTTGCTTCATTGTTTACCTCACCTGTTACAAAACAATGGCTTAGTACATATACCATATTTGCAAGAGGCTATTACTTGCGCAAAATGTACACAAATTGCGTTATAGTGCATTTTGTACATAATAAGCGCGGATAGCATGTTGCAACTAAATACACAATTAAATCAATATAAAGTGACATGATGTATACAGTATACCTATTGTAACAGGCAAGTTTATGCCAATTGTTGCATAAACAACACAAACACAGAGAATACCAAAAATGGTTTTGCCCATAATGCTCTGCTTACAAAAGTAGAGTTTGGAGAGTGTGTCAGTTTATATTATCTAAAATGTCAATAAAACACTCTGTATATAGAGAAGAGATAACTGCTGGAATTTATGTTTGGAACATATCATGTGCATTTGATTAATATTTGTATAATCATAAATACTGTCACCTAAATGTTTTGGTATGATTTCCTAACTACACATATAAATGTCATAAATGAAAGGATTTTGTAATTTTGTGAATCTTCTTGTCATTTAGTGGTGAGATTTTAAAGTGAGGTTTTATTTTTGAAGAAATTGTCAATGATCATATCTTATTAGATTTCACAATTTTTTTTAACATATTATAATACTGGCTTATAATCCGTATAAGAGCTGTTGGTGTTTTTTTTATTATTATATATACAAATATATTTTTTTGCATCAAATACACTAATTATTTTACAAGACTAAAAAGAATTGCCCTTTGATCGCTTGCCTGAACTCTGAAAAGTTCGATAGGATAATGATTCAGATGCGAAACTCCTTTATTATCACTAAGTGAACGCATTCTTTTTTTTTTTTTTTTGCTAACTAAGTGAACGCATTCTTACATCACTATTAAATAGATTGTATAATTAAACCTAGGATCGAATATTACTGAGCCACAAACATTCACATGTTGTATCATCTTCGCAGATTGCTGCTGCTATGTGATAACCTGCAGGTGTGCTCTTTGTACATGCAGAACGACAGATTTGCTGGTTGCCGTTGTTTATCGGTATGGTAGCGCGTTTAAAATTAAGTTGAGGGCCGTCTACATTTTGATCCCAGGGCTCGTGAACTTTCCCTTCCTTCTTCACTTCATCTGTCACAAAAGATCTTAGCATTAAATTACCGACAGGCGACAGCGGCGGAGCTATACATACGAGCAATCGGAATAAAAATCTCGTAATGTGTGACGAAGGACACACAGTAAGCATAACTCTCGTAGAAATGAATTATTTTCATTGGTAAAATCGACGTGAATGCAAGGGCCTATTAATATTCATTATTTATTCATCAATCAAAATTTACCATTCTCGTGACAGTTAATGACTATTGTGTGCTCTTGTACCCGCTACAGAAAATTTCAATAAAAATACAAATATTATTTAGTCTCGTCAACATCAATTCTGGATCCGTCACTAAACACATACCATATAAGGGTCGCGGAGAACCACTCCTTAAAATAGAACCATAGAACCACTAGGGTTCTGCTGCAGAACCCTAAATTTTAAATAGATTTTTAGGATCTAAATTTAAATACATGTTTTTTTCATGTTTTTTCATCGTTGTGTGTGTTCAAAAATATAATCCATAGATATTGACAATTTTTTGTGAAGTTCTGCTGCAGAACTCCAACTAATACTTAAAAGTTCTGCTGCAGAACCCTTACCTAATAAGGTAAGAGTTCTATGGTTCTCTATCTAATCGTTCTCTCTGGAACATGACCCTAACATATAAATGATTGTTAATTGTAACATGTATATAAGCATTTAGGTGATGTATTTACGTACATATAAACAACAGCTACACAAAAATTGTGACAACTTTATATTCATTTTACATGTAACAAGTGTGACGAACATGAAGTAGACAATGTTAATCGTCGAGCTAAAAAATATAAACACACGCGGTACATATATAAAAGTTGCAATGCTATATACCAGCTGTAAACAATGCAAAATGCAGAGAATCCCGAAAATGATTTTGCCCATAATGCTGCTTACAAAGGGAGAGTTTGGAGAAATGTTAATTTGCAGTTTCTAACTTGTCAATGGAACACTGTGGGATTTATAGTTAAATTTAGTTACATTCACATACATCTTTGTAATCTTGTCTTTAATTATTCATGTCATATATAATGAATTTTTGTTAGTATTTAACCTCTACTTAAATTTTCATACTCTCTTTATGTCTCTTTTACTTTTGACATGTAATCTAAGATGTATGAGAATTATATTTTCAATTATTATTCTTTTGAAATTTTAATGAATAAAATAACTTTAAAATTTAAAAGTAATTATGAAAACTATTTTTATATAATTTATAATAAGTGCAAAAAAAAAAAGGCACACAAAAGAAGCCGCGGAAAGAACATGTCTCTTACCCACCTTCCCCCGCTTATTTACACTTCTCATTAATTTATGTCTATATATTAAAAGAGGATCGGAGTAAAACGAGCGGTCAATAAAATAATCGTGAAAAAATAAATTTATCTCTCTTTAATAAAAAGATAACAAAAATGTTATGACTTTTTAATAAATGCCTCTTTACCATAGACATTGACTTATAAGATGCAATAGCATTGTAATATGCACTTTAGTGATTTATTCCAAATATTTTGAGTTCAGTTAGTTATCTAGTTGCAAATGAGGGTTGAGATTAATTATATTTTGGCCGTTACCCTTTGCAACACTTGCTTTCACAATTATTAGTGTTTTAAAATGGTACATGATATAAAAAAGTAGGTTAATTAACTAATTCAAAGAAAACTACATGCATGTAGAAGGAAAAAAGTGCTTATTGTTAATCAAGAAACCTATGGCAGCATAAGCTAATGTAACCATAGAGAAAAATATGAAACATCATCAATGCACATAGTGTAAATTATTAAGAGGTTGATAGCTACAAGTAGTAGTATCTTTCAAGCTCCGGAAATACTAATTATGATGAGGATGCAGCTGAAGTTTCAATTTTTCGAATAGCCACGATCAGTTCCTGTTGAATTTTGGGTCTGTCAGGCAACAGAACTATGTCTTTCCATACTTGTGATCCAATCCCCACTATCAATTCTTCACCATCATGTTCACCAGCTGCTGCTGCATAAAGTTCCTCGATGGAATCCGCTTCATCGTTCAACTTGCTTACCATTTTCAGACATCTGATTTCATCTGGATCCACTAACAACTTGCTCAATCCATCTTTGTACCCTATTAACTGCATTCATCAACCAGTGACCACTCAAACACTCCATCTTCATTCATATGTAATAATAGTACTATCTGGAGTGCCAAATAGTCTAGCTATATGTAATTTGAAACTCTTGAATTCAATGCTAAATTCTACTATTAGTAGTAAATTCTTAGAACTTACAGTAGGTGGAGCACCAATGCCATTGGTGCAGTAGAGCCTGGCATGATCGACAAGTTGGCAATAATTTGGAAATGCATTAGCAAATCTCTTGTGAGATTTCAACTGTGAATTCACCCTCACTGCCCTTCCAGTTGCTACAGCCCTCCTGCAATAATATTGCAGATTACTTCCCAACTATAAAAATGTACTCTATTATTCGTAACATTGATGCTTCTAGTAAGAAGTTCGCGTACCTGATACCTCTAACAACAGCCAAATAAGCATCACAAACAACTCCCACAAGCTCTATTCTATAAGGCCTTCGTTTGCCTATTTTTTCATAACCTTCTTCGTTTTCATCTATTTTTTCCCAGTAGTTCTCAATAACAGTCCCATCATCTTGGACAATATAGCCAACTCCCATGCGATAGCGATGCTTATGAATGTCACGTGCCATGACAATTGTCTGTTGGACAAAGGGCTCCCATGAAAATGTACCATCCATGATCACATCCCTCCCTTCATTCAGTGCTGTGACTAGGAGTGATGATGCAGCATCTGTCGATGTTTGATGCACCTGTTTCAGTTAAATGATATTGAATTTAGTCCTTCCGTGAGAACGAACTTTATAGAAATTCACTACAACCTATGCATTAGTCTTAAATTTATAACTTCAAGTCCTATTCCGGAAATTCTATAAAATACCAGTTCAGCAGTTTGAAGCATATCCTGATGATGTCCCCTGGAGCTAATAGCTCTATAGATCACATCCCTCTCCTTAAACGCATCCGCTTCCACTACTACTGCATTTGTTCCAGCTCCAGACCAAAATGAACTGCTCAAATTGTTAAAATTCTTTATTAAAAAAAGATAATCAAGGCGCGAAATTCTCAGCTATTTTTTAAAATGAGAGGATCCTCATTAATATATATTCATAATTTCGAAGATTTGAAGTATATACTCATTGAGGAGGTCTTTGAGGACAGTGCTCTTTCCAGCTCCCATACCACCACCCATGAAAAGGAGCACAGGACTTCTTTCATTGTGAGCCACGGGTACCATGAGCCCAGTTGAATCTTCTGGCCCGTTTGATGACCCAATGGCCTTCATTTCCTCCACTAAAAGAGATATTGCTCTTGTCACTTTCAGATCCTTTGTTACCTTCTCGAATCTCTTCTTCCTGAGTTATAATTGCCAATTTAAATTAAATCAGATTTTTTAGTCAACTCAAATTCTATTTCCTGATATTTTAGAAACCTACAGAGTAGTTATGTCTACATTAACCACTTTTCTTTTATGTTTCATGTAGTATTAAACACTAGGCCCCATTTTGTTTACCAGAAGCGGAAGCTGCAGCTTCTTGGTTTTCGCTTTTCATAACTCGTTTGTATAAATAAGTAAAAATACTTTTAAGAAATTGAGAACACTAGCTTCTGTTTTAGAATTCTACTTTTTTTTCCAAAAACTTTATTAACTTCTCACTTCTAATCCACTTTTTATTTTAAACCACAAATCACTTTTTTTAAGTTTGTCGAGACGGCCCCTAGAATTTAATGATACTGAAGGAGCATCGCAAGCTGGCATCAACAAAGGGACATACAGTTATGGTCCAAAGAAGAAGAAAATGAGATGTTTTGACATTGATTCTGATTTTGGATTTTTGGATAAGATATTTGAGGAGATTTCTATGCAAGACAACTCTATTTGGGAGATGCCAAGATGTCTCCACCACAAGTCAAAATCCACAATTACACAAATATAGAAATTGTATGTTGTGCATCACAGCGGTACAAAATTGTTCTTACTTTGCTATTTGTTTGGTGGCCCGTATTATTATCATTGTTTAGAGTCGAATTGTCTACTTTCCTAATAATTGGGAAGATAAGTTTGTACCTGATCCGGTAGGTAAAAATAAACAGTAGATAGAATTCAACTTACTTTTTGTACCGAGTTTTGGAATAATTTGAACTAGGGAAAATAGATTTTTTTGCCACTCAACTTATAGTGTTTTTAGAAACTTACTACCCAACTAAATTTTTTATTCTTTTAGTCACTAATGTTAGGTTTGGTTTTATTTTTAGCTACCAACTTAGGTTTGGATTTGATTACCAGCATTATTATAATTTTTTTGTCGCTAAACTTATTGCGTTTTTAGAAACTAACCACTGAACTATAATTTTTTTATTTTACTCACTAGTGTTAAATTTAGCTCTTTTTTTTGTCACTGAAGTTAGATTCAAATTTGATTATAAGCATTACATTTTATGTGTATCATTATTAAAATATAGTGGTAGTCGGTAATATTTTGATGATTTGATATATATTTGTATTTTTATATGTAGTACTTTTTATGTCTTCAAGGTCGCTTACCTTGGATGAAAAGAATTTTACACGCATAGTATGGCCTTTAAAAGATGTAGTTTATCTCTATTTATTTATCTCGAAAATTAAGTTTTCCTCTCTATTTATTTATCTCGAAAATTATAATAAGATAAAGTTATGAAAATTTTTGAAGATAAATTTAAGAGAGATCTTAGACTGAGCTAGTCCATTGAAAGTTTAATAGCGAAAGATGATGCGTCATATCACTCAATTACACTTTATCTTATGAGAGAGGGCGAATTGTTTGAAATCATTGATTTCATATTCATGATTTATTGAATTTTTAAAATCTAATTACTATTTTTCCTGATTTTAATTTTTCATCGGCTCATTTTATATTATTATTGCTATATATAAGGATATAAACATACGACACATCATCAAAGATTAGATACTATCACTATGTATAAATGATGCTACAAAAAATTATCATAATGCCAATAATCAAATCCAAACCTAAGTTGGTGGCTAAAAACAAAACCAAACCTAACATTAGTGATTAAAAAAATAAAAAAATTAGTTGAGTGGTAAGTTTCTAAAAACACTATAAATTGAGTTGCAAAAAAATCTATTTTCTCTTTGAACTATCGTTTGATATTATTATAGGTTCGTGTTCTTTTAGAACAGCTATATGTTTGAAGAACGGCTTACCAAAATTGCACGAATTTTCAACACAGTGAAGATGTAAGGTAATACTCCCTCCGTCCCATTTTAGTTGTCACATTTCTATTTTTGTTGGTCAAATTGACTAATCTTTGACCAAAATATTATAAGTCATTATTTCATTATTTTAAAAAACTAAAAATTACATCTTAAAGTAGATTAAAAGTTATTTCCAGCGACATATTTTTTTTATTTTTTCACTTGATAAAATATTAATAAATTTGAATTAAATTTTGGTCAATTCGATCGCCCAAAAGTGACAACTAAAGTGAGACAGGAGGAGTACTATCATTTATTTTTAGTCAACACGGTGAAGATGTAAACTGTAAAGTAATATAGAGTATCATTTATTTTTGTTTGGTAAGTCAAGGATGAATCTTTGGAAGGTAAAAACGTTACTTCTAGAAGAAAAATTGACTTCACCGCTAATAATTTTGTCATCACTAAGGAAATCATAATCATGCATGACAGGATTGATAGCAATGACTTCTCCTCACCATTCTTGATTTCTTCCATACCACTTATCCTAACCATTTTCACATGCTATTGACAATATTATTTTAAAAATTCAACTTTTTTTTTTGGTCATATAAAAATTCAACTTGTTACATAAAACTTAAAAAAATTGAAGATTAAAATATCAGAGAAAAGAATGAGGTCAAACCTTGTAACTAATCCACTTATATCGGTTATATTTAGCAAAGCTCTTGGTGCATAATTCCACATTATCTATTATCATATTAATAATATATTTTATTTATAATAATTTTAAAATATAATATTATTTTTAAGATATTAGTAATTATTATATAACTAATGTAACGAAGTAAAATATCTTATAAATTTAACAAATTTTATAGAATATAATACAGGTCCAATTTAAATAATTATTTTTAGCCTGACATAGAGATGCTGTCAAGTAACATCATATCTTTTGTTTGGTAAGCCAAGGATGGATCTATCGAAGGGGAAAACATCAATTCTAGAAGAAAAACTGATTTCACCACTACTTTTTTGTCAAGATTAACGAAATCATTATCAATGCATGACAGCATTGATAGCAATGGCTTCTCCTAACCATTTTTCCATACGAGTTATCCTAACCATTTTCACATGCTAATTAATAACAACAATATTTATAAAAAATCAGCTTGTTGTTACTTAAAACTTAAAAAACTTAAAGATTAAAAAATAGAGAAACGAATGAGGTCAAACCTTGTAGCTGCCATTACCATGTTCTTGAGCTTCTTCTGCTCAGAGTCAACGCTTAACACCTGCAACAAATCGCATGATCATGATATATCATATACATGGAATCTTATAATCCTTCCGTCTGAGGTCATTTTTTTTACCATTTTATTTCACTATTTGGAATATATATATTAATTTTGTTATAAAATATAGTTTCATAATTTTTTTTATAAGAATCTGAACATTATACTTTATAAAGGGAAAAAAAAAACTAAGTGAAAATGCATGTCAAACCCTAAGTCCCCGATATAAAGAACCTAGGAGACGGAGGGAGCATATACAGTAGTCATATATGTGATATTAGAAATATGAAAAACGAATGACTGGATCAAATTGGTATAGAAGGAGGTAAAATTAACCTGAGTGATCATGTCAGAAGCCTGAGACCAGTGATATGCAAAATAGGATAAAATGCATCTGTCAAATTCTTCCAATAGTTTTCCATACAGCAAATCAGCTTCTGGCTGAGAAATAAAATATTCATATATCTTCTCTTCACAAACTTTCCCTTGCTTCAAATACTCATATGCCAGTTTGCTTAGTTCTGGACATTCACTCCCATCTGTGAATCCAATCTGCCTTGCTGCACACATAAGTACAGATATAATATAAGTAATCAACCTGTCTAAAACCGTTACGTGTTTCAGTCAGGCTTACGATGATCATATAATATCCTAACAGGCTTAATAAACGCGATAAGTATGTTGTAGGTCGTCGTCTCGACCTGAGCCAAACTTTTAGGTAGATAAATGATATGAAAATAGGGTAAAGTGTACTGACCAACATAATTAGCAAAATTTTCTAGCGTTGAATGATGGCTTGATTCTGAACTCCCCAACCTTGGAACAAGAGAATGATGGTCGTCTTTGTGTGCTTTGTGTTTATGTCGAAGATAATGCATTTTGAGAGAAAAAATTTGGTGATGGCTGATCTGAGCAGCAGCAATATATTTCTGCGGTGAGTAGTTATCCTTTAGAGTTGTGAATTGTTTGTAGAATTGATCATTCTATATATAGAGGGAGGAGAGCTATAGAGAAAGCGAAGCGTGTAAGGTGTGCTTCTAACATGTTATTTGGATGACTGTTTAGTCTTCTGGGAAAAACTTACGGATTTTAACGGTATGAGTAAAAATTACTCCCTCCGTCCGCATGAGTTATATACATTGGACGAGTACGCAGGCAGTAAAGTATAGTTCTGTAACTTATAACTTATTTTTAAAATTTTTTTTTTCTGAATAACAGTT
The DNA here is from genome assembly GCF_001625215.2 of Daucus carota subsp. sativus. Classification (NCBI taxonomy): domain Eukaryota; kingdom Viridiplantae; phylum Streptophyta; class Magnoliopsida; order Apiales; family Apiaceae; genus Daucus; species Daucus carota. The sequence continues at coordinate 41,486,942 of NC_030389.2, forward strand.
TGAATGTTATATTTTTATTTAGAAAATGAAAATTTTAAAAATAAACTATAGAACTATATTTTATAAGAGTATTGAAGTGCGTGTTGAGCAGTGAAAAAGAAACGTATAGAATTAAACGGGACTGAGAAGTAGAGAATTGTTTGTTATTTAAGATCGGTAGAAAATATATTAAAAATACAAATTGTTACGGTATAATATTATATTATATAATCAAATGAGGAAGGTATGAGATTGAGAACCTACCTACTCGCAGCGAATTAGATAGATACACTTGAATTTAGAATTTAATTCAACAATTCACAGCAAGATATCAATGTGTGCAGTGTTCCTGCATGTTACTTGTTTCTGAATATATACATATATGACTATGATTTTTAGGGGAATTATCTTTTATACTGTTTTTTCAATTTTATTTTCAAAAATACTACCTTATTCAATCTTATTTTCAAAAGTACTAGCTTCTCTAAAATATTTTCAAAAATACTATCTTTTTGAAAATATTTTCCATATATATATATATATATATATATATATATATATCGACTCTAAAGATGAGGTCGAAAATGACATTTGAAAACCGAAACTTGAAATCAGGATTTGTAGTTGCATATATGGTTGCATATGCAACCACAGTATTTTTGAAAATATTTTAGAGAAGGTAGTATTTTTGAAAATAAGATTGGAGAAAATAGTATTTTTGAAAATAAGATCGGAGAAGATAGTATGAATAAAAAAAACCCTAATTTTTACCTTTTGGACGGTGCCTTAACCTAACAAGTATGATCACCTTTTTCTTAAAAGAAAATTATTTCATTGCATATATCTTAAAATATATCTAAATAATATTGTAGTTGATAAAGTTGTTTAAACTCGATTGGCATATGTGGATTTGAAATTTCAAATACTCTTATTAAAAATTTTTATATTTTTCTAAGAATAAAATTTATAATTTGTCATGGAATATGACACTTCTATATAATTACTTTTATCAGTAATAATATCATATCTTTGACTTGTATTTGTAGTAAACATTTATATTTGATTTTTCCATGTAATACTCTTATATTATATAAAATATAATATAACTAATTTATGATTGTAAAATAAATTGTTGATTTAAAATTTTTATTAAAAAAGTATATGAAATAGATAAATGAAAAATGTAAACTGAATTAAAATAAGTTAGTTTTTATAAGTTAGTTGACCATGAGAGATACATTCCTATAAATTAGTTTTTACATGGGTATGTTTTCCCGATATTTTATTTCATAGACATATATAAATATATAGGGGTTTACTCCACTAGAAACTAAATTAGCCTAGAAACTAGAAGTAGTCCTTAATCAATTTTTCACCACTGTTTTTACCGGCATAAATCACTAATTTGTATATTATATATCACTATGTTATATATAAGAAATATGAAAAATATAGATATATAAATGCACATATATATAACGTATATCATCATTATCTTCACTCATACTACATCGATCAAACTACTTGCATCATTATCAACCTCAGCCATTACCTATAACCATGATTTGCCTATACAGTAAAAACTCTATAAATTAATAATGACGAGACCGGGGAAATTTATTAATTTAGAGAGTTATTAATTTATTGATAAATTAATAATTATTAATTCAAAGAGTTTTTAACCGATTATACGCTACATACCAAATAAAAAGGCAAATTAGTCTATGCCTCTTACTCACTTAGAAATACATTGCTACGAACTTTGGGACTCAACATAAATTGGTAACTACTGTAATAATGACTTTTGAAGTACTGTACGGTAAATGTAAACAAGAGGAATAAATATGTTCAATGTCCAGTATTTTTAAGCAAGTTTCCATGAATTATTAATTCATGATTTTTCTGGGATCGAAAATTATAAAGAGATCTCCCGAAAAATTATTATCTTATTATTTTATCGAGTTTTTTCAATTTTTTACATTGGCCCAGGTCGGGACCGGACAAATTTATTATTTTAGAGAGTTTATTAATTTACCGAGCATTAATCTAAAGAGTTTCTAATGTAGCTCCTTGTCACCATAACTTGTAACTACTAATGATTATCTACCACCACCACACACCTCATCTTGTCGTTTTGGAGCTCCTACAACTATAATTGATCATCAATAATCAACCACTAATAACAATCATAAGTAAATTATCTTAATTATTAAAAATAAAATTGATAATATTACTGTATAAAATAGTGATTAACAACATATAAACTTGTGATTTCTGGAGTTATAAACGGTGATAGAAGGAATGGTTTCTGGTTTCTAGAATAACATTGGTTTCCATTTGATTACTTAGCTATATACTCCCTCCGTCCCTTTTTACTTGTCCCTTTTGAAAAAATAACGCATCTTAAGAAAATGTTAGGTGGATATCTTGTTTTCATACATATCCCTAATAAATGTAATGAATTAGATAGAGTTGTGTATATATATATGCTAGTCAAACATTGGAAGTTGTTACATTTTGAAAAAACATACAAAAAGTTGCTTTGAAAAGAGAAGTGGACAAGTAATTTGGGACAATTTTTTTTTTCAAAAGGGACATGTAAAAAGGGACGGAGGGAGTATAAATTAATGAATATATTACATCTTGATAATCCAATTCTTCATAATTCAATTATTGCTCAACAAGTTTTAATTGGATTGGATAAAACTAAACATTTGTTGTATATATTATTAGTTGATTTCAAAAAATTATATCTAAAATACAATAAAAACAAATCAAATTATTATCAAAATAATAATAAAAGAAAATTAAAAATCACAGCCACGTGCTATGTTACTCTTTTGACAGGAGATATTCAACACAATTCACGGTACGTTTTTGTAGAATACTGAATCTGACTTTTAGAATAGTATTGAATATTTGTTTCAAAAAAAGAATAGTATTGAATATTAAAATACAGTAAGTTGAAATAAGGTTTTTTTTTTTTTTTTTTAAGAAAGTTGAAATAAGTTGTTAGGAGGCTTATGACGAACTATGATAATTTCATAACAGACAAGCCGAGGGTTGGTAGCAATTCTCAACAGTATAATACAAAGTCAACCGAAGATACTGTATATACTCCCTCCGTCCCTATCTGTCCATTTTTAAAATTTTCGCATATATTTAAAAAATTTAGGTTTGATAAGAAACTTTCAGCAATACCTTTGTTTGATGCCTTAATTGTAGGAAAATACTGGTGAGATTACTCCATCATCCAATACAAATTTAATGAAGCAGTGAGTAATAATCATGATATCTATAGCTAGAAGAACAAAGTCAAAGACTCTTCCGGTTTTTAAATGAGTTATTGGTATTAAACTAACATGTTTATCAGTCACGTTGAAAACATAAATAAGGATAAAAATGAAATTTTTTGCTTTGGTTATATAAATGGACAGATAAATAGGGACAAATTTTTACTTTCTTGACAGATAAATAGGGACGGAGGGAGTACAAATTTAAGCATCATAATTTTACAAGCCTGCAAGGCCACGAAAAACCATGACCATTTATATTTATTTCAATTGGGCCGGTCAATATGTTTAATGTGAAACTAAAATGTTGAATATTAAAAAAAGTTTTTAAGAAATTATAAATGCAGATTTTGATGTGTTATGTAGATAAATATATTCTAATAATATCAAGGAAAAAAACTAAAAATATACTCCTTTCGTCTCTCTCAATTCTTAACATTGGGGGACGGGGCGCGGCACACACTTTAATGCGTCTAGAAAATATAATTTTGTAACTTTTTTTAAAATTTTTCTTTTTCTAACTAAAAATTCAATGTCTAAATTTTTGTTCAAAATTTTTTTTTAAAAAAGTTATAGAAATATCTTTTATAGGCGCATTAAAAGTGCGTGTCAAGCAGTGAAAAAGAAATGTTAAGAAATGAGAGGGATAGAGGGAGTATTAATAAGCAAAAAGATCACTGCAAGTTAAATCTAGTTTTGTGATCCATTTGCAAGTTTTTTGAGTTCAGTGACCTAATTGCAAATTGACCATGAATTCAGTGATCTTTTTGCCTATTAACCCAATTTTTAAATGAATCATCAATAGTATCAAATAGCCTAATTGAAATAGTAACATAGACATCACCTTTACACTGACCATAGAGAACTAAGTAAAAGTAATTGGTTTATATGAATCCTTGGAATTTTGGATGTATCAACTTATGGAAGTAATATGAAATTTATTTAATTTATAATGATCCGGTATAAAGTGGGGAACTCGTCGTAATTGAAAATCCTTCTGTGAAATTATCATATATAAGAAAAAAAAAGGACCATTGAAGTAAACAAGATCTTCAATTTTTGGCTCTTGAAATTTGAGGTTTCACCAGACTGGAAGCATAACATTACAGAACACTAATGATGATCAATCCCGTTCGATTTGTTTTTCGCTACTTCAAAAGGATTTCACAGTCAATTTCGTACAAATTTATTTTTAACTCTTCCAAAGAATCATATTAAAAAAAATATTTTAACTACTTATACTCAAGATTAATCTTTTTTTATATTTATGGAGTAGGACTTATTTAAAAGTGACTTGCGGTTTACAAATCAAACAGAGTAAAACAGGGTCATGACTCGTTCAATTGTCGATGCAAGAAGCTAGAAGTTTCAGTTCACAATTAAGTACGTATGCTACCAGCAAGGGGTTGACTATATAGCTTTATTCTTCAGTAGGTCTGATTTGTAAATTAGGCATCATCATACATTTAATTAAAACGTAAGGAGCACGCTTGGATAGCTCAAGTGGTTAAGAGTTTATTCTATATCGTCCCAGATCCTGGGTTCGGCCTTTTGATATAGTCATTGTGAGTAACATACTGGAATATGCTACACAGCTTGTCTAAAGTTCTACTCGCCTAGAGTGTAGAAAATCTGAACTTGACAAGAGCTCTCCATTGCAGATTCATCATTATTGGTATCATTATGAGCAGAGGACTAAAAGATGCACTTTCCAAGCCATGCGCGGTGTGGCTATTATGCCAATGCCACTAGCAATATATCGAATTCTACCATTAGCCCTAGTATGTTTAGTCTTGTTTGCAGCACATGACCTGGACTAGTTGTACATTGTGTTCCACGGTGATAGGGCCCATTCTCATACACTTCCCGTTGACTCGTCTCAATGCCTTTCCCGTTGTCTATCTGGCGGACATGAGAGAACGGGACTTGCATGTCGCCAAGAATCTCTAGGGCACGGAGAGAAGAAACACGTGATAGGCAAAAATAGGTGTCACAAGGAGGTAAAAACCAATAAGCCCTATAATAAGGGCACGGTGCATTCAGGAAAGGTAAGAGAGAACCTTTATCACACAGATTTCATGATTTTATGAGTTCATAAGTCTAATTAAGCTACTATCATTCGTAGCACTCAGAAACAAGAAGATTAACATAATTCATACAAGAGAAAGAAAACATCAAATAGTGAATCAAGAACACGTCGTGCAGGATCATTCTTGTAAACTTATTTCATAAAACATTAGAACATTATATTACATGAAAGTATTTATTCTCAGTCATAGACAACTAGTTGTTGGTACTCGGAGCCAGAAACAGCCGCCTCCATCACATTTTCAGGACTAATTATCCCTCCTCCTTCCAGGAAGAGATTCATTAAATTCTTTGAATATCCACTAAGCATAGCCACTCCATTTTGTGTGGCTTTCACAGGTGTTGCAGATGAATTCCTGAGGTTCCAGAACACGATTTCAGGGACTTTTTGGTACCCATTTTCCCTGAATTTCTTCTGAATCACTCTGTAATCAGTCTCCCATGGATTCAGTGATGCTCTATCAAACTCCATATCACTGAAAACAAACAACCTTTTTATCATTTCTTCTTCGGTCAGCTTGGCAGCCACGGCTACCTCCAATATTCGATCAAAAACCTTCTGAAAATCAGTATTCATATTCCAATTCATGTACCTAATGAATTGAGTCTTTTTTTGGACAGTATCTCCTTGGATCAAGTGAAGCTCCGGGTCATGGCTAAACGTGATCACCTGCCCCTTCCAAGGCTCCGCGCTCAGCTCAGAGACTAATAAACCAAGCGCAATTGCAACAGCCATTGGAGTCCCAGTCATACTCCCAGAAACATCACAAACTGCAATACAATTTGTCAGTTTACCCTTCTGTAACATATCATCCACCATTCTTTTCCATTGCAGCTCTCCAACTGTCCGTTCCTCATCACTTCCAAGAACGCAAGACCTTGTTATGTCATGAGGAAACAATGCTCCAGCTGCAATCTTCTTTTTCCCCTTCTCCACATCCTTAAGATACTTCTTGAACCTCTCGTTATCACGAGCCACAAAAATTTCAGTATAAGTCTTCATGGCAACAGAGGCAACTCTGTTGTAAGGAAGTGACTGCCATTTTTTCGCACTCATGTAAACCTCAGGCAATTTTAGTGCCTTATGCAGAGGTACCAGTACTTGTTTCCTCAACCTATCTCTAACTCTATAAACATATTGTGCTTCCTCAATTCCTTCATACTCGGGGTATAATTCACGTGGAAATAATTTTCTGGCAATGCTAGCACATATTAAAGTGTGCTTATCATACGATGAATCAATCGTAGGACACCACTTTCCTGCTAAACTGATATTCTTTGCTTTACCTGAATTAAGGCATTCCATATCTGCCTTCAACATATTTGCAAAAAAGGATGAAATTTTATCATGCAATAGCCGATAATTTGCATCAGAGATGTACAGCTCTTGTATTTTCTTGGACAATTCAAGCTGTTTCCTCTTCCTCGAAGCTCTAGCCTTTTGCTTTTCTCTCATCACTTTGGCCTTATTTGCTTCAATTCTTATTTCTCTGGGCACCTGAGCCCTCAATCTCCTCTTTTTCATCACGAGACCTCGGCTATCTCTGTTCTCTCTCCATCTCCTCGAGTGATAACAAAATACCATGGTCATCCTCCGTGCACGTTTGCCTCTCGGTGCCTTTCTGGATATCCACTCAGTTTTTAATCTTGATCGGGCATCGTGGCCTTGGAGTATCCGGAACAGGATCTCAAACACATCCTTAAAGCAGCCAAAAGAGGCAATAACCTGCACATTACAAGCAAGGGTTTTAGGGTGGTTTTCATAAAGCCACAAGGCAGCAGTGAAAAAGCCTTCTTTATCAGACTTGCATGTGCCTCTAACGCCTCGAAGATTGCAGATTAATTTCAGAGTGAGAAGAGAATCATGAGCCCATGAGGCTTCCAGACGCTTAAGTAGCTGAGATCGCGGTGTATCAGGGACTACATGGTAGAAGAAATCCACACATGGATTGCCCGAGGACAAGTACGTAGCTGAGTTGTTTTCTGTATAGCCCATTGGAGGATCCTGGGTGCTAATGACAGGCCAGGATATACTGGTGGGACTTATTTTGATGGTGCAGGAGGAGGGGGCTGGTTTCGAGCTAATTACTAGTGCGTTTTTGAAATCCATGGCAACTGAGAATATCAGATTGAGTTAATGAATATTTTTATGAGGATTACAGAATGGCCTAAACCATGAAATAGCAGGAGGGTTTGGTCACAATGGCCTATTTTTATACAGAAATCAGAACCTTGGGGTCCAAGTTTATCTTAGGTACACTCAGTCACTCACAGTATTTGTTGCCAAGATAAACTCCGGGCAGTTAAGAGTTTAGTTTTGAAAAGTAATCTATCTTATTCTCCTATAGGTATCATATATTGAGGGATATTTGGTTTAATTAAAAAAATAATTTTATGTTTGTTATATAAAAAAATATCTGTGCAATACATAAATCTTTTTTTGAGCCTCAGCTGTTGGATTAGATTAACGGGTGTGTATTCGATTGGGATTTCAATACATTGTTTTTAGTCTATGGATTTTAATGGATTGTATGGGATTTTTATTTTTTGCGGATTCTTGATGAAATGTCGCAGAGTTGATAGGATTTAGATACAATGATTCAAAATCCCATTGAATTTGGTGGGATTTCAAAAAACTTAAAATACACTGAAAAATGCCACAAAATCCATCATTTTATGAAATGAAAAAAAATCCATCAACATTTGAATACCATCAGATTTTAATGGATTTTAAAAAATCTCAATTGATACCATCGGATTTTAAAGCATAATTTAAAATCTCAATTGAATACCACTAGATTTTGTAGCATAGTGTGAAATCCCAATTGAATACCTCGAGATTTTAATGGATTTCAAACAATCTCAATCGAATACCCTCGGATTTCATAAATGCAAAAAAATGCTTTAAAATCCCAATCCAATACACCCCTCTAAGATCAGTCTTCATGCTTTCCAAATATTTTGTCTCTCCAAGAAGTCCAACACATTATGAACCCTTGGCTTCTGTTTCCAACATTGTTTTAGCATAAACACAACAACATATTAGTGGTCAATAAATATTAATATAAAATTGAACTTCCTGTCGCAAGAATAGACTCAAAGAATCAAGATTAGCGAGCTCGATCATCTTCTTAGCATTCCTAAGTGCGATATGTAGAAAGTTACAATGAAATATCTTCTTCTCTTATCTGTTTTCTTTTTCATTCCCGTAAATGCAGGTTTTGAGACCTTAACTGCATTGCAGCTATTTAGAAGACCAAGGGGAATATTTGTTAGTGTTAAAGAAAGATTGTGAGCAGTTAGACAAGCTTCGAATAAAACAAGCATATAAGCAGCAGATTACTAGAACAAACCATTTATTTTTTACAGGCAAAGGGTATTTTTCAGTTTTGCAGAAAAATTCTAAAATTCATATCAGTAGCTGGCCATTTCTACAAGATACATATTCATTTTTAGTCGTATAGCACTAGTTTCTGGTAGTCAGTGCCCGAAATGGCCGCTTCCATCACAACCTCAGGACTAATTTCACCCCCACCATCCAAGAACATTGTTAACAAATTCTTTGAAAAACCACTAACCATAGCCACCCCATTTTCTGTGGCTGCAACAGGTGTTGCAGAGGAGTTCCTGAGGTTCCAAAACACAATGTCAGGCACTTTCTGATACCCTTTTTCCTTGAATTTTTCCTGAATCACCATGTAATCAGTCTTCCATGGATTTGTAGAGGCTTCATCAAACTCCATATCACTAAAAACAAACACAGTCTTTATCATCTGCTCTTGACTCAGCTGCGCACTGACAGCAATTTCCAATATACGATCAAAAACCTTCTGGAAATCAGTATTCATTCCCCAGTCCATATGCATAACAAAGTTGGCCTTTTTTTGGAGAGTATCTCCTTTGATGATGTGAAGCTGAGGGTTTTGACTGAAAGTAATCACCTGTCCCTTCCAAGGCTCTTCGCTTAGCTCAGAGACTAATAGCCCAAGTGAAACCGAAACTTCCATAGGAGTTCCACTCATACTTCCAGAGACATCACAAACTGCAATACAATTTTTTAGCTTACCCTTCATTATCATATCATCAACCATTCTTTTCCATTGCAGCTCTGCAACAATCTTTTCCCCCTCACAATCACTATAATAATTTAAACAAGACCTAATTATTTCATGGGGAAGCAATGCTCCGGCTGCAATTTTTGCCTTCCCCTGTTTCACATTCTGAAGGTACTCAGTAAACCTTTCCTTATCATGATCCATAAAAATCTTGGTGTAATTCTTCATCGCAACTGAGGCAACTCGGTTGTAAGCAACCAAATTCCATTCCCTTGCACTCATATAAACCTCCGGCAACTTAAGCACCTCATGAAGTGGAACAAGAACTTCTTTCCTCAACCTATTTCTCACTTCATAAACATACTGATCCTCTGCAATTCCTTCATACTCAGGGTAAGATTCACGCGGAAAGACCTTCTTGGCAATACTAGCATAGATCAACGTGTACTTATCATACGACGAATCAATCGTAGGGCACCACTTCCCAGCCAAACTAATCTTCTTGGCCTCACCAGAATTCACCAACTCTATATCCGCCCTCAACAAATTCGCGAAAAGGGTAGAAACATTCTCAAACAACAACTGATAATCCACATTAGTATTATACATTTCCATAGCCTTCTTTGATCTCTCCAGCTCTCTCTCCCTCCTCAAATCCTTAGCCCTCTGTCTCTCCTCCATCACTCTCGCCTTATTCGCCTCGATCCTCTCCTCCCTCGAGACCTCCCCTCTTTCTCTCCTCTTCTCATTAGCCTCACTCCTTGTATCCCTCATCTTCCTCCCACTTTTAGTAACATGAATGTCACGAAACCTCCTCTCCACAAACCTCCTTTTCGAGCCAGCCTTAACAGACTCCCACTCCCCCTTCATCACATTCCTCGCATCACCCCCTTGAATTACCCTAAACATGATCTCCAACAAATCTTTAAAGTACCCGAACGACACGTAAACCAGGACATTGCATGCAAGGGTTTTAGGGTGGTTCTTGAAGAGCCAAAGTGCAGCAGTGTAGAACCCTTCTTTATCTGTCTTCCCAGTGCCCCGAACGCCTCGAAGATTGCAGATGAGCTTCAGGGTAGTCAAGGGATCATGAGCCCACGACGCTTCGAGACGTTCGATGAGCTGAGAAGCAGGGGTGTCAGGGACTACATGGAAGAACAAGTCCAGACATGGATTTCCTGAGGACAAGTAGGTTGCTGAGTTGTTTTCAGTCAGCCCCATCATTGGTGAATAATTCATGGCTGCAGATTTACGTGCAAACATAGTGTGTGTGTGTTTTGGTACAAAATTCAGAGTGTTATGGATATTTGAGATTAGGGTTTTGAGGAGAAGAGAAAGGGATGGTATTTATAGATATTGAATGTTAAGTTTTTGATTACTTGGTGATCAAGGTTTGGGTTTAATTTATTAAGGGCTGTTACGATTTTTAAGCATCGTGTTGATCGGTATGGTAATCTGTGATTAATATTTTGACAGGAAGATAATCTGCGATTCGGGCAATAATTACAGTAATTTATTTTGTTGATTAAATTGTGACTTAATTTCGGTAATGATTTTTACTTTACCCATATTTGTTTATTATTTTAGTTTAGATTCTAGTATTTCACTAGAAACTTTTCTATAATAAAATTAAAAATTATAACTAGAATTTTCTTAAATTATATCGAAATATAGTACTCGTTGGGAGTCGAAGAAAAATACAGTAAACACAGATTTTAAAAAAGCTCACTTATTTTATTTGTGATGGTTCTGGGACTCATTCCGAGGTCGTTTGATTCATGAGTATGTGGAATTAGGTATGAGGTCTGTCCATTTCAAATTTATACATGATGTTTGATTGGAAAAAATAAGATCTCATACGGATACTTTAAACCTTGAAGTTATGGGTTTTTGATACCCAAGTGGGAATGTGAGTATAAGATACTTTCATTTTTTTTTATTTTTTTGTCTCTATTTAAGTAGTGAAATATTAATAATTGATACAAAATTAAATCAATGATGCAAAAATATATAACAATTATAATTTTATTAATATTTTCAATTAATAACTTATTTTTTACAAAAATTATGTATATTGATTTCAGCACTCAACCAAACACATGATAATATGATACCTCAAACCTATACCAACTTAACCGATTTCTCATTCTAGCTCCATACCATTTCTTGAACCAAACGACCTTCAAAGTTTAAATTGAATTTCTAGTTTTTGGTTTTATTTTTATTTGATCATTTTTTTTAATTTTATATGTTATTTTATCTTAATAGTGGTTACAAATTAATAAATATATTAAAAAGAACGTTACTGTAATTAGGGCCGACAATATCAGACACGACCCGAACCCGACTTGAACTCGACCCGAACACGCAATCCGATTTATAAGAGTGCGATTTATAAGAGTGCATGCTTTACGCTCTTGCTCTAGCAGTATCCCTGATTTCCGGATGGGCCTTGACGAGAAGTCGAGGATTCAAATTTTGTCGGGACAAAATTTGGTATGTGAGTGGATTCAATTCTCGAAATACATGTTTCACACGCTAATAAGCAATACGGATTTTTAGTGTGTACCGATGGGTATACACTAATCACTCTTTGTTTAGGTGGTGAATTTTGATTGATTCTCACAACATTCATAGTGATGACCCCACTGCACAAAATTTCTTAATAGTCAAAATTCCACACCTATGTGAAAAATAATTGTTAATGTGAGTCAGAAAGACCTAAACAATAACCATTAGTCCATTATTACTCCTTATAAAGGACATCTCATCACCAATATAAGAGCTTTAAATCTTTCAAACTGTGGCAACGAAATTTATATGACGTTAGAATAATATAGGAAGTATGCTGACCTAGCCCAGTTAATTTAGATTCGTGTCACATTTTTTTTAAATTCTTTTTTGCTATTGATTCATGTCACATTTTAGCTGTAACATGATCATACAAATTACAATATTCATAGCTATCCTTAGACGGAATTTTTGTTGAATTAGGATAAGATATGTTTTAGATATTATTTTTGAAAGAATGTTTTAGATAATTTTTAATTATTTATTACGAGTTCTAATCTTATCGTTGATCCGATCTGGTGGTCGCCTAGCCTCCGTTTGCATTATAATTTTTACTGAAAAATTATATGAAAAATTATTCGATAAATCTAAAAACAAGTCCCCATGCATTTGAAAAAATTGCTTTTCAATTTTTAGGAGAAATTGTTATAAATTTCATTCTCAAACCTCACTAAATACATTTTTTATATTATAAAGCAAACTTCACAGATAAAAAAAAAATTATCAAACAACAAATTTCATTTCTATAACACTACATTTTTTTATCAGCATTTTTATAACATCTTTAAACTGAAAAACAATTCTTAACATCACTCTCAGCTAGAATCTTCCCGTGTAAGAGCGTTTAGTCATCAATTATATTAATAAAATATTAAAATTACAAAATTTAAATTTATATCATATACTCCCTCTGTCCCATTTAATTGTATACATTTTATTTCAACCGCTCGATACGCATTTCAATACTCTTATAAAACATAGTTCCGTAACTTATTTTTGAGATTTTCTTTTTCTGAATAAAAATATGACATCCAAATTTTAATTCAGAAGAAGAAAATTTTAAAAATAAATTACACAACTATACAGATATAAATTACACAACTATACAGAAAAAGACATGCATATCTTGCGGAGGGGTTCATCGATTTGAGTGATGACTACACAGATATGAACGTGTAACAAACAAACAAATATGGAGTAATGTCGTATTCAATGTAGCAACAGATTTTGCAGCCTACAGCATGCATTTCTTGCAATCGACTATGGTAGATTGGAAGATATGCATTTATGCACCTGGGGGGAGTGGGGAGTGCCGTTATTCGGCGCTTTAATTCGGGCGATTCACACCGTTCAAATCAAAAAATTCGACTTTTTAATAATTTGGTTTCATTTTAATTTTCATGATTGAAAAATTTAAATTTTCCGATTTAGATTTGGAAACCGAAATAACTTAATCATTGACGCATATGTACATTATAAATAATATTTTTACAATTTAATTTAAATTGAAATTTCGTACATTACTATAATTATTTTGTTGAAAATCATTCTCCAGTTTTATCTCCATCCGTATTTATTACTTCTTCCGTCCCCTTTTACATGTTCGTTTTGATTTTTGACCAGTCTTGACTATATTTTTACTAAACTTTACATGTATCAGATATTTGAGAAATATAATAAAAATTATATCACTAGAAAATATATTTAATTTATTTTAATATGCAACCTTCAGATTTTAAAAGTAATTAGTCAAAAATTAGTCAATTTGACTTATCAAAAAACAAAATAAACATGTAAAAGAGGACGGAGACTCGGAGAGAGTAATACTAGTTCATAATTAATATACTTCCTCTGAATTAATATTTTTTTTATAAGACAACACTTAGAATTATGTATATTGATTATTGGAGAGTTATACAAAAATCATTTTTATTTTTTATCAAGTAATTTGTTAAGAGACAAAAAAGGTAACAATTAAAATCATTATTTTAAATAAGCTAGCTTGTAGGAGGGGAAATGATCCAGTTTGTTAGGATTTATTTCCTTATTTTTCTCTGTACTGTATTTGTTCACGTTTGTACTGCAAGGCTCTATAAAGGCCTGCATAATATCTGATAATAACAAGTATTATTGAAGCAGAAGCATTAGAGACTATGGAAGGGAAGAAAAGAGTGTGCGTAACAGGTGCAGGTGGGTATTTGGGATCATGGCTAGTCAAAGATTTGCTACTCAAAGGTTACGTTGTTCATGGAACTGTTCGAGATCCCTGTACGCATCATTCTCAATTTATTCGGGTTTTGTTCGAGCAATTTGATTTTATTTTAACTTAGCTCTAACACAGTGCTGTTCTTGTCTTTACAATTTAGGTGACGAGAAAAAGAATGGGCATCTGAAGAAACTGGAAAATGCTTCTGAGAATTTGCATATTTTTAAGGCTGATCTGCTAGACTATGAAGGTTTGTATAGTGCAGTCAAGGGATGCTCTGGGGTTTTCCATGTCGCCTGCCCTGTTCCTGGAACTCTTAAATTGCATAACCCTGAGGCAAGATTATTCTTCTGTTTTCCGTCTTAACCCGATTTCTGATTTGTAATTTTAACTTGCATAGTTGCATGTTACGTTAATTTGGAAATTCAATATAAAAAAAAACGAGATTCAGATATGGGGTGCGGAGATACATTTATTCGGGAATATTAAAAAGATGGGGATTTGGGTGCAGGGACAAAAATATGTTTATTCGGGAATATTAAAAAGACGGGGGATTCGGGTGCGGGGGATAAGGGGATAATAAATTAATAATTTGTTATGTATGTTATTATTAGCATTTTTCATGATTGAATTACATATGTATAGGTAGAGATGCTTGAGCCTGCCATAGCAGGCACCTTAAACATATTGAGGGCGTGCACAAATGCTGAAGTAAAAAAGGTTGTACTTGTTTCATCAGCTGCGGCTGTCACGTGTAACCCTAAATGGCCCAAGGATCTGGCAATGGATGAAAGCTGTTGGTCTGATATTGAATTTTGTCGAATGATTGAGGTACATTTATCTAGTTTATGTATCACAAACTGTGTTCAGATTGTGTTCAGAACTCTTATGATTGGAGTTATAGTACTCTGAATTATCAATTTGTATGAAAATCAGTACTGGTATGGCGTGGGAAAGACTACCGCAGAATGTAAGGCTTGGGATTATGCCAAGAATACTGGACTTAACTTGGTAACCGTTTGTCCATCTATTGTCATTGGACCGATGCTACAATCAACACTGAATGCTAGTAGCTCATTTCTCCTCGAATTCATGAAAGGTTTCTCTGTGTGAATCTGTGTCTTATAGTTATGTCTCTTTAGTTTGCTTTGATGAATAGGTGTAGTAATGTCGATAAATTCTGTTACTTCTGTGTATTGATGGAAAGCAGACACAAAGGGAACCGTGGAGAACAGGAGACTTCCTTATGTTTATGTCCAAGACACATTGAACGCAATGATTTTAGCGTATGAAAAGCCTGAAGCAGAGGGAAGATATATATGTTCTGCATTTACTCTATCTGCTAAAGAAATGGTGGAAAAGCTAAAGAGCATGTATCCAGACTACGTGTATCCAACAAGGTACTATGAACTCTCTGATATTATTTGTTATGAGGAGTATTCTCACTTTTATCAAATTGTAAGCACTAATCGTAATCTAAAATGTTATTCATGACAGTTTCAGTGAAGTAGAGGAACTCAATTCTGGGAAATTGAATTGCAAGAAATTGGAGAGTCTTGGACTACGCTTTACCCCTCTTGAGGAGAGTCTGACTAGCGCTGTCAAGAATTTGGAAGTTACTGGTCTACTAGTACCAGTTAATAAGCATCATGATTAAGCTGATTGAAAGTCATGTATTCTAAGATTTTGAAACCTGTCTATGTTATTGTCTTGATTTAGCTGAATGAAAGTCATCTGTCGTGAAATTATGGAACGTGTCTATGTTACTGTCGTGATCTAGCTGAATGAAAGTCATCGATTTAAAACTTATGGAACCATGTTACTTTGAATTCAGATGATGATCAATACGCGTAGTAGTCTGGTGTTTTCTTGACTAAATATAATGCACTATATTGAGCGTGTCACGGATTCTTTAAGGTGGAGAAGGCAATGTATAGTAATACGAAGACTGGCCACTGGAACTGTAAATCTTGTATAGCATTGGAGTGCTTAGATATGAGGCTTTTATAATGCATGGAAAAGGAATCAAGGTGAAATTATAGTTGGGGGAATTGGGGGCTTCTAACCAGAGAAGCAAGGTAATGTAATCTTTATTTCTTCTGGCCTATCGAATAAGGAAGGTAGTTCTGAAACGGAATTGGAGGCTTTCAGATATTTGGTGAAACAGGTTAGAAAAGGAAAATTTCAAGTGAGCAGATAATGATATTTCAGATTCGGCATTGTTGACTAAAAATGTCAAGGACCTGAAATTGGGCAAATGCATTGTAGATTTGGATTCACAGAATGATGATGGGCTAGTGGCTAAATAAGGTGAATGTGGTTAAAATTTCTGGAGATCTGGAAAAAGAAGCTGATAATCTGGCCAAACAATTTAGCAAAAGGGTAAAACTTATTGTGGGATGGTATGAGCTTAGTTCTCTGCGGAGTTTAGCGACTGTTGCCCAGATGAATGGTTTACCTAGAGTTGGACAACAGTTTCTAGTACTTCATTTTGGAAAAACACAGAAATAATTGATTCTATAAACTTTTTTCTAAATACCTTTAATTATAATATTTGGAAAACATGAATTCAATTAAGTTTTAAATAACTCAAGTTTTGAAAATAGAAATTATAAGGATATATTTGAAAAATTATTATTAAATTTGTTTTGAAAGTATAAATAGACATGTAAATATGGATAATAACATACTGGTATTGGACCGTATCCGCGGCCAGGATTTTAACAAAATTTTAACACGTTTAGCGCTTTTTAACCATTATACGGAGAAAATCCTGTCTAGCTAGACGGATTTTTCCCGTCTAGCGGTTAAAAAGCGCCAAATGTCTTAACAAAAATGTTATAATCCTGACCGCTGGATATTTATCCGACGGCCAGAAAACTATATGTTATTTAGCCCCTCCCTGAAAATCATATGCCAGGGACCAATACCCATCTATTATACATAAATAATTAAAATAATTATAAGTTTTTTGAACTTCAACAAATTTATTCAGCATAAAAAGGTTATCAGCCAATTTGATTAAATTTATGACTTACTATTTCCGGTCCAGACGTTGGGGGTGTTTGGAAGTTAAAGGTTTGGGGTAAATTTAGAGGTTTTGGGTGTTTTAAAGGTTTGACCATTTCAATCCGCTAATGTTAGTGTTTGGTAGTTAGCGGATTGAAATAGAGGTTTGGGCTCAAAAAGCTAATTTTCAATAAGCTAGTTTGAGGAGCTTTTTGGGTTAGCGGTCTGGGTATGTGTCACAAAAAGCTCATCAAACAGCTATGTACCAAACAGTTTTACAAAAAACCGTTAATTCAATCCGCTAGTCAGAACATCTGTTTAAATCAGCTAGTCAAAACATCTAATTTAATCCGCTAACAGCTAACCGCTAACCGCTAATTCTCAAACAAGGCCGTTATTTTTTTTTACATGTATTTTGGGATTTATATAAAGTATAATTTCATAATTTTATTTTACTTTTTTTGTCTGAATAAAAATTTAACATTTGAATTTTCACTAAAAAATAAATTAAAAAAATATTTTGAAACTTTAGTACTCCTTCTGTCCCATTTTAACTGATGTTTGACTTTCTAGCACGTATATTGAGATGTAAAAAAAATATCTACACTCAATAAAATAATTCAATTCTTATATCAAATAAAAGTTTACGTTCTAAACTTTTATTTGATATAAATTTTATAAAAAATTATTATGGTTAGATGTGATTTTTTTAACATCTTAAAATACGTGAAAAAAGTCAAAAGAAGTTAAAATGGGACGGAGGGAGTAAAAAAGTGAAAAGGAGTTAAAATGGGTCTCTCTGTTCATGTTCTCCTCCTACACTGAAGCACTGGTTCCACGATGATTAAGAGAAGTGAATTAATCTGATTCGAAAATACAGTTTTAAATCTTATTCCCCCTCTACACAAGCTGGTGGATTTTGCTTCACCGAGCAATTCCCATCCACTTGAGCCGCATCCCCGTGCCAAATTGAGAGCGCAGAAAACAACACTTCATTTTGGCTTCAACTTCATTCCAAATCCACGCCAACTTCATTGTGTTCAATTGGAGGCGCGCTCGGTGCATCAACAGACCTTCCGTCTTTGGGCGTGGGCACGAGGTTATTTTCGAGCACTCAAACTGTTTGATTTAAGTTCTGATAGAATTTGTGCATTGTTGAAACCTGTTGTAGAATATACAAGTATGCAATGGTCTGATTTCGGTGGGCAATTTGATATAAAACCCTCATGTCATTGTTTACTGATATGCATCTGAGCTAAGAGTCGAGTCTTGGTTCTCATTTTACGTTGGTTCTCACTAGAGCACAACAAGATATACGTTTACACACAAGCACGCAGACACAAAGAGTAAACTATCTAACGGACCAGGAAATATTGGTCTTCCCATTTAATGCGGGAGTAGTTGATATAAATTTGTGTTCATACCTGCCTTAGTTTGGAGTTTGTTTTCACTCACAAGCTTACATGTGAGCTATTGCTATGTGGTGGATCATCCACATTCTAATGGAGATTTATCATCACTGCAGCACCTAAATTTATCTTCAAGCCATTTTTATAAACTCACAACCAATCTCGGTCAGCTGTCTAATCTGAAAACTGTTACTGGAAAAAGAATGAGGGAGCGTAAATACTTCTTATTTGTGCAAAGCCTTTTGTAGAATCAGCCGCACGTAAAATTTGTATTGGGGATTAAAAGGGTCAATTGCAGATGAAATGTTACTAACAAGGTAATATAGATGCAACCCTCTTCTTACAGGTAGTTCAGCAGGATGCTTCTCTCTGATAATTGTGACTTCTCTGTACCTTAATTTTAATGTTTGGATTTGGTAATATGGATATAATCGTATAATGATTGATCTAATTTTCTTTGTGAGTGGTACTTTTTCAAATTTATTAAGCTTTTTTAAAACTGCATTTCTTCCTCGATGATCAATTTATAATTACAGATCTGGTGGATTAGTGGCGGCTTAGAAAACACATGAGGTATAAGTTTTAAAGTGGGTTGGTTTTGAGGTGACACACAAGAACCATATTATCATAGCTTTTATTGGCGCCCCTCACAATAATGTGCAAACTTCCTCAACCATGTATTCCTATGAAACCTTCCTTGATAATGTATTTCTACAATTGCAACAAAAATAGCAATTATCAAGTAGAATTATACTCTTTTAATTTCTAACACTTTATTGTTTGTTAATATTATAAAAAATTATACCCCATTCCTCTAAAATTATTAAAAAGAATAATATGATCTTTTTATAATAATATAATTTGAATTTTTATACGAGGCCCCCGCCTTGCACGGGTAGCATGGCTTAAGTAGAGAGGGTAGGAAGATATAGCCATAATCTTATGGGACTGTCCCTTGCTAACCGCACCAGGACCATTCACTGAGGTTCATCACCTATGAATGAACCTGATTTTGAACAGAAGAAGAATGTGAAATAGCAATCTAACTTAAGCTTAAATTTGTTACGCAAATGAGAGATTAACAATCTTATCGAATCTTATCTAATCTTATCATTGTCAATGTCAATTTGCGAATCCCTGAACCATGGTTCATATAAGTTAGATATTATGAATCCCTAAAGCCAAGACAATAATACTGATAAATTTAGGGATAATTTATTCATAATACTGAGTCAGGTTCAACCAATAATAGGGTCAATCATATAAAGTCATATCTAAAAGGTGGGCACTATGAAGATCAGTAGATCTCGGCAAGTATATAAAAATTCTAAAAGACTGGATCAGACAGCTTATTTAACTTAAAAATTTAAATTTTGTATCTGATACTTCATGCTCTTCCCCAAATATTAATATAAATTTGTCGAATTTCCTCAAATCTATTGCTTTAGAAAAGTCTTTCTTTTTCGGGCTCTTACATGGACACCGCCAGTGAACTTGTCCGGTCTCTAGTATATTTTTAATCTTCAACTCGAGAATTGAAGCACGGGTATATAATCCCTGGCAAACAAGCTCCTTCAAAACTTAGACACTACTCTGCGCTCTACAGCATGGGATCCTTCTAAGCTCAAAATTAGGGCTCAATCTCTGATCTGTACGCTCTTTGTTCCTAATTTCATTTTAGTTGCTGATTTGTACTACATCACTATCTGTTAAAATTTCTTATTTTAGAGGAATTTGAATTTATTACAAGCATTGTCGAAGAAGCTGCTTGAATTGAAAACATTGCGAATCCAAGGAGCACAGGGTTTTGATTGTTTTGTTGATTTTATGCAACCGAAAGTGATTCAGTTAGTCCAATTATAATCATTATTTTATGCACTTGAATTTTAATATGATGCTTTTGATAAATGTTGATGTGTTTGTTAATGTTAATATCATTTTTTAAACATTTTTACTTGATTCAGTTGATAGATAGTTTCGCCAAATGGAAGTTGAGGATTATGCAAGTTCGTCTGGGGGAACGAGTGATTCTGAGCTGTTAACGCAGGACACCAACGATGAAGAAATTTGCGATTATTCTGGAGAGTTGCTGAAGTTTAAATGCAGGTGTGGCATGTGAAGCATAATTAATATTATAAGTACTCTATGTTTTCTGTGAAGTAATCAATTTTGGTGTGGTTTTTAGGAAGTTGACATCGAAGGCTAATTGGAAGGATGAGTTGGGAATGGCAGAGATTGTTTCTTATCATGGCCGGCTCTGGAAAAGTACTGGGATAGTGCGTGATGGAAAGATTTACTACTCGATTGAAGAGGCTTTGTATGTGCTATTCTATGTTACTAACTTACTGTATGTGTTTAGTCTTGTTTACTGATTTTGGCTATGCATATGCTGTTATTAGAATGTTATTATCCTATGTTTAACTTTTGATGATTCAAGCAAGTTGAAATTAGTTTCAAGCTCCACATAAGATATGATAGAGAGGTATTTTTATCCTCTATCCTTTAGTGATACTCATGGGTTTCTGTTATTACTGGCGGTGACACAGAGCTGAACGGACCAGTCTGCATTTATTTAAGCACGCTGTATAAGATTGCCTAATTTTGCCATGAGAACTGTATCAGATATTACCTTGTGAGATTAAGCTTTCATATGCTTCTTTTTGGCTGTATATATTCATATAAAGTCGGAGTAGAGGTATCGACTCATTGACTCATTGTAATGTATATCCTTGATACATATTAGTCTATGACTGCTTCCCTTTCAGTTACTGCTGCAGTCCTTGTCAATCATGTAGTTGATGATTGAGTTTAAATACTTGGGAGTAAAAATCATTGAAAATTGCAAGTGAGATACAGTGAGTGATAAATCTTTGGTGTGAACCTTTGGGTGCTTCCTCCCGGGTTTTAGTTGTTCTATACTTATAGTTGATGAAAATAAGCCCGTACTATGTCACCGTGTGCTTCCCTATCTACTTTTGGGAAAAATCGGAACTTATACAGTAGTGGCAGTTTGTATTATGGGATTAAACCCGATTAATGAGAACGGTAATAAGAGTGAACTTTACATGCAAAATGTAATAGAACCTCATTTCATTAATCGGGTTGAAATTCCATAATCCAAACAGCTTGATAAGTGTTTACTACATAACTTTGTGGGTCAAAAACTGAGATTGAATTGTCATATTGTGAAATAGAAGAAAGAATTTGACCATTTGAACTTGGTACAACTTTTTTATTCATTTGTAAACCCTTTACTAAAACATTAGATGCACTAGTATAATACGTGAAAATGCAGAAATAAAAAAAAATGCAACTTCTTTTCAGGTTTATGGCTGAAATCGGGGCATTAGATCTACTGCGGGATGATCTATGTCTTTCACTAGAAGAAATATATAAGATGGTTTCACAAGGTAAATTTGGATGTTGCTGGGAGTCCTTTCAGGTGTACAGGCACTTAAAATCTTTGGGTTACATCATTGGTCGGCATGGTGTTCCATGGACCCTGAAGCGTCTTGTTAAGAGTGAACCCAAACTGAATGAAGCCACAGAAGAAATTAATACAAAGTGTGACAGAGAAGCTGAAGACAAAAGTACTATCATCGAAATGTTTAAAGGCATGCACATTGATAAAGTGAAAGCAATCTTTGACGTCTATCCTCCTAACAGCAATTTCAAGAAAACATCACCCGGCAATCCAAGTTTTGTGCTCTGTTTGACCAGGTAAATAAAAGGCTATGATATTATAGTTTATTTTTTCTTTTTTGTGTCAAAAGTTGATGATTTCAATCTTAATCTGTCTTATGACTCTGCTTTGGTTCTCTATGTTTCTCCGTAAACATGAATATTACTCTATTAAATTATAATGATGTGCTCTTTTCTTATTCTTCCTAGTTGGGTTAAACTTTTGCATGTTTTAAATGATTAAGTTATGCAATTGATTCATTTCGCATGAAGTTTTCAGTTTCTTAATGCTCTTATCGCAAATGACATCACATATGTCATATCTAGCTCTAACTATTCTTGCACTATCTATCCTTGTTCTTAGGCTACATTTCTTTTAGATTTCTGTAAGGGTTCCACATTATGTATGGCTCAAGACAGGAAGAGTGAATAGCTTCAAGAAAATCATAATTTGAATTCGACTGTTGTGTTTCCATTGTCATCTATTAGTTATGTTATAAGCAGGAAATTTGATGGTGAATATTCTTTTTAAACTTATGCAGCAGTCTTCCACCATCCAAACAAGAGATAAGCAACCTTGAGAGACAGTGCTATGGTATTCCTTTGAAGTTTTGTAATATCGAGAATGGACGTGTCAGTTTCTTTTCCTTCAACATGGTGGAGCTTCCGCTGCTTCCTTAATTTGCTCAAATTTAGGACAGAATATTTCAATTTGTCAAAGCTATTAAAACAGCTTGATTTTCTGAATCAGACCTTTGGCCATGATATATATGCAGTTAGTACAATATTACATGCCAGTTATAAACACATTTTTGTATGCTAGTTATATATTAGTGAGAGGTTTTATTATTGCTCTGTGGCTGCCAAGAAGTTGCTCTGTTGTCAAGACACTGCTGAGTTCTTTTTTTGTATGGAGCTATGGGTGAGGCTGAAAATACCACAAGGTCTGCATTTAATAACCCCAGCAAATATAATTTTACTACCAATACTACTTTGACTAATGTTTATTAAACTCAATTCACGAACTGGAAATTGGAGTCGAAAATAAGTCACTGTAAGAATGTAGTTATAATATGTTTTCAGGAGAAAAAGGGAGGGGCATCATATTGCTGAGGACACTCCTGCTGAAACAACTCAACACGTGTGGATCGGCATTCATAATATAGCAATTTTGTGAATCTTTATTTCGTACCTCAAGTCCCACGGTAATGCCTGATTTCAAGTAGCATGGTATAGGATATTATGTGTATATTTGAATTCTGTTTTTTCCTCATTTTGTAGTACATGTTATATATACAGGTTTATCATGAGAATTCTGTGATCAACTTGAGGTTTTTTTTGCATATCACCTTGAGATATGTAGTAAGATTTTTCTCAAAGTTTTTTTTAAACAGATATTTCCTCTCTTAAATTAGTGGGCACTGGTGTCTTTTATCTTAAAATGATGAGAGCTCTTCTGCTTCTGCTCTAACCTTGGTGTTCGGCTGCTTTTCCTAAATGTAGGTAGAAACTTTTGTGTTTTTCAATTGCAAACTAGATAAATTATGTTCTTGCTTTCCCCTTTTTCAGCTGCAAACTAGATAATGAAGTTCTTGCTTTCGTCTTGCAAACAATGCAAAGTCATCCTGCTCAGGTAAGCAATTGATCTTACTACTATTTATTTATTTTTTTGGGCCCAGGGGGTGCTTAAGCCCCTTGAACCCCCCCCCCCCCCCCCCCCCCCCCCCCACAGCTGCCACTGCTGGAGAACATGATGCTAGTATGTCTAAGTTGTAAATAAGCTAACATGCTGCGAGTTATGGCACTTGTTGTCTTACCTGTCCCTTCCACTTGCTACATATGATGTTTGAAAGACATATATGTATCTTTTGCTAATTATTTGGGGGTTCCTTGTTTGTAGATTTGTTTGAGGGATGGTGTGCTGCTGGCGATACTTGTCGGCAGCCTCCTGTTGATTCCTACATTTCAATTGCGAATATTTTATCTCTTGATGTAGGTCAACTGTCTGCAAAACTTGTTAAGAGGGGAAAGGAAGGATTTTTGTTCTGAAAGGGAATTCTGAATGCTCATATATGGTTCCATCATGTTGAAATAGCACTCATGGATCTTTCTGTAGGAAAACTTGTTAGACAACAAAAACATCCTTAACCATCATCTACCATGAGAAAATGAGATTAAGGGTTCAAGCTTGGTGTGAGTTAAATAATAAGAAAAAAAATTGTTTGCAGATTGCAGCCAAGTGGTGTGTGAGTTAAAAAAATTTGTGAAATTATATTTTATAGGAGTCAGAGCCTGAGGGTTCAAGCTTGGTGTGAGTTAAATAATAGTAAGAAAAGCAACTTGTTTGCAGATTGCAGCCAAGTGGTGTGTGAGTTAAAAAAATTTGTGAAATTATATTTTATAGGAGTGGCTTTTAACATGTGCAAGTGGAGTTTGCACAGATCCTCAAATTTTAACTGGCACCAAATTTGATAATACGCTATGTAGGCACAAAAAAGAAATTGAACTGTACTTGTTTTTCTCATACGAAAAAGAATTCACCGGAGCGGACAAATACATCATAGGAACTTAGGAAGTGTAACAAACAAGCAGCCCCTTTTGCATATTTTCTCAGCTCATATGTTAGTTACCTTGTTCGAAATAAAGAAAGAAAAAACGAACCCTCACCGCAAATTTAAAGCAGCACGGAAAAATATTTCAAGACAGAACATAATGCTCAGGTCAAGTTTCTCTGGACAGTAGAACTACAATTCAATATCAAGTGAATGTATTGGAATCACTTCCATCCAAAAAATGAATGTAAACAATTTCTCTCTTATTTCGCATATCCTAGCACAATAAGACTGAAGAGAAGATTTGGGATCCTAAATTTGCAATCGCTACATTTTTATAGATTTACAGTTGGAAAGGCTACATAAATTGGGAAAAAAACATGCAAATTATCCTAAAGTAACATTTTGAACACGATAATAAGGCAAAATAAACTAAAATATTTCTAATCTTGCTCTAGTAATATCATCCTCACTCCTTTTTCTTATTGAAGAAAAAAAATCGGTGTGTGGTTGTGTCCAATTCGCAAAAAAAAAAAAGGTTTTAACATGAAGCATTTTATTTATACCAAAACGACATCCGATCACCTGGAGAGAATTTTAATATCATAGGGACCATATAAATAAGACTTTAAATTATAATAGGAGGAATGCTAAACCGAGAAAGGTCATGTTAAAACTCACAAAGAACTTATAGTACAATCAATTATGCACCATAATACTATATTAAAGGTACAAACTGTCACATCTTGAAACTTATTTTGGCTCCTTGGGAAAATGCAGTTTGATGAGCACAGGAAGCTCAATCAGCTCAATCTGTGACTTGCCCAGCAGAATACTCCTCAACTTTTCATCACAGTTGACTATGTTTTTGTTATTTGGATCCTGAAATATATAAAAGACATTCCAGTTAGGTGAGAATTACCCTGTTCATTATTTTGCTCTTCAGCAGGCATTACATGTTTGAAATTCTTGATGTACCTATATCCTAGCAAAAATTACAGATTTCAACTTTTTGTTTATGTCTACCTGGTCACTTATAGGATAGCACTCAAATTCAAATGGAATAGGAAAAGAAATACCATACGAACTAACAACTAGTGAGTCCAGTAAGATTAGAAATAATAATGCCCATCTTTCTCATCGAAAAAAAGAAGAAGAAAAGTGACATGATTTATAAGAATAATTATCAGGCTAAAGAATACTTTGGGTGTTAAAGTAATAAACTGAAAAAAATCAGAACCTGGAGATTATTGGTTTTGATGTATGACCAAACCCGCATGAAACAGCCCAAACGAGAGATCTGAGACTGCCCCAAGAAGTCCCGTAGCGGGGTAGGTAAATTAACAAGGTCAATTAAATTGGCTAGTTTTTTGGGGTTTTCTGTGATTGCCATCTTCATTCGTGGTGGTACCATGATTCTTATCTTGTAAAAGCTGCAATTATAAGTTAACAGAAAGTCAATAAACATGACAGTTCTCCTCATACATCAACAGCTTTAAAAAACCAGTACCACGAAAACTTTCTTTGAAGATGAAACACAAGAAAAAATTGTCATCTTAATCTCTTTAAAACATCATTAGGACTACTAATCTACTATAATGTGCTGATCCAACTTTTACATATCACACTATAGTAGACCACAGTCACTACAATAAAACATGTTCGTTTTCTTTTGTTATAGTTGGTGAGTATATTTAGTGTCTCCCACATTACATGTCATTTTGGATAAATTATATTGCAAAGGCAATACATATATGATGAAAAGATTTTCTAAACATCTGTACATAAACACACTTAGATCTTGATATCATTTGTTGGTCATCCGCAAGTTCAGCTTGAACCAACTAAACATATATTTGACAAAACATAGACAGACTACATCGACCGTCTTACTGTGTAGTCTGCCAAAGTAAAATTATATATGAATAGAGCTTATGCTCGCCTCAGAATTATTATTAAGCTAATAGACATTAAAACTCGAGCAAATCATCATTTGGCATTATCGCCAATTGAAATCGCACTACATTCTGTTTAAAATCATTTATAAATAAATCAGTCTTGTACAAATAAAGTAAAGGGCATATAGTACTGATTCTTGACTAATAGTGAGTTCGAACAAGGAATAAAGCTCAAGAACTTGAATTCGCATAAAAGAAGTACCAACAGCAACAGCAATGGTAAACATACTGTGCATTTCTTGCTTGTCAATACTATCGAAACAATCACAATTTGGAGGTTACAGAGAAAATTAAACAGGGGTGAATTAAATATATGAGCAGAGACAACAATCATTAGTTTCAAAAGAGGGGCTTAAAAGTTTAAACCCTGCTTAAACCCTAGCTAATTGAAAACAAAGCAGAGAGAATTAATTGATAATATAGAAATGGACAGCAAGAATTTATAGGAGAGAACAAATAGATACAAACCTATATATATAAACGAGCTTGTTAAGAGAAGTGAGACTTCAGACACGATAACAACGTTTGTATATCTTCTTTGATCTCCCGGAAATCCAACTAGTTCGTGTTTGAGTATCTGTATTCTGTACGAAGGCAGCGCTTTTAAATCTATCTTATATTTTTTAGAACTTATTTAATTATTTTGATGCTAAATAATTTATTTTTTATTCTTTAAAAATGTTTTTGATTATATTTTTATATTGATGATATATTTTTGTTAAAATTTAATTACTTGTGTTCCTAGGTTCAGAATTCGACTATAGACTTGAGGCATATGATGCATATTATTTTTTCTTAAATAAAGTTTTCTTTTATTCTTTTTTTTTTCCTTTCTAATTTTCTAGTATATTATTGTATAGGAGGACATGGAGAGGCACTTTGATCTGTGACCAGAGCAGATTCAAGATTAATTTTTTGTGAGTCACTAATTAAATTTATAAAAACACCTATATTTTTTAAAATTTTTCGGGATAATTCTCTAATTTTATAAAATTTAGAATGGATAAAAAATATCAACATTTTTTTTTTACGGTGAACACATATCTCTCATATATCTCTTGCTAAAATCCGTCCCTTAAAATCCGTCCCTGTCTATGACAAATTTTCACAGCCTTGCCTATAATAATTTTTGCACTTGGGCAACTGGTAGAGGTTCTGTTCTCAAAATCAGTAGTTAATCCTTGCTCCTAACTCACCGAATTTGATTAAATATCGGTCGTTTATCCTTGTTCCGTAACTCATCGAATTGATTAAATATTTGATTATTTGATTAAAGTCTGATTCTCGTTTTTTACAACACCGGCTACATGGATAAGCAGGAGGGCTTTCTTGTTGTGCAGACTCCGGCCTATCATCATTTCCATCATCTTACATATTCGGTAAAAGGTCTTTGCATACTTGCATGTTATTTCGTGGAGAAAATATTCGATTTCATTGACAAAGAAAATTACAGAAAGTTACAAATTTATAACAAAAATAAGAACAAAACGGAAGGTAACTAACTACAAAAACTCTGGTATACATCTGGATTCTGGCTGCTGAGCTGTGTCCCAGATATTATCTAGCTGGCTATCTCGAATACATGTCACACCCCGGAATGAGGCCTTGAATTGCTGTGGATGCTAAACCTGCACAAGTGGAGTTGCATCAGCTTCTACTGAATCAAATGAGCCAACTGTGTCAATCTGCACAGAGATGCCACTTGGCTGCAAGGCTTGTTAGTGTCTGAGCTTTGTGAGTGATTTTTGTTACTTTTCTCAGTAATTTCGGTTACTCTGAAGAAGATTGATAGAGCATAGCTGCACATGATAAATCAATCGACCAAAAATTAGACTGTAACTGCCTTCTGAAATGAACTGAGTAGTTTGATCTTGCATACTAAATACATTAGGTGTAATTTTATTGAAATTTTAAGCTAGATGCAACAGTATTCAGATTGCAACAACAAAAATAGTAGTACAAGTCCATAGTCAATTACTTAGTATTTTCATAATTTTTGTTTTGCATTTTATATAAACTTATATCTCTTCCCTTTTTTCTTTGTTTGTTACTTTCAAATCAAAATTTCAGAACACTTATAAACTTAGAGTCAGGAATTCGACCCCTCAGTGAGACACAAGACTACCCCTGCTCGCAGCTGCAGCCTGCAGGTACTGTGTCCAAAATGAGGCTAAAGTTTGCAGCTTGCGAGGCTTCAGACTTAAGACATGTGTATCAGAACTTTAGAAAGATACCTCAGAGAACATTATTATTCTTTCAATATACAGCCAAACTTGTTAATCAGAAATAG
This sequence comes from Daucus carota subsp. sativus, assembly GCF_001625215.2. NCBI lineage: Eukaryota > Viridiplantae > Streptophyta > Magnoliopsida > Apiales > Apiaceae > Daucus > Daucus carota. The sequence continues at coordinate 41,516,033 of NC_030389.2, forward strand.
GTTACAGAACATTTACACTTGAGAGTGTACAAACCAGTAAAAACAAATCCGTGTATGCTCTGAAATAAAATTATTTTTCATAAGCAGCCACAAAAAATTAAGAGAAACATCAAACCCCCACCTCAAACACACAAATAAATTAATAGATAAGTCACAAGAAACTCAAATAAAACAAATCAAAACTACACAGAACCATAGATATTCCGCTGTCTAGTCATCTTGTGGACGTGGAAATAATTTCCAAGTACCATTACCATTCATAAATTCTTCATGTCTGTGGACTGATTGTACAAGAACATTAGTCAACAAGACTGTATTGAGTTTCTCTCCTTCGATCCCTTTTCTCTTTATTTGCAGGAGATGCATCACTGCAGCTCTTCCTTCTGCTCAAATTTGGTGATTTTGCACGAGTTGGTGGTGGCTGCACAAAATCTTTTCATTAACAAAAATTCTAGATCCCCACAAATACATAACAGTGGCTCAAAATTCTGAAAATTTGGAGGCCTACCTTTAAGTGACATGCAATAATATAAGACAAAATCATAACAATGTACCTTTTTCAATTCATGTTTTGGCGGCGGACCATCATGATAGAAACTAGGCATTGGGTTTGCCTTGAACACCAAACTCTTTCTTAGCTGCTTGACAGCTGCCTCTTTCTCTTCCTACAATTTTCAAAATATATTATACAAAGCAGATATGCTGCAGAAAGCAATGGAGGAAAAATTGCTGAAATAATCACTTGTTTTACACTTGTGCTTGCTGAGTACCAATTTAAATCTATGTTATCAGTTAAAAAAACAAGGGTACCTTAGTCCTTTCTTCATACTGAGTTCTCTCAACCTCTAATGCATGGTGCTTCTCCTCCAATTTTGTATAAAACTATATAAAAATACAAGCAAGGAATCAACAAAATGACATAGTAATTTGTTTTGCTTTAACTTTAAAAACACGACTTGCTGAAAAAGATTTAAAAAAAACTATACATGTGGAAAACTGCAATAAAACTACCTCCTTTCGTCTCTCTGCACGCGTAATGCTCTTGAATGCTGGGGCTGATGCAATTGTTATCCTAGGCGTGATAGCCCTTGGTGATGCCGTTGTACTTTGTATAGTTAAGAATAACTTGGCGTTATAGGAGAGAGATGTTTAATAGGATGATGATAAATCATTAGATAACAGAGTCATAGATGTAAAAGGATACAAAGACGGAACAAAACAAGAGTCATCCTCGTCAGATTGCTTCTTATAATAAGGTTGCAACGGCTTCCTTAAGAGCGAGGGTGAGACTTGCTGTCAGGATATAAGTTGGGTACTGGTTAGTAGTTAGCATTCAACATTAGATATTTAGTTCTATAGTAGTTGTTGGTAATTTAGCTTACTAATCATGCAGTTCAATAGCCAAGTATGAAACCAAAAAATAAAAATGAAATGGAACCACAAAGTGATCGGCTCAATTTTTAAATTAGATAGACTAAGATGCTCTGGAAAAAACAAAACTGATGCGCATAATCCAGAAACAAAACAATTGCAAAAAGAATTAGAAATAGTAAGCAATTTACTTCTGTTGTTGGTACAAGGCCTTACCTCAGTCTGCTTCAAGGAACATCGAGTATTCAAATTGCTTGTAAAGTGATATGATCTTCTTCCAGGAGTTAAAGTATCTGTTTCGTCCACAGTGGGACGAGTTACACATTGAGCACGTCTTTCAGTTGCTAGAGCAAATGGCTGTGGAACAGTGTGCTTCGTCTTAATAGTTCCAAGAGTAGATTTTGTTGCATTTTTCACACGAATTTCTGACTTGTTACCATCACCCTTCGTATTTTGGCTTTTACTTTTCACTTTCTCCATCAACAATCCAGACTCACAATCTAAATTTGGTACACCATGTTTCTTCTTTTCAACTTGAGAAATTTTTGGCGGGGCTTCATTAGAGCATACTGAATGCTTACATGAGTCCAGATCATTAGACTGTCGTCCAGATTTGTGATCTGAAAATTTGGAAACACCGATTGGATGGATGCTGCCATCAGGTTCCTTCTTCATATAAACTTCACTTACTTTCATTCTCATATCGCTGCTACAAAAAACATAAGCATAAAACACATTAGACCTTCTTAATTTTGGCGCTTATCAGAAACCCACACATCAACCACTATATTCTCTTGCTAATTTTGTTTTTGCTCAACAATTTTTGACTCTAAACACTGATCATATTTTCCTCACTTTATTAATCTTCCTGTTCTTCACTACAGGTTTTCTTGGCCACATGCTCGAGGTGTTGGGAGGATTACTTACCAGGATCATATTATATTTTAACAATGTCAAACTAACGGAACAAATAAATCGAAACATTGAACATGGGAAGGATTGTAAACCTATAACCAAGAGGCAGAGTACACATGCAACCTAACACAAATTTCATCACTGATAAACCAAATTATACAATAATGCAAAGTCAAAGTTCAAGAAACAAGCACAGAACATCAAAATTTTCAACTTAAACTTGCCCCTAATATTGCAAAGTGAAAACAATATTAGTATTTAACCATTAGCACCGACAGTAACTATTCAACAAAAGCAGTAACAAAACAAAATAAACAGTTAAACACATGAAAAGAGCAACAGGGCACATCATATTTATCAACACGAACCAACTTATTGCAACATAAATGATTTGAGCAAAAAAAAAAAATGACAAGTTTCTTACAAGTTTAGCTTTGATGGCTTGTGTTGGCGATTATGTCAAGTGCAGGGAGAAATGTAGCTGAATAGCTTATATGGACGTGCGTGCGTGTGGAGTTATATACAAGTGAAAAGACAATAACTAACGGCGTTTCAGACGAAAGCTTGTCTGTGGTTAGAATCTTTTCTTGGTGACTCGCGCGTTGGCTGGCTGTTTTGTCCCTAGAGGTGAAAATTTGGTTTTGCTGGATTTACCGTCAAAATATAATATGGTCCTGATAAATCATCCTCTTAACAATTATTTGAGATTTTCAGAAAAGTAGTAATTTAGGATAAATCATCCTCTTAACAATTAATTATTATGAATTTTTGAATACAAATTTATGTCGCAAAGATGCTTTCCATGATCCACCCTAATATAGTCATGTTCCCACCAGTGAGAGAACCCATAGAACCCTTATCTTATTTCTAGTATCAGTTAGGGTTTGACAGCAAAACTTCACATGCAAAAAATGTTGATATCTATGTATTACTATATTTTAAAATTAATTTTGAACACATATAACGATGAAAAAATATGAAAAAAAAAACATGTATTTAGATTTGGATCCTGAAAATCTATTTAAAATTTAGAGTTCTGCTGAGTGATTCTATGATTCTATTTTAATGACGGGTTCTCTCCTCAGCGCGACCCATAATATAATCTATGGTCAGGCAAAATCCTCCTCACAAATTTAGGTCACAAAGATGTTTCCATAATCCAGTATAATATAATACTACAAGACAAAACACTCTTAACAAAGATTCCAGTAACTTAACACTAGTTAGAATATACAGCTGCATTCACATTTCATATTCTCACCTCCTATTGTTTGCATTAAAAATTGTATCAACTCTCTCTCACAAACTGGTCACCGCCGTCGGCTCCTTTTGATTAGAAAGTTGGTGCAGATGTTTATAAAAATGAGCACCTCCTTGAGCTTGAGCCGAAGTTTCAAAGAAGCATCATAACTCTACTGGTCAAAAGTTTACAAAGTGCATATTCGGGCAAGTGCTTGATTGGAAACGTCGGAAGAACGCACTTTCATTTTTCTCATGTTGTTGGATAAGTAATTTTGTTAACGGTTTCTCTAGTGTGTACTCATGGGCACATCGTAAGCGTGAAAAATTTTGTATTAAGATATTTTGATTGGTGTGGTTGGTGTATTTGTAGTGGAGAGTAGGAGCCAATCAAAATGATCTAAATACAAAAATTTTCGCGCTTAGCATGTGCACGGGCGCATCATAGAAAAACCGTATTGCTAAATCTCGAAATCTTTTTCGAAAATCTCGAGTATTTAAGAGCACGATGACCTTGATTATGTATACTTTATCTTTACTTGACCCATATAGAGATGCATGGAAGTGCAGAGTCGATGCTGACCATAAAAAGGCCTTCTTAAATTTTCAACAGGGACAGGACTTCGCAAGTGCATTATAGGATTTGACAACGTAACAAATGGTCATATGCTCGTAGCAGAGTATCGAAGCGAATCCAGTTTAGATACTCCCTCCGTATCAGTCATTTGTATACAAATGGCTGGGTATACAAATGGCTGGGACACGGAGACCAATAAATTGGGTAAGAAATGAGTAAAGTTAGATGAAAAATAGGTATAGTGGTGGGATCTATTAATATTTAATAATAGATTTGAGATAGTGGAGGAAAGTAGTGGCTGTAATAGTGTTTATATTATTATAGAATAGAGATAGTGAAGGAAAATAGTTGATGTAATGATATTTTATATTATAAAAGTTTATTATTTTTGGAATGTATACAATTGATGGGACGTCCCAAAAAGGAAACTGTATACAATTCACTGGGACGGAGGGAGTATAATATATCTATTGTTATCGTGAGTAACCAATAAACATTCATGTAAATAGTAATTTCATTTGATGCGTTTCCAATCAGTATTATTTTCTGTTAAATAGCTTAGAACAACTTTAACCGGCCTTAACTAAAAAGTAAGTTGGGAATGTTAAAAAATTTAAAAAAAATAGTCAATAATTAAAAAAAATCACAATCCAACCATTTATATCGTTATCTATAATCTTAGCCAAACTCTTATAAATTACACATCTACACACTATAAGAAATTTGTATGAAGATTACACATCATTTGTTACATACTATTTTGAAATTATAGTCAATACCATCGAAACACAATATCGATTGAGTAAATTTTACATAATATTACTATTATTTTATATTATTTAACCAACCATTTCAACCTAACTCCATAAGATGCTCGAACTATACATAGCAAGTGATCATTGGCTCGTTCACAAGCTCTTCAAATAGGCAAGCTGAGGGTTTTATTATTTTTATATAGTAACCAACTACCTTTTAAAATGAGCCGAGCCGCGCGAACTCTAGAGTGCTCGTGTATCGTTTGTTAAAGAATTAACGAACTTGAACTCGAACTCAAGCTTGGATCGAGCAAAAAATATTAGTTGAGGATCGACTCATTAAGGAATAACTCTGTTCACGAACGGCTCGCGAACCGCTCACGAACATGTCTCACGAGCTTTTGCTCATGAACCGCTCATTAACTTACGCTCATGAACATGTCTCACGAATTTTTGCTCACCAACCGCTCATTAATTTTGTTCACGAGCTTGTTTAATGAGTTAGCTTATGCTCATAAATTTATTTACGAGTTTGTTTGTTATTTTATTTTATTAAAAAAAATTAAAATGCTAACAATATTTTAATTTATGCTCTAAGGAATCATAAATTCATAATAAATCATCCATTAATAAAATTCACACATCCACGAGCCATGTTCACGAACCATGTTCACGGGCCGAGTTCATGAACCATGTTCACGAACTACGCTCACGAGCCAAGTTCACGAACTCATAATTAAGTTTGCGAACTATTGCGTCGAACTCTATTGTACTCAAGTTCAGCTCGTTTATAAAACGAATGATCGACTCGTTTATGAATCGAACTGAGTTCGAACCAAATTTTTTTCGAATCAAATACCGAGCGATTATCGAGCATATCAACTCAAGGAGAATCTATACTTATGATCCAAATAATTCAAACATCAAATAAAACAAGCCATCCTCTAAATTGCACATAAAGAAAATAAAGTTGACCTAAAAGGTTACACTTACTTTGTAAAGAAGAATCACTTACCTAAAGTATATATTTAAGTAATATATTATTGATAAATTAATTTAATAATCCCATCCAATTCCCTCCAACCCAGCATTGTCGGCATAAAATTACACAAAGAGATTATAAACAATTACAGAGACAATGATTGTTAACGGAGTCGTTTACCGACTCGAGGCATGCACTAACAATAAGAACATCATAATTTTATTCTGTTTATTACTTTATCGTATTTTAACAATTTCTTTTGTCTTTATTACATACTCCGTTAGTTCTCCTCTAACTTATAGTACTGCATAATCTAAATTACTACTATAATCAAATCAAATCTCAAGGCCATATCTGCATTCCTATGCAATTAGCTGTCTGTGTCCATTGTGGAATTCTGGTATATAATTAAAAATTAACGAATTTTTGTGTGCCGACTGATTTAGGCCATGTGTTATTCGAACCAGGGTTATAGAGGTAAAATACAGTTCTTTAAGTGATTCTATCTGCTCCTTCAAACCCAAAAGTTAGATGATTTTAGCCAAAGTTAAGATTTGATAGCATAATCTGTATTGTGTTTTTTAATTATTTTGTAAACAAAAATTTATATTTAAATAAATTGTTTGATCTATTCAAAACTATTGTAGGGCCTATAGACAATTATTATACAATATATTCATTATTATAACATCTCCAACGACCAACGTGGTTGGCTATAATGGTTGGTTAAATTGGAACCTTTAAAATATAATGCAAAATTTAAAATTTCCAAGACATTTTGCTTCGATAATATTGTTTATATTGATTGATTATATCTTAAAACTAGTATATTATTATTAGAGGTAATTGCATATCGCACTCCCTAAGTATCGTTCAAAAACGATAGAGTACCTATACTTTAAGAAATTCAACTCGCACCCCTTATCTTTACTTCTCAAAACCGAGATGCACCCCCTGCCATTAACTTCCGTTAACTCAGTGCACTCCGTTAAGTCACTATATATATAATTGCAATTCGAACCCCCTAAACGATATTGTACCCATACTTTTGGAAACCCAAACCGCACCACATATCTTTACATTTCAAGAACGATACGCACCTCCTCCGTTGAATTCTGTTACCTTCTGTTAAAATACTCATCCGTCTCAATTTACATGTCCTTTTTGCTTTTTGAGAAGTCAGATTGACTAATTTTTGACCAACTATTAAAAAAATATTTATTTATTATTTTAGGAAATAGAAAGTTACATATTAAAATATACTAAATTTTGTTTTAAAAAAATATCATCAAAAAGTAAATCTAGCCTATTTTAATAGAGGTAAATAATAGGGGGTCCGAATTGCAGTTACCTCTATTATTTGCGAAATTCGGACCCTCTATTATTTGCGAAAACAAATAGACTGGATTTACTTTTTGATGATATTTTTTTTAATTTTTTGTTTAATTAAGTTATGTCCAAGTCAAAATGATTTTACATATTGAATGATTTTAAATTTTTAGTGACATATGTATTAGGTACTTAAAATATACACTATTTTAAATATAAAAAATAAATATTATGTGATATTATTATAAATAATACATAAATTTATCTATTGATTAAAATATATAAATTTCGCAACGGAAGGTAACGGAATTCAACGGAGGGGGTGCGTATCGTTCTTGAGATGTAAAAATAGGTGGTGCGATTCGAGGTTTCAAAAATATGGGTACATATCGTTTTTGAACGTAAGTTAGGGGGTCCGAATTACAATTATATATATAGTGACTTAACGGAGTGCACCGAGTTAACGGAAGTTAACTGCAGGGGGTGCATCTCAGTTTTGAGAAGTATAGATAAGAGTTGCGAGTTGAGTTTCATAAAGTATAGGTACTCTATCGTTTTTGAACGATACTTAGGGGGTGCGATATGCAATTACCTCTTATTATTATTTTAAATTTTTATAAATAAAATATATTATTTTAATATAATAATACATGATATATAATATGACGGTCGCTATATATCAGTAGTCATTCGATAGGTATATAACTATTCCTAAGAAAGTTTTCTAGTATTTCTTTGATTACATGGTATAACTATCTGGCCGATCGATATGGAATAAATTTTTCCTTTTTTTTCTTCTAATTGTGATATGGAATAACTTCAGCATGCTAATTCTGATATTTCTGGTAAACGATTTGTTCGAATATCATACTCTTGTTTTCTGAATAATTTATATTTGACAACTCTGCTCGGCACAGATTTTAGGTCTCTCTAAAATATTGTTTGATAAGATTGTTTATTGCTTTAGCTTTTCGTTATACGTGATCAAAATGCCGAATTGTTTCCATTCAAAAATCATTTTCCATCCTTAAAACAAATTAATTATGTTAAACCTAATCTATTAATTAGAGCCTACGCCAGCATAAATTAACCCTAACTTGACCATCAAGTAACACCCCTCCCATGCAAACACATATATAAACACATTCTTCTTCTTTGCATCAACAACAATCTACATCGCCCCCATCCTAAAATTTATAGACACATTCACCTCCATGGCTAAACCAATGATGGGACTCACTGAAAACAACTCAGCCACATACTTGTCCTCTGGCAATCCATGCCTTGACTTGTTCTTCCATGTTGTCCCTGACACCCCTGCTTCTCAGCTTGTCGAACGTCTCGAAGCGTCATGGGCTCATGATCCATTGACTACCCTGAAGCTCATCTGCAATCTTCGAGGCGTTCGAGGCACTGGCAAATCCGATAAAGAAGGGTTCTACACTGCTGCACTTTGGCTTCACAAAAACCATCCCAAAACCCTAGCATGCAATGTGCATGCTTTTGCTTTGTTTGGTTACTTCAAGGATCTGTTGGAGATCATGTTTCGTGTACTTGAAGGCCCTGATGCGAGAAGTATAATGAGGGAGGAGTGGAAATCTATCAAGAGTGGCTCGAGAAGTAAGGGTGTAAAGAGGAAGTTTGAGGATGGTAATGATGGGGAAAAGGAGAATGCTGATACTAAAGAGGCCAGGAAGAAGCGGAGAAAAAGAGCGAAGGTGCCTAGAGAAGAGAGGATTGAGGCCAATAGGTTTAAATTGATGGGAGAGCAACAAAGGGCTAGGGATTTGAGAAAGGACAAGGAGCTTGAGAGATCAAAGAAAGCTATGGATATGTATAATACTGATGTGGATTATCAGTTCTTGTTTGAGAGTATTTCATCTCTTTTCGCGGACTTATTGAAGGCAGACATAGAGTTTGTGAATTCTAATGAGGCGAAGAATATCAGTTTGGCTGGAAAGTGGTGCCCTACTATTGATTCTTCCTACGATAGGTACACGTTGATATGTGCTAGTATCGCAAAGAAACTCTTCCCCTGTGAATCAGACCCTGAGTATGAAGGAATTGCGGATGATCAGTATGTGTTTAGAGTTAGGCATAGGTTGAGGAAACAAGTTCTTGTTCCGCTTCATGAGGCCCTCAAGTTGCCTGAGGTTTATATGAGTGCAAGAGAATGGGGATCAGTTGCTTATAACAGAGTTGCCTCTGTTGCAATGAAGAAATACACCAATATTTTCAAGGACCATGATGAGGAAAGGTTTACCAAGTATCTTGAGAATGTCAAACAGGGGAAAACAAAGATTGCAGCCGGAGCATTGCTTCCACACAAAATAGTCAAGGCTTGTTTGAATCCTTATAGTAAGAATGAGGAAGAAAAGACTGTTGCGGAGCTGCAATGGAAAAGAATGGTGGATGATGTGACGAAGAAGGGGAAACTAACAAATTGTATTGCAGTTTGTGATGTCTCTGGAAGCATGATTGGAACTCCGATGGAAGTTTCAGTTTCACTGGGGATGTTAGTCTCTGAGCTAAGCGAAGAGCCTTGGAAGGGACAGGTGATTACTTTCAGTGAAAACCCGCAGCTTCACATCATCAAAGGAGATACACTCAAGGAAAAGGCTGAATTTGTTAGGGATATGCAGTGGAATATGAATACTGATTTCCAGAAGGTTTTTGATCGTATATTGGAGATTGCTGTCACTGCACAGCTGAGCCAAGAGCAGATGATAAAGACGGTGTTTGTTTTCAGTGATATGGAGTTTGATCAAGCATCCGCGAATCCATGGAAGACTGATTACAAAGTGATTAAGAAGAAATTCAGGAAAAGCGGGTACAGAGTACCTGAAATTGTGTTCTGGAACCTCAGGAGCTCGTCTTCAACGCCTGTCAAAGCCACGCAAAACGGAGTAGCTATGCTCAGTGGATTTTCAAAGAATTTGCTGACTCTGTTCTTGAATGGAACAGAAGAAATCAATCCTGAGCTTGTGATGGAGGCGGCTATTTCTGGCGAAGAGTATCAAAGACTAGCTTTATATGATTGATTAGTAAGTAATATCTAAATGTGTTTAGGTAGTTCATTCAGTCTTATTCATCATTACTCCATAGTTTTAATTCATCATGATTTCTCGCAAGAAGTATATTTGCTCTGTAATAATCCATCTCCTGATGCAAACTCATGAATTTTCTGATTTGGAGATATAGGATTGATATCTATCAGTTATTTCGAATTATGAAGATGAAACTTGAAGCATGAAGATACTGTAACTTCATGTTAGAAGTAAACAAGCATAGCACCAAGTTATCTAAGCACGGTAACTTCAAAGTAGTCTAAATATATTGTATAGCAGACATGCTTTAAGTATATAAGGATGCATGTATATTGTATTACCCCATGGAATTAGTCTGTACAAGATGGATCGAGATACAATTACTAGGAATACAGCGCGTTTTTGTCTGTTAATAATTTAAACACAAGAATGCGCAAGAGATGCTTCCAAATTCATATCTTATTATTCGTGGACATGTGATGCTTTACGCAAGGAAGTACTTGATACCGAGATTTGGTTTTAAGCTGCAGCAAGAAAAGCACCGCCAACATTTGTCATCTCTTGCACAACATTTTTGGTTGAAGGTAAACCTGCTACCACATCCTCTTCGATGCCACATTCATTAGTTCCTCTTCTGATCTTGAAGTATCCGTCCTGTCATTCAAAACATATTTGGGATTCAGTAAAGGTTGATATTCTGTGTTAAAATAATCCTGTGACAAAAAAAAAACTTACATCACCCCAGCTTCTATTCCATTGATTTGCCATAAGCTGTTGAGAGTAGCAGAAAAAGGTATGAACAGAAAATAAAGGATTTATAATTCGCTTACAGAAAAAGGTATTAAATGGAAGATGTATGAACATACCCAGTAGTCTTCTCCCTCATCACTAGTTCCCCATCCAATTAGTTTGACGGCATGGCCACCCATTTCTTCACCTGTAAGGTGCTTATAAACTCCAGACTTGTAGTGAGCAAAATCCTGTTCACACAAATTAATGAGAACAAAGGCAAACAAATACACAACGATAACACTTAAAATTATTTTGTCTCCCCTTCTACTCTCCCAAGAAGATATCATTTGTAGAGTAGGTGCACTCAGTTAGGGTGGGCAGTGGTGAGTTGTGTGTTGTTAGCTCTTCAATCATCGTTGTCCCCGTCATTAGTTGTGACAATGTGGAAGAGAAAAAGACGATGTGTGTTTGGGTGTATTGTGAGCTTTTGATGATTAAGTATTGAGATATTACTGAGAGTTGAGCTCGAATGTGTGGATAAGCCCAGAAACATTGTGGGCTTTTCAGCTGAATATATGTACAAGGATTTTGTAACTCAGGTGGGTAAAATAATTATAAATCTGAATTTATATTCGGTAAATTTGGTTTGTTCGGTTATTTCGGTAAAATACCCGAAATTACCGAAATAGTAAAAATACTAATACCAAATAGATATTCAAACTTTTTCAGTTCGGTAACCAAACCGAAATATTTCGGAAAATTCAGTTCGGTATTCGGTTAACCGAACCTAATGCTCAGCCCTACTTTTGCGTGTCTTTAGTTAGTGATGGGAGAGACTTTATCTAGAGAAATAGAATATAGATAAGACAACCAGTTTGTTAGATTTACCTCGTATACAGTAAATGAAACTTCAACAGGTCCATTTTTATAAACTTCTTTCATGATATTGCTGGGATCTGATTGGACTTTATAGGCACTAACACTGAAGTGTTTTGATTTTTTCCAGAGCAGATTCCCATCGACACACTGTCTCTTACACTTTGGTGTGGGATATGCAGGTTCACAGCCAGGGTGTGAGCATCCAGTTTGATCAAAGTAGGGGTCACACTACAAGGAGAAAATCCATATAGCCATTAGGAGTAAACAATGTTGGTCACCAACTATAAATGCGAAGGGTACAAAAGCCAATACAGTAATATCTACTCAGAATTCTGCAATCAAGCCGTATCTTAAGAGAGTCATTTACCTCTTCAGTGACAACTCCAGAGCGCTTGAAGTATCTCCATGCAGCGATAGGATAACCACCATCACAACCATCCCCACACAAAAAACCACAGCATGCTAGAAGGTCATTAACAGATAGAGATATATTCTGCAATAAAAGAATGAATGTTATTCATGTATATTGGTATACAATAGACTCGTAAAGAAAGCACATCATTCTCCATGAAGTGAAGAAGTCACCATGTCAAATTGGATGCAAAATCGATCAGAGAGCGACTCCACAGCAGCAAAAGCCCAACAAGAGCCACAGTGTCCCTGATAAAAATCATGCATATTAGACCAAAAAATATAGTGCACGGTTTACAACTACGAAGCACGAATATGAAAGATGCGAAAGAGTTACATAGCTACCTGATCTTTAGTACACAAAAGTTCCAGCGGATTGAAAAAGAAAGAAACTGCATTAGCTTATTTTGTAGATGAACAAACTGAACTTAACAATGACAAATATATTGCAAGAGACTGACCAAGAATATTTCCAATGGTGCTACATTTAGGCCAAGCAGTCCTCGCGTCAAATTCACTAGGTAGCTTCAGTATTTCTGAATGGATCTTAACAGGAATGCTCTGTAGCTCCCCAGGTGGTGTTGGTTTGACTCCGAGAATATGCTTAAATTGAGAAACCTGAAAAACAGATGTGCGTAGAAGGTATTTTAATCAACCCAGTAGATTAACACACATAAGCAGAAGACAGATCAGAAAAGTATATATGCCAAGTGAAGCATAGGAACAGAGCGAAAATAGACCAGGGACCATTTTGATCAAAAGCAGAAGGTACGGAATACCATCATCAGAAAATTCAAATATTTTTCTGCAGCATTTTAGTTGTAATATTCAAAAATAGATGGAAATCTCTAAGATTTGTACAGCTGAATCCATCAATTTCAGCTGTCTTGGCTTGTCCCCAAGAAAACAGTAGAAATAATCTAATCACTTATCGCTATGTCAATTCACATTTTGTGATTTAAGTTGAACTTCAGGGTTGGAAACACCTCACGATTTGAGAAAAGTTCACCACAATATAAAGTAAGAAATTCGTACTTTAAAATAATTTTTGCCGTCAGTGCTTCTCGTACCTATATTTCTTGTAACTATATTATAACAATCTTCTCCATAGTCTGATAATAAATAACAAATTCTATTATGGCATATTCGGAAACTTGGATTCATTTGAAATTCTGACTTTGGTCAAATAACATGTTTTGAAAAAGAAAATAATTTGGATTTCGATTTCATTTGAAATTCAAGACATTCAAATACCAGCATGAAAATTTCAAGTGACAACTCAGATCATGTTATTCAAAACCAGCATTTGAAATGAATTTCATGTTCCCAAACACAATCTAAGACAATTTAGGTATAGGAACAGAACAAGTAGTTCTAAAAGAAACAAATAAATGATTACATTTGGATTATTTTTAGTGACTAATTGACTATATACCATACGGACTCATTTTTTTAATAATGAATAATTAGGTACGAAAATCAGGATAATTTCATATACCGACTTAAAATACGCATATCTATACTGTCTTATGTAAGGGATAATCTTTTTTGTGATGAATTACATATTACCACAATGATGAGCAATATTAAATGGGTCCATTTCCAAAACACAAAGGTTTCTCAAATAAATGAAAGTAGGACAGAAAATCAAACTTGGCTAATATTGAAAAGTTGATATATGACTCAAGGAAGTCTCGGTATTATAAAAATGTGAGTGCTTCCAATCAGCATCTCCAATCTCGCTATTAAGCATATCAAGGACCCTGTTAGTTTACAGACATAAGGGTCGATAGACTATATAAGTGTTCTCACCAACTACCACATGTACCGTTCGTCTATAGTAAACATTAGCACCACCCTAAATTTTAGTGTATAGAATTTACTTTGAAACATTAGAAGGTCAGAGTATCCACTTATGATGGTGTGAAGCAAGAAGGCAATGACCATTTTGGTTTCCAAAGATAGAAGAGCTCAGCTAAGAGAGGGAGAGGGCCAGAATGGGTAACCTAAAGCTTCTGTGTAGATGTTGCAAAGCAGATCCTTAACAGGAGAAAAACTTAGCAACAAGCAAGAATAATACAGCTTATATTGACAGAGCAGCCTGTTAGACATAGCGAAGTGTAACCGGCCAATTTAGAAACTCACAGTGTAGTTGGAAAATCGATCATTCATGGATGCTTTCCATCCAGCTTTTGGATTGTTGTTGACTGATTTAACAATTGATTCCTGCATAGCCATGTGACAAGCTGAGACCTTGATACATTATCAATTAGTCTATACTGATGTCATATCATGCAAACAGAACATACCTGAAGGATACCAGATTCCTGCCGTGCCAGAGAGTTTGATGCAACAACCTGCAAATTTTGCATGTGCGCAACTTTAGAATTTTTTTATTAATTTTTGTTGACAAAAAGAGTCTTCCGTAATAACTTCTGTTATTAGAATTGGATAGAATCAAAAATTGAAAAAGTTAGCCCTGATTTTACTTGTAAACATGTACTATCCTCCAGTTGTCCGACTATGATACAAGGTCTATTAAATTTTAAGAGTAGTAATGACTGCACAAGTAGCACTTCTAAGTTTCTGTGATGCAAAGCAAAATATATAGAAAACAATAGCGAAAATATAAGTATGCCAAAAATGCCTTTACTTGCTGTTCTCAGCAAGTGTCCTCTTGCAAACAATTCTGCTGTTTAAGGACATAAAGACATACTTCGACAATTATACTAAATACTCCCTCAGTCCCAAAATTAAGTGTTTGTGTGACCTTTTTGTGGTCAAACTGACCCAATTTTGACAGAAAATTCCATATTTTATTACATATATTATATAATTAAATAAAAATATAAACATTATTTCATTTTACAAGTATATGCAATCTACTTCAAATGTAAATTTTAGATTTTTAGAATTCTTAATTTACCATCCTTACGATCAAGCGATCAGTTTATCCAAATATCAAAAAAGAAAAAGAAAAAAGAAATTCAATTACAAGTTGCATACTTTGCAAGTTGCATTTCTCTAAATGGGGAAATACCTAATACCTAAAAAATAAACCATAGTAATCTTTATAAAAGAAGCAACTTTATCAAAATCTTCATCTTTGCAATCCTATCCACACACACATATGATCTCCAATTCATAACCTATCCGAGCTTCAATTCTACTTATATAATTATGATCAGCAAAATATGACTAATCTTTGTTACAGATCATCAAGACAAGAAAAGATTATGACAAATTGACAATATAACATTAAAAAGTAGATGGCTAAGACAAGAACAAGTGAAAAGTCAACTACATATACACACATACATATATTGATATCCGACCAAAGTGATTTAAGACATGAACAAACATAGACCTGTAGGTGAAAGCAGGAGATAACCCCAAGAAGCAGGAGAGATGCCAAGAAAATCCCATTTGTTGGGGCCGTTTTTTTTGCCATTGGAGGAACTATGAATTGATTGGGAGGAGCAATGATTTATGGGTGTATATATAAGTGCAGATACAGATACTGGACTACATAAGATAGACCCCACTTGCACTTGCTTTTCTCGTACGTATACACAAGGAGATGGGAATCCTAACAATATTCCACCGTTCATTCACGCTAGGTCGCTAGCCTCTTGGACAAACTTTTCTAACGATTCTGTTCGGAACAACATTGGGGCCGTTTGGGTTAGCTTAAAAGAAGTGACTTCTTGCTTATAGTAAAGAAGTGGAGTAGAAGTGAGAAGTAAATAAGTTAATAAAGTGTTTGGAAAAAAAGTAGAAGCTGTGAGAAAGTTAATAAAGTGTTTGGAAAAAAAGTAGAAGCTGTGAGAGAGAAGCTAGCATTCTCAGCTTCTTAAAAGTGCTTCTACTTCTTTACACAAACGGGTCAAGAGAAGCAGAAGCCAGAAGCAGCTTCTGCTTCTCTTGGCCAAACAGGCCCATTATCTTTTATACTTCTCCAATGATATTTGTTAAATTGATACACCAAAACAGTAAGAGCATCTCCAACCATCTAAAACCCTTGGCTAAAAGATGAGCTGGCATACCTAAAATAAAAAATTTAGCCAATAGCTTCAAAAACTCAACTCCAACCATGCTCACCTGTTGTCTATAAATTTAGCCAACCTCCTATGGATGGCTAAATTTGTCGAACCTCTACAGGTCTGTAAGAAAATCTGTAGGAAGATTGTACATCATTTATTACCATATTAAACTGATATATTCTATTTTAACAATTTATAATATTAATAACATACTATTTTTAAATTATAGCCAACCAATATAGCCAGTACCATTGAAGCAAAATGTCTTACAGATTCAGCAAATTTTACATAATGTCTTACAGGTCCAATTTAGCCAACGATTATAGCCAACGCCGTTGGAGATGCTCTAAATATATACTCTCTTTGTCCCGATCTCCCCCTCATTTCTTTACGTTACTATAAATAGTAAATTTTTCTCATCATTACACTCACTATCTTCCTCTACTATCTCATATTTAACAATAAAAACTACTATTACAACCACTACTTTCCCCCATCTCAAATCTATTATTAAATATTGATAGGTCCCACCACTTTATCCACTTTTCATCTAACTTTACTCATTTTTCATACATTGTCTTGGTCTCCGTGTCCACCTCCAATGTAAACCATTGAGGGGGACGGAGGGAGTAGTTATTAGTTAAAATAGAATATAATAATAGGGTCGCGCTCCAGAGAGAACCAAGACTTAAAATAGAACCATAGAACCAATTCTCAACCGTTGGATTCATTTGGATTTAATGGCGCAAGATTAACGTAGGGAATCTTTAAAAATAATATGACAATCAGTATAAAATATGTACAATCAACTATAAGGATAGTGGTGTAATTTTACATATATTGTCATTTATTGAAAATCAATCAAAATCAATCATAAACAACAGTTACAACTTAGCTGTATGTATTACTTTCAGATTGTTTTTCATATTTTTCCATACACTACATTCCGTGTTCTTTCATTTGGTACTCAATGGAGGGCGTTCATGAAGAAACACGAATGTATACTCACGTCTCTTTATTTTAGGTTCTGCTGCTGCACACCAATTCTTATATATTTTGACAATCTACGTGTTTATCTTACATTATATCTGTTGAAAATAACGGATCACAATCTGCTACTCAGCATTCCATGGGAGACTAATGAGCTCAATGAAGATATTTATGTGGATTCGTACAAGTACACATCACCTGACGGAGAAGAATATTGGATACCGAAATGTGATAAGAAGTCCAAGCCATATGTTAATCAGATGTTTCCAGATGTTGAAGCTGTATTTGAATTTTATATTGAATATGGGCGACTATGCGGGCTTGTTGTACGTAAGAGCTCTGCAAAATACAAAGGTAGAGTCATGACACATAAATATGTAGAGTGTAGTAGCGCCGGAAGGTTTGAGGGGAAAACGATTAAACGTAGAAGGACTAATACTCGTAAGTGTGAATGTGAGGCTAAGATAATTCTCAAGAATTGTCCAACTGGTTACTATATAGGGACTTTTCTACATGACAACTATATTTTTATACATCAGAGTCATTTCAAACAACCAAATTGTAATCTTGTTGGATTTGACTTCCCATATACAGAGGTTCTGCATATGAACCTTTATGTAGCGGTTCAGTTAAGGTGGACTTTTATGTGCCGCTTTATGTGCCACTTCAGTTATGGTGGAATTTTATATTTGTAATAACAATTCAATTCGAACGCTCTCTACTGTACAACATTCTTTTTCATATCAACATCAATACTCATTCCACGATAATTGTTTTTAATCACCTCCGACAACACACTTGAAAACATGGTGGATACGACTTCCTCTAGACAGAGGTTCAGCATGTGAACCTCAATATCCCCACTCGTAACTTTAGCTTTGTGATAAGACTTTCAATCGAACACCAACAAGTTTTGGTAAAAAATCTAGTCTTAATCTTATCCATTGTGTTGTTATCGCACAATCTTCGTTTGCACTGTTCTTCGTGCACTGCAAGTATAATCAATGGTTTCGTTAGTTCATCGACGAGTGTATGTATATATATGTATAAAATTGTTCTCACCTTCTACAGAGAAGCTTGATTTAAAGATGCTGAAGATTTGATGATTCGAGAATGATTCGATGCTGCTGATGTAGTAGCGCCGGTGAATTTTGGAAAGTTGTCAATCAAATCAAAATTGAGCGCTGATTTTTATCTTAAATATTTTGGGTCTATAGTGCCCTTGACTATGTAACAAATATATTATATATTTTTTAATTTTAAAAAATTGTAGTTCTATGGTTCTATGGTTAGTGGTTCTCTCTAGAACATGACCCTATAATAATAATTAACTGAGGATAATCTTTTTATGTATATGATCGAAGTTTTGGATCTCATCAATTACGTATGAAAGTATCTATATTATAATATTTATCTAAAGTAATAATAAAATAAATTCAATGCCATAAATAATATATTAAAATCATATATGTTATTTAGTTCTAAAAGTACAAATAAAATATATTATTATATTTTATTTTAATTTGATTCAAAAATAATAATATATTATTGACATTAGTTTTAATAAAATTATATAAAAAATTTACATACATATATGTTTCAAAAACTAATAAAAAACACTCGTGTGTCGCACGGATTATATTGAATTTACATCATTAAAATATAAAGTAAATACAAATCAATGTAATTAAATACAATGAGAAGGATTTTGGGGTCAAGGATGAACTCCAAGATGGACGATAAGACATGGGTGATAAGATATGGGTGGGACTTAGTAGTATCTCGTGGTCTGTTGGGACTGTGATGGGGTCCGGAAGCTCGATAAGACATGGGTGATAAGATATGGGTGGGACTTAGTAGTATCTCGTGGTCTGTTGGGACTGTGATGGGGTCCGGAAGCTAGCTAGAGCCTGCCTGGTGGTCTGTTGGGACTCTGATGAGGTCCGGAAGCTACCTAGAGCCTGCTTAGGGAGAGTTTTGACGAGACTCTGTTGTGATTGAGTGGGGCAAAGATGAGCTCTACGTGGTTGATGTCATATAAATCGTGGGTAATTAATGACATATAGAGATGTCATTGAGGAATAGTTCTCTTGATTTGTATTTATTCAATTAGCTGTATATATACACACACACATATATACAATTGTTCAAATGAAAAGTTCAGAAAAATACAATACTATAATGATATCTAATTTTAATTTACCTTAGAGACTCACTCCCAAACAAATGGACTAGTCGAAGTTGCAAACGGATTATCTTTGATGGAAATAAAAAATTGGAATGCTCCAAACAAAATTGGTTGATGAACTCTTCCTCATAGTTTAGAAAAAACTGTTCGGACAATGATATCTAATTTTGATTTATATCAGGAGCTCCCCAAACAAATGGACTAGTCGAATTTACAAACTGATTATCGTTGATGGAAAGAAAAAATTGGAATGCTTGAAAGAAAATTAAAGTATTACAAATTTTCTTTAAAGTAGTCATATATATTATAAATTTCCTTTAAAATTGTCATATATACTTTAAAAATCAAATTTTAAAAAATAAATATAAAAAAAATTAAGAGATCGTTTGGCTCAGGTTATAAGTTCAGTATATGAGCTTGTAAGTCAGAAGTACTTTATTCGTATCGTTTGTGTAACGAACTTATAAGTCGACTCCCGACTTATAAGTTTGAATATGACAAGTTGAAAATTCTAGCTTTTTTACTGATTTATTTTTATTTTTTGAAATTTGATTTTGCAAATATGTAGAGGACGACTTAAAAGATAATCTATATAATTTATTATTATATTAATAATTGTTATATCCAATAAATTGTAAATATCAAAAAAAATTATCCAAACACATATAAATAAAGGTTAATTTTCACTTACAATTAACTTCACATTTTTAAATAACAAGCATTTATTTTAAAAGCCGCCAAACGGCCCCTAAAATTTTCAATTTCTCATATTATAACATAGAAGTGAGATTGACTTATAAGTCTTCTATACAAACGATACAAGACGGGTTTTTAAATTAATCCAAAAACACCCCGCTAGATACACACATTATATGTATGTTATTCGCACAACATACTTCAATACTCATTTATATTAAAATTCATATAAATAAGTTATGACTGAAACGTAGCTTACTTTCGCGACTCTAAACCCATGAATCCACACACATACATGCGTAACATATATAACGGTGTGAACTAAAAATAATATTATAACAACTGACGCGGATACGTTACCGGAAGAAGATGGGTAGTGTATGATAACTCCATATCCCGGTCGGGTCTTCCTCCACCGTGAATATATAGCCCCCTTTGTGATGCAGTAATGTATCAGTAGTTGCTGGTTGGACTCCTACAAAACAACACATGAGGGGGTTTGAACCCTGCAGAGTTTCCGGCGTGAGAATAAGAGTGGGTTTTGTAACGTACCTGACAGTGTATGGTTGCTGTGTATGAAAATGGTTGCTTGTGTGTATGAGCTTTTGCGAGTGTAGAAATGTGTGCAAAATGAGTGAGTGAGTAGAAAATCATTAAGCCTCCTATCCTCGGTCTATTTATATGTAGGATTTAAGGACGTGTATTTTGAATCCCGACTCTCAACCTATAGGGATTGAATATTTTACTAGTTTTCGATTGTCAGCAAATGAATAGTATCTTAAAATGTTTTGAGGTTTGTCTTCATCGTACCAGTAGTTGATCATTGTGTGACGTTCTTACCGCTTGTAATTTCAGTCTGTTATTTAAGCAGCATGTGTCGGTTTTGGACTCATACAATTTGTCGGGGTGTGAGGCCTAGTCAACTACTGCATGTCCGGATTGGGCTCTCCAGCAGGGTTGATATGCGCCAATCCTTGTTGGTAACCTTTTAGGGCCAACCATATGAGTTACTCCGCCTTCCATTGATATCAGTGTTCGTCGAAATTTCTCTTATACTGTATTTAAACTATTATCACATGTTGTGGAAGAAAATTAGACCTATGAAGGACCAAACATCCCAATAATCATTGCCCAGCCTAATAAAACTTGATATAACATCTTTTATCTTGTTCTGCGTGAAGAGAAAAAGATCGAGAAAGAGGGGCAATTAAGAAGATGGGTTTGTCACATGATGCTGCTCCGACTTTCAAATTCTATGGGGTTCCTCATGGCTCAACTGGTATGCCTTTCTATTACAATTATTTGCAATATTCTTTATTTTTCTCATGATTTTGAGTGGAATTGCGAAAGGTGTTGATTTTAATCTTGTTTGTTTGTGTGTATTTGTTTGTTTGTTTAATCCCTGTGTTTTGTTTGGTTTTTGATGTTTTGGGCGATTTTTCGTGTTACATGTGATACGCTTCGTTGTTCGCTTCGCATACGACGAGGCAACTTGATCGATAGCATAGCGGTGGTGGCCGATGGTGGCGATGACGGCGGTTTCAGGACGAGATCCGGTTTCAGAAAGGAAAGCGCGCTAATTGTGCCTTAATTGAGGGCGGTAATTGTGCCTCGTTAATTATACCTCTTTATTGAGGGCGTAAATTGTGCCTCAATTATTGAGGGCGTAAATTGTGCCTTTTTATTGAGGGCGTTAATTGGGCCTTATTTGAGGGCGTTAATTGTGTCTTAATTAAGGATATTAATATTTTATTATTATGCCTTAATTAAGAGCTTAATTGTCTCAATCATGATTTATCATGATTGTGGGAATATTTTGATGTAATTTGTTAAATATATCGACTTATATTCTTTTGTTTCTCTTGTTTTATTTTCAGGATTCTTGGAAGAAGGCCGGTTTTCTTTTCGGACATTAAAGTTTTATTGTCTAAATTTCCCCGGTCATCTTGCATGTCCGACGGTTAGATAATAAGCTTTCTTGAATGAAAGAATTATCACGGTGAATTGCCGATTCTCGTTGAGATTTATTCTCATTTTTTTTAAAAAAAAAAATAAAAATTCTCTTATACTAAAGAACTGAACTACTATCAAACTCATTCCCATGTGTACTCTCCCTCCCCATGGGCGTGGCCCTATTTCTCTTGTTATTATACACACAATAATAAAGATTTGATTTGATTTGATAGACTCCATGCCCTTTCAAAAAGCATGATTCAAGGAAGATTCTGGGTTTTGGTGTTCGATTCACAAGGTTGGTGGAAGAGCTCATATACAACAGTCTAGATGCTGGTGCTACAAAGGTATTTGTTGCTTTGGTTGTTGGCACAGGCTATATCAAAGTGAAAAGACACCGGTACGATCAGTTGACTTATATACTAAGTAAGTTTTTTCTCTTTAAGATTGAAAAATCACTTCGAAATCAAGACGATCTTTGCCAGGTTCTTTCTTAAATTCGTATCCTTATAATTAAAACCTCTTTTTCATCATGATTTTAGTTTTGATTTATTGTCAATCTTATATATTTTTATATCTTTGTTCATAATTTAGTATGTATTATTTGTCTTATGAACCATCTTTTTGAGACTTTTTGTGAATCTTTTTATTGCTAAATTAGGTTTGGATGTTTCTTTTGATTTATATCTTCTTGATTTAGTGTGCATGGAGGTGAATTTTTATAAATTTCTTGAAATTGAGATATATGATTATCTGTTCGTGTTGTCTCTATAATCTTTGTACGTATAATTTACATTAAATTCTTATCCTTTCGTTATTGCTTGAGATCAAAAGATATATCCATAAAATATATTAGTTTGTGTGTGTTTTCATGATTTTCTTTTATACAAATTTTGTTTATCGGCCTTTTTCACTTTTAAGTTATTAAGGATCTTGAGAATTTTTACGATCGTCATATGGTAATGTTTTTCAAGGCAAGAAATTATTTTGATTTATATGTCTTAAATGTGTGTTTAATGCTCTTCTAAATGTGTTTAAAGTTGGTCAATTATACTTGAGTGATATATGTTATAATCAATTAGCTTCTTATAATTGATTCCGTTTATTAAGTTCTTAAGATTCAAATTTTGAATATTTTCAAATAAATGCGGATTTATATTGTGCAAATGTGTTATAAATATCATTTAATTTTCTTTATTGCTCATAAATGATTTTGATTAAGTGGTCAAGTCTTATGGCTTGTTTGGTGACTTTTATAGTCAAAGTACCATTTTGGGGGGCCATGATTGATGGCATAATTGTGCCTTTAAGAGGTATTTTGGGTCATATTTGACGATGAGTATATATTAATATATTATTACGTTGATAATTATTTAGAGTCTTAGTCATTGTATTATATTTCATTTACCACTTGTTAGCTCTATCTTAATTTTTTGTATGTATATATTTCTAAATATCTATTAATATATATATATATAGAGTTAAGTTCTATGGAGTACACAAAAATATTGGAGTATTGGAGTACAAGTTTTAATTTTTTAGTTTAATCATAAATAATATATTTGATTATACAAATTTATATACAATCTATCATTTATAAGTTGTCTTGCACATAATTGTCTATCAATCTTTAATATCCTTCTACTTTAACAAGTATTAACATTATTGTTCTGCTTATTAGTTATATTGCAGAACTTAAAGTCCTGTAATTTATAAAAGTCATTATTCTACCTTTTGATTATAATGTTTATGTTGTGTAGAACATAATGTGCATGTTATTAAATGTTTACTAATATTATTGAACAAAAAAATTGAAATTTAGATGAATAGATTACATTTTATCCAACTTTGTACTCCAATACTCCAATATATTGTGTACTCCATTGAACTTTACTATATATATATATATATATATATATATATATATATATATATATATATATATGGTGAGCTTATATTTATTACTTATGGAAGACTTTTAATATATTTATATTTTAATGTCAGTATTTTGCAGAGTTTAAATAGTAGTGTAATATATTTATATTATATTTTTATCATAAAGAGAATGATTGTTTTTTCCTGACAAAAATATAAAATTTTTTGTTTATGTTATTATTATTTTCATAAGAAAAGCTTAGTATGATTTACGAATATTTTAGTACTCTGTGTGTCTAACCAAAGTTCTCGCTTTGGTTAGACATTATAAATTTTCTCATATTTTAATAGTTATGATATTCTTATTTGTTGGTTAGGATGTTATGTTTGTTTGTCAAGAAATATATGTCACAATTGGATTTATTTTTTTCACGGTATATTTTTTTCTACTTAACTAAATTATCATTCTTATGTTTCTCTTTGCTTGTTTTGATTTTCAGGATCATGGAAAGGGACTTTATGGGTTTTCTTATTCAGACTTTAAAGTTTTATTATCTAAACGTCCGGAGATACTTTACGTATCTTTCGGTTAGATGATAAACTTTGTTGGATGATAAGAATCCCTGATGCAGCTATTGTATCTAGGATACAACTCATCTGCGAGTATGCAGACCCTGACAAAAAAAAAAAAAAAAGAACTGAACTACTTATCTATACGTTTGTTTTCTAAATACAGTTAACAGTATAAGATACATTTAAGAACTCCTCTGATACACTCGTTGATGAATTTTGATAGAGAATTTTTCCTACTTTGTAACATACCGTGGAAATTTAATAATATATTGCAAGCGAGACAAATCTTTGAGGTCTTCCGTAAATTGAATATTAAAATGATATTATTATTGAAAACTTCAATATTTGCATGGCAGAAGTTCCTTACACGTTATAGCTTTTGCATGATACCGCAGGCAACTATATTCCGCGGAGAATTGAATTTCAGACTTCCTTTGTATACGAGACTTGAGACTTGAGACTAGCAGAACTTCCTTTCCTTTGACTGAGAAACCCAAGTATATATATATATATAGGGTTACTCCAGCGAGAACTTCTTAAAATGAGAACCGTGAGAACTTCCTTAATTTATCATATTTTGGTTAATCTAAACATCAAACTAGTGGGTGCCCAATATAAAAAATGTATATAAAACTAGTCTCTTCCTAGCTAGTCAAAAAAAAAAAATTCAAAAAAAAAATCAAAAAAAAAGTCCACTGCCACGTCATCAGTGATTTTTTTTTATTTTTTTTATTTTTTTTTCCGGCTAGTTAGGTGGAGACCTTAATGATATACATTTTTTGTGAAGGTGCCCCTGGCGGGGCCCTTCAAATGAATGAGATTTTGATAAATTAAGAAAGTTCTCACAGTTCTCATTTTAAGAAAGTGCCTATATATATATATATATATATATATATATATATATATATATATATATATATATATTAATAAATTAATAAAATTAAATTTATTGAGACTGATTAATATGATTATATTTTTCTTTCAAAAAGAACATGAATAATATTTATTCTAATTTTTGCAATTATTAAAATTTTATCCAGAGTGGTACCCGATTTAAATTTATTTACATTTAAATTTAAATTTGTTATCTACTAAAGTCCAGGATGTTGAAGACTTGAAGTAATACTCCATTCAAATATTACTGAGTTGGCAGATCAATCCAATAGACCAAGTAAAAGATAGACATGTAGTATATTCAAACTAATATAACATACCAAGAGAGTCGATATCTTGTGTATATATTATTGTATTTACTATTTTCCTCAAACGGGCATTTTTCTTTTTTCAATTTATACAGTACATCGAATTGAATTTAATCGATATTATCGTAATTCGAAGCACAATTTAACCATCAACGCGTGAGACGTAGTCGGGGGTTCTCAACATCACCGCGTAGTTCGTATTTATTAATTTATGTGTTTAACCGTACCAACAAACAGATCCTCAAGTTATTTAAAATTCAACCTATGTGATTATTCAACATTCAAAATATTATGTTACCAAAGTCTACGGCGAGCTGCGAACAACCGTGTTTGACAAACAAGGAGTAACAAATTCAAGTCCAAAGCATTGCCTATTATAAATAACTAACAGATCATTCCAAATATTCATTCATTTTATTCTTCTCATTCATTCAAACTCTTTCTACAAAATCCACTCGATCGTTTGTAACAGCTTATAAGCAAAAATAATGGAGAGTTTTTTCAGAAACCTATTGAGAAACCTATGCATTTTGTCAATTATGTTCGTCATATTGCATGCTAATAGTTCGATAGTAGGTGGGGATGCCATGAGGCCTCTGAATGAGTACAAGGCATGGCTGCTCGAATCGCTGCCGAGAGGTCCGGTACCACCATCCGGCACTTCTCCCTGCACTTACATCCCCGGTGCGGGCAACGGAAGCTGCCCCTAGAGAAGTGCGATGTCACTACAGGAAAAGCGGCTATTTAGTCCAAAATTACGGTTGAAAATACCGGTTTTCTTGTGACAGTTCCTGCTCCATCATCATCTATTTTTTAGTGAATTGACGCTAGCTGAAGATACATGTTTGTTATTCCCATTTTTTTATTTGTTCGATGATTTCAGAATGAATTTTGAAATTTTATTTAATTGTAGTCATGCATAATACTATTTCTAGGTTATTTCTTTCTTGCTTCTCAAGTTGCAGGACTTAAAGTGTCGTAGATTATATTGAATACATTAAGGTAAACACTGTAAGATAGTATTCGTTTGTGTAATTGTACACGTGATTATTTGTCGTTAATAAAATTCAATTTGTATATTTCTCGAGTCCATCAATTATCAATAATATTGCAGTAGTTTTTCATCATAAAAGTAAGCCATAAAGCGATACAGAATCCATTTTAGACAAAATAGGATGAATCGTCTTTCAATAATGACAGAAATAAGAAAGTAAAATGGACTGATGACTCTCTTTAAAGAAGAACACATATATTAACAAGATCGTAATCATTATGATTTCATTAATCCTAGTAGAATTATATTTATAATACATACATGTCAACTTTGACATGCTACACTGAAGACCCAATGTATATCAACGATTCCATTGGTTGACCTGTACTAAACATTAATTTAACACTTAAACTTTTTTATAACGGATTTTCTAGTGTGTGCCCATGGGCAGACACTAACAACCACTTTTTGAGTAGGTGGAGGATTTCTATTGGCTAAGACTCAGTAATAATCATGACCCCCTACAAATGCGCAAAAAGCATGACCAGTAAAAATCCTCCCTTCACCAAAAAGTAGTTGTTAGTGTGTGCCCATGGGCACAGTAAGTTGATTCTAACGAATTACTCCCTCCGTTTCAAAATACATGTCCCCTTTAGAAAAAAAGTTTTGTTTCAAAATACTTGTGCACTTCAACTTTCAATGTAAATTTATATTTTCAAAATCAACTCTCCTCTACATATTTCAAATTTATATTTCCAAGATCAACCCTATACCATATATTAGGTTCAATTAATGACTTATTACACCTCTTTTCTCTCAAAATCCACTTTTCTTAGATTGTGTGATTTTTTGAAAGTGGACATGTAATTTGAAACGGAAGGACTAAAGAATAGAGACACATGAAGACTCACCTCTATTTAGACTACTTGTTGCATATGGAAAAACGATTTCCCGGCCTCAATTTAATGTTTATTGAGAACTATACTAAAATAAAATGAGCGGAGATTCGAAACCTCAATTTTGCGTTTATCAAAAAGGTATCAAAGACAGTTGAAATTGCGATAGTATGCTGGAGAGAATATATTTGCATTCCTTGCCAACAATTTGTGCATTATTATGATTAAAAAACAATTTGTGCCTTATTATCATTACTTAATAATAATTATTGATTGGTGGTTGAAATTTATAATTGAATTTGATCAACAAATTTGATTAAAACTTAAAATTGAACTTTTTAATCAAAAAAATTAAAATAATTTAAAGAACTGTGGTATACGGAGTGTGAATATTGGTGCATCTTATGTCTATAAAAGTTGGAAAAATGATATTGCACTGAACTGCCCAAAACGCATTCCGGCCAGGCTAACCCACGGTGCCCGTGCCGGTTACGATTTTGATCTCTCAGGACCAGGACCGAGCCCAGCACGGAACGCCTGCTTAGCAATGCCGGTTCCGTGCCCAAACAAGACGAGCACAGCCCGCTGTTGAACCCGCACAGAACGGCTCGAACCGACTGTTTGGCCGCTCTATGAGCAAGTCTGTCATTTTATATTTGCCAAGATCTTAAAACACAAACAAAATTAGAATCTAAAGTAATTCATGTATGTCTATATTTGCTAAAGAAACAAAGTAAACCAAAATCATCCTTTACAAATGGTTCCGTGCACAGAGGTCGCAGCCTCAGCTCCAAATCTATAACCAACACTTCTTCCTCCGAATTACATTATTTATATTCATTACACCGGAGTAATGCACCTGACATTGTGACAAGATTTAGTCCAGCAATCTTTATCAATGTCCACTTGAAGGCCGGAATACAGTATAACCATTAGTACCACAAACCAAGTTTGAATACTCAGGAATATGATACGAGAAATTATCATTTTCTGAACTTCTCATGCTTAGATAAGATGGATCAGAATCACCGACCTGCCATTGATTTGGTACCAACCCATCGATATGTTCATTCTGGTAAGGTTGTAGATTAGCTTGGTGAATCCAATTTGAGTCGAACTGATCAGAAGCAAAGTTGTAACTCTGATAATAGTCATCGTCATGGTAACTTTGAGTTTGCTCAAAAAAGGGGGAACCAGAGGGCCCCAAATCACCAGAAAGGCCAAAATCACCAGGAAAGGTGAACTGCTGCTGGTTCAGATGATGAGGCCCATTGCTGAAGGTCTGAAAGCCTGAACTTGTGGTTGCAGCCATGAAAATCCCATTTTCATCATCTAGCAAGTTGTTAATGATGTCTAGATGTGGAAAATCATCAGAGGATACACCAGGGTTCTGGCGCCCTGATGTAACAGGAGGATATCCGATAGGAAACTGATCTTGAGATCTAGACTGTGCAGACCTGACCATGTCAAAGTTTTGGATGTCACTATGCAATGAATGGTCGTTGTTTATGCTTCTGCTGGTATTCTGTTGAACATCTTCCATCCATTGAGGCCCATTATGTATTAAAGGAATGCTGTTACTTCTGCTGCTGTCCATTCTATGGTTCTCCATCCACTGAGGCACATTTTGCAGCACATCATGACTTACCATTCCGAATAAAAGGTCTGATCGGATTGACTCTGTGTCCAATCTACGAGAGCTCTGGGGTGTATACATCGGTGGAGATATCACAGAAGATGTCTGCAAGTAAGAGTGCTGCGAATTTACTTCTGAATTTGACGACTGACTGAGAGAGTAACCTGTTGAACTTGCAGTAGATTGGTTTCCCATCATAGCATTTCGATATGACTGAGGTACATGACTAGTGGTTGCAGGCGAGGAATCACGGTTCAAGCGGCCTGCTGCACTCACTGAACGGGACAGAGACTGTGCTGTTTGGACCACAGGAACAACAGGTGTGCCCACTTCAGTCCCTGGAATTAAAGGTGCACTTAAAGGCCTTAAAATGCCTGGTTGGGTTGGCATCGGCTTCTCACTTTTGACTGGCACCTGCTGGGCTATGTGCTTTTCACTTGTACCTGGCGGACGCTCACATTTTGACTTCTCGGATGAGAAAGGAATATGCTGAGAGATTGATTTCTCAGTGACTCTTGGCACTGCACTTTCAGCTGAAATTTCTGGAATGGCCATTTTATCACTCTTTTGATCTCTTAGGGAAGATTGTTTGCTTACCAACACAGTGTCAATGCTGGAAGCAGTCTTCAACTGTAATTTTGACTCAGGAGCAGATGACAGATCCTTCACTGGTCTCCCAGGAGAGGTTTGGGTAGTTGTTGTCTTTACTTTAATTGGTTTTCTTATACCAGTCACCTCCGTAACAGTCGATTTCTTATCAGGACCCGCAACTTCCTTCTGTCAGATAATGCAAAAGATCATACATTTGATGTAAAAAAAACACAATACGAATTTCTTAAAGAAAAACAAATCTGTGACTGCTTATAAACAAGTAAAGACAATTTGAACTATAGCAGCCTATTAATAAATTTAATATAATGATATATTTAGCAGCTTTAACATCAATATAATATATCAATCTGATAGTTACAATTTTTGTAAGTTCTTCGTTTACTGGTTTCATTACATTAATTTAATGGATAACACACCCATGCCTCCAGTGAGGCTTGAAGCTTCGAGTTCTTGTTACCAAGAGAAGAGGGGCATTTACTAGACTACAATGCCGAGGAATAATTCTTAAATGTCTTTCATGCAGGAATTTTTTGTAGTCATCTTGAGACAACTAAAAAGAACTTGTTAAAAACTATAAGAATAAGTATTTACAACATAAGCGAGTCATATGACTTTATCTGTCAGTGATGTATGGACTTAAAGCACAATACCAAATGCTGTGATACTACAATAAAGATACAAAGGGACACTCAGAAATATCCAACTGAAACATATGCATTCCAGTTCTGATATCAAAATTTACTCGTACAATTGTGTATTAAAGACCCATTTTTCACTGTGACAGAGAATAGTAAAAACCCAAAAGAATGTATCTCACCTTCTTTGTCACCTGTTCAGTCCGATGCTGTAACGAATTTGAGACGGCCTTCTCTGGTTTAGCCACCTTTCCATTTCCTGATGAATCAATTACCTGCCCTGGGTCAGAAGAGGCATTGGATGGCTTAATATTACAGTCAATGTCACGTCCTCTTGCTTCTTGAATGGCGTTAACCCTCAGATTCCTTCCTCTGAAAATAGTTTAGGGACAAATTTTAGTGAAGCTGTAGCTATACTTGACACAACAGTAAAGAGACATTTATTACCTTGACGATGATTTTTGGCTGTTTTGTTTTACAAGTGAGCTTCCTTTACAAGGCCCGTTAGCTGTTACTGATGGGAGTGAGTCTGTTGAGCATGTAGATGAACTATCATCTATTCCTGAAGGACTTTTTCTTTCTTCAGTCCGTACAGATGAAATAGCACTAATTCCACTGCTATTGGCTCCGGTGGTAGGATGAATTTCTGATGTGTCAGTATCCCAATTGACAGGACTGGATTCTCCATTTTCAGAATCGGCCTGAGGTAATTCAAGAGAACAATCTACTGAATCTGAGACATCAGAAACATTTTCAACTTGGATGGGTTTGCTAACAGGTTCTGACTCTTCAACTAAGAAGTCATTTCTTTCATGTTCCGGCTTGTCCTCTACAGCATTATCAGGCTTATCATATCTTCCTTTGTCCTTAACCTTCCGACTATTTTTTTTCTGTTTCCCCTGATGTGGAACAACACAAATCCCTTTTTAAATTTAGCAAAACAAGCATCTCAAAAAGAAAAAAAAAACGAAAGCGAAGAGTATAATAGTCAGATCATGCATATATTCACCAAGTGAGGGAGGAGAATGTAAAAAGAGAGAACTATAAAAGTTAACATTATCAATAATCTTCAAGTCACAGCAACCATAACTCCAGACTAAAAAGTTAAACATTATCAAGTATCTTCAGATCTCAGAGACCATAACTCCAGATCAAATTATAGATAATAGTCTATGAGGTTTCAAAAAGTAAAGCATGTATATATGTAAGTTGATGATCGATCAAGTGAAGGATATCTTTAAGGATGAAAACATCAGTAGTGTGATACACTGATAGTGGAGAAGATGACAAGGTAGACTTCTTTCGCGGAAGATGGGGAACACCAATCAAATTCGTAGGGGTCTATGCAGTTTCTACTTGCTCCTATTAATGCATTGATAAAAACAGAGGACCTGTTCATCAGGATGTCATAAAAAGCTATTGCTGTATAACTGAGAACATGGATTTAGGTCAACTGAATCTACATCATTAGAGATACAAACATGCATATAATAAGCAATGTTATTACAGATAAAAACACGCCTATTATATTCGTACATATCCTCTAATTCCTCTTTTCCCAAACTCTTCAAACCTCTATGAACACAAGATTTTGGCTATTCCAAAAGGTTTACTTAAATAGCGGATTCCCAAAATGCACAGCAGTAAGGGGGGAACCAAACTCTGGCAAAGGAATGAAGCTAGCATGTACATGTGAATCTACATAGAATGTATACATGAATCTACATTATATTTATACTCCTTTTTAGCCTAACCAATCAATTATATTCATAGATAATTGAAATAACCCTTGCTACAAGGGCGCAAAAAAAGTGCTGTCCTGGTGCACAAGGTTACTAGTTACCACAAACAGATTGATTTTAGATAGGCTTAAATATAGGCAGCCTTACCTCTCTACCTAGAGAGAGGTTGCTTCCAGAAGTTGATCAATGGGTGGGTACATGACCATAACATAAACGCAACTTAATTAGCGAAGGCAGCTATAGTATTACCATAGATTTACATATAAACAAAGACATAAAATTATGATTATGAAATTCCATGTGGTGTGACCATGCAAGTACGGTCTAACCTGCTTCTTTTTGGATTTTTTGTCCTTGTCAGCTACACCACGTCGCATTTTTTTCTCACTTCCAGCTAAATAGGCTGCCTCCTCTTCACGGATGAGCTCCTCTTGTCTCTTCAAAGCAACAGCCTCCTGGTATGCAACTTCAATCTTACTGCTACAACAGTACGGGGAAAAATAAAATTGAAATGTGAAGACAACATCTGGCGTCACTAATCAAACAGCAACATATAAACTAGAACAAGTCTACACAGCTGAATTGATCGGTTATGATTTAGTCAAATATTAAAAGTCAGCATGTTGGATGACAAAATGATTATCTAGAAGGGACTAAAATTTGGATGTTGTCTAGTGTGGGTGTGCTAGAGTGTTGAGTGTGTGTTTTCACATAATTCACAAATAAGTATAACCTTAGGCCTTAGAACAGCCGCTTACCATTCAGATTTCATAGCAATAATACTCAGTATCATCCAAAATTACAGCGGTCACAAAAGCAATTTGGGCCAATTTTGCATACTTATCTAGAAAGTAGCAAAGAAAATGCTCATATCACTGTTCCCTAGCTAACTAATTAAAATTCATTGAAAAGCCAAAATTCTGAAGCAGAACTTCTTTCTTTGGTTGAGGAGAGGAGGGTTGGGTTGGGAGGGGAGGGGTTGAATTTTTCTATATCTTGTTTCGGAACTTTTTGAGGAGGGTTGGGTTTTAGAAGGTTATTCATGGATTGGGTTTTATCTGATTCAATTGAGTTTTTAACACCCTGGTTTGTGGTGTTGAACAGTGCGGACTCGTTCATACTTCTTCCTTCATGATATCAGCCTCTCTCAGAAGTCAATGGGGATCAGGTGCATAAATGGGACCCGCTCAATTGACAGCCAATATGTTTTCAATCACGATCTTCAGAATGATATTATATTATATCCTACATATAAAGCGCCAGAGGGATTTTTTGTTCGTCATGGTGCCATGGTAAAGTACCTCAATATAAGCAAAATAGATAAGGATCGTTCAATCTAAAAGTTCGAAAAAAAAAATTAAACAGTCACGATTTTATAGTGAAATATGATATCAATCTATATAATATGTATATACAAGATATAATCTTTGATTTTGTGATTTAAACTTAATATCAGTAGGTTTTTTAAGTAAAATAGAATTTTTATGGTAAGATTCCTAAATTTGGAAGAATTTGTACCATGATAATTAAAACCTGAGACATTAAAGTTTGGTAGTCAGTCGGTATTGGGCTAGTGCTTAACTGAAAATTCCTAAATTTGGAAGAATTTGTACCATATTATTAAAGCCAAAACATGAAGGTTTGGTAGTCAATCAGTATTTGGGCTTTAGTGCTCAACTAATATTACGGACCTCATGTCCTCCTACTTCTGAAAAATTGTATTTATGGCCTAATTATTTTAATAACCTATTCCAATTAAAACACATTTAAGTATATTAATTTAAACACATATAAAAAAACTAACAATTTTAAATATAACTTCTAACCTGAACACATCTCGAAGTCCTAAATATATTAGAGATGTATAAAAAGTATATACAATTAAAAACAGATAATTAAAGAACACATATAAAATATTACCCGTGCTATGCACGGGATATAAGCTAGTTAGCTAAAAACACGCGCAGAACAAATATGAACACATAAATATAATTTTTTTTATATTTTTAAATAAAGAGAATAAGAACTTAATAGTTATATATATTATTAACACTATCAAAGTAAATATTTGTATTAATCAAAAGTAATAAATAAATATATAATTCAACATGTTTTATGAATAATATAAATTCAGTAAATCAATATATATTTTATTTATTTGAACTTTTACATATCCGACCTTTTCTTCAACCATTTCCAAATATTGGAATTCAAGCCTCTCTTTTTTAACCCCTACATCCAAATAAGATATGGATTGAACCAGAACCCCCCCCCCCCCCCCCCCCCAAAATCCTTAGGAGCACTGAACGGCTATGCATATTGAGAACAAAATGACGACACCCTGGGCAGAAAACTTAAAAACAAGCTGGGAAGCATACAAACATAACTTAAAATAACATACGATTACCTGAAAATATGTGCTAGGACAAATATTTCAATTGTTCTCCGACCAAGTTCTGTAAGGCGCCTTTCGTCACGCACAATGGAATCTTTAGAGAAGTCCTCCCCAGAACTACCATCCTGCGACATCATACCAGTACTTATCATAAAACCAGTACTGGTGTACATAAAAAGAGGAGGGAAATCAAAATAAAGACTCAAGACCTCACAAACTTTAGATGAAGGTCTCAATACATGCATATTGAACAATAAAAAAAAGGGCATCTGTCAAGTACAGTGAAACTAGATATTAGGCTCAGAAGAAGAAAGATGACAGAAAAAACCCTTTTCTCCACATTGGTCCAGACCCCTTCGGCTTCATAGAGGTATTCTTTTAGTCATGAGAGATAAGATGAATACAAACCAAACATATCCGGTCTATTCTGCTCATAAAGCAGGATCTGGAGAAGGTAAATGTACACGACCTTACCTTCACTCTGGAAAAGTAAAGAGGTTGTTTCCGCAGAAACCCCCAAATTTTACATTTATCAAGAAGCACTGATAAGAGCATTTTATTTAAGAACGATTGAATGAAGATCATAATATAAACCCGATGAGGCAGTAAATAACAATCCTACCATCTCATCGAATAGAAGAACTAAAAACGAACAGGCATACGAATTAGAAGCACGGAGTATATCTGATTCTTTTGAAGTCAAAATTCTGAGGGACGAAGATGAGAGTGCCAGATGAATCATAGATGCTACAAGTACGAAACTAAAATAATAAAACAATTAGGTGAATCCTATGTTACTCGGACTCGGCTAGAAGTGTCCGACCTGGATACGTGTCCATGTGTCCGACTCGGTAATATTTTGAAAAATGTACATGTTTTTGGCCTAAAACAAGTGTCCGAGTCCAAGTGTCCATGTCCGAGTGTCGAGCGTCCGACACGGGTACTTCGAGGCAACATGAAGAGTCCGAGTAACATAGGGTGAATCACATAGGAAAAAATTTAGTCAGTTGTGCTAGGTTATTTAAGATCCTCATAACAGAACTCTAATGTATCTAGCTATAGCCTCCTGAATCTGGGACTGAACAGTGTTATACTTCTCAGGGTAAGTAGCACAGAGTTAACAGAGTAAATTTTGAAATCCAGGGACAGAAAAGAAACAGTCTGTTCAAAGAAGATTCGAGGAATCTTATAATACTTCTTGGAAGCAACAATTGAGAATATAATTCAGGCGACTAAGAAACCGAAACGTTTTTTAACAGAAGGGAAGTACACATATTTAGGTAGGCTAATATGCTAGCTAGTAATAAGGGTAGAAGAGAGAAGGAGAATAAAGGGGTGTGGCCAGAGAAATTAGATGCTTGAAATGATATTCAACTGCTTAACTAGCATGCTAATAGGGCATTCAAAAAATAAAAGGCAGTAGAAAACAGTTAGAGTAACACCAACAGAGATATAACCTTTTCAGGATATGTCGATGAGGCTTACTGTAAGTGTTAAATAGTTCTTCAGTATTCATTGTTGCATTTATAATATGTTATTTAAGTGTGATGGTTCCAGACTTCCAGTTTTTATTATGTTGAAATTTGAATTATCAATTAATTAATAATCTTACAACACAACATATGTTTTTTGAAATCTCTTGCATACTTACTGGAACTGGACATTGCACTGTAAAAGAATATATTTATAGTTTAACTGAATCTTGTAATGGGCATAATACCTTCGTGCGGTTCTGGGGACCTTTCTCATCCTTTGGCGGCAGTGGTTCGACAGCAGCTCTCGTAAGTAGTAGTAAGACATCATCCACCAAAATAAATGTGTCTTTCTCCATGCGAGCAATGGGAACTGATGGTTCTTCATCAACCAAATATATTCCCTCAGCTTTGTTGCTCTTAGTTTGACCTTGGAGGGCTTTTAGCCCACTGTGCAAGGAGTCCATCACTAAAGTAGATGTGACTTCCTTTTCTATAAAGAAATGTTTCACAACTACTTTGAGAACTGATTCTGTTTTCTCCCTAGACATGCGGCGTCTTGCATTTGGATCAAGTCCAAGCCAGAACGCACAGAAGCTGAAAAAGATTTCATATCAGTATGCAGAA
The DNA here is from genome assembly GCF_001625215.2 of Daucus carota subsp. sativus. Classification (NCBI taxonomy): domain Eukaryota; kingdom Viridiplantae; phylum Streptophyta; class Magnoliopsida; order Apiales; family Apiaceae; genus Daucus; species Daucus carota. Next base: position 41,552,799 of record NC_030389.2, read on the forward strand.
GATGAAGATTATGTAATCTATAAGGAATAATACACAAAATATAGCCCTAAAATAATGCAATTGATAATTTCACAGAAGGCATATGCAGCTGACATATCCCAATTGCTCCCACTTATTTCATTCTACAACAAAAATACCATTACAGGATTATGTCGGAATATCCTCTGTGATTTCCACTAAAAAAGGCTAAACCAATCACAAATGTAAATCATTAATTTTTATGTTTCAGTAACAGACCTCATTAGGTCATAGGCGGGGTTAGACATTTAAAATTAGAAATCAGTGCTGAATTTATCTAGGAACTGGAAATTTTTTCTTCGTTTTTAATCTGCACATCAACCATATATATGGTGCTAAGCTATATACTTATTTTCTCAGTTAAGCCATCTGCCTGATTACTAATCACTTCCTTTGGTCAAGCCTTGCTTAAATTGAAGATACTGTAGTGTCAGTTTTGTCTCCTCAGCAATTTAATTTTCAAATAGGAGGAAAAGCATGGAAATTGGTGCCTAACATAAATAATCATCGAGTGATGACATTAATCATCACCCAACCACCTTTATGCGATGTGATTCGAAAATAATACTCCCCTGTCCTACTCATTTTGTCCACAATTAAAAATCCACCTTTTATTCACTCACATTAAATAAGGTAATAATAATTACCAAAAAATTGTATTCTTTTTCAAATATATTAACATAATTAATACTTAATTAACCATATTTACTAAATATGGACATCAGTTTTGGGACAAGCAGAATAGGAAATGAGGACATAATGAGTGGGACAGGAGACTCAGTGGCGGAACCAGGCCTGAGGGTTGGGGGGGCTGAACTATTTCATTATCCACACTTCAATAAATAGCTTTCTCGACATATATCATCATACTATCATTCAAACATGTATCTTCCATCCTATTATGCTGATAAGTCCTAATTGTTTTTATAGCGGAAAAAACTCTCTCAACAGTAGCAATGAGAACGAGTAAAACCAAAGCTAACTCATCTAGAAGATAAACTAAGGGATAAGCAGTGTGTTTGTGTGTATTAACCATCATGACAGAAAGATTTCCTATACTTTAAAGTCCATATTAATCTTTATCCGCTTCTTATCATTTAAAATGGAGTGCCAAATCCGTCTGATTCTTTGTTGTAAAGCTTATGACAAATCATTAGTAATTGTCAAGATAACTTTCATCAGAAGAACTCCATTGAGTTAGGGTAGTGTCAAGCGTGAACGTATGACTTACGAGAGTATGTCCAAAAGCTTCTTAATTCATATGGGCTCTTTAGCCAAAATTTGAAGAATACGGAGATGAAATGAACTCCAACAAGCTCCTAGCACCTCTTAAAACACTTAAGAGCTCTATTTGCTTCCTCAACAATGAGGAGCACACTCTCCCTCTTAACTATATTTTATATTATTTTTCCTATGTTCAAAGTACTCAGCATGCATGATACACTTTGTTAGGTATACATATTTTAATAATAAATATAATAATAGATATAGATAGAGAGCGTGTGTAGGGAATATTGTTGGATATATTGTGTAATTTTACCTCTTAAATAGTTAAGAGTTGATTGTTTATATTATTTTTAAAGAAAAGTTAAGGAGTTTGTTGGAGTTGATCTGAGTATATCTCTTTGAATGTATTTGTTAATTAGATTCTCTTTAGACTAAGAGCTTTTTCTTTTCTTTTTTTTACAATAAATTCCTCTTTATGCCATTTATAATTTAGCAGGGGCTAAAAAAAATTTTATATTGACAACATTAATTCAGTGGGGGCTGAAAAAAAAATTACACTGTTTTTTCGAGGTTAGGGGGGGCTCTAGTATCCCCTAGCCCCCCTTTGGTTCCGCCACTGACAGGAGTAATAGTTTTCTTTTTCATATCCAAGCAATGTCCTGTGACAGGTTGTTCTGCAAAATTGAATGTTCAATCTGTACTCATCAAAAGTACAGAAGTTTAGAAGTTCTCTTCTTATTAATACTTCATCATAAAGGTTATCTTTGATACATAAAGCTACAAGTTCACTCTCGTATATGATATTATCAACCTCAAATTTTTAGTATAACTATTTGCTAAACATTTTTTTACAATCTCTATCAATAAATCTAAAATAGTTCCATAAATTTATTCAAACTGTTCTTGATAATCACAATAAAAATCCAAAAACATTACTTATAAAAACTTTATTTAGAATTTAAGAAAAAATTATAATACTCCCTCCGTCTCAATTTATAGGTTCCTTTTGGAATAAACACGCATATTAAGAAAGTAGTTGGTTAGATATAACTTTATCTCATATATCATTAATTAGTACATTGATAAGGGAGAATATAGTTGAGTTTCAAAAAAATCACAATAAATATAGAGATTTAGTGCATTGAGAAATGAGAATAATGTTGAGTTTCAAAAAATTCATAATTAATATAGAGATAAATTTGTATTGAAAGAAGAGAGGGACAAGTATTTTGGGACAAATTTTTTTCCCAAAAGGGACCTATAAATTGAGACGGAGGGAGTAGTGCACTTCTGTTTATATATATCGACAATTAGAAATCATGTCCATGAGTTGAGCTTTAATTATTTTAACTGTAGTTATACGAAAAGATAATTATCTCTTTCCATATTTAATTATTCAAATTTGGGAAGGGAGTCCTATGAAAGTAGTGCTAAAGTTTTAATATTTATTCAAAATGACATAAACAACATTAACTATCAATCAAATTATACACACTTAAATAATTAAAAAATATAGTAGATTAAACACTTAATACACATATTTCAATATAATTTAGGTAGATACTTAATAATAATACGTATTTATAGCATATATTTATTTTGTATATTTACTTGGAGATAAGCTAGTACTTGTAACCCATGACATATAATTAATAGATAGCCTTTTCTACCCCATAATCACACGTCACAATGATTCTTGCATAGCCTGACCCATAAATCACGACGTGAACTTTGTCTTAATTTCCCGAGATTACATTCATCACAATTTTCTTTCACATCTTAGCACCACAACTAATACGAGCACAGCTGATATACAAAAATGTAAAATACTACCCAAATACACTTGCAGAGTAATATACAAAGTCACATACTGTATGTTCATCAAACCAGGATAACACCGATCCTCATTCTTAACTCATTCAACAATACCATCACAGTTTCTCATAAACGTCTCGATCTAATCTCTTCCACCTTTCAACACATTTTTATCAAGAATATTACCACCATTCTCTTCAGCCCACGCATAAGTAAGATGTCCATTTGCCAAAATACGCAAATGTGTATTGATTAAACTTTCCTAATCCTCATCCCATATGAACTGGTGGATTATGCGTATACTGTATGTATGTATATTTATGCACGAATCACAATTGGATATTCAAGCATGATTATAACGCATCTATAATCGGTAGTAAGGGCCGCTCTTTTACAATCAGGTATTTGTGTCTTCTATAATCAGGTATTTCAGTCTAGAGATTTTGGGGCGAAAGCAAAATGGGTCCTCACCCTTTTTACTAACTAAATAATATGAATTATTATTTATTTGTTACTATGTCTTATGTTATATGTTATTGGAAATATAGTTTTGATTATATTATCAATTAATAATAACAAGATAAATTATGGAATAGAGGATGTGTAACATTACATAGGCCAGATCATCATACTAACAATTCCTCAGACAGGAACATAATGGTAAATCCATATTAGCAGCAGATTAGATAAATCAGTTACATTTTTATTAATGAAATTAATTAGCCCATTATGTTTGAACCTTTTGCATCTATGCCATGCCCAAAAGGGATTAAGTTACAATATTTAAAAAACAATTCCACATGATTTTACTATGGTAGCAATTCCACATGATTTTACTACGGTAGTTATTTTGTTCTACAAACATAATACAGATTTAAAAATTCTGCCTTAACGATTTTTACATCTGTTTATTAAACATTTAAAAACAGCCATGTACCCATCAGAACCAAATCTTCACATAGGAATGTAATCCGTATTTCATGCACGGTCAACAAGATGCAAGAATCAACATTATTTACCTCGGCCATCGAGCTTTATCCTCTATTAATCTTTTAAGTCTGCCTCTCCTCTCTTCCACAAAACGGCGGGCAATCTGCTCCACATTTGTTAGATATACACGAACAAGTTCTCTTCTATACTGACAATCGAGGCAGCGAAAGGGGCGATCTGCTCTTTCCCTGCAAACCAAAAGATTCAGCCACCATTAAATACAAAGATGATAGTTTTTACTGAGAAAATCAAACAGAATTGTACTTTCACAAATAATAGCCTTTCGGTCCTAAATAATAGCTTGGCTTGACTTGGACATGCATATTTAGGAGTAAAAAACACATATTTATAGACTTATAGTCCATGTTAATGACCCGCGTATTTAGGAGTAAAAAACACATAGTTATTTTCAATGTTATGCCAAATAAAAGTTTAAATACTAAATTCTACTTTGACATAAAAATTAGTATATTCTTATTAAATATAATTACGAGTTTTTTACAACTAAACATGCGTGCCAAAGTTAAACGAGGCTATTATATTTAAGACCAGAGAGAGTGATACCAAGGGATACATAAAACTCAACATGGTGCACCATCAGCATGCACTACCATCTTTATAAAGAATCTATAAGGAATATTTAGTTCAGGCATAAAATAAATTTTCCACCAAGTCTTGTGGGATAACCCAATGAGAAAAGATTGGTCAACAAAATAACAAGGTCACACTTGACTTGACATATAATATTATTACTACATCCAGATGAAATTAAATATAATAGGTGATATGCCTAGACAAGGTCTGCTTCAAAAAAAAAAGGACATTCATTTATTTTACATTCTGACTACAGTGCGGAATTATTGTGAAAAGCACATCACCTCATTAGTATATAATATCAACCGTATTTCTGTCCCAGGTATATTGGCATCAATATAGTTAACATGTTACTGGGTACCACTCTACCACTGAGATAATGACGAATAACAAACCAAAGTATATAATTATTACTATTATATATCAAGGTACTTAACAGAAAAAGAGATCAAAATGCAAAAAAGAGAATAGAAAAAAAATTATACCAGAACAAAAAATCGAGTAATAGTGACGGTTAAAGGATAAACTACTTCTTAAGAAACCAAAAAACTTGTGGCAACACTAATATTGGATGAAGTTCAAAATGCTGAAGCAAGTGATACATATTATTATTTAATAGCATATCTATTATAGAATGCCTCTGCATTGCAACAAGCCAACATACAGGTTATAAACACATGTAGCAATGATGAGTACCAAACCTAATAACTTGGACTTGAGCTTTGATAATGAGAGTGTCAGCATCGATAAACCCATCCAAAACTTTTGACAGCTCCATAAATTTTTTCCATCCCCAGTCGTGCTCCTTTTTCCAAAACCGATGTAATGTATCTGCAAATAAGAAAGCCATGTAAGCAGTTAATATGAAAACAAGAAGTAAATCTGCCAACAACTACAGAAGAGAAGCACAAACTACCCGAATACTTAGACTTCTTTGGATCTTTATTCACAACAGCAATTGTAAATTGTGCAAAATGACTCCATCCTGCTTCAGTAAAATTGGAAACCATAATTATTATCAAATGCATGAAAGCAATATCATAGCAGCTACAAGGACACTATGTCTGATCAATATACCTGGAAGAAGTTTGTCATGATTTGCTACACAAAGAAACAAAGAGAGATGATTGCAGACATCACAGCCTTGGGGATAAATCAAGATGTACCTGCCAAAACGACTAGAGATTTAATTTTTTTTTATAATGAGATTCATCACACCACTCTCCTAAAGCATCCCACATCACCTCCATTATATGAACCCAACATCAATTGAAACATAATACAAAATTTTCAACATGGTGCATGAATTGTATGCATATATTACCAGCATGCCCGAATTGATGATAATGAGAACTGCTCTTGAGATGTGTAATGTCTCAAAGAAGCAGTTTTCAGTTATGAGAAATAAGTTGCAAAATAAAAAAAGGTATGTTGCTATTCAATGATTTGAAGTACTGAGTACACACACACACATAGCAACTCGCAAGAATACACAACATTTGTAATTTTTCTGCTGGACCAAATTAGAAGATAAACTTAAAAATAATGAAAATATCAAAAAAAAAAAAAAAAAACTGACAACTTAAACATAGAAAAACTAAAATCAAACGAAAAAGCTAATTTTTTGTCATGGAGGGATTTTAAAAATTCAAAACTAAAAAATTGAATATGATACATCAAATCATTTGCACCGACATTTGTACATGTTTCTACTGGATCAAACTGAAAAATAGAATAACAAAATTAAAAGCTCAGAATAAAAATACATACAACTTAATTTCAACGTTCAAGAATTAAAATTGAACATAATAACTAAACATTCTAATTATTGAGGTTTTTCCCAAATTCCAAACTGATAAACTAAATGACATATAAAAAATTGTTTTGCACTGTTATATAAAATAATTAAGTTGAAAAATGTATTAATGATATAGGTAATATTGTTTTCATAAATATTATTATGAATTAGACAAAAGTGATTACTAAACTCTGTTAAAAATTAGTAAGATAAATTATAATTTTTAAAAATTAAAAAAAAGAATAATAATAATTTATCTCGGCCCTTGCTTCGCACTGGTAAAAATCTAGTATATAAGTATATAAATGCACATCGATATGATATATCTGTGCATTGTGAACTACGTAAAGATAAACAATGGATAAGAACCTGTAACGAGACTATGAGAGTAGGGAATGCAGACAGATTTTAAGACTGTCCCTTAAATAAAATTTTGATATAGAAAGGCCTACCATTTGTAGCCACCAACTTCAAATGCATTGCTACGAAGCTCCCTCTTGTTGATTTGAGAAAACTTATCTATCTTCCATGTATACCTCCCATACAGCTCAGAAGGTTTTGGCCCTGCAATGCAGAGAAGGGACTGATGACCGACCACAACAGCAATAATACAGAATATGCAGCAGAGTATAGTAGTGCATGATTCTAGATAGCAAAGGCATTCATACTAAATTGAGGTCTGTGCTGGAATGTCAGTTTTAGCTGTCTGTATATGATTATCTGTATATCATGATTTAAATAACAAAAATGCAAAAAATAGACCTGCAGACAATCATAGAAGAATCTGTCTAGGATAATTTCTCTTAACCCGATTACGATTTTGACATCACTAAATTTTGTACAACCTAAAACAGTCTTTCCTAATTAAAAAAGTAAAACAAACTTATATTCATTTATTTGGAAAGATCGGCAAGGAAGTCCAGTTAATCCATAATTATATAATACTACAAATAATTAAAGGAAAGTCGAATATACTCAAATATAGGTAATACTGTTGCATAAAAGCAGTAATTATTCAAGTGACACTCGATATGCAGCTATTTATGTCCAAAAATAATAATTATTGTACATGTATGACTAACTATATACAGAGATAGAAAGAGACTAGTGTCCGATGTCATCTTTTAATATCAAGCACATACGTTGTGCAAGATTCTTTCAGTGCAGCATACGGCATTCAAATATATAGATATAATACAATATTTGATGCGGATCCACTATCCAATATACAAAGTTTCAGCAACATTAAAAATTAAAGTACATAAAAAAAAAAAAAGAATATACAAACTTTTACATAAACTAACCAATTCAATCTTGTCGGTATTTACTTATTTATATGATCAAAGAATAAATTGCCCTGATACGTATGATGACGTAGTAAATCAAAACATGCAAGCTACCCAATTTTATTTCAACTACATAGACAATATGTTAACTGAAAAGAACATCACATTATTTTAATATAGTCTACATAAATAAGATGTAGTGTAGAAAAATAGAAATATAATGTTGGCAGACCATCTAATGCTTACCGGTATTATGAAAAAATTCATAGCTGAAATACACACACACACACACACACACATACTTTGTAGAAAGTAATGATTCGCCCAGATTCCAGAGTGCAGTTAAATACAAAAAAAACTGGATGACATAGTTTCCCTGACTAACCATACCTGCTAGCATTGAAACTATTAGCCTACAAAATAGATATGCCTAATGTAGAGAAATATTGCGTACCAAAATCATCTTCGTCTTCAGTGTCCCAATAGGGAGGTGAAGTTGAAGTTAGTCCATTTTCCACTTGTTCAGAAGACCGCCATTCAGCCAATGCTTCACTAGATTGACAACGCTGCTGCCCACTTCCCTCCACCGAGCTTCCAACTCCAGATTCATCACTTGCAGTCCCAGCCATCCCCACTTAAAATGACCCCAGAATAAACCCTCCTTAAAATATCAGTTACTGATCAAAACAGCCACAAAAAAAACCGTTAGTAAACTGAATTTGCATAGAAAGACGCATGAAAGCAACAAACTAAATATCCATTTTTTTAATCCCAATCAAATACCCATTTCAAATTAAATGTCCATTTTCAACTCTCCACATTTCCCATTTCTCAAAATCAACCAATTCAAAACTCAAGACAAATACAAAGCAAAACAGTACCAATCATCACCAACAATCACAAACACAAATACCATTAACCACTAATCCAAATTTGCCAATCACATAAATTCAACAAACACAAACTACCAATCAAACACAAAACAGAAAGAAAAAAAAAACCCTTTTTTTGAAATTCAAATTCAAACAAAACCCAATTCACAGAAATCACAAAAACACTCAATCACCACTACAACAGACACCCACAAATAACAAAAATTCATAATCAAAACTAAACCTAAAACCCCAAAAGATATACAATAAATTCAATACAAATTAACAAAAAGCAGATCGATTCACAAGACTCACCTGAACCAAACAACAGAGATGAATGGCAGCTGTTTGTTCTCAAAATCAACGAGAGAAGAAAAAGATTTGGGTCGAAGCAGAAGTAGCAGAGCAGAGCTAGAATTATATATATAAGTTATATATAATTTGTAAGCAAATATTGCAAAGAGCTTATGTGTGTATGTTTTATATGTATGTATAGGTGTGGAGGAGTTCTTGTACATCGAATAACAGCTCGAGCGGATATGTACTAAACTAACTCAGTCCGAGAAAGAACTGATTTCGGTTTTTTTTTCATTTATTAAATGAAAATCCTATAATTTTATTAAAAAATCTATATGATATCTTTTTGATCTTATAATAAATATAGTAATAATTTTGGGTTTTCATTTATCTGATAAAAATATTATATTAGTATAATACGTGTATAAAATATTTGTTTCATTTTAATATAATATTATGGATGTATTCAATTAGGATTTAAATAATTTTTTATGAATTCGGCGGATATTCAACTCAGATTTTAAAAAATTATCAAAATCTTGAGTATTTAATTGAGATTTTAAATTATACTACAAAATTTGATTTTAAATTATACTTAACATTTTAATGGTACTCAACTGAGATGGTTTAAACTTCATTAAATTATGATGATATTCAAATGCTGATGAATTTTTTTGAACTTTATAGAATGATAGATTTTGTGAATTTGTTCGGTGTATTTTAAGTTTTTTGAAACTTCACCAAAATACATGAGATTTTGAAATATTATGCTTAAATCCTAAATAATTTATATCAAGTGTGTGACATTTTATCAAAAATCTGTACAAAAATAAAATTAGATACAATATATAAATTTTTTAAATTAAAAATAACCCATTAAAATATCAGTTGAATATATCGTCTTAGTTTATAATATTTGCGATGCATAGTCTTGTTTATGTTTAAATATTTTCCAATCAAATCAAAGTAATATAATAATATGTCACGTAATGATATTAAAATTAAATAATGATATAAATATTTAATTTTAACATGTCCCAGTTTAATTGATAAAGCAATTTGATAATTAATAAAGATGAGATTTTTCATCAAATCGAAGATCTAAAGTGTTAATTGATCAGCGAAAAATCTATTGAATGTGGTGGTTATGTATTAATTTGTGACCGAGTTTTAAGAGATTTTAGATTGCTTCTTCATTCTCAATTTTTGATCCCTTTAGTATGTTTACATACCTTGTATTTATGAAGACCAAGTCACATATAGTTGTTGAAGATCCGAAACCACCATCACCACGCACCCGCCGTTTTCCGCCCGTCATTATCGGGAATACCAAATCACTGCATCTGCTCATCTCTTCTCCTCTCAGCACTGCCACCACCGTTGCTGTGGTGGACTCGGCCCTGACTCACCCATACCTCTATAATACACACAACAATCAATTCCTTTTCCCATTCCGTCAATCTCTTCTTCCTCTTCCCTTGTCGTTGTCATCGCCGGTGTCGTGGTGGGTTTGTCATCATGATGGTGCCAAATTCGGGGGTTGTAGATGATTGTGGTGGTATGTATATGGTGGTGGAGATTATTATTGTACTGATTTATATGATTTTCGTTATGATGTTGGTGGTCGTCGTTGATGAATGGAGTTAGTGTCCGAATCTGGTAGGCATGAATAGTAGTTGGTTGTGGTGATTTTTGATTTCCGGCGGTGATTTTTGGTTTTCAAGTGGTGACTTCTGATTTAACAACGGTAATTTTGTGTTTGACGATGATGATTTTCTGGTGATTGATGGAGGTGGTGGTGGCCGGAAATGAAATTCGGCTGTGGTTAGAGGTGGCAGGCGGAATTAGAAAGAAGATAGTTATATTAAAAATATTAAAAATTAATATGTGGTGAAAGATTGATATAAGATATAAAATGAGTGGTTAGGATTGGTTCTCATATTTCACAATAAAAAATCGTTTTTATTTGAGCGCGAATTAAAAATTAATATGTGGTGAAAGATTGATATAAGATATAAAATGAGTGGTTAGGATTGGTTCTCATATTTCACAATAAAAAATCGTTTTTATTTGAGTGTGATTATATATATACTCCAATATAAATAAATACGTGCTTATATTTAGTATTATTTTTGTTTAGGAACAAATTTTGGATAAGATCTATATTTTCTTGTCAAAAAATTATATATGAGATTTATGTTTTGAAATTAAATAAATGAAACTGATATACATATAATTCTAACAATTTCAAGCTTATAATAATATCCCTGACTAAGTTTAAATAGTGACAGATGAATAAAAGTTTATCTCTTTATGGAGCTGTAGGGTTAATTTAAAATAAGTGACTTGTTACTTAAATCAAATAAGTGGAGTAGAAGTGTTAATAAAGTGTTTGAAAAAAAAAGCAGAAATCTTAAAAAATAAGTTAACATTCTCAGTTTTCTAAAAGTGCTTCCACTTCTTTGTACAAATGGATCAATAAAAATAAAAGGCAGGAGCAAAAATTGCTTCCGGCGATCAAACATGCCCATGTCTCATTCCTAAACTCTAGATAGTGATGACCTATAAATATAACATATACCTCTCTTTTTATACATAAAAAGGAAGCACAAAAAGCAAACACTTGTGAACCATGGCCTCTATAGTAAAAAAAAAGTCGCCGAGCACGAGCTCCTTCTCCGTGAACAAATATTTCTCTTATTCGTAAAAAAATTAAAAATATTTGTTTTCATTTGCGATGGCAAACATAATTTTATTTTTCTGAAATACCCTCCATATATTTAGAGGGGCGCCTGTGAACTCAAATATCAACATAAACATGAAAAAGAAAATCATCTTATATATGTATAAGCAGCTTGAGGATCTTAATTACGAGCAGAATAAAAAATCAAATATGTGCCGATTTGATCATTATAATCATATATTGAGCGGATGTAGAGTTAGCCCATGCTCTGTGCTCAGATGTTTCGATTTTCAGGTTTACAAACCTCCAAATGTAATGACAATCTTTGATCAATCGTTAGAAATGATGAATCTATCATGAAAATCAGTGGTAAAATGTAAACCCAAAGGGTCTTACAAAGTATAAGGACTTGCAATTTAAAAATTAAATGAAGGATTAATGTGTATAAGAAAGGCAAGGCTAAGGCTAAAGAAGATGAATATGATATTTGAGAAATTCAGCGAATTGGGGGGTTAGAATTCAGAGAGTCGAGAGGGGAACAAAGAAAGGTGAAACTTCCTCAGACCCCATATCACTAAAAAAAATAAGACAAAACCGACCGTCAATAAAAAAGATACCGGGATAAAACTGACCTGGGATTGGTCGGTTTTAGTCTGAACGACATCGTTTTGTCCTGCCGACAAGGAATACGCACATGGTTGGTTTTATGGCTGACATGGCGATAATATAACCGACCACATCTGTGGTCGGTTTTAGGCTTTAAACCTGACCAATGTGTTATAACCGACCACCATTTATGGTCGGTTTTAGACATAAAACCAACCGTTTTTGGCCTTAGACGATCGATTTAGACGGTCGGTTTTGGCTTCTTTTTTTTTTGGTAGTGTATGGTTACAAAATTTTCACATTTCCGGAGTCATATGAACTAGCTAACGCTGACAATCTCAAATGCATCCACTTGATTTACCACACCCAAAAACAAGAACATTTTATGGTTGAAAGAAATCTAATAGATGTATATTTGACCTCAATCGCAAACATGTTTAGTGTTATGCATATACGTTGAACTTGTTCACAAAAATCCAACTAACTGCTTCAACCTTATTTACATTAATTCATTAACTCAGCACGTGTTCGATGTCAAAGTTTAATAGTTTCACTACTACAGATATGATATAATTGCGACAAGAAATTAGTAAAACAATATTATTTTGGACTTTTGGTCCTCTCTTAGGACCAAACAATGTTATCGCATATGATCTTGTCGCCCAAGTCTGCCGGGTGTTGGATTTCAGCAGTGCGTGTATATATTAAAAAGCGAGTTCGAAGTAAAATATACGACAAATTAACTAATAAGAAGTCCATGCCCGTTATTTACGTTCTGATTTGTTGTTTTCCATTCAATTCATTCTAGTTGTTTAGAAATGTCTAGATATGTATCTTAATCCAAAGAGTAAATTAATTGGCTCAAGTTCATGGTCAATTTTGCAGCACTCAATTTGCAGTACATGCACTGGATACATAAAGTGAGAAGAGGTACATGCAGAAAATGAAAAAATGTTTCCTGATAACCAAAGGCACAAAGACAGGATACTTAAAGACATATCGAACTGGTTTTAATTAAAACGGGGGGCGGGCGGGCGGGAGGGAGGGAGAGAGAGAGAGCGGGGGGGAGGAGGGAGAGAGAGAGGGAGGGAGAGAGATGGAGAGAGAGGGAGAGGGAGATCAGGGAGAGGGAGAGGGAGAGAGGGAGGGAGAGGGAGGGAGAGAGAGAGAGGGCGAGAGAGAGGGGGAGGGAGAGAGAGAGAGAGAGAGAGATTAATAGGAGAGAGCATCTGGGGAGTTGAAAATCAAAGGTAGCAAGATAGATGGACAAGACATGCAGCAACCAGATAACAAAAGTTTTGATTCCTATTCAATATTCATTACAATTTACAAGTACTAGTGTTAGTAGCTCCCCATGCATGATTTCCCTTCATATCATTCACCAACACTCTGATATTCTTTCTTCCATGTCTAATTTGTCCCATGTAAACACATAAAAAACCTCTATGTATTCCTGTGTGTCCAGACTTCTGTACATACAGCTGACTAACTCTGCTTTTATTAAAGTTAGCGCGGGCCTCGTTGAATCTCTCCATATTACAGTTCATTCAAGTACTCTATCCAAGTCTAGCAAATGCTTACGTTCATTGTTTGCACGCATTTTAAAGCTTCAATAAAATATAGTTCCATAACATTTTTAAATTTTTTTTAATAAATATTTAAACGTCAAACTTTCATTCACGAAAAAATAATTTTAAAAAAAATTATGAAACTATATTTTATTAAAAAATCTCAAAATACGTGTCAAAAAGTAACGTAAAGTTGGGACAAATAATGAATATTATCACACACATCAAACAAATGAGTAAAAGAGACGGCAATGTGTTACACTGCGGGCAATCCCTGCAGTTTCGACTAAAAACCTACAAAAGATGAGACCTATATGTAGAAAGCCATGGTCTCGTCTAATTGGCCACTAGTCTTTTACTAAATCTTGAGCTATATGTGGAAGGATCTTTTGTTTGTTCGGAAAGTCCATGAAATATTCACTCGCTTTTTTACTAAAATATGTAAACAAAATCTTGGTTCACTGAATTAACCTTCGATTTCAAATCTAAGCTGCTATCTCCCTACTTTTGCTTTATCAGTATGAATGAATGGATCTATAAGTTTGATAGTCTGCCATTGTTGGGGATGACAGAGTCACCAGTGCAACAACTGCGCACCAATGATGATTACATGCACTGCTGATTAATTGCTCTACTGGTATTCGAGAAAAGGGTTATGAAATTTCGATTAGAGTTCGTTCGAGAAATTCTTATTATAGTGATAATAGTAAAAGGACTAAACCTATTGTAATCAGTATTTTGTTTTGAGAGAGAAATCGAACCGAACATTTTGTGAAGAAAAGAGTGATAGTAGTTGGGCGAAAAGACCAGGTTATATATGTACGTAGTCTTACTGGTGTAGTCCAAACGGGGTCTGTACTCTGTATCAGCTTATATACTTGATAAATAAGTTAAAATAATATAAAATATTAAGTAAAATGTGTTGAACGATGTTGACCTTCAATAGCATTGACTATATTGATTGATTATATGTTGTTAATATTTTAGATTATTATAAATAAAACATATATGTCACTTGAATATAATGTAAATGATGTCGAATCTTTTTACGGATCCTAGAATTTCGATAAATATAGTCAATATCAGGAGATTTGGTTAAAATTAATGGCAAGAATCCCCCCATTTGAATTGATATTTTTTTCTCGTAATCTCTATATATTTTATTCATAATGTGTAATAATTATTTCTAACTAAGAGTTGAAATGCTCATAAATTAGTGACAATTTTGTAATTATTTCAATATTTTTAAATTATATAATCATTTTCCGTGCATTGACATTAGAAAGCCCTTGTACTGACCATGGAGGTAGCATAACCCTTGCTCCTTGTTTGTAAACATGATTATCATTTTACTTTGGTAAACATAATATTGTAGCATTATGCAATTGTATATATGTACTAGTAGTACAAACCCACACTATGATTATTACAAATAAATACAGTATGGCTGTGTAATCATTCAATTCTCATAAAGTTGGCATACGAAATTCAAAGAGAAGCCAAGGAACATGCACTAGATTTAGTAAAAAGGCATAATCTGGCAGAACGAGGCACCCCAAATGGCAAGTTGTGGACAAAACCTTGGGAGCATTTGCAGCTCAACATCTTCCAATGAGCATTTCATCTTCTGCCTTCAATTTTTATCCCCTCTGCAAACCTCTTTAAATACCCCCTACTCTCTCTCACACACCTAGAAACATCACATTAGCTTCTGTGATTCACTTCACTCCCTCTTCCTCTTTCATTCCGGGAGTCGAACTCTTGACCTCCCGCAAGGGGTACTAGAGCTCAACCACCGCATCAACACATTGTTGGCTTTCATTCTTGATTCTTCTTTCTTTTTATTATATAACAAAATAAGTTGAGTAGATCTTAGCTTGTATAACATGGAGAGAAACAACAAGTACACAGACAGTAACTTGAAAAATCAGAGCATTTTCTGCGGAGCGATGAAAGACAGCAGCAACAGCAGCAGCAACAACAACAACAACAACAAGGTGTTGATAAGAGAATCATGGAGAGACATTAGTAGCATGGGTGAAAGAAGTGTTACACGAGACGATCTCTTTTCATGGCCTCCAAGATCCTACACTTGCAGCTTCTGCAAAAGAGAATTCAGATCTGCTCAAGCCCTCGGAGGCCACATGAATGTCCATAGACGAGATAGAGCAAGGCTGCTCCGACACTCCCCTCCAAGAACTGGTCAGTTCTCTATCTTGAACCCTAATCTTGACCCCAACCAAAACCTTAACCCTAACCCTAATCCTAAACCTCAACCAAATTTCTCATCATCCTCCACTTCATCCATACTCTTTCGCCAGCCATTTACTTCGAATCTTGCTCCCTCTGTCACAAACATTTCTAGCCCTTCGTCGACATCACAAACGAAGAGATGGGCTCGGAGTACTACTAAAGATCCTTCGGTGATAGATCACTTGAGCAGAAATAGTGGTGAAAATATATCAAATAAGAGACACACCAAAGGCTATTTCGGGGTTGGAAAATTGGATGGCTTTTGTATAGCTGGAAAAGAGAGTGATAATGTCAAGAAACCAGAAGTTGTGAGGTTGAACTTGGAGATTGGGATAATTAGTGATTCCAGTAGTGATTTAGATTTGGAACTTCGCCTTGGACACTCTTAGATGGATGCTCTAGGTTTTTAGAACCCTAGCTAGTTGTTTTATTTGTTTACGATTTTAAACAACTTATTTAGTTCTGCAGCTTCTCTAATTACTAATTAAGACTGCATCAAATTCGATTAATGTGGAGTTAAGTTTGATTTGTCTGTGTGACTGTGTTATAACTGCTTTATTTTTCCTTCATCAACTTTATAATTAAAATTACCATCTTATACATATATTTATCGATCGATGGATGTTGATAATTAAATAAAAACACAACTACCTGCATCTTTGCTTTGATTAAATAAGCAAGTTTTACATCATTTTCAAATAATTAATGTGGTTAATCATAATGCTGCAGCTGACTTAATCGCACCAAAAAATAAACAACCTTATCATGTACTCCCTCCGTCCCGCAGGAAGTTTACCTACACTGTTTGTATGCATTTTGAAACTCTCGTAAAATATAGTTTTATAATGTATTTTTAATTTTTCTTTTTTTAAAATAAAAGTTTAAACTTCAAACTTTTTTTCAGGAATTTTATAAAAATATATATATAATGTAAGTATATTTTATAAGAGCCTTAAAATACGTGTCAAAAAGTAACATAAAGAACTTGGTGGGGAGAGAGTATTGTTCCTTCAAGTGACCAAGTTGATCCATTTTTACAGAACTTTACAGACTTTTAGTGTAAAAGAAGGTTTTTTGCTTAAAAACAAATATCCAGCTAATAGTAAAGCTCGAATAGACTTTAGGGAAGATGAAAAACTAAACATTTACTTTTTCCATCTTGTTATTTAGAACACACGCGCGTCTTTGTATTGATATACACAGGGTCGATCATGGGAACTATTGCCTTTAGATGAAAAGTGGTCGATTGTAATAAAGTTTCTTGTAGTTAAATATACTTTGTAACAGGTTTATATAGTTGAACAGGATGATTAATACACAAGACTAGGAGCATCTACAGTTCTATAATCTCTTAGTCTTCTAGTTGACTCCTAAATATAATATGAAATATTAAACTCCTACAAGTTTAACAAGCTAGTATAGAGTGTGACACTGTGACCTCTAACAATGTTTTTTATACCGACTCCCAACATTTTATTTTATTATTAGTTGAACTCAGGACAAAAATTGAGTCAATAGGATTCTATTAGATCTCCATTTTTTTCTCTATGCTTCTTACTTTTAATTTTAAAAATTTATTTAAAAACTTATTAGAGATACTCTGGTATGTTTAATGTTGGACCAAATGACCAATGGACATCAATAATCAATCAACATGACCAACGATTCTGTCAGCCTTTCCTGCATGGATATGCTTCGAATCTTAAATATATTATATTCTAATTGATTATTGTCATGTTTGCTTTGACAAACCAATTTCACAGTACAAAGTATCGGATACAGATACATGTAAATTTCTGTCGAAGGACGATTGTCAATAAAAAGAACAAAGGACGTCCATCTTGTCAATAAGAAGATGAAGTTTGGTGTTTCTACATGCATACATCTGATGAGTATGGGTCCGGGTCATACATATGTCTGGGAACATAATTTCCCGAATAATTTAATTTTAAATTTTTAATGAATAAGAAGGAGAGCTGTCCACAAAAGTGAGACAATATTAAAAATATTTACTTTTAACCGTATTTTAATACACAAAAGTGCGACAATAATCGTTTTAGGTCCTCGCATAATAATTATTCTGCACTTTTTATCATATTTTTATTACATTTTTCAACGGTACAAAAACTGTATATGTATATCGGTTTTATAATGGTGTGTTCATGGACGATACTAAGCACTAAAAACGAGTATGAATTTGGATGATTTTGATTGGCTTGCACTATTTAATAATGAAGAACTCTTTTGTATTTGCAACAACCGTACCAATCAAAATCATCTAAATTTATAAATTTTAATGATTAATATATGTTCATGAGCACACACTAGACAAACCCTACCTATACACAGAGGCAAAAGCAAGAAAGAGTGTATATGTGACTCATGTGCATATAGATTGTGGATGATATCAGTGAGAGGGGGTTGTGATCTTGATGGGTTGCTTTTCCTAAGTCTGATAGTTTGCATGTTCCCGACATTGTCTGGGTGTCAAATGCTATGATGGCTTTACCTTAAACAGAATGAAGATGCGTTTTTCTTTTGCTCTTTCGAGTCTCAATCAAATTATTACATTTACTAGTTAGGCTACAAGTACTGAAACACCCTCAATTCTTTCCTAAATAAGCACCCTGGGAATTCACACTCCCCCACTCCCAAGTCCCAATCCCTTCTGTCACCCACACCATCCGTCATTTGAACCAAAACTTCTCATTTTTTATTTATTTCTATCAATAAAACATCACATATATATATCCAAAATATTATACATTACTCGGGTGAGGTCATTTGTTTTCTATTATATTAAGTTATGCTTATATTTAAAATCACTAAAAATATTGCACCAAACATGTTTAATTTTTGTATAATTTATTATTTGTATTAAAGTCTCCTAAAATTGTATGCAATTATTTAATTACATATATATTATATGATTATATATGATGCATTTAAAGAGGGGAAGGAAGCCCGTGATTATCAGGGCACAACCACCACAATGCCAAGATTAAGATTGTATGCATTGCTTGGACTGAAAGTCAAAAGATGTAGCCTATATATCAATTATGACAAAAGATGATAAGTTGTGTAATTATTAGGAAATTTGAATCTCAGTGTGATGGTATGCCATTATTACATACTCTTTCTGTGTAAAGTCAGGGGGAAGTAGATTGCGGTGCGAATCAACTTGGTGCCCTGGACACAATTTATCAATTATAATTTGGATATCTTATTATATATATAAAGAAAAAAAATTGAGATATATATATGGGAAAATGCTAAGTACCCCAAATTTTGTTCCCAAAATTTTTTCCCAAATCTATGTGGCAAGTTGTGATTGGTTATACTCATACTAATAAATAATGGGACCTCTTGTATGCACATAAACCACCCAACCAAATTCCGCCATGTGTTTGCCACGTCATTTGGGAAAATAATTTGGGGACAAATTTTGGGGTCCCTAGCATTGCTCATATATATGAACCCCTTATATGAGGTTAGATGACCATTTCTTCAATTCATAATTGTCTACTATGATCGAGATTCTTTAGTGGCCGATGAGTTCATGTATCTTACGATAACATCAATGATGACTTGTTCTTTTGTTCTGCATATTGATCTAATTGTTCTTCTTGATTACACTATAAGAAAAGCGGTTTATTTCGACCGCCCGGAAGATGTAAGCAAGATAATATATAGGTGATAATATGCGAGAAACATACTTGAAGTTACAAGAACCACTATCGCGAACAACAAAACTGCGGAACGTCCAATTTATAGATATACATAGTGATAGATTTGTGATTACTAGATCGGAGAAACTACCATTCAAAATTGGGGTTACTCCCTTAACTAACTTTTAACTCATCCTGATACTGAACATAGGAAACACAAACTTCTTATAAACCACATTTTTTTATCTCAATTTGAAGAAATCAATGTCATGCGAGACAATTAGTAAAGGTGTTATGAATTCTTATCAAACCACAAACTTGAATCCATCTCCTACTTTTCTCAAAATGTCTTTTGTTTTAAAAAGGATTCATTATGCAAAATAAAGAAAACACAAATTTTCTTGCAAAACCTTATTTGTAATCTCGATTTGAAGAAATCAATGACATGTAATTATGATGATAAGGATAAAGAGAGATGCAAGTGAAGGAGTAAAATCAATTTATATCTTGAACTTATTTGTGTATATTTATGTTTACATTAAGAATAAAATAATGTAGTTTACCTGATACAACTATTACTCTTATACGAGGTTAATCTAATATTACTTTTTCTCTATATATAATTATAGTTTACTGATCATTAATAAATATAGTTGTTTTGTTCTATTTGTTGTGAATAAATGCTAATATAATAAATGTCTTTAAAATTATTCGTCTTTATCACAATCTTGTAAGGAACAAAAGTTTAAATTAAACTTTTTATTAATATTAATTTATCTAATAATATGAGTATAGACTCTTTATTTATATAAACTCTCGAACATGATAGGTAGTTTAAAGAGTCCCTTAACAAATTAAATTTTTTAAGATTTAAAAATTAAAATAAATAATTTTGTTAACGATATAATTTTGTTGGTGATATAATCGTTATGTTACAAAATTCAAATCAATATAGAAACAATATGATAATTATTAGTTACGCGATGATAGCCAAATTTTGTTAATCGATAATTTTTTTATCTATAATATTATACTAAAACAAAGTTTCGCTTGGTATAGATTAATATATCGAATCGCAAATCGCAGTTGCCAAATCAATAATTTTTAATTAGCAAACTTTATAAATCGATATCAAACTACTAGCTAGAGACCGCAAGCTTAATAATGTATCAAAACTATTTTCAGTGTTATGAGAATCTAATGGGAAAGAAGACATACATATACTGTTTAGGAATCCAATAAATCAAAAAAAAATTCATTATACAGTATTAAACAAGCTGCTTTATATGTACTCTAACAATTGAACAAGAAAGAACATGAGGTAAGTACCAGAAAAGAAACCTAAAATGTTAAGCTCTCCAGCTACGTATATTTTCTCATACATAAATAAAATTTCATGCAACCGTCTAAAATTACTTTTTCACATCTCTGGCACACCTGAAAAACACAAATCGATCTTACTCCATTGCGCGATGTTCAAATTTTACCCATTCGATTCCACTTCTCCGAAGAATTTAATCAAGGCCAGGGTCATGTCCAAGCCGAAGTTCCAGGTCCACTTCATGTTCAATCCTATCAACAGCTTCATCTGCACTTTTCTCTTTCAAAACCTCTAGACTCAAATCCGTCTCCAGAACCTCCTCCTGCATCTTTAAATCCCGCGAACTCGCAACATGCTCAATGGAATCAGTCAGATTATAATATGCGTACTGAGGAGGGCAGCTAGGGACCGGCATTGGAAGATAGAACTGATAATTCATCAATGTGCCCCCCATATTTGCTTGATAGTGTGCATGCTCATTAGTAATCGGCACCAGATACATCGAAGAATTCGAAACCTGATCAAAATCGTGAGCTGTTGATTTGGAATTGCTGGTCTGAATTGCACCACTCTTCGGCTTCGACTTGGCCTTATCTTTTCTATGTATATTCATATGGCCTCCGAGAGCTTGCGCATTTGTGAAGCCTCTCTTGCAGAAAGTACACTCATAAAACCGACCGATCGCAGTAGCTTTGTCATTGCCTTTGAGTCTCTGCGATGAAACGTTGTCGTTTTCGTCGCTTGAAGTTTCCGAAAAATTTCCTTGTTTATTGCAATCCATATTCGGCGATCGAAATATGAGAGTTGTGAAATGATATGAGAGTTGCTAGATAATTGCAATTACTATACTACAAGTGCTTTATATAGTTTTCTCTACCTTTCGATATCATCTGTTTAGTTTAATTGTGTAAAGAAATTAATTAAAAAGTCGATTTGGAAGTATGCTGAATAATAATTTTAGCCGGCGCTTTCATAAAGGTGAATCATATACGACGTTGTATACATTACCTGATCATCAAACTCCAAATGATCTGCTCCAAATAGAAATATCGTTTAGCTTCCTTTATAAGTAATTTAATTGTAAATGAAAATATGTATTATAAATCAGCTAATTATAAGTAGTTTACAACGTGATCAAATTTATTTGATAAATAAGTCTCTAAAAATGTTAGGACTTTCAAATTTTCAGATTCTGACTAATAAGTCGGAAATTGACTTATAAATTCATTAATCAAACTATATGAATAAGCTGTGTTTCTGACGTATAAGTCCAAAAACAATCACAAAGTCAATTTCGATTTTACACTGAAAAATATATATTTTAAAATAAATTAGAAATCGATTTAAAGTTAAAGTAAACTAAAATCTTCGAGTGAATAAAATATTTTTTTTAATAATGTATTTTATTTTTAGAATTGAAAATGGCCAATGCAGTAAGATACGTTATATCCAGTCCAACTATACATGTCGCTATAGGCGAGACACAGAGAAAGAGAAAGCAGTTGAAAAGAAGATTAACTTTACTTACAAGAATGTACTATATCATTATGATAAATAATTAACTACTTAAGTTTCCATTATATACCATATGTCTTGTAGTGTTGCATTGTATTAGCTGGTTCTCTAGATCAGTAGACGGCCATGTACAGTTAAGCATTCCAAATAAACAGTTAATTTGATCGAATAAACTGTCCACATTGACTTGACCATGTCTTGTGCTAAAAATTTAATATTAAATCATGTGGAAATGGAGGCAGTCATATTAAGAAAGTTGATAAAATTCTTCAAAGAGTCGAATAAAATGTTAGCGACAAATGGAAGAATAACATCAGTTATTTACAATAACATGAGGAGTATTTTGCAAAAATTAACGTGTTCTGATATGTAATTATACATGTGAATGTTTAACACGTATAATTATTGACGTGGTTTGTATGGTCGAGGAGCAGGACGTAATGGTGACAAATGCGTGACATAACTACATATGTAAGGAGGAGTGAAGTTTACATGCTTTCTATAGTTGGTGTTTTTTTTTTTTTTTTGAAACGTAGGAACCCGCAGCGACAGGTTCTGGCGCAGAAGGCATAATTACAAATATCGCTTCCTTCGGAAGTCGAACCTGTGACCAAGAGGATACAAGTCCCCTCTTTAACCAGCTGAACCAACCGTTGTTATATAAGACTGTTTGCTTGAGTTTAAAATAAATATTTCACAAAAAGTGAAGCAGTTTTTAGAAGCAAGTCTTCAACTAAAAAGGTGAAATACAAATTAGAAGCAAGTTAAAATCTAAAAAGTGTTTATACTTTTTTAAACAAGCGGATCAATAAAATTAGAATTCTAACTTCTTTGAAGAGAAGTACTTCTCTGAAAAGAAGTACTTCTTTTATGTGGCCAAGCAGGCACATAAATCCGTCGATTAATAAATTTGTGAACACAACGAATTTTTTTAAAATATTTTATATATTTGTACCTTCCCTCTTTTTATTTTTTTTCTTTAAGTTTAATAAGAACATTTCCAAGAGTCTCTCTATTTAAGTTTTTAGGTGAAAAAAATAAAGAGTCATGCATAATTTAGAGCTCCAAGAGGCTGTTAAAAACTCTTCAAAAAGTTAAGAGCTCATCCTCTCTCTCCTCTCTTTTAGGAGGAGCCCGTGAGCTGGGTCTTAACTTATTTTTATCAATAATTTTTTTTTCCCTCCAATTCATCCCCACTTTTGAATTTGAATCTTGTTATAGTGGAGTCCAACATGGATAAAATATAATATAGAGAAGAAATCTAAAAGAGCATTATTCGAGTTCATACTCTTAACATTGTACAAAATCGAAAATTGCTAAGAGTCATAATTTTTCATATTATATTTAGGAACCAATTAGATGACCCTTGACGAAGCAAATGTTATATATTATCCTGTGCATTACATCACAGGTTATAATCCTAGCCAGGGCGGCCGAAGAAAAATATTATAAAATTTATGATTATGATCATATTTGATATTGTTTCTTTTTATTTTTGAGAAGAATAATTTAATAATGAAAAACTTGAATACTGTCCAAACTTCACTATTTGACCATAATCAAAGCCTCTTAGAGGTAAAAGGGCCGACATACATACATCGGGCCATAAACAATCTGACCCATAATAACCTATGCAATCCATTCCTTATTTTTATTCTCCTTTTTTCCCCTTCCCTTTTTATGTGAGAAATGAGTGAAAAATTGTAGGTTATGGTATGATGTCATCTTGAAAAGAACGGCATGTGATACCGTTTTATATTACTTTACGATTTCACTCTTTTCATCAAACCTAATAGATAAAAGACTTAAATAAATATATTTGAAAAACATATATTTTAATTTTGAAATTAACTATTTTTTATACGTCTGTGTAAACGGCCATAGATTCATAATTAATTGTTAATATATGAGAAATATCATGCTTGAAATATATAAATACATCTATAGGTTATTTTTTTTTATTACATGACATTACTGAGATCTTGTCCCTTACTCTTGTTACTCACTTTTTTTTTAAGTTAGTAGATTTTTTTTCTTAACAAAGATATATAAATATTATGTATTACTTACTAATTGATATAAGTTATGTCATTAAAAACTAAAAAATGTGTAATTTGTATGTATTATGGGGCGGTCTGGGTGAATTTAAAATAAATGTTTTGTATAAAGTAAACAAGTGAAAAAAAAAGTTAGAAACAAAATTTATAATTGAATAACGTGTCCGGGAAAAAAAATAAAAATTAAAAAACAAAAACTAAGATTTTCAATTTTTTAGGTATGTCTTAATTTTTTACCAAAACAATATAAATAAATATTTCAAATAATGAATTTAGAAGCCGGATTTAAAAACGGTCATCAAACGGCAAACACCGCGTATGTACATCGTATACTACTAGAGTACTAGACATCACTGGATTGAGGTTCATGAACCTCCGTCATGTGTAAGGTAAAGTCAATAAGCTCCTTTGAAATACAATTTGGTATTAGTTAATTCACAATTACTTTATAAATTTTAGTATGCAACTTTTTTCAACAACTAACCCCATTTTAACTTTCTTTAACATTTAATTCTTTTCCAAGAGGCTCACGGTATTTTGAGACGTCCCACCAATTATATACGTTCCAAAAATAATAAATTTTTATAATATAAAACATCATTACACCAACTACTTTCCTCAATCATCACTTGCCGTTAGAAGTAGCAGAGGTACTGCCGAGCAGGGAACTGCAGCTGCTATTAGGATACCAATGTTAAGAGTTTGTGATTTCAAAAGTGGAACCCCAGAAATAATTCAGGCTTGTTATGCTATACTTGTTTTAGTTCTTCCAAGTGGGCAACTCAGGTGCTGGGGAAATCAGGAAATAGAGATAGTAAATGCAGTTGCTGATCAAGTAGCTGTAGCGCTTTCCCATGCTGCGGTGCTAGAAGAGTCTCAACTGGTAAGAGAAATATTAGCTGAACAAAATCGAGCATTGCAGCAAGCAAAACAAGACGCAATGATGGCTAACCATGCAAGAAATTCTTTTCAGACGGTAATGAGTAATGGGTTGAGAAGACCTATGCACTCAATTATGGGTTTGCTTTCTATTTTGCAAGATGAAAACTTAAGCAACGCGCAGAGGACGTTAGTTCACACAATGGCTACAACTAGCGATGTCCTCTCCGTCTTGATAAATGATGTGATGGATATTTCACCAAATGCCGATGCTAGATGTCCATTTAATATGAAGTATTTCAGCCTGCATTCCATGGTAAAAGAAGCAGCTTGCCTCGCCAAGTGCTTGTGCGCACAAAAAAATTATCTATTTGCTATTGAAGTTGAGAAGTCTCTTCCTGATTATGTTATGGGTGATGGGAGAAGAGTTTTTCAGGTGATTTTACATATGGTTGGAAATCTCTTAAAAGATAGCAGTGTATGGGGGTGTTTAAGCATAAGGGTATTTCCAGAAAGCGGAGTATGTTTGGAAAGAAATGACCAAGAATGGGGAACGAGGAGAACAAATTCATTTGATGGACATGTCTATGTCAAATTTGAGATTGGAATTAATAATAATGGTGCACAAATTGAGAGTTCTAGTGATGAAAGACATTGGAACATGGGAATTGAGGAAGGCTTGAGCTTCGGTGTATGCAGGAAACTCGTTCAGGTTTGTTCTGCTTTTATGTTTTGTTTTAAAAATTTCAGTGATATATCTTGTGTTTTATATAACTTAAATGAGCCATTATGAGTAAATAAACTGATCACTCTCAAATAGACTAAGTCACTAAAGAATCAAGGACTATATGGGTTATTCTTGTTTGTAAATTCTGTTCACTTGTGGTGTAATGTAGTCTATATTTTATTTAACATGATATGTGGAATTCTGACAAATATATAACCTCCATTGAAATTTAATGTGTTGAATTTGATTTAGGCATCGTTATTTTTGAAGTAGTATTTTTGTATTTTTCTATATATTTCACTTTGAATGTTTTTAATAAGGTTTGATTTCATTTTACATTTTGTTCTCAGATGATGCAAGGCAATATTTGGGTGGTTCCAAATCCGGTGGGTTTTGATCAAAGCATGGCTCTTGTTCTTCCTTTTCACCTCAGGCGATCAATTGCAATCGGTGGAGTAGAAACTGGTGAGACATCTGAGCGTCCAGATTCGAATTCTATATTTAGGGGCCTTCAGATCCTATTAGCTGATTATGATCATGTGAATCTGGCCGTAACAAGGAGGCTACTAGAGAAGCTGGGATGTGTTGTTTCAGTTGTTTCATCTGGTTATGAGTGTCTTGGTTTGTTGGGTCCATCTCCACCTTTCCACGTAATTCTGTTAGATCTACACATGCCTGATCTAGATGGATATGAGATTGCTATGAGAATTCGGAAGTTTAATCCAACTCAGCCGCTCATCATAGCCATGTCCGCAAGTGATACTAAAGATGTGTGGGAAAAATGTTTGCAAGTAGGATTCAATGGACTTGTTGAAAAACCAGTTCTGCTAGGAGGCATAGCTGATGAGCTTAGTAGAGTTCTGTTTGAAGCAAGTAATGTCGTATGATATACAGAGAGCATAGAAATATGCATCCGCGACAAGTTATAGAGGTAACAAATTTAGTAAATGTATTAGTAACCTAGCAGTAAATATAATATGCTAGAGTTTTGGAAAAGCTATTCTGTTCTTTCTTTGTACTTTAAACTCTGTAGTTGGTCTGAACTGGAACCAGAGCATTGTATACATTGCACACTGCACTTGTACATGGTGGATTCGACGTTGGCGGTGACTTAATATGCTGCCCTCGTTTCCATTAGAGGTCGTCGAGTTTTCAATATGGTATAGAATCCAATTACGGCCTCGTCCTAATCCCTTGAGACCTTCCACCATTTAAGTTTTGTTGCATGTTTGTGTCGTCTTGGAGAATTGATTATTTAACATTTCGAGTCGGTATGAATATTTTCTTTAGGAAGTACTAGGACTGAAGAAATTTTAGTGGAGAAACTATAAAATCAAGCAGATGAATGGAGTTTTAGTGGAGACCGGAGAGCATGGAAGCTGTTATTGATGATATTTTATGTTGGTCTTCTTTTGTTCATATGGAACCATGCATATGATATTGGGAACCTGAATGTAGACATTTTGCTCATCCTTTCACCAAGTAAGTAATACTACATCTTAGTCACATGACCTGGTAATCACAATACCGGTGTTATGTAATGATACATTGACTGTTTGACTAAGAGAATTAAATATTTATTTTGAAAAAAATTATATAAAATTGTTCTTTTCTTAAAAATAGATCCTTATTTTCTTGTCAAAAAGAACGAATATAAAACATATATTTAACATTTATATTCAGAAAAATGTATATTTTAAAAAATAAAAATATTTTTTAAAACCGTTGCCAAACAGACACAAAAATCTTTTAAGACGATAACTTTTTCAAAATGATAATTATTACCCGTCTCAATTTATTTATTTTAGACGAGTTTTAAAATGTCCGCATCAGATTGAGATCAACTACTTAGATGAGTTTGACATTGATATCTATGTTAGGTAGAGTAACTAAGGTTGGTGAGTCCTTTTCGAACAACAAATGTGATGAATATTCTCACCTACATATACAGTACATCACTTTCAAATATTTATGAAATACCACGTATTTGTCGTTTTTATCCCCGTTTTTCTCGTTGGTATTAATTTTATTATGGTGAAACAGTGTCAATTGTTCCCTGAACAGTGGCCTTACGAAATCTCTAGTTTACACCAGAAAAACGAAGTAAATCAAAGGCTTTTTCATGCTCATGGACTCGTCACTTAGATACTTAGGGGTCGTTTGGTTGAAAGGGATATGGGGTTGAAATCAGAAATCGGGTTAAGGTGGTAATTTAGGGGTGGCAGTTTCGGGTAACGGATCGTGTTCGTGTCAGCAATCGGGTCAATTTCGAGTCAGTTTCGGGTCAAGCTAAAATCACTTAAAATTGAATAAAACTTAAAATTAAAGTTATTAGAAACGAAATTTTAATTTCAGGTCATGTCGGGTCCAGTTCGTGTCAAAATGGATGATTTTCGGGTCACTTTCGGGTTTTGTCTCAGTAAATCGGGTTACGGGTTCGAGTCGGGTTCGGGTCGTGTTTGATATTCCCAGCTCTAGGTGGTATGGGGCTGAGGTATCGGGTTAAGGTGGTATGGGGCTGAGGTATCATTTCTGATATCGTGTGTTTGGTTGAGTTTGGTTGAGTGCTGGAATGAATATGATTGAATTAAAATATGTTATGAATTATAATTAATTTAAAATATTATTAAATTAATACTTATATATATTTGAGTTATAAATTTATTTTGTATTAATTATTTTACATGAAATAATATAAATATAGATGAATCACTTGTGATGAATCTTTATTGACTATAGTTTAATTAATAATGACTTTTGCGTAAATATAATTTATTCACCTAAACAAAAGATAATTAATATGTGTCATGAATATATATTAAAAAGATTTTGAATCTGTTCTTTCCATGACCCCTCTTAATTGATTAATTTTTTAATTTCAAGAGGGGTTTAGTTCACCAAAAAAATTTGACAGAAGGAGTTTTTTTTTTGTCACAAGCTTACAGAAGGTGTTTCTTTGCCTGAAAGTTGAAATAAAGTGTTCATTACTTCATCTGGGTCAAGGTGGGCTTATAAATAATGTTATGGGTGCAAATATATATTCTGTCTATCCGGACTCAGTATTTGCTTTGGCCCAAAGGCCTTAGAGCAAGTCCAATAAATGTCCTAAACTCATATTTAAGGTAATGTGTCAAAAAATGCACTCCAACACTATCCTAGTGTTATCCTAAATCTCTAGCACAACCTTAATTCTCCTAGTCATTACCTATTTATAAGTAACCCTTAGTCATTACCTATTTATTATTTATGAATAAAATAATCATATCTCTCCTTCTTTCTTTGTCTATTCTCTCATTTTTCCCTTCTCTCTCAAATTTATTATTAAAATAATTTTAGGAGAACAAATATAAGGATTACTATTGGAGTTGACAATAAAAATAGATTACCTAAATCACTAAGACAGTAAGATATACTAGCACTCATTATTTTATATTATTTATATTATTTATAAGTAATAGGATAGGTAACTTATTAGACTTGCTCTTAAGCTTACGTAACAAGGGCGAAGTTAGGAAGCTTTTCGGCGGGGACCAGTAAATTTTGGTAAAACATGGCCTGGTGGGCTGTAAGACCTTTGTGGGCTCCCATTTCCAGTTATAAGCCTCATTGTGACCTCAATATATATGCCTTAGTGAATTTCTACAAAACCTTTATAAGCTAGATTTTGCCCCTTAATGGGCTTGAGTCTGTGAGCTTGTTGTGTGCGGATTTGGTTTTTTAATTCGCTTACGCCCTGAGCTGAAAAGTCAAAAATAAACATAATTAATGTTTTATAAAATTCACTCTCTAACCATACTCGTCTTTTATCCATAATTTTAGTCAATTCGTGAATGACTATATTATGTATCAAAAAATCAAACAATTTATATTTAAAAATGAAAGAATAAAATCCTGACTATGTTATGTATCAAAAAATCAAACGATTTATATTTAAAAATGAAGGAATAAAACCCTAATGTAGGGGAGGGGCAGTAAGAATCCAACTGTAATGGCAAATACAAGTATTAATAATTCTAACACTAAAAGATAAAAAAAAGACAAGGAAACCCTACAAGATATAATAAGCTCTGAAAACACACTGCAGACCACCTCGATGAATCTGCAAGTTGCGGAAGATGGCTGGTGTCACATAGTGAGACGTGTACGGTGAACTCAATCTCCACAGTTAAAGAGGTCCGTATATAGTGTTGGAAACCTAACCTTGTCCGCTAGTTTATTTTGTCTTGCCAAGCCAATAAACCTATAAACCTAACCGTAAAGAGGTCCCTCCATTTTAACTGAAACATAATTTAAAGTATATATAAAATATATTTTCATAGCTTAGTTTTATTTTTTTTTATGAAATTTAAATATTAAATGTTTAATTCAAACAAAAAAACATTATAATTTATAGACTAAATCTCGTAAGAGTATTAAAATGAGTATCAATTACATGCACTACAAGAGTTATATACAAATATTTTCTTGGGTTAAGTCTTCTCTTTTATTTTTTTACACACAAATGATTTTATTAATAATATAAAACACTTAATAAAAGAAGTATTAAAACACGATCGAGATGGATCTTAGAATTGTCAACTATAATCTGATTGTGAAATAAAAAAATAAATTAAACAGATAACCATTTTAGTTCCAGATTATTTAACACATATAATATTCAAATTTTTAATTTGAAAATATTATAATGACAATTAACCTTCACATAAATACTATTTATCGTCTTATGTCCGCAAATACTACTTACATCAAGTGATGTTGAATTAATAAAGCACCATCTTTTTTTCTTTTCTTTTTTTGATAGATTAGGAGTACATCAAACTTCAATGCTGATACGAACTAAAGCAGTCTCAAGTGGCAAACACGAAGGACCCCCTTGAGATAAATCAGGCGTTCTCCATCTAATACGCATGATTTACATCAATAAAATGTTTTCTTGGTAGCTCCTATTTTAATCATGCTAAATCTAGATGAAATAGCTAGATCATGATATATGGTGCAATCTCTGTTATGGCCAATTTTGGTTATAAGTGGAGACAAGGGCGCGCCCTTCTCGCGGCATTCCGGAGGACGTGGCCTTATGTTTCGGAGACAGGTGTAACGTATATGGAGGGTTAAGAAGACAAGGCAGTAAGGATCAAGAGCGCGCTCTCAGGGGTCGCGCCCATAGTTAGATAATGTGTGTGAGGATGAGTGAGTCTCGATGACGACCCTTCCGAGGGATACGAAGACCTACCCTTCCGAAGAATATGAACACTAGTGCCAGGCTCATCTGGAAGTTATCAGGCTCATCTGGTAGTTCCCGGGTTACGACCGAGCGTGATCTATAATCCCCAATCCTGCTATCTGCCGGGTTGTCCTCGTGCGGGGGCTTGGGGTGATCACGGTTGTAGAAGGCCCTCAGGGGTGACATGAAGGCCGATCATATGTCTGGGTCCTGTATTCTGGTGAGTTAGCCCTCATTGGGGGACTGAGACGATCGTGTAATTTGGCTCCTCAATGGTCTTACCTCTTAGTGAGAACCTTCACTAGGGGGTAAGGACGCGTCCCTACACCTCAAGGAATGGGTCACGGCTCTATCCGATGTCTCCTCCATGCTACGAAAAGTAGCGGTTAGTGTCATCTCTCGTAGTGGAGATGATGCCGTATCCGTGATGTACTTGGACTAGGAGCCTAAGGTAGTTGCCTCAAGGCTTACTTCTAACTGGAGTAGAACTTTAAGTGATAAGTCACCGGCCCAAGGTTGGTCTTATCCCCAAGAGGCCTAGTCTTAATCAAACTAGGAGTCTTGGTTCAATAGAACTACGTATGGCTTGATCCCCTATAAATATAGGGGTACGTAGGCACATTAGGGGATCATGAGTTGAGAGCACGTGAGACCAACTCAAAACCCTAATCTCAGCCACCCCTAAAACACACAACCACCACACTCCGGTAGCTAAAACCACCGTCACAGATCTTGATTCCGGCTATAAACCTCATCTTTGTTGATTACCAAATTCCTCTATCAACAATCTCCATCAATAATATATATATATTAGGGTTGAAAAATATGTAAAAGAAAAAAATTCCTTGAAATACAGTTTTGTAAGTAAATCATAATTTGTAGAATTAAGTATTCAAATATTACTTTTTCAGAAAATAGTTTTGGATATTACATTAAAACATTTTATATGTTCGTGTTCTTAACAGCATAATAACTCTGAATGCCAAGCATTTATGAGATATTTTCATATATGAGTTTATCTTGGTTAATTTAGACTTCCGATAGATAAAATAATGTCATTTATAATGTTACATTAATGAACGCATGGATCTTACTATCTTGTTTAATTTGGACTTTTGAATACCAGATAAAATAATGTTATTTATAATGTTACATTGAGCGCATCGACCTTATAAAAATTGTGTACATCAAAATTGTGTACATAGATTCAAAAACTAACTCAAGTCATTACGAGAGAAACGCACATTTCTGATCGAAATGCACCGTCGGAATTGCCCGGTTGGGGAGGAACACTGTACAAGTTAGTATTCGGCATTCAATTTTTAAAATTTGGCTAAATACCCTTATAACTCTTAATGTTTGAGATTGTGTAAGGTCTCAATATTTTAACCCGGTCGATTTAACTCTTCAAGTATTCGAAAGGTCCTGATTATTCCTCATACTAAAAAGCGTATACAACTTATGGACAAATTATAACATTCACACTCGTGCGAATGTTATAAGAGAATTAAACATTGAAGGTTAAGGGTTAAAATACACATCTAATGTAAAAGGAACATCGAATATATATATATATTTCAGGAGTTAAAAAGAACGAGCAAATTTTATCTTTAATAGTAACTGATCTGAAGTTCAATGATTTGCGGTTTTTTTGGCAATATTCCCTACAAAACTGTCATACTGTGTGCATATCTAGATCTAGCGCCACAACAAAAGTTATAAAATACAGTACTTTGGCAGTAGCTGCATCTTTAGACACCGAGCTGAGAGTACTGCTAACAACTCCACTCCACTATCAGTTTAAAGCAATGAGTGAAAATGTGCCGAGGTCGTGTCTTCAACTCCTGTGTAAACGTATATATGGGACTTTCTTAAAAGCTGCTCACTAACAACACAAGTTCCCACCTTCAAGTTCCAACACAAAACCCTCTCACCCTGTGTAAGACTAATGCCCCTAATATTAAATGGTTGTCTGTAATTCATATTATAAAAAATGAAAGAGCATTTAAAAATCGAGATTCCCCTCTTATAAAGTATAAATAAATCAGATTTTGTATCGTAGAAATGCTTAAATAAACTAGTAAGTAACATGGAGCACTATAGGAGTATTATATAGCCAGAGGTACTTTATCGATCGCTTGCACAAAGATTTCTTTGACCCACATTATGATTATAGCGGAATGAGAATTGCATTTCTAATTTATTACTGTAATTTCCACTTTCTATGTGAATTTGATATAGATAGCAATCATATATCGAACTGGCTACAAGATATACAAATCTAGTAAACATTTATTTACTCCGATCTATAAGGAAACTCTGCAAATTTTCATTCTTCTAAGTTCT
Source organism: Daucus carota subsp. sativus (assembly GCF_001625215.2). Lineage (NCBI taxonomy): Eukaryota > Viridiplantae > Streptophyta > Magnoliopsida > Apiales > Apiaceae > Daucus > Daucus carota. The sequence goes on from NC_030389.2 coordinate 41,586,543, forward strand.
AAACTTCACAAGTCTTCCTACATTTTCGGATACAAACAGAAATTCTATGACCGTTTTATTAAGTTCTCTCAATTCGATCTCTTCAATATGGAGGCCTTTCACTACCCCAAGCATATGCATCCCGGCTCAATTGCCCACCATTAGGCATTGAGTTAGGAGGCATACTAGGCATTGAGTTAGGAGGCATACTGTACATAAAAAGAGATGACGGATCCGGGAGGCCATGATGATCTTGGCCTCCCGGACCACTACTCCCCACAGCAGGAGGCGAACCTCCTGCACTGTGGGGCATAGTCTGCCCCGACTCCTCGTCATCCTCCAGAGGCAACCTCTCATAAGTAGCATTCGCAAATGTGGCAGCAATAATCATAATCGGCCCTGCTGCCACAAGCGAACCTACCACACAACCCCCCACCACTTGCCCTTGCCCTCCCGCCAGATAAACCGTCAGCCCCGTCGAGCCTGGCGGGGCTGGACCAGGCAAAAACGCACCAGTCAACGACAAGATCTCGAAAGTTCCATGAAGTGCCACCACAGCCCCCGGGGCAGCTGGCTGCCTCAGTGTCACATTAATCACAGAACCACTCCCACTAAGCACGCAGACGCCTCGTTGGCGTCTACGCGCAAACTGAGCTATACTTTCTGCCACATCAGCTCCGCTCGCAATTTCCATCACATGGCTTCGAAGAGAATTAGGGCTGTCACGTGTCACAACAATAGGGGGTTTCGGCCTGTTTTTGGAACCTGGAGGACGGCCTTTAGGTCTTCTGGAGCCAACCACAACGGCTCCTTCGTTCAACTCATCGTCGTTATCCTGATCCCGGTCTTCATCATCAGTAACTGATATTAATTCGCGCTGGCGTTTGTTGTTCATCGTAGCTGTTGGAGTTGTAGCAAGTGGTGCTGGATCGATTCCGGGCAACAATCCCACCTGTTCCCCCCACCAAGGATTTGCCAGCCTTAAAATTCTACTAATTTTCTTCAAAAAAATCAAAACTAGTATAAATTTTTATAGGGTTTTTCGACAAGAAGCTAGTAATGGAGAATGAGATGCAACAACCCTGAAATGGTAAGAACAAATGGAGAAAAAAAATAGAAAAAGTTCAAAGCAGACTCGAACCTAATTTTAGCCTAAAAAATCATCCGGAATTCGAAAAAGACTGATATTCTTGAAACCCCCAATACTGAGAGTGGTAAAATTATGTGATGGGCTTAAACTAGAGTTGAATTGGATTCTATATACTAATGTATTTGTGTGTGTTTTTCTTGTGTTTGGTGAGCTGAACTAGAGGCTGGGGAGCTGCATCGAAGCATAATTTAATTTTCTCCTCTACTTTTGTTGATATAAAATGAAGAAATGTTGATGGTAGGAAAAAAAGATGACTAGGGTTTGGGGGTAAAGTGGGGCAGTGTGCGCGTGGGCAGGTGGGACGCACGTCGCTGTCTTGGGTCCCGACAAGCACAATGGGCGGTCAAGTAGAGACTAATTGCATTGCAGATGTATAAACATTCAAAATCAACATTGTCGTCTCTCTTATTTTGCTTGCAAGTTTTTACTGTCCATACTATATTTGGCATTATTGATGATAAAATTATTTGGTTTGTAATCCAATTTTGTAGAGCCACCCTATCATCGATTATGTCGAGAAGAAGGGAATGTGACTGGTTTTGTTTGAGAAAAGAATATATCCATAAGGCTGTTTGGATAAGTTTATAAAAATGATTCTTATTTAAAGTAAGAAGTAGACTAGAAATGAGAACAAAATTAAGATTTATAAGTGATTAAATCGTTTGGGAAAGAAGTAGAAGTCCCGAAACACAAATTAGCATTCTCAGTTTTTTATAAGTGGTTCTACATTTTTACACTTATACTGGGCTTCTTGGCAAAAAAATCAGAAGCTTTGTTTTCCAAATAGACATTATTATATATATGTTCTTCGCTTTGCGAGGATCTTGAAAGGTCATGATAATACAAGTTTTGCATAATGCTGACAAAATATAAAAGATAGTACTGGATCCTCCATATTTTGGTTCTCTCAAAGAGAAATACACCAAGAGCATAAATTACAGTAGTTCATTATATATATTATTTAGGACTTGTTTGATAGCTCAGCGTATACAGCTCCAAACTATATGCAAGCATCAGCTAAAATACAATATAGACAATCAAGTTCAGATATATATTATAGGACGAATATAACTTCTGACAGAGCATGAACAATGTCACAGATTCGAATTAAATTATTAGTGTCCAGGCTTCGTCGTTTCCCATATTACTCGATCAGCAAGTTAATTAATTACAAAAACTGAAATTACTTATTGTATTTGCTTCAGCTGATCCAATTCATTTTTCAGTTGATTTCAAGTTGCAAAAAATTATACCTTCCACTGTTAAGAGGAAGCAGTCTCCAGGCTCTTGTGATCTACCTGGACTCGGCAGCACAGCAGGAGTACTTAACTTCTGTGCAAATATTTGTACCTCATGGCCAAATAGATTTATTGTGGCAATCAGATATATTGCTTAGATACTTAGATTAGTAATGCATGCAAAATAAACATATGATCTAACAATTCTTCCTATCAGTTACTATCATTCAAATCATAATATTCGCATGACTGAAGATTTTAATTTAACTCCGGATAATTTTTTTAGTTTCTGACAAATTAGGTTTAACTTCATTATTAATTAGTTTTTGGCTTTTTGCTTTGGATCTAGATTTACCTCCATTAAATCTGTGCCAGGACCTCTAATCTGCTGAGCGTTGCAGCCCGTCCCATTGTTCAGAATTTACTTTAACATATCCTGATACATATCCAGTTTTCTCATTTGATTTCAAGTAAGGCAAGATTATGTGATTATCAGAAGATTGAATCAGATCTAAGGAGTGAGATTAAGAGCATCAGATATATAGAATGAGATGAGCGGAATTAATTAGATTGTAAAAAAGCTGTGTAATAGAAGAATGAGAAATCAGAAAACTAGCATATTCTGGGTAAATTAAAAACCATCAATGTATTTTGCTTTCAAGTACTTATAAGTTATAGCTCTGGAAGTATATGGATATTATTCTCGGGAGCTTTCCTTACAAAACAAGCCACAAGTCCACATGTTTTTTGAACTTGATCTAATCTCAAACAACTGGAAATGAAGTTAATATGTCTCGTGACTTTTATTAATTGGCCCAATTGACGAGTGATGTGATTCATATGCGTTGACATGGGTGTCAATGTTCTGAAGGAGCTCCGTCCATCTATCATTAAAAAATAAAATAGATAAAATAAGAGAAAAAGCTCAATTTAGGAGAGAAGAGCCCTTTTAGCACACTATGGAACTATAATACCCCAAATAACTCGTCTAATAAAAAGAGTGTTTCAAAAATTTTACGTACAAGTCAATTGAGTGTTTGATAATTTAAATTTATAAATGTAAAAAAAATCAAATTATTAAAATATAGGGTTGATATGCAAAAAGATCACTGAACTCATGATCAACTTGCAATTGGATCACTGAACTCAAAAAGTTTGCAAACGGATCACAGAATTGGATTTAACTTGCAGTCAACTCACTGAACTAATAAAAATTTGCATTTAGGTCACTGCGCCGTTAAGTATGAGTTGACTTTAACGGAATCCGTTAATAAATAAAAAAATGAAAAAAATATAAAAATTCGATTTTTTAAAAACTCGGTTTTGAAAATTTAAAACTTCGAAAAAATCTGGAAATTTGGAAAAAAATCTGAAATTTTTTTAACTTAAAAAATATAGGTATATTTTTGAATTTCCAGATTTTTTAGTTTTTTTCAAAGTTTTTACATTTTTCATATTTTTTAAAAACATTCCATAATTCTTAAAGTTTTTTCAAAATTTTCAGATTTTTTTTAAGTTTTCAGAATTTTTTGAGAAAATCGAATTTTATATTATTTTCAAATTTTTATATTTTTTATATTTTTTTAACGGATTCCGTTAAAGTCAACTCATAATTAACGGCACAGTGGAATAAATGCAAGTTTTTATTAGTTCAATGAGTTGACTGTAAGTTAAATTTAGTTCTGTGATCCGTTTGCAAACTTTTTGAGTCTAATGACCCAACTGTAAATTGGTCATGAGTTCAGTGATTTTTTTCCTATTAATCCAAAATATAAGAAACTTTATTAATAAATACAGTTTCACACATTAGAAATTAGAAATATGAAAACTTTATAATTAATGCAAATCACTGAAAATGTCCAAAGAAAGCTAGCTTTCGTGACTTCCGGCTTTTGTCTTCAAAAACCAAAAAAAAACTTCTGTTTCTTTTCAATAACAATACAGTAAAAACTCTATAAATTAATAATGTCGGGACCGAAGAAATTTATTAATTTAGAGAGTTATTAATTTATCGATAAATTAATAATTATTAATTTAAAGAGTTTTTTAACCAATTATACTTTACATATCAAACAAAAAGGCAAACTAGTCCATGCCTTCTAGAATTACATTGTAGCGAACCCTGCGACTCAACGTAAATTAGTAAATATTGTGTTCATATGTATTGGAAATGAATAAGGACGTTTGAAGTACTGTACAGTAAATATAAACAAGAGAAAAGTATTCTTAAATAAGTTTCTATGAATTATTAATTTATATTTTTTTAGGACTGAAAATTATAAAGAGATCTCCCGAAAAATTATCATCTTATCATTTTATCAAGTTTTTCAATTTTTAACATTGGCCCGAATCGAGACCGGACAAATTTATTATTTTAAAGAGTTTATTAATTTACCGAGTATTAATTTAAAAAGTTTCCAGTTAGGAAATAGAAGTAACCTAAAGTGCCGAAAGAAGTCGGCATCTCGTTAGCCAAACAGCCCCGGCATCTGCTATAGTAGGAGGAATTATGTTCGAAACAAAGGCGTCTGCGAACACCTTGATGGAGTAATAATTCTTCTTTTTTTCCGCTAATTACTCTTTCCATCCAAAATAAGTGTCGTTTTGACTTAAAGCACGTAATTTAGGGTGTAAGAAAAACATATTGTCACACATTATTTTCCATTTTTTTTTAAATAACAATATAGATGTTAAATTTTTATTTAGAAAAAGAAGATTTTGAAAAATAATACGTAGAAATATGATTTTTCTGCACCTCAAATTACGTGGAAAAAAAAGTTAAAACGACGCTTATTTTGGGACGAAAGGAGTAGATGAGTAATAATTCTTCTTCGAATGAATGGCAGCGAACCTCAACTTCAATTTGGATACCCCACTAGTAAGCTTTAATAATTATCTCTAGCAATTTTTATGAATGGGACACATTGGCAGGGGGAAATCATTGATGCTTCATCTTTTGCTGTTTTCCTATTAAAGTGCGAGATTTTTTCCTATTCTTTTTTTTACAAAATGCATTCATTAAATCACTTATTAAATCACTTAAACAGGCAAAATATGTTTTGGAAAAAGTAGCATAATAATATGTGGTCACCTAACAGTCAGTCTAACACCCATTGGTGGCGTGCGCAAATACAATAATACAACATCTCCTTCACATAATAATCTCAACTTTGTCTTCCATTACCAAACAAATTACAAGTACCACGACCATCTGACTATTTATCAAGCTTTTTAGGCCTGCTGAAGTCTGAACCAATCAGAAACCTCATACTAACCTCTAATTCTCTCTCAGATTTCCATGGCTCCAAGCTTCAACATAAAGATTGTTGCTGAATGCCAAGTCTCTCCACCACCAAACACAACTCCAATATCTCTGCCCCTAACTTTTCTCGACATCCCTTGGCTTTTTTTCTCACCAAATAAGTCCATTTTTTTCTACAAATTCTCAAACTCTACTAATACCACAACTATCATTCCCTTTCTTAAGCACTCTTTGGCCTTGACTCTCCAACAATTTTCACCCTTTTCGGGAAACATTTCTACCCCCTCTAAGCCGCAAATTGTGTACAGCCACGGGGACTCCGTGGCCTTTACTATTGCAGAAGGGGAAGCTGATGCATTTGGTCACCTCTCTAGCAATCATCCGAAAGATGTATGGAAACTCTTGTCTTTAGTCCCGGACTTAAATTCAACAGAGTCGAATAATATGATCAGCATTCCTTCATTAGCCGTGCAAATCACGGTTTTTGGTGACATTGGAATGTCTATTGGGGTGGCCTTTCAGCATGTAGTTGCGGATGAAAGAACTTATAACATCTTCATGAAGACATGGGCTTCAACTTGCAAGTCATTACAAGAAGAGAAGTTATCGCTACATGTTACTAATTCCCCACCATCTTTCGATAGAAATGTGATGATTGATCCCAATCAGGAACTCGAAACAGCTCTTCTGAATCAGTGGCGGAACAGAGTGATTTCGCGGAATTGTCAGACTTTTGATGCCTCTGACATGGTCCAGTCCACGTTCGTGTTGAGCATCGATGATCTGCAGAGAATTAAGACAATAATCATCGCGAAATGCAAGCAAATGAATCAGCCACAGCCGAGTCTTCTTTCGGCATATGTGTTGGCTTGCTCATTAGTATGGGTCTGTTTGATGGAATGTCAGGGGATCACAAGCGCAAATGTCAGTGAAAAACCGGCTTATTTTGGATTTATTGCAGGCGGGATTACTCGCCTTGATTTCACCGTTCCAAGTAATTATTTTGGAAATTGCGTTGCATTTGGCAGGGCAGGTGCCATGGAGAGTGATTTAGTTAGTGAAAACGGGATAGTTATGGCAGCAAAAGCAATCGGAAAAAAGATCAAAGACTTGGACCAAGAAGTTCTCAGAGATGCAAAGAGGTGGATTGCAGAATGGGAAGAGATGCTGGAATCGAATGTGAATGTAATTGTTGTGGGATCACCAAAAGTGGATCTATATGACATGGATTTCGGATTGGGAAAGCCTAACAAGATCGAAAAGATTTCGGTCGATAGAGGAACTTCTATTTGTTTGACAGAGAGTAGAGACTTAAAAGGAGGAATGGAAGTTGGGATTGCTCTCTCCAGGGCCAGTATGAGTAAATTTAGTTCTCTGTTTGATGTCTTGAAGCTTCAATTACATTAAAAGCTTGGATAGATTCTTTCCGCATTCATTTAAGAAATGTCAAGCTATCTCAGCCAATTTCTGTCATGATCTCGAAAGTGTGGTGTGTAATAAAAGTAATGTGCTTATATCAGGTTATAAGCACAATATGATAAGATATCATCTACATGTTTCATTCGTCAGTTTTATATATCCGGGCTTATAAATACGTAACTAGTTCAACAACGTTTATTGTTTGTGATAAGATATCATTTAAATGTTTCATTCCTCTGTTTTATGTATCCGGGCTTATAAAAACTTAAATAATTCAACAATGTTGTTACTACTGTAAGTTTCTCGAATCTTTGAAACCACAAGTGCAAATCATTCAGTCTCTGGAGATTGCAGTTGAAATGTTTAAATGCAAATGATTGAGTTTCGGAAGTTTGTAATTTTGAGTAATATGAAAATGGTTTGTCCGGTGTGTACCTGTGTGCACATGCTAAGCGCGAAATTTGATATGTTTTGAGAGATTTTGATTGATGTGGTTGTTGTATTTGCAGGGGGTTCACCATTATTAAGATTGGAGAGCCAATTAAAATCTCCTAAACTTGTAAAATTCCGCGCTTAGCATGTGCTCATGGACACACAATAGAAAAATCTAAATGAAAAAGCAAATACTCTTCACGAGGAAGGACTAACATGTGGGGTGGTTGAGTGTGATGGGATTCTGTTGTTAAACTATTGGAAAGGATCTACAAAATATCACGAAGACAAAGCAAAATTATTGAACTGAATCTACACGTGCACTGAATCTACGCAAATGATACTCATAGTCCATATAAAAGTTCAAAATATTTTCCCACCATTATTGGATTACTTTATTTAAGCATCTACCCTTGATTTGAAAGTAAAACCTCATCTACCCTTCTACGGTGAAGACTAATCTTTCAGAGTCTAAATCGAGCGAAATAGCATCTGGTCAGCTAGTTCAGACAATTAAACCAGAATCAGTAACATTTAAGTACATGGAAACAATCTCCCTCTTCTCACATCGGGCTCGACACTTTCTTAGGCTTGTTCCGGAGCCTATCGACGATTGCTAGACGAGCCTGCACGGTTTTGTTTTTGAAAATTTTTCAAAAGACCTAATATTATTAGAATTGTTCTGTTTACTTATATTTTAGCTTCATGTTCCTCTTATACGATATAACTCCTAACAATACTATTCATAATAAAAAAGCCGTGATGGTCCTGTTTATGAGGAAGGACCACCCGAGGCCCGAGGGTAGTTGAGTCTGACGATGAGTTTTTTATTGTTCAAAGTGAAGAATCAGAAAAGATGGTATACAAAAATCCTGCGTATCAATAATTCAAGATATGATAAGCAGATAAAAATGTCATAGATCTGGAGCTAGCAGGTGTTTTTTATACATGCAGGACTAAAAAATACTCCGTTCGTCCCATTTTAATTGATTCTTATTTTTTTTTTTGATGTCCCAAAAAGAATGAACTTGGTATATTTACAATTTTTGAACACTACTTTTTACTATTATACTCACTACTTTCTTCCACTATCTTCATTTTATAATAATATAAACACTATTACCCCACAAATTTCCTCCACTATCGCAAATCTATTATTAAATTTTGATGGATCTCACCACTTTACCCATTTTTCAACTAAATTTAATTTTTTTATCACATTTTCCTTAATCTCCATAAAAGTCACACCAGCTCGCTCTTTATTTGGGACGGAGGGAATAAAAATATGGTGGTCAAGAATATGTTACAGTCAAGATCACTTATCAACCATCGTATACACACAAAACAAGCTCACCAACCCTAATAAACCTCAGCTACCCTTCCACAATTGTATTCAATGCCAACAATTTTCTTCTCTTTTCAGTTTTCACCTGCACCACCTTTACCTCGTCAAACTCTTTCGAAAAACCAATATGCCAAGGTTCAAGCCGCAATGAGCCACCCTGGCTACCTAGCCAGCCTCAACAAACTTGACCCGTGGCCACTTATACTAACCGCCACAAGGAGGAGCCTCGAGTCTCAACTAATTACTAGAAACGCTGTGAGACAGGTGCCAGTGCAGCCCAAGGAAACTCAAAGAAGAAAATATCATGGAGTACATATACTTTATGGTTTAAGGATGAAAGAGAGATTAGTCTCCAAATTTGAAAACGGAATTGTTGATGGAGGAATTTGATAATCAACAATAACGAGGTTCGTTGTCAGAACAAAAGTGTATCACGATTGTGATATGACGGAAATTCATCAAAGAGTGGTGGTTAAGGGTGGCTAAGATTAGAGATATATTTGGTTGTTTTCGTTCTCTCGGTTGTCGTTATTCCTTCGATATGTCTATTTACCAAATATGGATCAAATCATAGGTAGTTCTAGGAGATCAAGACATTTAAGATAAGAAGTAGGTTCTCTCGAAGATAAGACCATATCTAAGGCAGTGACTTATCTACTAGTCATTTAAGATATTCAGGAGTTTTCCGCCAATGCGGTTCCAATATGCTAGGAAGGAGAATCCTAGTCCACCAAGAACTGGTCCTGAGGCTCAATACCTAACTTATAATCCACATACATTACAGATTCAGCATTACCTCTAATTATCAGGGTGACACTAACCGCTACTTTTCGTATCATGAAACGAGTCGTGCGGTATAACCGTGACAACTCTTTAGGTGTAAGGACGAGCCCTTATCCCCGGTGAGGATACCCACCAGAATACAGGGCAAGGCTTCCCCCTAAACAATCAAGACATACTATCGTCTCAATCCCCCCATGACGCCAACCCACTGGAATACATGATCAAGACATGTGATCGTTATTCAAGCCCCCACACAAGGACAACCGGGCAGAAATCAGAATACAAGATTGAGGATTTTAGATCACGCCGGATGTGCTTCAGATGTCTACGTCTTCATATGTCCGGAGAGGTATCTTGGTATCACCCGGAGACCCGGAAGTATTTATGACAACATGTTCTCCTCATAAGAGGAGCCTTCCTCACAACATACCATGCCAAAATACCATCTACTTATAAACAAGCCCTTAAAAGTGTGCTCCAGTCCACAAGGAGAGCCTTCCTTACAATATACCAATACCAAAATATCATTTACTTAGAATCAGGTCATAAGAGTGCGCCACATGTCTCAATGGAGCCCCTTCTTGTCTAACCATTGTGCTGATTGTTATAAAAGGCCATGTCAATTTAAAAACTCAATTGAATATCCAAGCTTCTGATACAGTTTTTAAAATCTGAGTTGAATACACTCGAGTTTCATGATTAATCATTTAAAATCCCTGAATGCACCCCCTCAATAAAAATGCAGGCAATAATAATTGTTTGCTTGTTTGATTCAGGTAGCACCTCATTCTTATTATCAGGACAAGCAGTCGAGTACATCCATCTTTATGCAAACAGTAGATCACAGCCAGCCCGGATTTAGAACTTCAAAATATCCAGGGATACTATAATGTAACAGAGGCTTTTTTGAAAAAATTGGAAACTTTAGGCAGGACATGAAAGATATTCTTCTCATAGCAAGTTCGGCAGAGTTGGAACCTACACCAACAGCCCCCTGGCTCTATGAGTGTATGCCAGCAACCTCATGGTTCCGCTGTTGTTGGAACCTACACCAACAGCCCCCTGGCTCTATGAGTGTATGCCAGCAACCTCATGGTTCCGCTGTTGACCAGAGCACGACTGATAGCATTATGCGGCAACAAACATTACAACAATGCAATTACAGTCAGACACTATATTTCCAAGTAAATCTTAAATCTCATTTGGAATAGCTTGTAAATCTTAATCAGTAAGATCAGTTGGCCACTGACTAGTTAGTGATTAGCTAGTTTAGCATATCATCCAGAGTGGAGAGGATTAATAGAAAGAATAGCAATATTCATTCAATACATGATGTATGTTCTACAAGAGTGGCAGATAATATGTTTTCATACAATGGAATTATGTACATTAGCCTAAAACTTCTAAGCCTTACAAGTTACAACAAAGTACATTGATGAACTCCATTTTACGAAAACAGATGTCTTTATATCCGAATCTTGATTACTCCAGTGTGTTGAATAAACTATCATTTAAAAGTTAAAAGGATGGCTTTGAACTTCAGAAACTCACCACTCTTCATATATCCAAACTTAGCAGCTCAAACAACTACTGTGAGACTCAGTGTTGCGACCGCCAGTCCATGTCACCTCTGAAATCAAAACTACTTGCACAATTCAATAAAGCATTTTGCTGATGCTCATAGCGACATATATAATTCAAACCAACTAGAAGCTCACAAATAGCCGCCTCTGTCTTCGCTCTATCTGCAAAATACAGTGTCTGGAGCAGAAGAACATTGGTTAGTGTAACGATTTGCTGCTGCTGCTCAAAATTACGCTCACTTTGCCACCTTATCATATTATGTGCCATAGGAGCAAGCCACTTGAGTATTTGATCAAGCCTCTCTTTCCAACCATGAGCAAGGGGAGCATCAAAAATTGCCAGATCTTTGATGTAAGACTTAATACTAATCTTCAAGGACAATTTTAAGCTTGCTGGTAACATAGAGTATAAATCGTCTCTAGCTTCGACACCAACCAAATGAGGATATCGAAGTAGCTTCTCTATGATAATTACCACATTTGCGTAATGCAAGGCCAGTGCCGATCCTCCAACCGTGCTTTGGGGAGCGTAAGTCATTAACCTATTCTTGGGACCAGATTTTGGATTGTTTGTCATACTACTTTGCAAAGATTGACTGAAGCAATCTGATTGATTCGAGTTACCTTTCTTCACTCCACTAGAAATGCTACAACAACCTGAAACTTGACTCATTCTATCATCATATCCAACAGAATCATCATCATTGTCATCGACTTTTGATGCAGAACTACTCACACTGAGGCACTCCAAGAGAAGCCTTCCTGGACCAAAACCACATGCAAAATGACTTGGAGCACGAAATAGTGACACATCACCACGCTGGGATGCAACTTCAGGTCTGAAATTCAACTCTCTTCTATCTGCCAAACCTTTCTCCATCAAGCCTGAGTGATTATAACTATAAGTCTTGCTGAGCGCTCTACTAACTGAAACAGAATTCCCAAGTAATACATCAACTTGACCTGGTTTCATCCCACATTCTTCCTTTACATGAGCAGAGCCATTCAAATGGAATCGTGCCCCTGAAATAGAACTACCAGCAAATTCTCCCTTCATAACAGGTCTGCCAAAGACATGACAAATTCGCACATATAGTGTGCACACAGTTCTTGCTAACAAATCCACTACTTTATCATAAGTCTGATTCCAAAGTGAAATTTCCTTGAGATGTCTCACATCTTCCTTTCGACACACCAATTTTTGTTCAAAAGCCCTTCGACTTTCTTCATACTGAACCCGCTGAAACTTCTTTATTGATTGTTCCAACTCACCCAAAACCTCCATCTCCCCATACAATTTTGCAGTTGAATTCACATACTTTTCCATTTTCTTGATCATTCCCTCCATATCCTTAACCAAAAATCCCATTTCTCTTACTTCAATCACTCCCCCAACAATATCCCCATACACATGCTCAAACCCTTGCAACGCAGGAATAGAACATTTTCTCCCCAATCTCGAAACCACCTCAGCCACTCGGTTTAATTCATCAACCTTTTCAGCCAAGGCAAGCTCAAAAAGATAAACCTCATCATTTGATATCAAGGCCTTGATGCCATCAGAATTAAAAATCTCACCTTTAAGCTTTACTATTTCATTATCAACAAGAGACTTGTGCAAAATAACAGTTTTGGACATCACATTAGCAACTTCAAAAGAAAGAATTCCAATAATTTGCTTAGGTTCTTGCCTTTTATTACCTTTTTTTGGAGCTTCAAGTAAAAGGGCTTGCTTGACATTTGCACTAACATTGCTCCTCATCTTCATTAGCCAAGGCTCAGCCACCATAGTAACTAGAATCTTGGAACAAATATTACAGATCTAAAACAAAAATCAAGAAAATCAAAACCCCATATCAGACTATACCACAATCTGCAAGAACATTCAAAAGGGTCTTCAAGAAAATGAAAAAGGAACAATCTTTATCAACAGCTGGATTAACTAGAGCTCAGCCCAAAAAATATCAAAAAACTCAATCACCAATCTGAAAAAAGAACAAGTTTGAGCAACATTAGGACTGATTAGAGCTCAACATGAGGGTAAAAAAATCTTCAAAAAATAATGTGAAGTGTTATAAATGCAAAAACTTATGAAAAACATGCTGGAGGCTAAGCAGAGTTGACTGAAAAAGACAAGCAATAAAATGTGAAAATGGTCAGTGAAGTAGAGAAATGCATTTTTGAGTCAGAAGATGTGGATGAAGGAGTAATTTACTTTGTAAAAAGAAGTTTCTGATTCCTTTAATTTGTTTTTTGGGGCTCTATATTTTGTGTTGATTTTGTAAAGAGATAAAGTAACAAGTTTCAAAGACAAGGGCCACAGTCCACGGAGTTTGAGGAGGTTTTGTGTACAAGTGAGACTTTTTTGTCTTACTTTAAGCAAGTACTGTACCAAAGTATCTTCGATTCTGTGAAACAATTAGTACAAAAATAATGTTACAAACTTACAATCTGTATTTATATACTCCCTCCGAGTTGTATACATTGGGGAACGGGACGCGGCACGGACTTTAATGCTCCTGTAAATTATAGTTTTATAACTTATTTTTAAGATTTTTTTTTAATAAAAGTTTGAATGTTATATTTTTATTCAGAAAAAAAATATTATAAAAATAAGTTATAAAATTATATTTTACAAGAGTATTGAAGTGCGTGTCGAGTAGTGAAAAAGAAACGTATAGAATTGAATTGGACAGAGGGAGTAAGGTGTTATTCGCTGGTCATCGATGGTTTTATATACTGTGAGCCTGTGACAAAAAAAAAAAAAGGAAGGAAAATTTTCTTCATGAAAGTTGGTCAAGAAGCACTTAAAAAAAGTTAGGAATGCTAGCTTTTGTTTCAGGGCTTCTACTTATTTTCCAAACACTTTAATCACTTATAAGTCTTATCTTGCTTTTAACTTTTACTCCACTTATTTATTTTAAGCAAGAAGCACTTATTTTAAATTTACCCAAACGGTCACATTATTTAAGTTGAGTAGAAGTGAGAGTCAAAAAAGTACGCCTCTGTTTTGTTTTAGAGCAATGCTAGAGACCCCAAATTTTTTCCCCAAAATTTGTTACCAAATGACATGGATAACAAGTGGCGAAATTTGATTGGGTGATTGATGAATCTGCAGGGGGGCCTCATTATTATGGGAATGAATGCAACCAATTAAATTTCGCCACATCATTTGGGAAAAAAATTTGGGATAAATATTTGGGGTCCCTAGCATTTTCCTTTGTTTTATAGGTCGTTTAAGGTTTTTTCACACAGATTAAGAAAGTTCATTATTACATCAAAAAAGCATTTATTAGTCCTTTCTTTTCCATCTTTGTCCTCATTTAATGTCTCTCTTTCCTCTTTCTTCTCGTGACTCATGGTATTAAGGGGCCGTTTGGGTGAGCTTATGCTTATTGCTTAAAGTAAAAAAGTGAAGTAGAAGTTAGAAGCAAGTTAAGACTTATAAGTGATAAAAGTGTTTGGGAAATAAGTAGAAGCACTTCTTGACTTCTTACACAAACGGTACAAATAAGTGCTTCTAACTTATAATTCAGAAGCCGGGCTTATAAGCCCGTGCCAAACACCCACTAAATAAGGGTAACAAAAGTCATTAGACAACCCAACTATTTTTGAAAAGAGAGAACGATCTATATTTATAAACAAACAACATTTTCTAAAATGACTTATAAAACAAAACAGAAGAATATATAAAAAATTTGGGAAAAAAGTAGAACCTGCAAGAGAAAAATCAATATTCTCAATCTATTAAAAATGTTTCTACTTATTTATACGAACGAGTCCTATCATAAATTTCGAGTAATATAGTTGATCATGCTTTGCCCCGATTTAAGAGGATGCATATACAGTGATTTATAACTTTAAGATTGAGTTTATTAGTTTTATTTTTAATTTTTATTCAAAAAACGATCTATATTATATTTGCTCAAGCAAATGAATCATGAGTGGATTTTATAAGATTTGGACCAGTCGACACGAGAATCGTTGATCAGTCATATTTTTGTCTGAGTTTAGGACCACTTGAATAGTACCGGTAATAATAAAGTTGATTTTATGTTTCTGGGGAATTGTTCGGGACTTCGGGACCCGCTCCATGGAGGCTGAGCTGACCGCTGATGTTACTCCCTCCGTCCCTTTTTACTTGTCCCTTTTGAAAAAATAACGCATCTTAAGAAAATGTTAGGTGGATATCTTGTTTTCATACATATCCCTAATAAATGTAATGAATTAGATAGAGTTGTGTATATATATATACTAGTCAAACATTGGAAGTTGTTACATTTTGAAAAAACATACAAAAAGTTGCTTTGAAAAGAGAAGTGGACAAGTAATTTGGGACAATTTTTTTTTTCAAAAGAGACATGTAAAAAGGGACGGAGGGAGTAACATTTAACAGTATGCCAACTTTCTTTTTTTTGCTAGTTGATTAGCACACGCACACATGTGGAGTCGAACTCCCGACCTCCCGCAAAAGGTACGAGAGCTCTACCACCACACTAACAGTTTGCTCTTTGCTGGCAACAGTATGCCAACATCATATTTCCTTTTAAACTTTTGTTTTTTTTGTTTCATTTAATTTTTTTTATTTCAAAATTTATTTTCAAGGACCCGGCATTTTCTTTGACTGGAATAAAATATTTAGTTACAGCTTATTTTTTGATATTAAAAATAATACATTTAGTACGAAAAATAACTAAGCATTTAATTATTTAAATATTTGTGCTGCTTGATTGTCGACATGTTAAAGTTGTGGCCATGGTGTATTGGTGTGAGATGATACGATTACGATATATGTGCACGGGAACGCAGCTCCTGAAATTGCTAGGAAAGATGGCAGGAGAGAGGAGACAGTGACTACGAGAGAGACAAACGAGGATGATATTCGACTGGTGAATATAAAGATAAAAGAGTTTGTCTAGTGTGCGCCCATGGGCACATGCTCAGCTCCAAATTCTATAAGTATGGTGGAGTTTGATTGGTGTGGTTGGTGAATTTACAGGGGGGTCCACCATTATAAAGAGATAGCAACCAATCAAAATTAATCAAATTTATAAATTTTGGTGCTTAGTGTGTGTCCATGGGCACACACTAGAAAAATCGAAGATAAAAAATCAAAGTGATAGATCATGTTATGTGTTCCTTTATTTACCTCATGAAATTTTATAGAAAAATTTATATTTGATTTCATATCAAGAATCAAGCAACTTAAAATCGAAATTGGACAGACGCTAAATTATATCGTTGTTGAATCTTTCATTCTTGGAAAGACAACTAAGCGATTTGAAGATTATTTGAATATATCTACTCGTTTTCACCTAATTGATTTTCACCCGATCGATTTGAAGATTATCTGAATGTATCTACTCGTCTTCACCTAATTGATTTTCACCTGAATGTTCTGAACAATCGATCATAGATGCCATTCATTAATAAACTTCAAACGGAATCAAACCCATGAAAATCATGCCGATTTATAACCTCGGTCATGGAGAACAACAAAAACACACCAAAACAAAAACCAACTCTGAGAAGAAGAGACTAACAAAACCCAAATAAATTGAGAACTTATTAAAAGGAAAACAAGATTTCAAACAAGAAAAGAAAAAAAGAGATCAAGGCTTTCAAACTGGTGAAAACCGATGAAATCCCCTCAAGAATCTATTTTTAATGGAGGTTAGGATTTGAGAGGGAGAGAGAGTTTTATATTGAGGGTTTTACTTTATAGATCCCTTTATTATAACTAAGAGATATTCCAACATTCTCATAAACACATATTTTTTCATAAAAACATTCTTATATTATTTTTGAATTTTATTTGGTGTTTCTTCATCCATAATTCAGTTTAACAATGATATTAAGTAAATTTTTGTATTTGAAGTACCGATCACTGTTTTTATAATTCATTAAGGTTACCCCAACTATATACAGGATACTATAATATAATTTGTTGGTAAATATAAATCTCGCGAAAGGCATGAAGAAGAAGAGCCCTCAGTGTCGATGAAACTGGGCCACTTAATTCCCCGTAAGTGCAAAGCGTGAAGTCCATTAAAAATGGGCAGCATTACCTGCATACAAGCTTCGTGTCAAGTTCTATTGATCTGCTCTCACAGTCTATTTATCATAAGCGATATAAGGGTTGCGAAATGAAACTAGGGTCTTTTCAGGACTCTAGCGTTAATTATTATATCAAAAACAGTAACTCGTTGGATTGTTGGAGATGAGTATCTGCCAGCACTAACACGGCTGCACAACATGCCTGTGCAGCTGCTTGGATTGTTGGAGATGAGTATTTGTCAGCACTATCACGACTGCACAACATGCCTGTGCAGCTCTTTGTTAGAGTTGCGCAACTATAGTCATTATAGTGTAACAGTCAGCGTTACGGTTCGAGTTAGGACTTAGAGAGATGTTGGCATCCCAACAGGTCTTTCAACAAAATCTTATTAGCGGAAATTTTTATGCATGAAATGATCATTATTATTGATAAGATCGAAATCAATAGAAATCTATCATCTAACTAAAAAATGGTCCAGCAAATATATAAGATCGTATGAAATTGTATCTAGGTAAAAACGAAAAAAATTATATTTTAATATTATATTTTACGGCAGTACAAAATGTCTAAATTAAAAGGAATCCTCTAACTTGAAGACGATTAAAGAAGCCGGTATAGGCGATGGTTTAATAAGGCATGTGATCGCCTAGCTGTTCCACATTGCAGGCACCACACAAGCTGCAACATAAAATAAGGGCAATGCAATCTGATCGCTTCGTTTTAATTGTGTATTGGTTTGGGTAGTTGGCTAAGTAAATAAAGAGGTGCTCTAGTAGAAGCAAAAGCACGTTAGAGCAAGTCCAAGAGTGCCTCAAATTGATGTCCTAAGTTAAAATTTAGGGCATTTGTTCAAAAAGACTGCTCCAACAATGTCCTAGTGATGCCTTATATCACTAGGACAAATCTTTCAAGCCCTATTTTTGAGGCACTCTCTCTCCTTGCCCTATCCCATATTTTATAATAAATTCCAATCAACACTCTCTTTCTCTCTCTACTTTATATTATATTTTAATGATGAAAATAAACTTTTAATAATAAAATATGAAACATATAGAGAAAATAAGGCACATTGTTGGAGTTGAAGTTAGTTGAATATGTCCTAAACCACTAGGACATAATTTTTTATATTATATTTAGGGCTTCAGCAAGGACACTGTTGGACTTGCTCTTATAGTAGTAAAGTAGAATAATAAAGAGTATTTAAATTTATATGTCCAGGAGGCTGGCTTGGCTGGCTGGCTAAAAGTGGGAGGTTGGTAGCCAGCCATAATTGAATAGAGGGGATCAAAACCAAGCTTGTACTATGAATTTGCTCCCTCACTTTTCTCACCATCATTTTTTTTTTTTCATAGGCTCTATTCAAATATCTTGGCATACCATCTTTTTCCCCCTTCAAGATTTGACTCGTGGTCCTGCACTTGTACTTTTGCTAGCACACCTTCAACAAGAATGTACTCCCTTGTTCTTTTTTTTTTTTTTTTACTTATGTTTTGAAAAAATATTCTCTCTACTGAGATATGTTAGTCTCTTGATAATGTCATTATATATTGATTTGAATTTATATAAAATTTTCTTTTACGATCTTAAAAAATAAGGACACTATCTTCAAACATCATCTAGGGCACCCGAATCTTTAAGACTGGCCCTACTTATGTATTTATTAAACAATTTGATATTTAAATTTATGTTGATAAACTAAAGTTAATTAACAAAAATTGATAATATTTTATTAAATTAATTTCTA
The DNA here is from genome assembly GCF_001625215.2 of Daucus carota subsp. sativus. Classification (NCBI taxonomy): domain Eukaryota; kingdom Viridiplantae; phylum Streptophyta; class Magnoliopsida; order Apiales; family Apiaceae; genus Daucus; species Daucus carota. Next base: position 41,605,536 of record NC_030389.2, read on the forward strand.
GATGTACTTAAAAAGGGAACTAGATTTTATTTTTTATACTTAAAAAAATGCAGTTCTGAAACTTGCTTCCAATATATCCGAGGCTAAAAATAATAGTTTTTATTTTTAATATTTCTCATCCAAAAATCTCAGATTTTAAAAAATGCAGTTTTGAAACTTGCTTCTAATATATCCGAAACTAAAAAAGATAATTTTTATTTTTGATATTTTTCATCCAAAAATTTCATAAAATGAGAAAAATAAAACGGAGGTCCATGAGAGGCTCCCCTCGCTTCTTAGTTAATTAACAAAAACTGATAATATTTTATTAAATTAATTTCTAGATGTACCAAAAAAGGTAACTAGATTTTATTTTTGATACTTTAAAAAATGTAGTTCTGAAACTTGCTTCCAATATAATATATCCGAAGCTAAAAATAGTAGTTTTTATTTTTAATATTTCTCATCCAAAAATCCCAGATTTTAAAAAATGCAGTTTTGAAACTTGCTTCTAATATATCCGAAACTAAAAAAGATAATTTTTATTTTTGATATTTTTCATCCAAAAATTTCAGAAAAGAGAAAAATAAAACTGAAGTCTATGAGAGGCGCTCCTCGCTTATTTTTTATATAAATATATTGATGATTGATTGATATTCCTGATATTAATAAAACTTAAAATTAATCGTTTATGAGGAGTCTAAAGAAAAATACCGGCACAAACATGAAATTACCAGTAATCTTCACTGTTTTGTACTTTTGTTACTCTGATACGATTTAGTCAATATTTTTATTTTCTTAATAAGGTAAATCTGACCGAAATGATTGGTGCGTTAAACGAATGCAAACTCTTTCCTCATTATTACACCTGCCATTTTGTCTCATAGTCATGGTCGTATATACTTCGTGATTCATTGTGAACGGCCCACTATATGAACACTACCCCGGATTTTGCCTTCCGATTTTTTCATCTTTAAATAATTATTACTCCTATCGAGTGACCTATAAGAAAACTCTACACACGATGATCCCACGTAATGATAAAATATAATACATTTTTCATGAAATATCTGAACTCGGCCGGACAATATATTCCGATTGAAAAACAAATAAATCAAGTTAAATAAATAATTATTTTATTTATAGATCATTTAAAATACAAAATATAAATATTTTGTAAAATAAAAAAGATTACAATGATTCTTGAAAAATTCAATATGCACTATCTCTTAAGCTAGTAACATCACAACTAACCATCACTTTTAAAAGTCACAGAAACAAAAACTCTTGTAGTTATGTAGTATAAAAAATCTTTACAGAAATTTTCATAATATGAACGATCTTTCATGATAAAATGTGAGTTTTTGTGATTTTTAACATTGGTATATGATCTTCCACTTTAGCGTAAAAAACATATCAAGCACCCAAAAGAGAACAAGCAAACACTCAAAAATTTGGATACAAGCAAGTCCAACAGTGTCCTAGTTGGAGTGCTAAATATAATATAAAAAATTATGTCCCAGTAGTTTATGACATATTCTACTAATTTTAACTCCAACAATGTGCATTATTTTCATTATATGTTTAATATTTTATTATTAAAAGTTCACTTTCATTATTAAAACATAATATAAAATAGAGAGAGAAAGAGAGTGTTGGTAAGAATTTATTATAAAATATGAGATAGGGCAAGGAGAGAGTGCCTAAAAAATAAGGTTTGAATGGGTTGTCCTAGTGAAATGGGGCATCACTAGGATATTGTTGAATCAAGTTTTTTCATCAAATGCCTTATATTATGACTTAGGACACTAAATAGGTCATAGGGCGACTGTTGGACTTGCTCTAACCATTCTCAAAAAAAAAAAGAAAAAAGAAGACTATTGAAGTAAAATAAGAACAAGATGGACTCTCGTTGAGAGAGAGGCGGCCGGCCGAGAAATACCAAATAAATTTAAATAATCAAAAACGGGTGTTATTTTTCTCTTTCTTTTATCAAATCAAAAAAGAAAATCAAAAACTAAATAAAGTGAGCTCAATTAATTTCACTATAAAATACTCAAATTATTTAATACAAAATATAAATACAAGTAAGAGGAGCGTGTTATAAAAGGCCTCTGCATCTCCCTCTTCTCAAAACAGCGCCTCCCCTTGTTTTCTCTCAAACAACTCTTTCTTTTTTCACTCTTAGAGAGAGATTCTTGAGAGAGAAAGCTTCATCTTCATCAATGGCGTTCCTGTCTTTCTTTGGCAGAGTTCTCTTCGTTTCTGTCTTCATTCTCTCCGCTTGGCAAGAGTATGCAGCCCCTTCTCTATCATCTCTCCCAGATCTCTCTCTCTATATACTTGTTTAGGCTTATATATTCATCAATTTTTTGTTGTTTTGTGTTAAATAGAGTAGTTGAATGGGTTTTTAGTACTAGATCTGATTAGGGTTTGGTGGATTTGCTGCTTGTTCAGTTGAATTTAAGTTTGAGTTTAGTTAGATTATGCTAACTGAGTGTAAAGTTTGTGTCTTTTTTGTTAGATTCATGTGGGTTTTTGTTGAATTCTGTTTTGAAAATGTGGGATTTGTTTCTTGATATGTCCTTTTTTTGAAATTTGACTTTGAGGGTTTCTACTTGGTATTTTTGATGGTGAGTTATCGAGTGTAGATCACATGAAGATTTGTTTGTCTGGCCTTTTTAGGGGATTTGGGATTCATGGGTGAGCAAAACATGTGATTAGTGCTTATCCTTTATCGAAGGATATTAGTTACAGTTGTAGATCACATGAGGTTGTGTTTGTTTGGTCTTTAAAGAGGTTTAGAATTGATGGATAAGTAATACACGTGATAAGTGTTTATCCAAGGATATTAGTTGTAGTTGTAGATCACGTGAAAGTTGTGTTTGTTTGGTGTTTATTGGGGTTTGAAATTGATTGGTGAGCGAACACACATGATTAGTGCTTATCGAAGGATAGTAATTAACTGGTGTTTATGTGACAGAATTTGTTGTGAAGAAGGGAATATTATGATGGTTAAAAGTTTGATTATTTAGAAGCAGGATTTGCAATAAAATTAGATGTGATCTTATGTTATTAAATAACAGCTATATATATATGTATGAATGCATGTATGTATTGTGTAATAGGCAACATGTTCTTTATTTAGTTAACTGATTTCCTGACTAATTTGGTTCTATATTGGCCATCGGAGTGATATGTTGTTATTGATATGTTTCTCCTTGCCGGGACATTGGTAGTTTCCTAACCCCTCCCCTATCTTTCTGTGAATGTGTACATTTCTATGGATGGAGGTTGTTGAGTGACTTGTGGGCGTGTTTATGCTTTCAAAGATTATTGACTTGTACATCTTATTGTTGTTTTATTACCATGGAAACTAGGATGCAGGGTTTATTTTGTGGCTTGCAGAGAATATTTACATTAGATATCTGGTCGTTTATTTGTTGAAATTGAAATAATATATTAATTTGGGAACATGTTATATTAATGTGTTATGTATGATTTTATAATTGTATAAGACCATATAGCATCACTTGTTAATTGTATGTAGGCATAGTGGATGAGTTCTTAAATGGGCATCAGAACTTATATTACGTTCGGAATTGTGAATAGTTTGTAAATTTGACTAACCTGGTTTCTCTGTAACAGCAAGATCTCTGATCTTAGTGTCGTGACTTGTGAAAATGCAAGTATTAGTCACTGAATCACACACACACACACAAGCATTCTTGTTTTATGGTTTTTAAAATTAGCTTATGTGTTCACGTACGTCTTTGATTTTGTTTGTTGTCCCTGATCACTTACTAGTTATTAGGTAATTACAAACCTCATTCTAGTTTAGCTTAATTGAAGATTTTTATAGTTTGTCTATACATATGGTAGAGCATCAGTTGGAATTTAATTATGATATCAGTCATATTATTACATATAATAAGCTTTTCAAACTATGTCTTCATAGCAACACATGCCATCTCTCTGTAAATTAATAGTAACTGGATTTGCAGTGGATTAGTACATTAGTTTCACCAGAAAAGTGTTGATTGCTCTGCCTAGAATAATGATGTAGAGCTATTAAAAGCCATTATGCATGGTAGTGCTCATGTCATTCTAATGCTGTTAGATTGAGCGATGTGTGATGATCCTAGACCCCAGATCTATATGAGGTGTTTTACTGGTTGTAAAATTTTTCATTTTCGGGTGTATAAGAACTTCAAGTGTAATATTCCATGATTGAATATGCATATATGTCTTTCTCATGTTCAGGTATATGTTCCTGTGTATAAGAACTGCAAGTGCAATATTTATGTATATTAGAACTGCAAGTTTGGTATTTTATAATTGAATATGCATATTAGGGATTCTTGGGTTTATGTTTGTCTCCCTCTTTGTAGGTTTCAAGACTTTGGTGAAGATGGGGGAGCAGCTGCAAAGTCCCTTTCCCCAAAATTCCATACTGCCTCAAAGCATTTCACCACCCGTACGGGGCTGAAAGTGCCAGATTTTGAAGTAAGATTTTGTTCAACATCTTGTTGTAGCAATCCTGTAGGCCTGAGTTGTAGGTTTCTTTAATTGTTGTCACAAGCGCAGTAACCGGAACCATATTCCTTTTACAGATCAAAATAGCAGTTGCTGCAGTGATTGCCTTCAAGGGTGTTGGAGGGCTTCTATTTATCTTTGGCAGTACTATTGGGGCAACTCTTTTGGTAAGTAAATTGTGTGCTTGTATTTTGCCTCCTAGCTGAGTTTGAAACTAATAAGACGCCTTACTTAGTGTTTGTTGTTTTTTTAGCTTGTGCAACAGGCATTTGTGACACCAATCTTATATGACTTCTATAACTACGATCTTGACAAAGCAGAATTTGCTCAACTTTTCGTGAAGTTCACTCAGGCTAGTAGAAACTAAATCTATAGCTTGTTTTTTGATGTTCAACTTGATTATATCAAAAGCCTGAATCTGTACATTCTCATTACAAATTATTGTTCTTTTTCAGAATTTAGCTCTTTTTGGGGCACTTCTGTTTTTCATCGGAATGAAGAATTCATTGCCCAGGAGGACAATCAAGAAAAAGGTGGCCACGAAAAGCAAGACTAATTAAAGAAGAAATGAATGGTATAAGATGTGGAACCTGCAACTTTTATGTTCCTGAATTGCCAGGACATTTTTGTATCCATATATTAGGCCGAGGCTTTCTCTTTTGCAATTGTATTCTAATTCTGTTACGAAATAGTACACGTCTCTTCTCTTTTTTATTTTTAGTCCAGGTTCAAAAATATTCCTAGACAGATTTAAATATTATAATTTGAATTTTAGAGATTGTCTTCATCAATTATTTCAGTATTTTGTTCTGAATTTGAGATGTGTTTTCACTTGTTAACAACTCAGGGATGAAAATCTCTGATCAAAATAAGTGCATTGCCTCTTAAAAATAATAAATGTTCTATAAGAGGTCTAGAGTTATCCCTCTACACTCAATATCATCATTAACTAAAATAACTAGCTAATGATCCTTCAAGCAAAGGGATGTTGAAATATATTATGATCCTTGGTTTTTCTTTAACACCTATTTTGGAGAATTTATTACCAAATAGAATGTGGAAATTATTCCTTTAAAATTTTAGGAGAACCAAAAACTGATAAAATAGTGTGGGGATTATTTTCAGAAGTGAAATTATAAGGTACATCATACATGTGAGGAAACTTTGAGCCGAGGAGAGGGAGTGGTTGAAACAAGGGACTATCAAACAAAGGTGGCTTCAGGCTTGAATGATAGATGCAGAAGTTGATTAATACAGTACCTAACTTGCCCCTGGTGACCAACAACAAATAGATCTTGGTGTATTTTTTATTTTTTTTATATATAATAAGGTGTCTGGGCCAGCTTTCGCGCACCTCGACTAATCCGGAGAACTGTTAGCACACTAGTACCCACCAAATATGACAGTCCACTTACTTCCGTGCCTTCCAGTGAAATCGAACTTATGATCTTGGAGTGGTAAGCTCCTAAAGTCACGGTCTCAATCAACTGGAATTTGATGGCATGACATTTCAGACCAGTCTGAAAAAAATATGCTGATTGTTTCCTGTTAGTGTTACAAGTTAATACCAACACAATGTTTAACCATTCAATAAACTTATAAGTGATGACAAACCTTTTTTGTTTAAATACATTACATAATCAGGAGATGTAATTGTAGGACATATAGATCAAGTTCCTATCATTTTCTTCTATCCGAGCCTCTAAAGAGTAGTATTCCTCCCATGTTTTATTTCTTTCTTATTCTGTCCACTCTCTCAAGAACTCCTCTCACTGCTATATCAAATGCATCTTCAAGGGTGTCTAAACTAGACCGAGGATCTGCATAAATTATGCGCGGAATCAAGCCTATGACCTCTTCCCTCATGCTCCTCACCTGGCTTCTTGATATGCCTTTCAGAATCCTCTCAATACTTTCTGGCTCCTGTCTGACTTTCTCCTCAGGTATATACACCGAGTACCTTGAATAATTCTGCGGTAAATGCCATTTGTACTGTATGTAAGCCGACTTTGGATTGAAGAACACGGGAATGCACCCTGCTAAAATTGAGTCAAATGTTGATCTCCTAGTAGCCGTGTCACCAGAAGGCTGCAAACAGAACTTGGACCTCTGAAGCATACTAATGACATTAACTGGATTTTTGCAGTTTTTGACTCTGCAATTGTAAAAATTGCAGTACTCCCCTGAAACTAAACACTGGTCTATGATCATACTCCGAATAGATTGTTCAGACTTTGGGCGTGAAGCACCCACAAACGCGTACAAGTATGGCCTTTTAGCCTTCTTCACCTTGCTTTGCCATTGGAATACCTCAGAGTCGCGGCTAGGATGGAAGTAAGTAGGATATGGTATTGCATACTCATTCTTGCTCCATCGCTTGGACTCGGGCACAAGAATTGTCATGTTCTTAGTTTCAGACAACTCTAACAAAACATTCCCCCAACCTGACTGATTATCCCCAAGTCTATGAAAATCCCACGTAGTCCGCCCTGAAACAAAGAAATGATCTTGGCCCTGCATCCTTTTCCATTCTTTTTTCGACGTTAGCCATTTCACCAATTCAATAGAATTGGAATCTCTCTTAAAATCTGGATCATCCCTCAGGTATCGAAGCAGGTCGAGACCAGGATAAAATGGCACAAAAATCGCGGATGCCAATGCAGACTCATTTGTCAAGCACTTGTACATTTTCATTCTGCTATGAAAAATGATTTCTAACACGAATTGATACGTGGCATACCAGCTTCTGTTCTGCAGAATGTCACCAGAGTCCGTAGTTTCCAGGCCTAGACCGAAATTCGATAAGAAATCACACTGCTCAGACCACCTAAAACGTGCCGAACAATTTTTTAAAAAATCAACATTGAATTTACTAGGAAGATCATGAACATAAATGTACCGACCAACGCACTGATCAAAGTGTTCAGTGTCGAATCCTTTGGCCATATTCGTGTCGAAAGGCTGATTATAGAGTAAAAAAAACGAGTGATGAGTGAAAAATGCTAGACCACAGAGGCTGAGGAACAGGAACCAGACCGGTTTGTTGCAGAATTTTGTTGTCAGTGTATAAATCTCCATCTGAAATTTGTTTGGTCTGATCATTAAACTTGGGTGCACTAAATTTTACAATTGGAATCTCTTGTTAGTGGGGGTCCCACTGCACCCTCTATGTTTCAAATCCTCACCTACCTCTGGTGACTTATGAAATACTCCATCTGTTTTGAAATATAAGTCGCTTGACTTTTTTGCACGTATTTTTAAATCCTTTGACCACATAATAAAAATGATTGTTTTCAAAATTTTCTCTTTTTCAATTAAAATATATGATTGATATTATTATTCGGAAAAAGAAAATTTCAAAAACAATGATTCTAAGCATGCGGTCAAAAGACTTAAAAATACGTGCAAAAAAGTCAAACGACCTATATTTCAAAACTTTCAAAACGGAGGGAGTAGTACCATGTTAAAATGTCACTTCGCTTATAAGTACCCGTCTCTACTTATTTCACTTCTCACACACTTGCCTCATTTTAGACGCAGCTCTCTCTGTTTTCGTGTTTTGGAGCTCTTATATTTGTTGCTCAATCAAAATCTGGTAAATATCTCAGTTTGGGCAGTTTCTGAACAACTAGTCTGATATCAAAAATAATTAGTTGGAAGAATGGAGTAACAATGATGACAATAAAGATGGTTATGTCCGAGGTGAATCTAGTAAGAGGCATTGCTAGAACACACGTTTCTCTTAACTTTTTTTTTTTTTTCATTTTTTCAATATTTTAAATTTTATAAACTTATATTAGTATCTCAGAAATTTGAAAATATATAAATATTTTTTTTGAAAATTTATTCAGTGCATCCGCCATCCGAGGAAATTCCTCGTGAATCCGCCTGTGGTTGTGTCCGAATCTATCGGTGATCATATAATATAGAGTTAATTACACTTTGTAACTTTTAGGTTTGCTCCAAACGCAGTTTAGTACCTGAACTTTAAAACGTGGCAATATGCACCATACACTTAACATTCTCGGGCAAATTGTAACCTTTGGTCACTATTTTGTTGATTTGCCATTAACTTTAACTGTTTGAGAGGTAACAATGTGTGTATTAGTTTATAACAATTACTTTAACTCCTATGACCCCTAAAAAATTATGTATTATATTTTAAAATTATATCTGAACACACACAACGATGTAAAAAAAATTAAAATAATTTTTAAAATATGTATTTATTTTAAAATTTTAAAATAAGTTACATCGTTTATGTAATAATAAATTAATTTTCAGATTTCAAATCTAGATACATATTTTAAAAATTATTTTAAATTTTTTTACATCGTTGTGTGTGTTCAGAAATAATTTCAAAATATAATACATAATTTTTGAAGGGTCACATGGGGTAAAATAGCTGTTAGAAATTAATATACACAGTGTTATCTCTCAAACAGTTAAAGTTAACGGCAGATTTGAATGGAATAGTGACTAGGGGTTACAACTTGCACGGAAATGTTAAGTGTAGGGTGCACATTGTCACGTTTTAAAGTTCAGGTACTAAACTGCGTTTGGAGCAAACCTAGGGGTTACAAAATGTAATTAACTCTATAATACATGATCAACAAATATTTGGGGAGCGCTTATAACACTTGGAAGGGCAAGTCGATTCACATTTAAAAAAAGAGTTAAATCTTTAGCTATGATACAGGGGCCGTTTGGATGAGTTTAAAATGAGTGATTCTTGCTTAAAATAAATAAGTAGAGTAGAAGTTAGAAGCAAGATAAGAGTTATAAGTGATTAAAGTGTTTGGGAAATAAGTAGAAGCCCTGGTACAAAAGCTAGCATTTCTAACTTTTTATAAGTGCTTCTTGATTTATTACACAAACTGTACGAATAAGTGCTTCTAACTTATAATCTCAGAAGCCGGACTTATAAGTATTAAACAAACGCCCACATAATTTATACGAATCAACTATTTTCCACACCACATGACGACAGCCTCGTGAAGTACTCAAATGTTCAACTTGTGCCTTTCGCAGGTCTGTGTTTTGCATTTGGTAGAGGTTATAGTGGATGATGCATCTCGTGCAAGAGAAGTTTGTAGAACTCCATGAACAAGACTTCAGTGAAAATGAATCCAAACAATCAGCTAGAGTACAGTTCGGGATGGACAAGTTTCAGAATAAATGTTCCACAAGAAACCAGGGCCTAGGCCACAAGCTAGAAAGGCTTGCATATTCTAGCAAAATTGAACCAAATTGTTCTGTTTCTTGGAGCACCTGCATCGCAACCTTGCGATTATTGTTATTCTACGTTCACAAAAAGTTTACTCTAACAAGGGAGAACTGTTAACAACTTGCTATTTTATCAGCCTATCTTCATCAATACCTTTAGATGGCTATAAATATAGGTTCTACGTGCTCACTTGCCGAGTGTTCGGATGCAAGACTAAGCACGGATGTCAGAAGAACATAGAATATATGTTTTCCATAGGTAACTGAAAATACAGAGTTCCGTTACTAATAAAGGTTTGGATGACGTTTGACTAAACTTAAAAGAAGTTATTTACTGCTTAAAGTAAAGAAGTGGATTATAAATGATAAGTAAGTTATGATTTATAAATTATTAAAAGGTGTTTTGATAATATGACTTATAAGTTATTTAAATGTTTGGATGATTTTAGTTAGAATGTTTGCTGATTTAATGAAGTAGAGTGTTTCTAGAAAAGAAGATAAAAAAGAAGTAGAAGTTCAAAAAAATAAAAAGAGCTTTCTCAACTTCCAATTTCTGCCTCGAGGACTTCTTGAAAGTGCTTTACTTTTTTACACAAATATGTCAAGAAAAACAAAGCCAACTTTTTATTAAAAGAAGTTGAACTTCTTGTAAGCCAAACATGCACTTAATATCCTACAAGTTTATCAATGGTTCAAAAATTCTTAAGAAAACTAGACAACAGTGATAAGCTGGAGATCTAGATCAATACAAAATTGATGGAGATGAAAAATCTGATGATACAGAGGTTGATCATATTATAAAATGATTGTGATAACTGTTAGTTGCACAAAATCTTTACCTGGCAGTGCTGCATATAGAAAGAATGTTCTTGTTTTTCCACTCAATGGACAGAAAACTTCACATCTGCCTATTGCCTGAACATCTCATCCCATTGTTTTTCTATCCTTTGCTTGTCTTCCAGAAACTCAACACTAGCATTACTTCCATCCTTCGTTATTTTTTTGATTCTGTCTACTCTCTCAATAACTCCCCTCAATGCTGTATCAAATGCATCTTCAAGGGTCTCTAAACTGGACCGAGGATCTGCATAAATTACGCGTGGAATCAACCCTATGACCTCTTCCCTCATGCTCCTCACCTGGTTATCTGATATGGCTTTCAGTATCGTCTCAATACTTTTTGTCTCGTCTCTTAATGTCTTCTCCGGTATAAACACTGAATACTTTGTGTAGTTCTTTGGTAAATACCATATGTACTGAATATAAGCCGACCCTGGATGGAAGAACACTGGAATGCACCCTGCTAGGATCGAGTCAAATATTGATCTACGCGTATAAGAATCTCCAGATGGCTGCAAACAAAAGTTGGACCTTTGTAGCATACTCATAGCATTAACAGGATTATTGCAACTTCTGACATTGCAATTGTAGAATTTGCAGTGTCTCTTCGAAGCTATACATTGCTTGATAATTATACTCCGAATGGAATTTTCAGATTTAGGCCTTGGAGCACCGACAAAAGAAAACAGGTATGGCCTTGTAATATTTTTTATCTTTTTTTGCCATTGGAATACCTCTAGATCGCGTCTAGGATGGAAATTAGTAGGATATGGTATCGCAAACTCATTAGTGGTCCACGGACTCGACTCAATCCCAAGAATTGTCATGTTCTTGGTCTCGGGCAATACCAGCAGCTTATTCCCCCAATCTGATTGAGTGTCAGTACGTCTCCGAAAATCCCATGTAATTCTCCCAGTAACAAAAAAATGATCTTGACCCTGCAGCCTTTTCCATTCTGTTTTCTCCGTCAACCATTTCACCAATTCAACAGAATTAAAATCTCTGTCAAAACCTGCATCATCCCATAAGTATCGTCCCACGTCTAGGCCAGGGTAAAACGGTACAAAAATTGCAGAAGCCAAAGTTGAGTCATTTGTCAAGCACTTGTACTTTTTCATCCTGTTATGAAAAATAACTTCTAACATGAACTGATCCGTCGCGTACCAGCTCCTCTTCTGGAGAATCTTCCCAGAATCTTTTGTTTCGGGGCCTAGACCAAAATTCGACAAGTATTCACAAATGTTGTACCATTTAGCAATGGAGGAGCAATTCTTTAGAATGTCAACATTGAATCTACTTGGAAGATCATGAACATAAATGTATCGACCAAAGCACGTGTCAAATTTAAGTCTAGAACTCTGTCCCCTGTCGCTTCTTTTCGCCATTCTAAAATAGAGTTGATTAGTGTAGTAAGAGAAAGATGAGCAATGACTAAAAATTGCAAGAATGCAAAGACTAAGCAAAACAAACCAGAGAGGTTTCTTGCAGTATTTTCTCAGCAGTGTACAGTTCTCCATGTGATCTAAATGTGCAGATTAGACTCAATGAAGAACTGTGTTAAAGTTGAAAGTAAAGTTAATCAGGGGCTTAATGAGGTATTTTTGATAAACAAGAGCTAAGAGAAAGATTAATGCTTTAGGTTAATTTTCCATGAAGTTTCAACTTGACAACTATAGAGTTTATTTTGGTAGGTTAATGTAATATTAAGCATTGACATGTTATTGGTGGAAACATATACCATGAAATATTGTTGATGAACGTGAGGATCCATCAAATATGTTACTTGAACAGGTTATAAAGGTAAGTACTTCTATTGGGGAGTAATGGAAATTTGAAACAAGCTGTTTTTATGGGAGGAGAATACTGAACAGTTCTGCTAAATATAAAAACATACCAAAATTGTTCAGAATATTATTAACACAGATTAATGGATACCCGGTATCTTTAGCATCTACTTGCCCCGAAGAAGGAAAATGATAGGGACTTAAGAAAAATGATCTCGAATCTTTTTTATATGATTGGCTGCATTAGAGCATCAACAACCATCTAAAGCCTTTGGCTAAAATGTGAATTGGCATACTTAGAGCATCTCCAACGATGTTGGCTATAATCGTTGGCTAAGAGCATCTCCAACCATGAAGACCCCTTAGCTAAAAGGTGAGTTGTCATGCCAAAAATAAAAAATTTAGCCAACCACTTTAAAAATTCTGACTCCAACCACAGTGACCTGTTGTCTATAAATTTAGCCAACCTCCTATGGATGGCTAAATTTGTCGAACATCTACAGGTCTGTAAGAAATCTGTAGGAAGATTGCACATCATTTATTACTATATTGAACTGATATATTCTATTTTAACAATCTAAAATATTAATAACATGCTATTTTTAAATTATAGCCAACCAATATAGCCAATACCACTGAAGAGAAATGTCTTACAGGTTCAACAAATTTTACATAACGTTTTACAGGTCCAATTTAGCCAACGATTATAGCCAACACCGTTGGAGATGCTCTAAATTGGACCTGTAAGATATTATGTAAAATTTGTTTAACCTGTAAGACATTTCTCTTCAATGGTATTGGCTATATTGGTTGGCTATAATTTAAAAATAGCATGTTATTAATATTTTAGATTGTTAAAATAGAATATATCAGTTGAATATGGTAATAAATGATGTGCAATCTTCCTACAGATTTTTTACAAACCTGTAGAGGTTCGACAAATTTAGCCATCCATAAGAGGTTGGCTAAATTTATAGACAACAGGTCACAATGGTTGGAGTGTGAATTTTTGAAATGGTTGGCTAAATTTTTTATTTTTGGCATGACAACTCATCTTTTAGCTAAGGGGTCTTCATGGTTGGAGATGCTCTTAAAATAAAAAAATTTAGCTAACAGCTCCAAAAACTCAATTCCAACCATAATCAGCTGTTGTCTATAAATTTAGCCAACCTCCTATGGATGGCTAAATTTGTCGAACTTCTACAGGTCTGTAAGAAAATCTGTAGGAAGATTGTACATCATTTATTACCATATTGAAATGATATATTCTATTTTAACAATTTAAAATATTAATAACATACTATTTTTAAATTATAGTCAACCAATATAGACAGTACCATTGAAGCAAAATGTCTTACAGGTTCAACAAATTTTACATAATGTCTTGCATGTCCAATTTAGCCAACGATTATAACCAACGCTGTTGGAGATGCTCTTGTGCCCATTTTATATACATCGATCATCCAATCACAATTTTGCCACATCATTTAATATAGAAATATGAAAAACAATTTGGGTACATAGCATTAAACAAAGAATTCTTGATTAAAAATCTGTGTAGTATGGTATAAATAAAATTTATATTCCCTCTGTTTCAAAATGACAGTGATTTTTTACACGAAATCTAAAATGTAAAAAAACACACATTTCTACATATTATTTTTAAATTTTCTTTTCCTGAATATTTAGTCAAAATTAGACCCAAGGTACATCCAATTTCCAAACAATCTAAATGTTCTATTTGTGACAGCTCCCCCCGTCCTTATATTTTTCTCCATGATCCGGTCACAAGAACTTAAGTTGACACCATCTATTAAATTAAAGAATGTCAATTAGTTTTTGATACCATGTTTAAAATCGTAATGTAACTTTTAAAACCACAAATTGGTGCCGCCTCAGTCCTCACCTTATTTAAAATCACTTGGTGAGTTGGAGTTGCTCTCCGGCAATCAATTCGGCGGCTGTGAGTGCATATGCAAAAAGTACACAAACTTCCACCGTTATTCCGGTGGTCTAAACCGAAACAATATATCTTATCATTCGTCACAAATACAACACTAATGCACCAATGATAATCCCGGAAAGAATATAATAATTGCGAGTTATGAATAGTCGATCTCCGATCTCTTCTTTAATCCCGATCATCGTGGTGCACGTCGAGCCAATACATTACTGATAAGGACTTGAACTTGTTTTGTCTTCTTATCACTTTGGTGTCGGGCGTCTATTATTTTATATCTGCATGTATGGGCGCCACACGAGTTTAACATGTGTGTCAGTCGACATACACTAACGATCACATTTTTTTATTTTTAATTAATGTGTTGTTACAAATTAATTTTTTTTTTATTAGGTCACTGATTTTATTGACTCAACTCCACTAAAAATAATGATATCACAAAAATGATCATCGATCAAAAATTTCTGCCAAGTAAAAAGTAGTTTTCAGTGTATGTTTACGGACACACAAGACGAGTTATATAAACTAATTGGCCCTGATTGATGTTACATACAAGTAGCTGCAACTTGTTCCGGACAGATACTGATATGCATGCATATAGTAAACTCAAAACAGCAACCGAAACTAACAACAGACAAGCCACTGTATTATGTATTGTATGGGGAATATGTGGCTTTGCATCGAACAAGTTCAATCCACAGGCAACCAATACATTAATGGTACGTATAGCTTATATCTCAATAATAATTGTTGTTAAATGATCAATTCTTCCGAAATCTCAAAGTGTTGGGAGGAGGGCTTACCAGCATCATATCATATTTTAGCATTTCCCTCACTTGAAAGCGCATTTTTGGGTTGAAAATGGATCATGAACGCTATGTTAAGTGATTAATTCTGCCGAAATCTTTAAATTATTATGAGGATGGCTTACCAAATACCAAGAAAATAACTTATTCATTCATTTATCGAGCGAAAAGAAGAAGATGATATAGCTTGAAAAAGGTTAAGATTAATTTATCATGCAATCATGACATAGATTAAGTGAAAATGGAGAAAAGAGTAGCTGCAGAAAGTTTGGCGACCATGAATTTCACTTGTTCTTCCTTCTGTTATTGTTTTTGGGCTGGTCAAAATCAAGAAGATCTTCTAGAACCTGATCATCCAAGTACTCGAACTCAATCACCTCTTTGCCTTCCTCGTTACTCCCCTGCATTGCAGACGAGGAACTCGAACCCGAACCCGAACCAGAACCCGAAGCAGAAGCCGAATAACCAGAAAAATGATCCGAAAGGCCCCCACTCGGCAAATTATATTCCTCAGGAAAATTCAACACCGCCAAGTGACCCCTCATGGAATAAGCTGCACGATCATAAGCTCTAGCCGCATCCTCCGCAGTATTAAACGTCCCTAGCCAAACCCTCGCACCCTGCCTAGCCGAATCACGGATTTCCGCCGCGTACTTCCCCCACGGCCGCCTCCGGACGCCTCGATACCGGAGCTCCGTCGTGTTATTCGCATTATTGTTCGGCATTCCCTCGCTCATTGTTGGTTCAAATGGAGAATATGTACAAGTCGAAGAAGCTAGCAAGGTAAAATATATATATAGTTGCGAAAAGTGCATGAAAGCAACTTATCATGGTAATATAAGTTTGAGTGAGGGCCCACAAGTTGACGTGGACAAATATCTGGATGTGGTTTGTACACACGTGGTAAGAAGGTGAGGTTGGCTGGGAAGACCAAATGGGAGTCAGTGAAATGTATCTGGCTCTGGTCAAGGTGGTGGCTTTGAAATTCTTTAGCTTTGTGATATGGAAGTGCATCAGTGCATTAACTTTTTAATTGAAGCCAAGAAGAATTGAGATTGTTAATGCGATGCTCACGTGGGAAGTGGCTGTTCATTCTGGTACTAGATTCATCGGACATTATATTAATCTGGTTTTTTCAATATAAAATTTAATTTTTATATATCGTTCATCGCATCATGCACTGTTTGCACAGATTTTAAAACTCTTATAAAATATAGTTTTATAAAATTTTTAATTTATTTACTTCTAACAAATATTTTAAACATCAAACTTTTATTTAGAATAAAACTCAAATATTATTATGAAATTATAAATATAAGAGTCTCAAAATACGTGCCAAAAATAACGGAAGAAACCTATATGTTATTTGTTTGCAACTTTTGAATCAAGAACAATTGCTTAAAAATTAAAATATTCTCAATGATTCTAAAATATGTATAAGGCATAGTGGTAAAATAGATTTAAACATATAATAGATGGGATTTCGTATCAACACATATGTCAAAAGGCAAGCCACTTCAGTATTATATCTCCGAATCTCATAGTAGTAACTAGCTGAATGCACCTCAAAATACTTATATTTATATTAATTAAAAACCAGCTCATTTGTGTAATACAAACCGATAATATTTAATCCTTATATATAAGGGCACTATTATGAAGAATTATTATATATATGTAAGTTACAATGTAATATATTTAGTCATGCATGGTAATATATTGAATATTTTATTACAGTATTATTTAGAAAAGAAGTTTCTTGGTGGAGATAAAAACATCGAACCGCCAAAGAGTGCCCTTCCTCGTTATGCGAGGAGGAGGAAGAGTTGGTGTCTATTTTTAATTCTCTACTAATAATGTTGGGTCTTCAAATTCTCGATTACGCAGAATGAGCATTCGTAAGCATTGACATCTATAAAAATTTTAAGACTATACAATCTCTAGAACATTCCCATGAATATATTAAAAAATTTCTGCAAGTGGACAAGTTATTTTATAATTCTCTTTCGCTATTCGTTCGTCCAAACTTCAGGACGTAGTAGTTATATGCAATAATCGTCAAAGAATCGCCGGAGGAAGGATGGTTGGGCAGTGACGGAACCAGGACTAAAACTTATGGGGGGCTGATAAGTCTTAATTGCTTTTATAGCAAAAAAATTCTCACAACAGTAGCAATGATAATGGGTAAAACCAGAGCTAACTCTTTTGGTAACAACTGATTTGGTAACAACTCCAGGTCTGTTAAAGAGAAATCCTTTGAATAAAATTGTGCAAGGCAGACCAGTTTTGAGTTATTGAAACTTGAAAATTAATTTCTAGGATCCAAAGAACCAATACAAAGTAGTAGCTTTATGTTTTCTTCTGAAAAATGGTTATCCATCTCTTGGAAAATAAGATCAATAACATGTTAAATAAAAGGTTAGTAAATAAGTTTTATAGCAGTGAACATCTTCTAAAAATGTCTTCCATTCTTTCTCTCTTAATAGCTGCAATTTAATTTTCATACTTCGAACCATTGTCATAGTATTTTATAATATTACGGGTGCTTTGTTGTAAAGATCATGACAAATCATTAGTAATTGCCATGATAACTTTCATCAACAGAACTCCACCGAGTTAAGGTAGTGTCAATGTGTGCGTATGACTTATGGCAAAATTTGAAGAATATGGATCCGGAGATGAAATGAACTCCAACAAGATCCTAGCACCTCTTCAAAAATTTAAGTGCTCTGTTTGCTTCCTTAACAATGAAGAGCTTACTTTAACCAACAAAAATTTGGTGTGGTGGTAGAGCTATTGTACCCCATTGCGGATGTGCACATGCATACATGATCGCATGCATACATGATCTAGTATTACTGACATAACCTAGCATTATCGTTTACCATCTTCTTTCATCACTCACTACTATATTTTCTCAAGTATAAAAAATAAAAATTGTTGATTTTATTATATAATACATCGATTGATGAAGTATAAATTGATGTTTCATGTATTTGTAAGTAGCGATTATGAAATTGATTTTTTGTTTGTATTTAGGAAATGATTGTTTTCTATCACCGGCATATATCTATGTATATTTTTTTTACTATTAGTAGCATATTTGATTAGTAAATAATAAAATTACTACTGATAAATGAATTATTTAACATATATAAATACAATATTAATGAACAAATAGGCATACACCAATACATGTAATTCCATATAGTGTAAAACAACAGCAACAGTACATTATTTAATTATATTTTTGTAATATACTCAGTTGAGTGATTGATAAGTTTATTTTGATTTCAAATAATACAGCTGCACTGAATTTTAAAGTCTAATGTAACTGATTAAACTTTCAAAATATAAAATGTTCAGAAATTAATGCGACTACATGTTTGTTTATTTTGACCGTGTAACATGTTTTTGTAGTGAAACTTTATTCGAAGTT
Organism: Daucus carota subsp. sativus; assembly: GCF_001625215.2. NCBI lineage: Eukaryota > Viridiplantae > Streptophyta > Magnoliopsida > Apiales > Apiaceae > Daucus > Daucus carota. The sequence goes on from NC_030389.2 coordinate 41,624,106, forward strand.
TGCTAATTTGTTTATGAAGGCAGTATAAACAAAAAATATATAATAATTTATATTGTGAAATTAGTCATAAAGATAGCGCCATCATAACATGGGAAATTGCGGATTTCATTTCATTCCAACAGCATCAGCATGTTTGACTAGCACGTTTCAGAGTAAATAAACAATCATAAAAATTATGAAATGACGAATGTTAAAATATATATATATATATATATATATATATATATATATATATATATAAATATTAAGTAAATATTAGAAATAGAAAGTTAATTATTTTTCCAACATCAATAAAGGAAAGTAGTCAAGGGAAGGAGAAAATATTAAAACGATTTGTCTAGTATGTGTTCATTGATGAGTTCAATGCATAGAATTTGGTGTTTTCACGTGAACACTCATTTTTCTACGTTTTTCCTCAATTATTTAACACTCATTTTAAGGTGTGTATAAAGCATATGTTCATAATTTTTTTACAAAAAATTTGTTGTTCAATTTTCAAATTTTAAAATTAAATTTTTATTCAGAATTTTTTCTAAAAATAATTTATCAAACTAATGTGTGCCGAATCTCGAGACTCGAGAGAATTGAAAATCGAAAGGGACGAGGGAGTATTTAAAAACGTGTTGTGTGACATTCACACAATTGCACGAAACAAAAGAATGGCCCATGGTGGCTATTGAGAAATATGTGAATGATAAGACATGTAATGTATCAGATATTCAGGTCCATCAGGATGCAGCCTGCAATTGGGTTGAGTTGAGTTGTGTACATATGCGGGTTTAGTCGTCCCCGTACAAATGTGGGGAACAGGTCATAATGTGTGTTCTAATCCTGTGTGTGGTTAGAAAAGGAAGTTAGCTAGATATTTTGCTGCAAATAATGGCTATATCAAGAAAGAAAATATATTGTATGGGACAAGTACAGAAGTGGAGATTTTGCTTGTCATGTAACTCTCCGGTTTTAGTAGAAGGAATTTCTTCTTCTTTTCTTCGGTTTATGTGATTACGAACCGGAAACGTAAGCACGATTGGATAGTGAATTGATTAGTCTTGGTTTGCCTACTCAACTCGAAAATATGTTTAAAACAAATACTCAAATTAAATTATAAGATTATAAGCTATATTTTTCAAAAAAAAAAAAAATGAATCGGGAAGGTAATTTTAGAAATAATTAAGACAGTGTTAGGTATTGTCAGATTCTTTTTAAATTAAGAAGTTAATATATTTTTTGTATTGTAATTGATTCGATTTTACCTCACCACTTTTTGAAATTTTAAATGTTGTAAAATATATAATTTAATATATTAAGATGCAATTTTGATTAAATTCTTTTTTTTTTGGAAGGAAATTTTGATTAAATACTTGATAATAAAACAAAAATCATAATACATGATACTTGTAAGACCATCTCCAACGGCGTTGGCTATAATCGCTGGCTAAATTGGACCTGTAAGACATTATGTAAAATTTGCTGAACCTGTAAGACATTTTGCTTCAATGGTACTGGCTATATTGGTTGGCAATAATTTAAAAATAGTATGTTATTAATATTTTAAATTGTTGAAATAGAATATATCAGTTCAATATGGTAATAAATGATGTACAATCTTCCTACAGATTTTCTTACAGACCTGTAGAGGTTCGACAAATTTAGCCATCCATAGAAGGTTGGCTAAATTTATAGACAACATGTGAGTATGGTTGTAGTTGAGTTTTTGAAGCTGTTGGCTAAAATTTTTTATTTTAAGTATGCCAACTCACCTTTTCACCTTTTAACCAAGGGTTTTAGATGGTTGGAGATGCTCTAACTCTTTTGGCTGGTGTTTTTCCATTTTCCAAACAAAAAAAATACACTCTAAGCTCAACATTTTACGTCCAAAAATCAATTAGGATAAATATCAGAGAATAAATCATGGGATCCTGATCTTATTATTTTCTGTTTAGCCCAATCGCTAAGCACAACACGTACTTGACATAAACCCTAAATCACTTAAACCCTTTCTTCACATCATATCCTCATTTCACAAACTCTTTACCTCAAGCTTAAAGCCATGCAGTCACTCTGTAAACGCTCTAAACCTGATCTCCTCAAACGAGGTTTTACAACCTTACTGAATCCTCAACACATAAACCTCGTACCTAGACCCCTAGCAAGATGCATGTCATCCCAGACTCTAGGTGCTTCGCGATACGACTATCCGTACCACCATTACCCACCAATGGCCTTAACCAAGAACAACTCACCTGCCTATAGTAGCGCAGGCAATCCATGCATTGACTTCTTCTTTCAAGTTGTTGTCCCCCAAAAGGCTCCAACTAGCATTGCTTATCATTTGAACAAGGCATGGGATCATGATCCACTTACTACTCTTAAACTCATTTGCAATCTTAGAGGTGTCAAAGGCACTGGCAAGGGGGACAAAGAGAACTTCTATAGCGCCGCGCTTTGGCTGCATGAGAATCATAATAGAAATTTGGCGAATAATTTGTTGGCTATGGCCTCGTTTGGGTGTCTCAAGGATCTGCTTGAGATTCTGTTCTTGTTAGTTCAAGGTGCTAATGCTCGATCAAATATTCGAAGTGATTGGGAATTGAAAAAAAAGAGATGTGAGTGTCGTAATAGTATGAGGGCTTATAATAGGAAAAGGCCTAGCAAGGTAGAGGTGGAAAAGGCGAAGAGGCTGAGAGTTCTGCTGCCGAGAGAAGGGAGGGTTGAAGCGAATGAGTTGAAAATGAGAGTGGAGAGCGAAATGGCTAGCATTTTGAGGAAGGAGAAGCGGCTGGAGAGAGCTAAGAAGTTGTGGAAGTTGTACAGCAGGGATAGATATTTTGAGTTCTTGTATGAGAAGATTTCAGGGCTGTTTGCGGATATGATGAAGGTGGACATGGCTTGTTTATATTCGGGTGACACTAATGGAATTAGTTTAGCAGCAAAATGGTGTCCTTCACTTGATTCATTCTATGATAAGTATACATTCATTTGTGGAAGCATTGCAAGGAAGGTATTTCCGCGTGAATCTTACCCTGAATACGAAGGAGTTGAGGATGCACATTATGAGTACAGAGTAAGAGACAGGTTGAGGAAAGAAGTGATGGTTCCCCTTCGTGAGGCACTGCAGCTGCCCGAGGTTTATATGAGTGCACAAAAATGGAATGCACTTGCATACAACAGAGTTGCCTCTGTTGCAATCAAGAATTACACTGATACATTCATGTGGCATGACAAAGAAAGGTTTACTAAGTATCTTGAGGATGTGAAAGCAGGGAAGGCGAAAATTGCAGCAGGAACATTGTTTCCTCATGATATTATCAAGACTTGTCTGCAAGGTGAGAGTGAGGGAAAAGAGACAGTAGCAGAGCTGCAGTGGAAAAGGATGGTGGATGATATGTTACAGAAAGGTAAATTATCTAATAATATTGCAGTTTGTGATGTTTCGCCGTATATGCCTGCACTTCCTAAGAATGTCTCACTTGGGCTTGGTTTATTACTTTCTGAGTTAAGTGAAGGGCCTTGGAAGGGTCAGGTAATCACATTTAGTCAAAACCCGCAGCTTCAATTGATTGAAGGAAATAGTCTCTTGGAGAAGTGCAAATTCTTTGAAAGTCTGGAGTGCGGAGCCAACACGAATTTTAGAAGGGTTTTTGATCAGATACTTAAGGTTGCTCTTGTTGCAAAGCTTAGCAAAGAGCAGATGATAAAGAGGGTGTTTGTTTTCAGTCATATGGAGTTCGAACGAGCATCACAGAACAAATGGGAGACTGATTACCATGCCATTAGGAAAAAATTTAAAAAAAATGGGTATGAAGTTCCTAAAATTTTGTTCTGGAATGTCAGTGGCTTGTGTGCCACACCGGTGACAGCAAAACAAAATGGAGTAGCTATGCTCAGTGGATTTTCGAAGAATTTATTCAAATTGTTCTTGGATCATGATGGGGCAATCAATCCTGAGATTGCAATGGAACGTGCTCTTTCTGGTAAAGAGTATGAAAAGCTAGTTTATTATGATGATTGATTGGGAATAAGCACGTTCATGAATTGAGACAGCTTCTTGAATACATGTAGCCATTAGTGTTCTGCATAATTAGGCTGATTACTATATTGAATTTCTGAGCATTACCAGGAGCTAAACATCATAATATATTCTTATTAAATCGTTTAAATTTGCAATGAAAATAATCACATTCATTTAGTAAAACTGCACTGCTTCCTTTTTGTTTCTGTAAGGAGTATAAGGAGTGCTGACACAATGCATTAAGTTTTCCCCTGTCTTTTTGAGTTTTCTGGAAAAAAACAGACCCGAAAAGATCTAGTCCCTCCCAAATGACTCTGAAGTGCTTCTAATAGATATAGACCATGCCATTTTTTTTTACTTATTGGCCGGAAGAAGGGAGAGAGAACATATGACATGTGTCTCCTCCCAAGCTCAAGAAAAAGTGGAGACCTCAAATTTCAGCTGCATCCCTGAGTAGTTTCCAGGCTTTGTCAAATTTGTTTTGCGAAGTTATCACCAATGTAAGTAAGCCCTTCATTTTTATGTAAATTTGATGACATTATTACGCTATTGGAGGCTACAATACATAGCAATGCTTAGGAGAAGCTTAACTTACAGAATTTTATATGGAAATCCAGATGACACAACGGCTGCTTATCTGGAAGGAACTCTGATGATATTTTTTGAGTGCTTAGTTTATTAGTTTCTGACTTCTGTCTTTCTGAGTTAAGTAAGCAGACGTGAAAGGGGAAATTTTTAATAGAAGGCCGAGTAAATGATAAACAGAGTCTTTGTTCTTGATGACATGGAGCTCGATGAAGCATCAGTGGGTCTGTGGGATGCAAATTACGAAACCAACCAGAGCAAATTCAGAAAAAGAGTGTAGGGCAAAGTTCCTGAAATTGTGTTTTGGAACCTCGGGAATTTGTTTGCCAGGCCTGTGACCAGGGGCGGATTTAGGATAAAAAATTTCCGGGTGTGAAAAATTTTACAAAATGTTTTAGGTGGACACCTGTCCCGCGTGCTTCTTAACTAGACATCCACATAAGGCAGATTTACTATTTCTAGTGATTTACTGTTTCTTTGGTTTACATGACTTAAGAAAAATATGTGGAACACAGTTCTGAATCAGTAAGATGCGTTTTACATTCTTTATGGAACAATCAACTCAGAGACCCTACAAAACTGGACTTCGCCATCAATGTACTATCAAATGAAGGAACTGTGGAGACAACTACTTGATTATGAACAAACTTCAGTTCATTATGTGACTTATGCCGAGTTCTATCTGCACAGATAAGTAATATTTATTATCTCCATTTGCGCAAGATAAAGTTCATTGTATCTAACGCTATCTTAATTTGGTTGGTTGCGAAATGTCCACCAGATAGAGCCACTGCAAGAGTTGGTCATTCTTTTTTTTCTTTTTTTCCAAATGCACCAGAGGCCTAGAGCTCTCTGTATTCTTCCAAAATTATTGCAAGAAAAACTCACTATGAAACAGAGGTGCTTTCCCACAGGGTGTGTCAACAAGTACGGAAAGATCAAGAGTGAGTATTGGTTGGTTTGGCCGGTTTAAACAGTCAACAATACCAAACTGAATATATCGGTTTTCCAAAATCTGAAACTGAAACCGAATTCATCTTATTCTGTAGGTGCAGTGTAAATTATTTTTATGCTTGAGTAGTTGATTTCCAGATACATTCTTGCTAAAAACAAAGGCAAGTTAGGAGAAAGAACCAGTCAATATAAAGGTTTTGGCCATGTCAAACTTGGTTGCACAAATTAGGAAAAAATAATAAAAATTGGTTGCACATCAACTTGGCCTTGATTGCTTGTGATAAAAATTTAAGTATTCTCTTTAAGACTTTTCTGTGTCATTATACAATTGGACCAGTGGTTGTCATTCTCATCCTAACAGATAGTGCAATCTTGATAGACACACAAAGCTAAACCAACACAATTTACACATAGAATCACTAACCATTGACTTTTCAATCTTTTACATATTCTTTGCTGCTGTATTATGAAAAGAATCTATTCACTTGTTATTCTTCTTTGCCTCTTAGCCCTTTTGATCAGTTCAATATAAAAATCCTGTTTTTTCTTACCCAACCAGCATGCTAAGTACCAAGAACAAGGCCAGTTACAATCTCATGTCCAACCCTACTTGACTTTATATATGCATGTGTTTATGAGTATTGTCTACTTCTGATTGTTGTTCTGAAAGAGGGTTAGATGGTTGTGATGGATTCATTGGTTCTTGATGATATAATCAACAGATTGTTACAAGTTAGGGGGAGAGCAGGGAAACAAGTGCTGCTGAAAGAGTCAGAGATCAAACAGCTTTGCTTTTATTCGAAAGATTTGTTCTTGAAGCAGCCCACTCTTTTGGAACTTGAGGCACCTATTAAAATTTGCGGTATGCTTTTATTAAACTTGAAGCTTCTTGATTCTTTCTGGGTATTGATATTAATGATTTTAGTTTATGCTTAGAGGGGTTTAAGTACCTTAACTCTGTTTTCTTGCATAATGAGCTGATTACTATATAGCTAGTAGAGTATTTGCTAAAGATGATCAACTCAAATTGACTTGATTTTGATTTAACATGGCTAAATTGAACACATACAGGAAAATATAGTAACAGTAGCAGTTAATTTACATGGTTGATGGCCTGAATTTATGACTCTTTTTATGCGGTTTAGTTAGGCTTCTTTATTCAACAGATCTGATACACTTTTCTGAGTTGTAGTTTCTATTGCTGCTGTATATGTTCATTTCTTGTGGTGGAGATCAGTTACATTTTGTTGAACAATGGTAATTGAATTGTGATGTGATCATGTGATTAGCACAGGGACAATGACACTAGAACCCTTTTCTGGGTGAGGGGCTAGACATCGAATATATTCTGTCACAAAGTTGCAAATTGTCATTTAATTAGCCAGGTCCCCAGGATGGTTTAAGTTGTTTGATTCTTTTAAAAGTAACTAAATTGACAAGGAAAAACCATTAAAAGTGTTCCACTATAGCTAGTGATCTCGAGTACTTAGTACTGGTCCATCCCAGTAAGCCTTGCCTCGCCCTCGCCTCTTACTGGATGGAGTGATGTAGACTTCTTTCATCATATGTTGCTTGCAAATTGTTTGTAGATGTATGGCCTATCTGAAAATTTTAAATACTGCTAATTTCTAGTTCATATCTGTGTGCCTAATGTGAAAATTTTTTTAACCATTTTAGGAGATATTCATGGTCAATATTCTGATTTATTGAGGCTTTTTGAGTTTGGTGGCTTCCCTCCAAAATCCAAATATTTATTTTTGGGCGACTATGTTGATCGCGGAAAGCAAGGTCTGGAAACCATATGCCTTCTCCTTGCATTGAAGATAAAGTATCCCAAGAACATTTTCCTTCTGCGAGGCAATCATGAATGTGCTTCTGTCAATCGCATATATGGATTTTATGATGAGTGTAAGCGAAGATTCAATGTCAAGACATGGAAATTATTTACGGACTGTTTTAATTGCCTTCCTGTGGCAGCCCTCATTGATGAGAGGATACTTTGTATGCATGGAGGTCTTTCACCCGAGTTAAACAGTTTAGATCAAATTAGGAATTTAAAGCGTCCAGTTGATGTTCCAGAGAGTGGCTTACTCTGTGATCTACTGTGGTCAGATCCTAGCAGAAATATTAAAGGGTGGGGAGCCAATGATAGGGGAGTATCCTACACCTTTGGTGCCGATAAGGTCACTGAGTTTCTTCAGAAGCATGATCTTGACCTTATCTGCCGTGCTCACCAGGTATTATTTTTTTCCCCTTATTATAATTACTACACCAAAATATGATGTTTTAGAAACTAGAGCTCTGATATCATGTTGAGAACCAGTTCACTAAAACCTTAAGGTGTTAGAGAAAGGCTTCAAATGTCTTAAGACGTTAGAGGAAGGCCCCTAAATGAATCTTATGCTATATTTCAACAGTATCTCATTATCAATTCACATTTTTGCAGGTAGTCGAAGATGGATACGAGTTCTTTGCAGATAGACAACTTGTAACAATATTCTCAGCCCCTAACTACTGTGGAGAATTTGACAATGCCGGTGTCCTAATGAGCGTGGACGACACTTTGTTGTGCTCATTCCAAGTCCTGAAGCCTGAAGACAAGAATCCGAAGTTAGTGTTGGGGAGCTTAAGCACATTGCGAGGAAACCCTTTCACAAAAACAAAGGTATTCTTCGTCTCACAAATCTTTGTCGTAAATTTGGCTTATAAGTCTTTCCTGTAGTTTGGCTACTTGGAAGTTGGAACCACATCCGTTTCTCAAATTTTTCGTGTTCTGATTAGCTTAACTGGTTTGTTATATAATTTAACTTGTTTCCAGTCATTCGTTGGAGCAAGTATGTGAGTGAATTTTCGAGGTATCTGTGGAGGCGAATCATCGGTGTGCCTGGTACAGAATGCAGATGTTAACAGAGTCCGAAGTTTCTTGTACAGGAGCATGAAAAACTGGAAGCCAAGTTATACAAATTAGGAATAATGTAGGTTGGCTGTTGTGTAATAGTTTTGATGTTGAAAACCAGTTTTGAGAATATATGCCTTGGCCTCAGGGATCCTAAACTATAGACTTGATGCAACGGAAAGTCTGTCCGAGCATGTATATAAATTTGTATGCAAGTCCTCTCTTGTAATTTGTGATTTTCTTACCAAAAATTAGTGTCGTAACAAGCGGAAATCAGATTTAATTGATGAAGAATCGGCATAAGAATTAATCAAAAACTAGTCGAATTGATTGGACGATTAATTAAATAATTAGAGATTTAAGTAGTTCGACGGCACGGCAAGCTACTGAACATAGATTAACAGACGATTAATCATGATTAATGATCGATTTTTTGGAAAATGTCCATAATTACTGAAATAAATATGTGAATCAAGTAAATATAAATGTATGTTTCGCTAGAGCAACCCAAACAAATGCTGAAAGAGCAGTTATATTTGTTGAAGAACAGAGTAGAAATTAAAGTCCAAGACCCAACAGAAAATGAATGTGTTACTGAAATTGCTTAAATATATTTAAAGAATATTATAATTTTTTAAATCAAAAGTGATTAAAGCGCTAGTAAATTATGGGTTGGTACTTTGACTGACGTAATATAATGAATTATTAACGGGGACTTCCTGTGAATAAAAAAAGATTAGAGACACCTCCTGACTGCCTTTGAGATATATATAATTTATAATTAATAAATATTATCTATATACAAGTAAAAACTTGGGCTTTTTTTATTCATAACCACGTTTTCAATCTTATTTCCAAAAATACTATTTTATCCAATCTTATTTTCAAAAACACTACCTTCTCTAAAATATTTTCAAAAATACTGTGGTTGCATATGCAACAATATATGCAACTGAATTCATATATATATATATATATATATATATATATATATATATATATATATTGATTCCAACGATGAGGTCGAAAATAACATTTGAAAACTGGAACTTGAAATCAGGAATTCAGTTGCATATGAGGTTGTATTCAGTTGATTCTATTGTAATCTAATGGCCCCGTCAGGGGCACCCATACATCAGTTGCAACTTACAGTTTTCCGTTGCATATGAGGTTGCACGCAACCTCATAACCTCATATGCAACCTCATATGCAACTAAATGCAACTGAAAACTGTAAGTTCCAACTGAAGTATGGGTGCTCCTGGCGGGGCCATTAGATTGCAATAGAATCAACTGAATGCAACCTCATATGCAACTAAATGCAACCTCAAATGCAACTAAATGCAACTGAAAACTGTAAGTTCCAACTGAAGTATTGGTGCCCCTGGCGGGGCCATTAGATTGCAATAGAATCAACTGAATACAACCTCATATGCAACTAAATACAACTGAAAACTGTAAGTTGCAACGGATGTATGGTGTGCCCCTGGCGGGGCCATTAGATTGCAATAAAATCAACTGAATGCAATCATATGCAACTATATATGCAACTACAAATCCTAATTTCAAAAAGGTAGTATTTTTGAAAATATTTTAGAGATTTGAAAATAAGATTGGAGAAGGTATTATTTTTGAAAATAAGATTGAAAAAACAATATACAAGATAATTCCCCTAAAAACTTGACGGGATGAATTTCATTTAAATTAAATAATATTTTAAATATTTTGGAATTGAGTATGGCGTTTTGAAATCCGCACGGGCTGAATCAGACTTTAAGAAAAGTATAAACCCCGTAGTCTAGCGTGGGACAGGCTTCCGAGTTATTTTAAAAATATCCTTGCTGTAAATTGTATTATTCATAATTTATTTTTATTTTTACAATTATATTACGAAAAAAGCTAATGCACTTTTATGGGGTGTTTTGAAAGCTCGGATTTTATATGTTTGTTTTTTACTTGATTTGAATTCGGAAAATTCATGGATTTATCCTAATTTTCCATTAAACCGATATTACGATGTATATAGTGGATCTAAATTTAGTTTTATGGGCCTAAGCTTGAGCTTTTAATATGTACTACGAAATTGTTATATGGTTCTCACCTCGGCCACTTCCCTAAAAAAGATTGCTCCCTTATGGGCTTGTTTATGGTCTGTTAAGGGGCCAGGCCCATGTCACCTTTAAGGGGAAATGTCACCTATAACGTGTGAATCTGACTTTCGAAAATTTATTTTTTTTCAAAAATTTTAATAATAAATTTGGGTAGTTTCTTATTTTAATCTATCTAATACTCCCTCCGTCCCATTTTAACTGCTTTTGACTTTTTTACACGTATTTTAAGGTGTTAAAAAAATCATATCTAAACATAATCATTCTTTGTAAAATTTATATCAAATAAAAGTTTAGAATCTAAACTTTAATTTGATATAAAAATTGAATTTTTTTATTAAGTGTAGATATAGGTTTTTTGCATCTCAATATACGTGTCAAAAAGTCAAACATCAGTTAAAATGGGACAGAGGGAGTATGAAGTTGAGTCATATTAAATTTTAAAAGGAATAAAAAAGCAGGTCATTTTCCACTAACTCGTAAGATTATTATTTATTCAAAGTCTAACAGTGGACTTTAAAGGAACCACGCATACATGTATTATTCTGTTGGCTACAAAATTGTATTAACTGAGTAAATTATTATATTTGACTTAATAACTCTATACTCAACCATTTTAAACTCAATCATACATGTCATTATTATATAATTTAGTTCCATATGAATGATAATTTACTTGCAAATTGGTAGTATATCGTTGAAAGTGGACCCCGGATAGGTACCCCTGAATTTGTAGATTAAAATCAAAGTATGTACTGGTAATTTGTCTACTTAAATATATATATTAAATCTTTTTGAGTACGTATTTTCAAGTTCTATAATTAAATTCAACTTCATATAACTTGAAATATAGCAGAAAATTATTGTGATTCGTTTTGTTTTAAAGAACCCTATATTTTGCCAATTGCGATGCAACATGCATATTATTTAAAAATGACTGTTCAGTAGCACACAGGGGTGCATAAATGAATTATAGTTTAAACTAAAGGGCTGACTTTGATTGCTGCCATCCAGATCTCACGTTGCTTTTACATGTCGCCGCAAAAGTGGTTTCATCGTGCTGCTCATTGTAAAGAAAACATAAGAGTAAGTTGAGATTATATTATATAAATATTTTATTTTTTATTATTATCATTAAACAGTAATACATAATACTTTTACATATTCAAAATTATTCTTATCACACTTTCATATGGAATATTGAATAAATTATAATTTGAAAGTTGATAAACTTAAAAGAGGAAAATAATTATTAAAAATAGCATTTTTAAATATTGAAAATAACAAATTGCGTGCTGAATTATACAAATACATTTATTTTAACAAAATTATTATTGCAGTTTGAGTGACTTGTTTTATTTTACCCTTACTTTATCAATTAGATACATGACGGATAAATGAATCAGGAATTATCACTATCATGTTATTATATGCGCCCCTTACTAACAACATGCAAATAAATTAATTTATTGATTTGCACCAGTTGCTAATTGATGCATGGAAGAGTGTTCATAGAGAAGTACTCTAGGCCTGTAACTAATCTGTATTGAGCTCACGAAACATTTTTTAATTAAATAAAATTATACGTATTGCTGGAGGTTTTAAAGCATGTTATGTACGGAACGAGACAGTTGACAAAGCAAAGTATATACTTCATTATATGCTGTTTACTTACCGAATAGGATATTTTTGCTCATCCTATAAAAAGGTTAAGCTTGCTCAAAATAGTAATATCTTCACTTACTCAAACATATCTGGCTAGTAGCATTACATTGAGCTACAGGTATGAATTGATCACCTTAGATCACATTTGCAAGTCACTTGTATATATCTCTTGTTATTACTGTATTATATATTTGGGTACGTAACTGTAAAATTTAAATTATGAAACAGCTGCTGCTAAAAAAGTCATCACTGATTCCTTAATGTCAGTTATGATTAATTTGAAGAAAATGTCATATATATGTATATTCATCCGCAAATAAATATTTATATGTATTATATATGTATTTTCCTACTCAACTAATATTTGAAGTTTAAGTGAAATGTCAACTGAATTTAATTCAATTTTCAGTCTAATTACTAATTATTAAATCGGTTAACCCCTTATTTCCCCAGCCTAATTGCTGATTAATTAGTTAATCCCTTATTTGTCCAGTATATTTACATATCCATATGCCAATTGCCAGGTAATAGTAATATATTATCAATATTAGTCTCATCTCATGCATGCAAAATGACTAGGGTTTGAATTGTGTGTTATTGCAGCAAAAGTTAGGTATCCAAGTAATCAAGCTAGCTAGCCATGGTTCGCCAGCAGCTGGAAGTGCTTAACGCACTTGATGTTGCCAAGACTCAACTCTACCATTTCACCGCAATTGTCATAGCCGGAATGGGCTTCTTCACTGACGCCTATGATCTCTTCAGCATTTCCATGGTCACCAAGTTACTCGGACGCCTCTACTACCACAAAGTAGGCGCTCCGAAGCCCGGTGTCCTGCCTCCGGGCGTCTCCTCTTCAGTCACCGGGGTCGCCCTTGTCGGAACCCTAGTAGGCCAACTCTTCTTCGGGTGGCTAGGCGACAAAATGGGCCGTAAAAAAGTCTACGGTCTTACTCTTCTTGTCATGGTTGTTTGCTCAGTTGCCTCGGGGCTTTCCTTCGGGAGTAGTCCCAAAGGTGTCATGACAACTCTTTGTTTCTTTAGGTTTTGGCTAGGGTTTGGCATTGGCGGAGATTACCCTCTTTCCGCTACAATTATGTCGGAATACGCTAATAAAAAGACACGTGGCGCGTTCATTGCGGCTGTTTTCGCGATGCAAGGGTTTGGAATAATGGCGGGTGGAATTGTGGGAGTGATTGTTTCGGCCGCTTTCGATCATGCTTACCCTGCACCAACTTACGAAGTAAATGCACTAGCTTCGACAGTGCCCGAATCTGATTATATTTGGCGGATTATATTAATGTTCGGTGCTTTACCAGCCGCATTGACGTACTATTGGCGAATGAAAATGCCCGAAACTGCCCGTTACACCGCGCTTGTCGCGAAAAATGCTAAACAAGCAGCTACAGACATGGCGAAAGTGTTGCAAGTCGAGATCGAGCCCGAGGAGGCGAAAGTAGCCCAAATTGCGCAAGACACTCGAAACTCTTTCGGATTGTTTTCAAAACAATTCGCGAAACGCCATGGCCTTCACTTACTCGGGACATGCTCCACGTGGTTCTTACTCGACATCGCGTTCTACAGCCAAAACCTCTTCCAGAAAGACGTTTTCACAGCCGTCGGATGGATCCCGCCAGCAAAAACAATGAACGCCGTCCAGGAAGTGTACAGAATTGCCAAAGCGCAGACCATAATTGCGTTATGCAGTACCGTTCCTGGATACTGGTTCACCGTGGCATTTATCGATATCATGGGGAGATTCGCAATTCAATTGATGGGATTCTTTTTCATGACGGTCTTCATGTTTGCGCTAGCCATTCCCTACGATCACTGGACCGAAAAGTCGAACCGCATAGGGTTTATCATAATGTATTCACTTACTTTCTTTTTCGCGAATTTTGGGCCTAATGCAACAACATTTGTTGTACCCGCGGAGATTTTTCCCGCCAGATTGAGATCGACATGTCACGGAATTTCTGCTGCAGCGGGTAAAGCCGGGGCAATCGTCGGAGCTTACGGTTTTCTTTATTCGTCACAAAGTAAAGATCCGGAAAAAACCGATGCAGGGTACCCTACGGGAATCGGGGTGAAGAATTCGCTTATTGTTCTCGGCGTTGTTAATTTTCTGGGAATGGCGTTTACGTTTTTAGTTCCCGAACCGAAAGGTAAATCACTGGAGGAATTGTCGGGGGAGAATGAAGAAGATGACGATGTTCCAGCAGCAGCTCCTTCTCGCACAGTCCCCGTGTGAACAGCTTGATATGAGCTGCTGATACATTGTGTGTGCATGTTCTACTTTCATGTAAGAACGGTTAATTTAATAATGGCCAGGTATAAAGGTCTCGGTTGATTTTATATTATGTTATTTATTTTATTTTGACGAATTATGTTATTCATTCAAGTATGAAAAATGTGGAAGTACAGGAATTGTAGCTTCTTTTTGTATGTTTGTCTTAAGTATATACAATATACTTGACTAGGGGCCTCAGAAAAGAATATTCCTGGGTTTTGTAAGGGTTGATAGTATCTGTTTGTAATTGTGATATTTAATTCTATAAAAGTTGTTAAGTAACTTTTCTTTTGGACATAACCACTTTGTTTACACTTTGTTTTGTAAGGGAAGAATGTCTGCAGTTTACTTTCCCGTCAGATTCGATAGTTTACGACTAAAATACTGCCTCATCCACTTTTACCCTTTTTTTTTACATGTTCCGATTCTTTATATATTAATATTCCGACAAAAAAAGTAAACATTATAGTATAAAATTAATATCATGTTCACTGTTTTCATGTACTATACTCGTTTAACATTAAATACTTATCAATTTTTCTCAATATTTTCTTTCTTTTATCTTGTACTTTATATATTTTTTCAATCACCGTAACTAACTCATGTCTAAATAAATGAGAGGGAAATAGAAAATATTTAATATTATATTTCACAATTATGAGCACAAATATTTTTGATGGAAATCGTCTCTTTTTGTTTGTTCCTATAAATTCCACCAGTTTCCAACGTATGTCTATGCTCACCCGCCGCTTGACACTCTCATAAAATATAGATCATAATTTCCTGACATTTCTCACACCAAGAGTATACACCCGAAATTTTCTTCTACATATACTATTTTCGTTTATTTTTGTTATTCCATTAATCCATTCTGTTTCATGACACAAACTTAATATATTTTTTGCGGGGATAAGAACTTATAAACCCCATGCTCCCTCGAACTCACGATCATCCTGCGCATCTTTTGACATATACTCCCTCCGTCCTAAAATAGTTATCACATTTGATTTTGTTCCGATCAAATTGACTAAAGTTTGACTGAAATTTATTAATATTTTATCAATTTATAAAATAAAAAAAAATGTCACCGAAAACAACTTTTAATCTACTTTAAGATGTAATTTTCAGTTTTTTAAAATAATAAGCGAATCACTTATAATCTTTGATCAAAATTTGGTCAATTTTACCAACAATAATAGAAATGTGACAATTATTTTGAGACGGAAGGAGTATGGTGCATGAATCCAACTAGAACGACTACACATACATGCACGAAAAAGATTATCAATCACTGCCTTATTGTCAACTTTGTTCTCCCTTGGAATATCTGTTTACAACTTGGTTCCTAACCGCCAAAAAGAAATATATCTACTGGAACTATTTCATGAAACGACTCGTGCGGTGATGGCCTATTCCTCGTAAAATAGCATGATCAGAGAAAGTCAGAGGCTTGTGAAACTTGCGAGTTACAAATTGTGCATACATCTCTGACTTTCCTTCTAAAATTTGACTCTTTCTAGACTCAGGCCCGCTGATATTTTAGACTGCGATGGGTAGTCTGGATAATGCTACTAGCTCCCATCAAGTCACACACTTGCACTAGCTAGAGAGAGAGAATCATTTGAATAAATAATTTAAAGTTATAAACTCAAAAGAGAGCAAATAAGTACTATTTGAAGATTATCAAACAAGAGCAATATATTACATTTTATTAACATGTGAATAATTTAAAATTGACAAAATAGTATATTAGAAGAAATGCAATACTTGTAAAATCATAGATATTGGAAGTTACTGTATTTAATTGTTTTGTATTTCCTCCGTCCGTTGATTGTTCTTGTTTTCAATCTTTGTTTTTCCAAAAAGTTAATGCCAAATATAGTATGTTAAATGATAATTTTCTACTGTTTTTGACATATATTTTCAATTACATACATTTTTCATTTCAAAATAAGCATTTTAAATTTTTATGTATATTTTAAAATATAAGTAATTTATTGTTATGTTTTATTTTATCAAGAAAACTCTCAATTAAATTATAGAAGTTTAAATACTAATCATAAGAAAAGAAAATTATATAAAATTTTGGTTTCCATTCTAACATATGTTTAAAATATTAAAAAGATTATTATTTTTAAAATATATTAAAACGATTATCCACAACTCTCAACTTTCGGACAACCTTTGACATCTTCGTATGTGTAATCATTTCATAAGAATATAAAATATTTAGAAATTTGGGGCATGCAATGTTTGAAAAGGATTCCACTCTTTTATCCAAAAAGAGAAATAATAATTGACATATGTAAAACAGGAAACGTAATGTAAACCTATGCCAAGTGGATGAAACAAAAAGACGGCAAGCCCCTAGCTAAGCATCAAACATGTGAGATAAAAACACAAACAAAAATAACACTTTTAGACGTATACCATGCTTTAAATTAATTTATACATACTCCATATATTAATGTATACGGAGGATGGCGGACTGTTTCGCAAACTGAGTTTATCACTTATTTAGAAGATAAGTAGTTTCAACTTATTTATGTACCGTTTGACAAGGTAAGAGAAATATTTAAAATGAGGCTTAAAAGCCCTTAAAAAATAATTTGGAAATTTAGTTTTTTCTGGATTTGGATCGAGCTTATCATAACAAAATAAGTCACGGGTATTCAAACACTTTCAATAACTTATAAGTTCAAACCAACTTTTCATTTATTAATCCATGTCTTTGGGGCCGTTTGGGTAGCTTAAAATAAGTGTTTTTTGCTTAAATAAAAAAATGAAGCAGAAATCAGAATCAAGTTAAGACTTATAAGTGATTAAAGTGTTTGGGAAAGAAGTAGAAATCATGAAACAAAAGCTAGTATTCTTAACTTCTTTTAAGTGCTCCTTGATTTTTTACACAAACAGTACGAATAAGTGCTTATAACTTAAAAGCCCGACGGTGCTTATAACTTAAAAGCCCGGAAGCCGGGCTTTTAAGTGTTTACCAAACACCACCTTTATTTTAAGCAATAAGTCACTTTTTTTAAACTCCGTCAAACGGCCTCGTACATTCTCTAATTTATGTACACACTTTATTTCAAATTTGCGTGTAACACTTTTCTTTGCCAAACAACTTGTACACACACGCCGTAGCATTGCGAATGCTGTGAATAAAGTCGCAGGTTTATTTGAAAAAACAGGAGTCGCTTAACAAACAAGAATGGTGCATAAGCATAACCGTGAGTATCCATCTATTTCTTCTACCGGCCGAGACAATTAGCAAGGAAGAGAAAAAAAGTGGAGTGCATTCCACCATATGCGGTCCAGCAGGGACTCTCGAGGCTTAAACATTCCTCATCCAAAAAAAATAAAAAATTATAATAGAATTAATATTTCATATATAAGCCTTCTAGAAAAATAATTAGTAGTGTTCAGTAATAATTTTGATATGTATGATTTTATATTTGATACTGAAAAATAATATTCTAAAAAACGCATTAAGCGACTGCTAGACAGAATCGGGTCTTGAAACACTTCGATTTTGTACTAAGCAGATGATTAAGTGCATTCAAAAATTAAGGGTACAATTGAGCGGATTAAACGGTTATTACGCAGTCAAAATGATGTTGACTTGAATTAATTATTTATAGAGTAAAATTCAAAATTGTGGCCAAAGTTTCAAATTCTCATAAACATGGTCAAATTTTGACTCCACTTTTTAAAAATGTGGCTCCCGTTAAATGTCACTAACAGAAGCCTAACGGGAGCCAATTTTTTAAAAACGGATCAAAGTTTGGCCACTTTTTTGAGAATTTGGAACGAACCGAAGAGTAAAAATAAATTTCAAATTAACTCTTTTTGTCTAGAATTTACATTTAACTTTTAAAAAAATTATACTTGTAACATAAATTTGGTACCCTTAAGGAGACAAACAATCACCTTACCCCGCACACAATTTCCGGGAAGTTGTCAGCAATCTGCCAAACAAATCCGCGGACAGGGACATGCATAATATAGTAAAACTAAGAGCAACTCCAGCAGATTCCTTATTTGGAGTATTAAACCAAAATATGAGGAATATGGGAAAATAATCCACTCCAACAGTATCTTAGTGATTCCCTAAATCACTAAGATCCACTAGCCATCCCTTATCCTTAGGGAACCTCTCTCCTCTCCTAAATCTTATTTTATAATAAATTTTGAATACAAACATGTTCTCTCTCTTCACCTATTGCAATAATGGTAACTTTTAATAATAAAATAGTATATAAGGAATGAATATAAGGAATATTGTTGGAGGTGAGAATAGCTATTATTATCTTAAGTCACTAGGATCCAATATTTTATATTATATTTAAGGAATAGGCTAAGATGCTGCTGGAGATGCTCTAAGGTATAACTTGTAAAATTAGATAAATATTACGTCTACGCTGGTGTGAATGCACGTCGTGATTAAAGACAATAGTGGACCTTAAAATAAGTCTTTTTTCTAAATTCCAAAATACAAAATAATTAATTCTTGTATCATTTGTCATTGCCTCACTGATTGCTTCAGTTAACGCGGCTTATTGATGGGACCGGAACGTTAAATTAATTTAAGCCTCTTATATTAGGCTGCACCAAGTTTTAAAAAATTCCAAAGGTCGACATCAGAATCTAACCCTAATGTCACTCCCACAGTTATTTAACTTTAAGCCTTTGTTGACTTTAGATATCATTAAGCAAGTCAATGCTATACCTACAGGTTACTACCAGCAAATATTAAAATTATATTCTATTATAAATCAAAATTTTAGTTGAAATTAAAAACTTATAAATTATTTAAATGGAAAAGTTAGTGTGAGAAATATTTTGACTAACTTATTATAAACAGAACGCTAAATTATTTATTATCAAAATTATTAGTTAATCAAAATTAATATACATTATTATATTTTAATATATAAAATTTTGCAGAGAAATCGAGATAAATTGTTCAATTCTGGTCAGTCTGCCGCGATGAGCCGCTGACAGTCTTCTTTCAATTCTTCAACCTTTCTAGGCAGGGTGTTTGAATCGTTGCCACTTCGTTTTTTATTTGATGGATATATAAGTAATAATTAAAAAATTCTTTATGACGTAAAAGCGAAGTTCATGGTACTCCAGTAGTTGAAAATATATTGGTCATAATTAAGATACGTTTTTAAGAACTTTAAGATAAATATTAAAATTTTTAATAACGTTGCAGAGGTCAAATAATATAATTGTCAGCTTAAATTCTATGTCACTATACTATTTATTTCAAAATGGAATTTTTCACTCGGTTTTCATGGAGGAAAGGAAAATAATTTTTCCAGACCCACCAGAAATGGGGACCATTGAACGTCTAAAAATCATTGCGTATTACTCCCTCCGTCCACTTCAGTTATATACATTGAGGGACGGAGATGCGACGCAGACTTTAATGCTCCTGTAAAGTATAGTTCTATAACTTATTTTTAAAATTTTTATTCTCTGAATAAAAGTTTGAATGTTATATTTTTATCAGAAAAAAAGAATTTAAAAATAAGTTATAGAACTATATTTTATAAAAATATTGAAATACGTGTCGAACATTGAAAAAAAAATGTATAGAATTAAATTGGACGGAGAAAGCAGTTAATTGAATGTATTATTATTTTCATCTTTCAACATGTAAACCACGAATCATGTAGTATCATCAAATATCCGGGAACAGGCAACTTTAAGAATTTATTTCCGGATTCCTGTATACTGGATCTTGAAGAAAATTACATCGCAAAATAATCACAATTAATAGACCGAAAGGAAGGTGAAAGACAGGTTGAAGTTTCTTTTGATGTAATGTCCAAACCAAATAACCAGGAAAAAATATCTCGTGGGGTCTTCAGATAAATAAGTTTGTCTGAAAATTGGGCGGAAGGCGAGGTTGCTTATAATTTAAGCATTACGTCGATTATGCATAATGCTGACTGCAGGCCATCGATTAAAATTATTCGATTGGCCAGGTGACTCTCGCGGCAATTTCATGTTCATTTTAGCAAATCACTGAGGCCAGTATTTCGTGTCAAAGTTCGAAGAAACTGAAATCTTCAGGCTCTTCACTACAATCGAAACTTGTAAATAAAGTTGAAACTCGGGACAACAGATAAAATAAAACAAAATATTTAGAGTATAAATATTTATATATTTATATAAAAAACAACTTTATTTTATTTTTTTGAAATTTATGATTCCTCGGTAGAAGCGAAATCAATATACTTATATAAAGGAGAAGCGAGGGGCGTGTAGGTGGCGCCTCTCACATCGCTCCGTTCTATTTTTCTAATTTTCTGGAATTTTTGGATGAAAAATATCAGAAATTAGAATTACTTTTTTTAGTTTCGGGTATATTAGAAGCAAGTTTCAGAATCTGATTTTGTTTCATATTATTTATGGAATATACTAACTTGAAAGTTTTAATCTGATTTTGTTTCCAATTATTTAATTATGGGAAAGAGTAGCTCACAAGTCTCTATGCACCTATAAATAATTTTATGGAATTTTTGGATGATAATATCAAAAATTAGAACTACCTTTTTTTAGTTTCGGGAATATTAGAAGCAAGTTTCAGAATCTGATTTTGTTTCTGATTATTTATGGAATATTATGGAATATACTAACTTGAAAGTTTTAATCTGATTTTGTTTCCAATTATTTAATTATGGGAAAGAGTAGCTCACAAGTCTCTATGCACCTATAAATAATTTTATGGAATTTTTGGATGATAATATCAAAAATTAGAACTACCTTTTTTTAGTTTCGGGAATATTAGAAGCAAGTTTCAGAATCTGATTTTGTTTCTGATTATTTATGGAATATATTAACTTGAAAGTTTTAATCTGATTTTGTTTCAGATTATTTAATTATGGGAAAGAGTAGCACGCAAGTCTCTCTGCACCTATAAATACCCTTATAAATTGTAGGGTTTTGGATTATTTAAACACAACCTTCTCTGTTCAATAAAACAACCCTACCTCTCTTGGGTGATAGTTATCAGCTTGCTCGATTTCTAACTCGGTGGTGCCGTTATTCTGCAAAGAAGTGAAAGCTGTTTATACAACATTAAAAAATAAAGATTGTTGTAAGCAAAGATAGTTATAGACCGCTATGTGGGAGTCGACAAATCCAGCATTCTTGACATGATATTGATGGATGATATCAATAAATTAACTATGATGTATGTTTGTTGGTTATTCTTTTATAATATTTGTTTTGTTCATCGGACATGTTTGTTGTTGTTAATTTTTATATGATTTACTTTGTATACATGAAAAAATTATTCATGCATAATTTGTTTGCTCCGTTCAAGCATCTTTTAAGTGATGGTTGTTTATACGTACTTAAAAATAAAAGTCGTTACAAGTAAGAGTAGTTATAGACCGCTATCTCACGGATTTAAATTAGATGTTTTTGTGCACAATCAATCCAAAAAAATTGAAGGAGGGTGACAATGTAAGATCATGATTACTTTTTAAAAAACACAAATAAAATTAAGATTCGTTGTGCTTTAAATTGTTAATTACGTGTATAAATTTATTTTCAATTTTCACCATAAATTATTGTCCAATTTTGCAATTTTATATATTATTATTGGTTTGACATCAAGATTTTTATAATATAATATTTATTTTATCCTACAAATATTAATTTTGAAACATTAATATACATTTTATAGACAGCTACAAAATTATTTTATTCTACAAATATTAATATTAAATCATTAATATAATATTTATAGGCCGCCGCAACGCGCGGATTCTCAACTAGTTAATCAAAAAAAACACGCATATATATTATAATTATGCAGTAGAACTGAAATGTATTAATTTTAAATAAATGTAAGAACAAGTAGTTTTTTATATATATAATTAAGAATTTCACCCGTGTGTAATATATCCTAAAATATATCCAGCAAGTACCTTAAATTTTGTTGTCAATTTTATTCTTCAAATAATATGTCAAACATATTACTAATATGATTATTTGCATAATTTATGTGCATAAAAAAGATATCATTATCATTAATGTGAATCTAATCGGTGACAAATGATATTTAGGAAAGATTTGGTAAAGAATATTTGTAAATACTTTTTTTAATATTTAGCATTTTTTATAAAATAATAACAATAATTTTTGGTATGTACGTTTTTTTTTTTAAACCTGGTATGTACGTTTTTGTTTAATTGCTATTATAAATGCTGATAGCAAATAGTTGACTCAGACTCTTGTATCATAGGTTAATAACGAATCTGGACCTACACACAAAAAACGGGGAAGAAGAAGAACAAAAAGAAATTTCTTTTCAGAGAAAATAAGAGGAAGCATCCACAATTAAGTTGTATTATAGCGAAATACCCTTGACAGACAATTAGATTTTTAATGGATTTAAATTCTTGTTCATACTACACGCTTACGAGATTCGGTTGTTTAACTTTAAGCAGTAACTCCCCCAGAGTGTTTCACACCCGATTGTAAATATATCTGAAAACTGAAATTTTTTAAAATCTTAAAATCATAATCATTATTATATCTTCTGCAAGAGTGGACGATGAATCAATTATTTGATATTTATATATCTTTATTTTATAAGTATGAATTCAAAATTCCTCAATTTTTTTTTAAGGAATCCAGCTGAATCGACAGTTTGGTTCATGATTACAATGTTCAATCATAGAAAATAAAATAAAAAATATAGATCTAATTCACATTATACAAAATCGAGCCCAAAATTAACCATTTGATAGCAAGTCTGGTTCCGAGGGTCGCTAGACAGGTTTAGTATTGAATGCTGGGATCAAAGAGAAAGAGTTGACTCGGACTTCTGTACATACAAGACAGACTTTTGCATCACATTAAGTGAGACATGGACCCAAGATGGACGACATATAAAATTAAGGCAAAAGACCCGTTGTAATTTCTTTTTCTTCGTTTTTCTTCAAGGACCGGTTGTAATTTCTTGTACTCTCTCCGTTTTGAAATATAAGTCGTTTGACTTTTTTGCACGTATTTTTTGGTCTTTTGACCACATGTTTGAAATCATTCTTTTTGAAATTTTCTTTTTCTAAATAATAATATCAATCATATATTTTAATTCAAAAAAAAAAGAAAATCTCAAAAATAACCATTTTTAGCATTTGGTCAAAAGGTTTAAAAATGCGTGCTAAAAAATCAAACCGCTTATATTTCAAAACAGAGGGAATAATTTCCTGGGTCGGAAGAGGTATATTATTCCTATTAACGGACTCGATTTTGAATCCAAAACAAATTTAATCTCCTTGAAGTTAACTTGCATGCCGCTGCGTTTGATAACAGGCTGCCGTGGTTTAGAGTTTTTAAGAATTTGGATGTCCAAACCACAGAACCAGAGGGACCGCGAGTAAACTTAAAAAAATGTTTCTTATTTAAAATAAAGAAATAGACTACGAGTGAGAAGTAAATTAAATTTTGTAAATGAATAGACTGTTTGGGAAAGAAATAGAAGTTTTGAAGCAAAAGCTAGCTTTTTATAAATATTAATTCTGACTTTTTATACAAACGGATCAAAAAAAAGTAGAAAACAGCTTCTTATCAAAAAAAGCCGTAAATGTTGTTTGCCAAACAGGCACAAAGATTATTCGACTCGTAATTTACAGAGATTTCCTAAAATTCTCTCTGTTCTTAAAGTAGTCTTCATGAAAGTCCAAATTCTTTTATTTATTTTATCTGATTTGTTTTCTTCAACAATGTTCTTCTTCGAGGAAGTCTTTCTCCAATTTCGCTTGGGTTTGGTTTTTTTCCATAGATCTATATCATCGGAACTTCTGGTTTATTTTTTTTATTTGATTCAAGTGGAGCCTATTGGATACGAGAGTTAATAGTCTATTTTGTGGTTTTTTTTAGATCTAAATTTCTTTTTTAATTTGTTTTCAGTTTGCTTTTATTACGATTTTCGACTTGTATTTTCAGGTTGTTTTCTCTCATTGATGAGAGCTTTTTTTTGCTTCTAATTAATTGTGAGGAAGGTGTTGATTTGGTGATGAAAATTTGTACGGAATCACAATTCTGGTCGATAGCTCTATCAGTGATGAAGAAGGTACCACTAATTTAACAAGAATGCATGAAAGAGGTACATGTGTTTGTATATACGTTATCATCAAAATATAATTTCATTGTCTATTTATGATAACAAGCGATTGTAATTTATTATTTTTTCGACTCGATCATTGGTATAGATGACGTATGGCTTTTTATTATTAGATCAACACTTTTGTTTGTTTTTTTTTAAAGAATTTGGATGTCTTGCGTGAAACCAATCTAAAAATCATACTCTCTGAGTACAAATTACATATTTCTTTGAGTTTTTTTAAAAAGAAATTGATACATATTTGATTAAATATTATAAATTATTTATTTGTTATATGAAAAGATAAAAAATTAAACTACATGTCCTTCTCAGTTTTTTTAAAGCCAAATTGACCATTTTTTGATTAAATATTAAAAAATATTTATTTATTATTTTATATAGGGCTGAGCATTCGGTCGGTTCGGTTCAAAACCGAACCGAACCGAAAAAACCGAAAACCGGATTGAACTTTTTTTCGAAACAGAACCGAACCGAATTATTATTCTGAACCGAACCGAACAAACCGAATTATTTCGGTTCGGTTTCGATTTCGGTTTCGCTCTAAAAAACCGAAATTTTCAATCACATTTGGTGATCTCATCTCAAAAAATGGTGAAACCCTCTGCGAGCAAAGACATATCAGAGAGCTCAGACAAAGTAGTGTTAATAGTAGTAAACAAAACAACAAGATCCTGCAATTAACACCCAACACAATAACCATAGTACTCCCTGCTTTCCCAAGAGCAGGGCACTTAATGTCTCTGATCTATTCACACGCCTTTGAAAAAATCATCACTTTTTTGTGACTCCTTCAGACACACCACTACTGTTGGGGTCTTGAATGGAAGTGATTTTTGTGGCGTTTTGGAGTGATGGGGTTGAATATCGGGGGTGAGAGTAGAGATGATATTTGATGGGGTGATAAAGGGAGGGGAATGGGTAAGAGTAAAAAGGAATGTCAATCTGAAAATATACAGAAAAAGGTAGAAATAATATACATTATATATATTTATTTTATTTGTAATAAAAAATTTGGTTATTTCGGTTTAAACCGAAATATTATATTAAAAACCGAACCGATATTATTTTCGGTTCAAACCGAAAATCCGAATTAACCGAAATTCTGGAAAAAAATGAAACCGAACCGAACCGAAATTTTACAATTCGGTTCGGTTTTACGGTTTCGGTTCGGTTTTGCTCACCCCTAATTTTATAAAATAAAAAATTATATTTTAAAATAGATCATATGTATTTTTCAATGGTATAACTTTTTTATTTAATATAATTATAAAATACATATAGATTTCAGTCAAAATATATTCAATTGAAAAATCAAAAATCAAAAGAACATATATCATGAGACTGAAAGAAGAATATGTTATAACTTTTTATAACAAACTGTTTCTACCTATAAAAACTCGGCTGAAAAATCCAGCCAAAACAGCACATAAAACAAGTCAAATATACAGGTTTCTAAGCTAGAGCTTATCAAATTTTCCCAGCTGAATAAATACTCAAAAGGTCAGATAAACATTAAGTACTACTAGCATGTAAGAGTAGCAGTAAATAAAAGCAAGCTTTGGGACACATGCAAGTCTTACAAATTGACCAAATGGAGTTGTGTAGTTTAGCTCAAGTAGTTCCTTGAGATCACGCCAGGTGTGAATCTCCTCCGAGTCTACAGCCGTGGAGAAATCACAGCTGTTAAGAAGCCTAGTCTGGGTTGTATTACAGAAAAAAATTAACCGAATACAGAATATGCTCTTATTATGCCAACTTGAAAGTCTTCTCTAAGTATTATAAATATGCTCCACTCCTCTACTCCTTACATTCCATCCTCCATACTAGTACTCCTAGTCTCCTACAACACCTCTTTCCATACACATTTATGTTTGTGTATTCACTCTCTTCCTCATAACAGTTGTGTATTCACCAAGGTGAGTTCAAGTCATTTGTTGTTTTGCTTTTGTAATTTCATGTTCATGATCATGTTCATAAACATATTTGTCATAATGATATCCGCTCATGTGTGTTGATTTCTCGGCATTTTAGTATCTAAAAACGAGGGATATCCGTCAGACTAAGCGCCTGTTTGGAACCAGAAACAACTTCTACTTCTCACTTAGAAGCATTTTAAGAAACTGAGAATGCTAACTTTTCTCTTTCTTTTCCAAACACTTTGTTAACTTATTTATTTATCACTTCTACTCCACTTTTTATTTTAAACAAGAAGTCATTTTTTTTAAGTTTGACCAAACAGCTCTAAGGATGGTCGATAATCATGTATAGTATTTTTTGGTAGGATATGTTTGTTATTATGACGAAATATGTGTACGAGAAAGCTATCTGTTAGACTAAGTTACGACGAAAGAACATGTCTAACAGAGGTATAAGTTAGACTAACTCTCATATGTGATCATGCCTAAATCCTAATGTTTACTTTCCGAAACTTGCCATATTTTGCAGAAAGTAGTAGCGAATTTTAAAGTATGTTATGTTTTCTCGAAAAGTTCTACCTCGGACTTTCTGCTTTGATCTACTGATTAGTACTACCATCTTCTGTTTGTATTTCTTACCTTCTTTTCTTGTTACTTTAAAGGAGAACTCTGTTTTATCCTTCAACTTTTTGTACTTTGAATACTAGTTCAGAAGCTGTTTCATTGGAATCAGTTGACTTTTCAAAGTGCGTAGTATTTGTATATCTCAATCCTTGAACAACAAACGTTACAAACACTCTCCTCCAAACATATTTTAATCATCTTATCTTCCATGGGACCTTCGTTCACCAAACAAATAATAGAATAATTATTATTGATCCACTTTTGTCCTTTTTGGCTGATATTTAGTATTTACTTCATAAATGATACACACACATAGAATCTATATGATATAATAATCTTAAAATTTAATTTATATGATAACTGATAAGTAACTATATCCGATATATTAAATATTTTTTTAGTGAAAATAGTGTAGTTTTAAATTTTAATTATGTTACAAATAAAGTGAAAGACGGGGGAAGATCCAAAAGTCGAGAGTATCTCCGTTAGTTCTACTTTATGAAACAGCTGTCAGATATTGTGGCTTTAATTTAACGTGCATGAAAATATTTTATTACATATTTTTCCTAGTCATGTGACGTGAACTCGTTGGCTGTTTGAAAAATATAACCATAAATTAATATATATTCACATGTTCATCGAATATGTCATATTCAAGGTACACCATAGTCAGGAGTCACAATAGTAGTTAATTAATTAATGAATGGGACTCGCCGGGTCATATAAGCCGGCACAAAAGATGGACAAAATGTGATGCTTGTATATTTTTGTTACTCTGACCGTTCTACTGTCTTTCTTCACGATTTCGAAAAAATCGGGACTAAAATATGAAAATATTTTGTATGTTAACATTTGCTTCTTTTTTTTTTAGTAGTGTTTGAGGCTCTCAAAAGCAATGGCAAGAGATGAATTGAAAGTGCTTAATGCACTTGATGTGGCTAAAACACAATTGTATCACTTCACTGCAATTGTTATTGCTGGAATGGGATTTTTCACTGATGCATATGACTTGTTCTGCATCTCCCTTGTCACTAAGTTGCTAGGCCGAATTTACTACCACGTCGATGGAGATCTCAAGCCCGGAACGCTGCCTCCTGGTGTCGCGGCTTCAGTTAATGGTGTCGCGTTTGTTGGCACCATTGCAGGCCAGCTGTTTTTCGGATGGCTTGGAGACAAAATGGGGAGGAAAAGAGTCTATGGAATGACACTGATGATAATGGTCATTTGCTCAATTGCTTCTGGCCTTTCTTTTAGTGACAAACCGAAATCTGTTATGGCTACATTGTGTTTCTTCAGGTTTTGGTTAGGCTTTGGCATTGGTGGTGATTACCCTCTTTCTGCTACAATCATGTCTGAGTATGCTAACAAGAAGACGCGTGGAGCGTTTATTGCAGCTGTCTTTGCGATGCAGGGATTTGGGATTCTGGCAGGAGGTATTTTTGCAATTATTGTGTCTGCGTCGTTTCAGTCTAGTTTCCCAGCTCCAACATATGAAGAGAATCCTCTGGCCTCTACTGTTAAGCAAGCGGATTATGTGTGGAGGATTATTCTAATGTTTGGCGCTATTCCTGCTGGCATGACATACTATTGGCGCATGAAAATGCCTGAAACTGCACGTTACACGGCTCTAGTGGCGAAAAATGCAAAACAGGCTGCTACTGATATGTCCAAAGTGTTGCAGATGGAGATCGATGCAGAACCAGAGAAAGTTGATGAGGTAACCAAGAAACAATTTGGTTTGTTTAGCAGAGAATTTGCTAGACGCCATGGCCTTCATTTGCTTGGGACTACCAGTACATGGTTCTTGTTGGACATTGCTTTCTATAGTTCCAATCTTTTCCAGAAGGACATTTTCACCAATGTAGGATGGCTTCCTCCGGCCAAAACCATGAACGCGATTCATGAGGTTTACAAAATTGCAAGGGCTCAGACTCTTATTGCTCTCTTCAGCACTGTCCCTGGTTACTGGTTTACAGTGGCATTTATTGATAAGATAGGAAGATTCAAGATTCAGTTAATGGGCTTCTTCTTCATGACTGTGTTCATGTTTTCATTAGCTATTCCATATGATCACTGGAGTCAAAAAGGAAACCGAATTGGATTTGTGGTGCTGTACTCACTGACCTTTTTCTTCTCAAATTTTGGTCCTAATGCAACCACGTTTGTCGTTCCAGCTGAGATTTTCCCTGCACGACTGCGGTCTACTTGCCATGGTATATCAGCAGCATCTGGAAAAGCGGGGGCAATGGTAGGGGCATTCGGGTTTCTGTATGCATCTCAGAGCCAGGACAAGACCAAGACAGACAAAGGATATCCAGCAGGTATTGGAATGAAGAACTCCCTTATAGTTCTTGGTGTTGTCAATGCACTCGGCCTGTTGTTCACATTCTTGGTGCCCGAATCCAATGGAAAATCTTTGGAAGAACTGTCTCAAGAAAATGTAGAAGAAGAGGAGCCGGAGTCAAGGCCACAGCATAGCAGGACTGTCCCAGTTTAATCAAGTTATGTTTGCAGCTACTTAAAAGGGTGAAACTTCAACAAATATCTTAAGTAAAGATGAAATAATCTCTATGTAATTCTGTTGTACTATATTGTTGTAGTCTTTCTAATTAAACAGTACATGTTAAGTTTCAAATATACGAGAAGTTTTATGCATCATCCAGAATATACATCTATAAAGCTTTGAAATTATTACGCAGAAAAAGAAAAAGAATAAAGGAAACTAATCAATTGAATTAGCTATTGCAAACTCACAATTCACCAGTTTATAAGCAGCAGCTACGTAGACGGGGTAACTATAAGGGCATCCTGCTTTGTATTAGCAACTTAAAAAACAGATCAGATGAATGCAAATTACAGATGATATCCACCTACTGTTTCTGCTTACATTCTTCATGTCCAAATGAGGGGAAAACTATTCAAGGACATGTCGCGAGAAACGTAGAACATAGAGTTATCAGGACAGTTCCAGTTTATGTATGTTGTTATGCACAAACTTCGTCGATATGTGATCCTAATCACTACAAGCTCTGAAAAGAGAAAATAAGCTCTACATAGTATTACCAGATTATGATAACATTCACACTGTCGACGGCATAGAGACGACTGATACTCTCAAGTTACAGTGAATTTGAATCCCAGTAATATAAATAGTGAAGGAAATTGTAGATCAGAAGTTAAAGATTTCTATTTCAATAACCATTAATTCAGGAATCCCAGCACGAAAACCACGACCATATAAATGTTAGAATCACATCATCTATAAATTGACGTTAATCAAACATAATAACAAGCACGAAAGTAAAAGCACAATAATTAACGTGAAAATACATATGGAATTAATCCACTAAATATGAATGTATTACAAGATTGGAGTTCACTAGATATGAATGTATTATAAGATCGGAGTCGCTTCCTCACTCATCCCTCTTAAATAAAAACACCTCAACTTGATCACAAAAGTCTTCTTGTGTATCTTTGATCACACAACTCTCCAAATTTTGCAATACATTGAAACTTCTATAAATAACTATATTATCACTTCAATTATCATAAAAAATACCTCCTCAGATTAAAACTATTAACTTATTTAAAAATTCGGGACCGTACCCAATAATACAGCCTTGCTTCATGGGGATTCCGGTACAAAGCATCCATGTCTCTAGAAGTATCCTCACAATCATCCCAATCAAACGACCAAGCACGAAACCTCTCACTCGGCTTCATGACCCTCCTCTTGGGCTGATTTGAACCAAAACCATGTTGTTCTCTCATGCCATTCAAATCCTTTTCACAATTTTCGAGTTTCTCCGACCGTGACTTCTTTCGAGCACAATGTAGTTCATCTCGAACATCACTATCAAGCATTCTCTTCGAATTTTCGTTATGCTCATTATCAGTAACACGAACAAGATCATAATTACGCTCAAGTTTAATCCCTTGATCATCTAAACTAGCCATTATAAGTTATTATGCAAGGAAGAGGGTTTATGAATTGGAATAGATATATGACCTATATAAAGGCAGGCGGCGAGAACGATCGAACATGCAATATGATAACAAATTCTAAACAGAACCGGATTGATATCTGTTATTTTAATCCGCCATCCAGTCTAACTCCCTCAGTCCCATAATGGCTTGTTCGACTTTTTATGGTCAAATTGACCGAACTTTGACTACAAATTATATGTAATTCTCTTGTAATTTTAAAAATATAAAATATGCATAATAAAGTACGTAAAGTCTATTTTTAATGATGTAATTTTTATGATTGTTCTTAATCATATTATATATGTAATTTGTGGTCAAAGTTTGGTCAATTTGACCATAAAAAGTCAAACAAGCCAAGAATTATGGGACGGAGGGAGTAGTATTTATTCGTCATCTCGTCTAATAATATTTATTTTTAAATAAAAATAAATTAATAAATAAACTTATAAAAGATATTTATGATTTTTAATATATTTTAATTTAATATATAGGCACATTTATATCCATTTATATTTGATACAGAAATAACAATTTTTATATATTGCATACGAATTTTGATACATTAGAGGTAGGGGTGGCGATTTAAGGTAATAGGTCGGATTCGGGTCGTATTTATCTTATTCGGTCCAATTTTTGAGTCAACCCAAATCCGAAACAGGCTGAGAATTATCGGAACCTGAGTCTTCAATGCACTGAAAACCAATCTTTCTGTGCTTTGGCGATTTGTCCTTTCTGTAATACTGCAGTGGCTGTCTGGCTGCTACGGCAATGCAGCTTGCTGATCACACTGCAGAGATGTAGCAGGATATCAGAAATATCTTTAAGGGCCGCCTATTTAAGCACCACAGAAGGCCGTGTAAATTCATAAGCAGTTTAAGGCATTGCTCTATATTATGTGTCTGTTTACACCTACCTATCAGATATTGCTTCTTAATTTTGTGTCTGCGAGTCCAAGGAAAGAAATCAGAGTTAAGTTGCTAAAATGTCTAAAGATGGACTCGTCTCCGATTCTTCCTGTTAGGCAGAGAGCAGCCTCATCAAAAAAATGCGGTACTTGATACTCAGGTCTTGATTCAAGTAACAGAGTTCCCCAAAACCGAGCTCGTTCTTCCTAGAACCCTTTGCTAACAGCCCGTGGAGTGTTAGAGCTAGGCTAATAGTTTGTCCTGATCATTATAGCAGGAACAAATTGACTAGCTGGAACACTGTAATAAAAGCCACCACTGCTGAGATATCAAACAATACTTGAGGATAAATGAGAATTTCACAAAGAAACTGGGAATGGTAAACAGAACTATTTCCCATTGCATGCACATAAAAGGACTAAAGGAGACATTCTGTGTGGTGAGCTTGTAACATCAATATTCCGCCTAAAGAGAGAACCAATATAGGATGTGTTCACTTGGGTGAATGGAATGAATTGTGAACTATGTTTATATTCATGTAGACATACCTCCTTTGCTTCTTTCATATGTATCTTCACAAATATCATTCTAATCTAGCTATTAAATTAAATTAAATCTTCATCTTTCAAATTTTAGAATTATTTATGTAAAAATATAATAATTAAAGAAATGTTGCAGTCCAAGTAAAACCGACGATAATCGATCATCAAAAGATATAGATGTTCGAACATCAACTTCTTTTAATTAAAAAGATTTATATGTAAAGCTTGAAAGAGCAAGGAATACTTGATTGTCTACGAAGATTGGTCTATATTGCATCGTGGACGGGCCAGGGAAATCTAACATGTTTACATAAAGATATCAAAGGATTTATATTTAAAGCTAGAAAGAGCGAGGAATACTTAATTGTCTACCCAAGAATCAAGAGGTCCTTCTTTTCAGAGGGACCTCCAACAACTGAATATTACTTCCAGGTATTTATAAACAGCACAAGATTAACCATTTAGAAGAACCTTACTTTGCAGAGCTAAAAACTTTCACTGACATCCAATAAAAAACAATTAGGCCTTTCCTATCCTGTTATGTAAAGAAGTATCCTGTGAGTATAAATTCCTTCAATTTTCAACACGACAAATAATCTCAAGTTCAGTAATATTTGCAGTTGTAGCCAGTATGCACCTAATATTTTAACATTTGATGATATACAGATAAAAGATGTTAATACACCGATTAATTTGTTTTTAAAATGATCAGACATGTTACACATTATATTAGTAAAACGAATGTTCAGGTCTTTTACGCAGCAATGCAAGTTACAAATTGAGATCATATAACATCACAAACATATTAAATGTTTAGTACAAGGTGAAGCAATGACACTCATAGAGCATTGACGACATACTGACTAACTAGAATTTCAGCACAGAAAGCTACTATGTTAATTCACAAATCAGTACCCGCCTGTCGAGCAGAAATTCTTGACCATTTTTGGAGCTTCTAATCATAATTAAAAGTGCTGTCTTAATGTGCAAAGACTCTGTCATTGCGTCTCAGTGGTTTGTGAGGAACAGAACCAGGCTTGAATTTTGAAGCCTCGTGTCTTGACAATTCTGGTGGCACAGGACTGTTACTCTGAATAAGCATTTGCTTGAGGTCATAGAATACATCAGTGTCATGTATAGTCAAAAATGTTGTTGCGGTGCCTGTCTTTCCTGCACGCCCAGTTCTTCCAATACGATGCGTGTACTTTTGAATATTATCAGGCATATCATAATTAATGACATGGGCAACATCAGGTATATCAATACCTCTTCCTACCACATCAGTGGCAACCATGACATTGTATTTTTTTGTCCGAAAAGATTCCAAGCTGATGTCTCTCTTCTCCTGCAACTTGCCACCATGAATAGTTGTAACGCGATAGTGTGCCTTATCCAAAGCCCTGAAAAGTGTATCAGCAGACGTCCTAGCATTTACAAAGACAATTGCAGTCTTATCACCAAGTTCATCAAGAACCTTATGCAACCTAGACATTTTCTCAGATTCCTTTACCATTATTACATGTTGAGTAATGAGGTTTGTGGCCTTTCCAGTAGTCCCAACAGTAACAACAACAGGATTTCTCAGGTACTTCTTGGCAAGACGCTCAACAACAGGGGGCATGGTAGCACTAAACATATAAGTTGTGCGGTAAATTTTTTTCTCATCTAGTTCCTCATCCTCATTCCTTGGCTTAAAATTGGTTGACGGCATTGCATCCAGAACTCCTACAACTTGAGGTTCAAAACCCATGTCAATCATCCGATCGGCCTCATCAAGAACAACATAGTTGCACTGGTTTAAAACAATATATCGCCTCTCCAAACAATCAATAAGACGTCCTGGAGTACCAATCACAACCTCACACCCTTGCCTAATCTTAAACGCTTGCTCTTCAATGGACTGGCCACCAACAACAGAAACAACTCTAATGCCCAAAAAGTGAGCCAATTTTACAGTCTCATGTTCAATCTGCTGAGCAAGTTCTCGAGTAGGTGCCATCACAACAGCATATGGACCCTCGGCCTCATTCTCCTCACTAATTGGAGGTAGTCTAGCTATATAAGCCAACATGGGAATCACAAAAGCAGCCGTCTTCCCAGAACCTGTCTCAGCAACACCGATTACATCACGTTGCTGCAATCCAAGGGGAATAGCTGCCATCTGAATCGGAGAAGGGGTCTTGTACCCAACTCTTTTTACAGCCTTCAACAACTCATTACTCAACTTACTCTCATCCCAACTCCTCATTGGCTGAGTATTTCTAGAACCACCCTTATAAGAAATACCAAAATCTTCTCTAAAGATCCTCCAGTCTCTATCAGTCATCTCTCCCCGCCTCTTATCCGACCAATGTCGGTC
This sequence comes from Daucus carota subsp. sativus, assembly GCF_001625215.2. Classification (NCBI taxonomy): domain Eukaryota; kingdom Viridiplantae; phylum Streptophyta; class Magnoliopsida; order Apiales; family Apiaceae; genus Daucus; species Daucus carota. The sequence continues at coordinate 41,659,098 of NC_030389.2, forward strand.
CACCCTCATGTCAAATTCATCATAAAAACAATCAAAATCACCTTTCCTCTTAAGCTGATGTCCTGCATTACCCATCTCAGGCTTTTCCACCATACCTTCACGCCTCCTAATCGCGTCCCTTATCTCCTTCTTGGCAGCTTCTTTCTGCTCTCGACGATCAATCCCAGCAAGTAAACCACGACCATATAAAGGCCTTGCCTCATGGCGATTCTGGTACCAAGGATCAATGTTTCTAGAAGTATCCTCACAATCATCCCAATCACCAAACCTCTCCCTCGGCTTCTTGACCCTCCTCTTGGGCTTATTTGAACCAAAACCATATTGTTCTCTTATGCCATTCAAGTCTTTTTCACAATTTTCCGACCGGGACTTCTTTCGAACACAATGTAGTTCATCTGGAACATCACTATCAAGCATTCTCTTCCGAATTTTGTTATGGTCATCGTCATGAACACCACGCTCAAGTTTTGTGCGAAACACGGGTTTAATGAGAATCCCTTGATCATCTAAAATAGCCATTATAATTATTATGCAAGAAGAGGGTTTTGGGTTTATGAATCGGAATATGATGTATGACCTATATACAGGCAGGCGGCAACAAATACTAAACACAATCGAACATGCAATATTATTACAAATTCTAAATAGAACGGGATTGATATTTATCATTTTAATTTTCCGTTACGTCTAATATCAATATACTTATATAAAGGAGAAGCGAGGGGCGTGTAGGTGGCGCCTCTCACATCGCTCCGTTTTATTTTTCTAATTTGCTGGAATTTTTGGATGAAAAATATTAAAAATTAGAACTACCTTTTTTAGTTTCGGGTATATTAGAAGCAAGTTTCAGAATCTGATTTTGTTTCAATTTTGTTTCAGATTATTTATGGAATATAGTATCTTGAAAGTTTTAATCTGATTTTGTTTAAGATTATTCAATTATGGGAAAGACAGATTATTTATGGAATATAGTAGCTTGAAAATTTTAATCTGATTTTGTTCAGATTATTTAATTATGGGAAAGAGTAGCAAACAAGTCTCTCTCTACCTATAAATACCCGTATAGATCGTAGTATTTTGGATCATCAAAACACAACCTCCTCTCTCAGTACCACAAATCTACCCGATAGTTCTCTTACTCAGATTTTTAAAGGAGAAGCGAGGGGCGTGTAGGTGGTGCCTCTCACATCGCTCCGTTTTATTTTTTAATTTTCTGAAATTTTTGGATGAAAAATATCAAAAATTAGAAATACTTTTCTCTTGCTCGATTTTTAACTCGGAGGTGTCGTTATTCTGCAACGATAAGTGAAGGCTGTTACAGTAAAGGTTGTTGCAAGCAAATGTAGTTATAGACCGTTATATTAGAGTCGACAAATCCAAACACGGGAAAAGAATATAGTCTTGACAGGATATCGATGGTTGATGTCAATAAATTAACTATTAATGATGTATGTTTGTTGGTTATTCTTTTATAATATTTGTTTTGTTCATCGGACATGTTTGTTGTTGTTAATTTTTATATTATTTACTTTGTATACATGAAAAAATTATTCATGCATTATATGTTTGCTCCGTTCAAGCAACTTTTAAGAGGGTAGTTATATTTAAGTTAAATGTTTTTGTGCACAATCAATCTGAAAAAATTAGAGGAAGGTGACAATGTAAGAACATGATTACTTTTCCAAAAAAAATAAAATTTTAAGATTCGTCACGCTTTAAATTGTTATTTACGTGTATAAATTTATTGTCATTTTTTCACCATGAATTATAGTCCAATTTTGCAATTTTATATATTAGTATTTGTATTACATCAAGATTTTTATAATATTTAAATTTATTTAATCGTACAAATATTAACTTGAAACATTAATATACTTTTTATAGACAGTCATAAAATTATTTTATTCTATAAATATTAATATTGGATCATTAATATAATTTTTATAGGCCGCCGCAACGCGCGGATTCTCAACTAGTTAATATAAAAATAAATTAATAAATAAAGTTATTTTTTTTAGAGAAACTTATTTTCTTTTTTCTTAGAAAAGCTTATTTTTATATTATTCCCCATCCCGTCTAATAATATTGATATCGTTAGAAATATTTGCATTGATATCAGTAATATAACCGATATCATCCGTATATTCGAAATAAAAAAATATGAATTGTACCTGCATCAAATAATTTCGGATACGGACATGGATATAGGAAAATATGCATCCGTTAATAATTGGATACAGAAATAAATATTTATATATTTGATATACAATAATTTGCAGTTCTGAAATTATTATATATGTATTTATATATTTTTCAGAGATATATGTGGGTTTTTTAAAAATTATATGCATCTATACTATACTATAATAAACCAACATGGGTATAATTTGTAGTCCAAGATTTTAGTTATATTTTTTGGTTTGGTACTCTCCTTTTGGTACTACAATTCTACAAATCTGGAGTCTATTAGTATTATATTGTTAAACAGTTTCAAATTTTAAAAACACTCATAACAATCTATTATCATATAATATTTCATTAAAAATATTATAATGATGTTATAAATAAAATTATAAATATATAATTTTGAATATCTTCTTTTAAGAAGAACCTTCATATAACTCTTTTTAACTTTAACGTGTTCTATCTCAATATAAACACGAACCATTATATAACCTTTTGCAAGTCTAATCTTAAAAGTTATTGTTGTCAAAAAACCAAAATTACAAAATTATGTTGAAATTCGATTGATTTACTAAATCTTTCAAAGGTATTACACGATCGGCTATGTTCGGAAAAGATTTAAATTTTCTGATTTTTTTTTATTTTTAAATCTACGTTACTAAATTCGGATTAAATGTACTAAAATCCTGTGTGTGTATTAGGGTTTGTCCATTTTCAAGTAATCGGGTGAAAATATAGTCAGTTGAATAATATAATTTAATTAAAATTCAATCCGTTAATACTAAAATACTAATAAAATGATGTTAAAATTTAAATTATAAATAATAAATTATGAACTATATACCCGCCCGTGCTTCGCACGGGTTAAATGCTAGTATAATATAATAACGTAAAGTCTCATGGAGACCACTTTTATTGGAGACCGTGGAGACCACTTATGTTCTGCAATCAAAACACTATAAAATACAATATATTGTGAAGTATGTTTAACAAATATCATGTATTTATTAAAATTGTTGAACATCATCTATGTTTCATAAGTATATAATGTATGTTCTGCAAGTTGAACAATGTCCTACAAACTAAATATATTTCGTAGAATATAACATTTTGTAATGTTCTACATGCGAAATTTATATGATATTCAAGATTTTAAAGTGAAATAATGATTTTGTACAACATAATGTGCAAAACTATACGTTTTGCAATGTTTTTATGCAATATTTTACTTGCAGAACATAAGTGATCTCCCCGGTCTCCAATAAAAGTGGTCTCCATAGAACTTTTCTATAATAATATATTAGAAGAAAGTTCTATGGAGACTATATTTTTTGGAGACTTTGAAGACTTAATAACAACCATCCATTTCTTACACATCCAAGGGCTGTAGATATTTGTCCTGCACATACTTTCGTTTTCTCTCCCTATTCTGTCATGCACTTCTAAATCGGTGAACAATAAGCAGTACTTCTAAATCCTGCATAACATAAAATAATAATTCCATAATATTGGCGTTCAATCACCGAAATCCTAACAAATAAAAATAATAATTGCATATAAAACAAAGATGTAGTTGGACATTGCTATGATTGGCACTGAACTCATTGCCATTGTCCTGCAACGAACTGAATTTGTTGCAAGACAAAATAACACTTAGATATATCACAAATATGCGAGAAAAATTATTAATATTACATTACTAGAAATGCAGGACAAGAATAGTGTAAATTATTAAGATAGTTTGAATTACAACTAAAACAAAAAATGCAGGACAAGAATAGTGTAGATTATTAATATTATGTTACTAGAAATGCAGGACAAGAAATGCAAGATAAAAATTATTTAATCATGTCCATTAATTGTCATATTATTTTAACGGTAGATCTTGTAGTCTCTATGGACTCCAAAATTTTTGGTCTCCATTGAGCGCAACTCATTTAATATATTATATTATAAATATTTCATATTTTAAATATTATTTCAACATATAAAATTATTAAACTTGATACTTTATCAGATTCAGATATAATTTGGATAACATTATTTATCAGATTAGGATTTGAAAAAAAATTTCATTAAATATTACTCCCTCCGTCCCTCTGGATTATATACGTTTGTATTGGACACGGAGATTAAAAAAAGTGTATAAAGTAATGTAAAGTAATGGGAAAGAGAAAGAAAAGTAGGTAAGTGGTGGGACCCACAAATATTTAAGTGATAGATTTGAAAAAGTAGATGAAGTTAGTGGGTGGGTGAGATTTTTATATTATAAATATTTACTATTTTGGGAAAGTTCTGGAATGTATAGAATTGAATGGGACATCTCGAAAAGGAAAGTGTATAGAAATCAAAGGGACGTAGGGAGTATTGAATTAGATACGAATTTAGATTTCCGAATTTAAACGGCATATCCGGATTCGAATTATCCGTTTAGGAGTGTTAACCTTATAAGATTTTGCACGAATAACATATTTATCCAACAAATCTTACGCGAGCGTATTAATCCGGATTTTAATTTTAATGGATTAATAGTGATACATGAATTTGAAGGGGTCGGATTGTCTTACTAGGTCAAGTTTTGTGTCAACTCGTACTCAAAATGAGTTAAAAAATTCAATTTGAATTCGAAAGGGTCAGATTGTGTTGAATTTTTATATAATTTCTATAAAATATAATTGATTTATATAAAATTACCAATTTTTAAATTAATGGTAAAAATATCGTTCTATTACTTTTTTGAAAACGGATAATCCGATTTATCTATATTTGATATCTATAATTATCTAACGGAAATAATTGCCAATGAAATGATGGCATTCATAACGGCGATGTTAAACAGACGTTACTATACTTGGATATGAAAGTGCGGTGTCGTATATGATAAGAATTTTAAGATTAAAATAATATAATTTTGAAATTGTTATCCATTATTAAAAATGGTTATCGTAGTTAGTTATGAGTAGCGGCCTTTTTAATTAATTGAAATAATAATCTTCATATGAAACCCATTTCAAAGATGTATATGTTAATATAATTATATTTTTTATTTCTCCACCATAATTTTGAGATATCATCATATTTTAATGAATGTTAAATAATTTTAATTGAATGTCATAAAATCAATACACTTATATAAAGGAGAAGCGAGGGGCGTGTATGTGGCGCCTCTCATATTGTTCTGTTCAATTTTTCTAATTTTTTGGAATTTTTGGATGAAAAATATCAAAAATTAAAATTACCTTTTTTAGTTTTGGATATATTAGAAGTAAGTTTCAGAATCTGATTTTGTTTTATATTATTTATGGAATATAGTAGCTTAAAAATTTTAATCTGATTTTGTTTCAGATTGTTTAATTATGGGAAAGAGTAGCACACAAGTATCTCTGCACCTATAAATACCCGTATAGATTGTCGGGTTTTGGATTATTAAAACACAACCTCCTCTCTTTCAATACGGCAACCTAGCCACCTCTATAGTTCTCTTGCTCGATTTCTAACTCGGTGGTGTCGTTCTTCTGCGACGATAAGTGAAGCTGTTTATACAGTATTAAAAAAAATAAAAGTTGTTGCAAGCAAAGGTAGTTATAGAGTGTTATGTGGAAGTCGACAAATCCAAATACCGGAAAAGAAAATAGTATTGACATGATATTTATGGACGATATCAATAAATCAACTATTAGTGATGTATGTTTGTTGTTTTTCTTATAATATTTGTTTTGTTCATCGGACATGTTTGTTGTTGTTAATTTTTATATAATTTACTCTGTATACAGGAAAAATTTATTCATGCATTATCTGTTTGCTCCGTTCAACCAACTTTTAAGTGGAGGCTGTATAAAAGTTGTTACAAGCAAGGGTAGTTATAGACCACTATCTCACGGATTTAAGTTAGATGTTTTTGTGCACAACCAATCAAAAAATATTAGAGGAGGGTGATAATGTATGAACATGATTACTTTTCAAAAAAAAAAAACATAAATAAAATTAAGATTCATCGTACTTTGAATTGTTAATTACGTGTATAAATATATTTTCATTTTTTCACCATGAATTATAGTCCAATTTTGCAATTTTATATATTGTTATTGGTATTACATTAAGAATTTTATAATATAAAATTTATTTTATCCTAAAAATATTAATTTTGAATCATTAATATACTTTTTATAAACAGCCACAAAATTATTTTATTCAACAAATATTAATACTAAATTATTAATATAATATTTATACGCCGCCGCAACGCGCGGTTTCTCAACTAGTTTTGATAAATTTGAAATATTGATTCCAATTTAACTCATCACGAAATGGTACGTATTCCCAAATAATTTAACCATATGAAATATCTTCAATATTTTAGAGAAGTGTATTTAATTGGGATGTTTTTTTTTTTAAAAAGTCATTTATGAAATTCGAGGGTATTTAATTCGGATTTTAAAAATTATATTAATTTTTTTGGATATTCAATTAGAGCCTTATATTTTCCTACAAAATCTTATGGTATTTAATTGAGATTATTTAAAATTTATTAAGATCTGATGATATTCAAATACCGATAGATTTTTTTGGATTTCATAAAATAATAGATTTTATGGCATTATCATGTGTATTTTAATATATTTGAAACTTCTCCAAAATCCACGAGATTTTAAAGTATTGTCCCTAAATTTTAAAGACCATCATCAATTCTATGATATTTTATTAAAATTCGTATGAAATCAAAAAGCAGATACAATCCATTAAAATCCACATACTAAATAATATCCGTTAAAATCTCAGTTGAATATATCTCTTTAATACATTCATATATGTTGATACAATAATATTATAATTTGTTGCCAACATCTAAAAATAATATTTTACTCTACCTTTTCGATAATAACAAAGTTCCAGATAAGATTACGATACAGAGGAAACGACATCTGTAGAATTAATAATCCCATAAAATCTTAAAAAATGAAATCTTTGTATTCAGCTTTTTCATATAACCATTCAAATGATAGAATATTGACCAAACACACATACATACATGTGCATCAACTATATAAATACACACCCCCACAAAAGAGAGACCGTCACATGAGTTGTATTCAAGAAAGATGGGGAGAGCTCCTTGCTGTGAGAAGATGGGACTGAAGAAAGGCCCATGGAGTAGTGAAGAAGACCAAATTCTCATCTCTTTTATTCAACAAAATGGTCATGGAAACTGGAGGGCTCTTCCTAAACTAGCTGGTAATTGTTAACTATTTTCCGAACTCTTTGTAGATTTATTTCCTACAAATACTAATCCACCATAAAGGACTAATCATTTTAAATTTTTATTTATTTTTTGAATCAGGGCTGTTAAGGTGTGGGAAGAGTTGCAGGCTGAGATGGATCAACTATTTGCGACCAGATATTAAAAGGGGAAATTTTAGCAAAGAAGAGGAAGAGACCATCATTGAACTGCATCAGAAGCTTGGTAACAAGTGAGTTAGTATAATCTAGTTTTTGTTATTACCACTTACTATATTATATTAGATATACATTACCTTAATGAGTTTTAAGATATTAACATGAATAATGTTTAATTTTGTGGATAGATTACCATTTTTGTGTCTTAGTTTTTTAAAACAAAAATAAATTTTAGAATGTAAAAGTAAGTATTTTGTTGGTACAAAGGTAAAATTATTATAAATACAGAGTGTTAAAATTCATGATTTTCACATACCAAAGCCCAAGGAATAAAAAGGTGGCATATTCTATCTATCTATCTGGAGTCATCAAGAGTCACAAATATGTACAGATTTGTCACATAGTCACATAGATAATAAATCTCAATTTATATAATACTTTTTTGCTAAATCCTAGTTTATATGCTTCATTTGAAGACACTTGGAAATTTGAAATATGTGTATATAGAGAGGATCTTTGGACTGAGGATCAAATAACAAATTCAGGTGCTCACATGACACTCTTGTATTACTATATAAAATAATTCTTGAAAGCTGAGTCTGAATATTGAATTCTGCAGTTGCCAATTTGGGTTGCATGGATTTTGTTTGGCATTTTGTCTTGTTCAATATGGGTGGAATTCGAGATGTTATGAAATCAATAATGTACAACAGTAGTGGTAGTACCGGTATACATCACCGTGTCATAGTTGTCATGTATATTTTGTCAAATATATGTAGTATTATTACTCCGTTTTGACAAAAACACACATCTTAGGAAAATGAAAATGTTAGTTGCAGAGTAATTTGTTTCACTGATTACCCCTCATAATATCTTTCACATAAGTTGATTAAGTAGAGTTGTTTATATGTTTTAATTAGTCAAATATTAGAAATCGCAAGGAAAGGATAATTCTTAGAAAAAAAATCTCAAAATGCTGTTTTGAAAATGAGAAAGACAACTATTTAGGGACAATTTTTTCCGAGAAAGGACAATCAAAAGTGGACGGAGGGAGAAGTTTATAGTTTAATGATGTAGCCCTTTTACGAATCTATTCAAAGAGTTTTCAAACTAGTACTCTGGGTTTGTTCTTCTTGACAAAGATCTTGATAGTATATCTATTTGTGTAGATAGTAAATAATAAGAGTACCAGGGTTAGCATTATAATTCAGAACGGTAGGCAATTGATATTTGCACTAACTAGATGGTCGAGTAGAACGACAATTTAAAGAGTTCTGCTTTAGTGATGTTATTAGTGTATTGTGTATAAAGTAACAAAACTGTTCTGTTGTTTTACCCTCAAATTTACAGAGCTTTCAGGTTGAATCATAAACAGTATCTCTTTAGGCTTTTGTGCCACAATACTTAACTTATTTTACCGTCCACTATCATTAAACTATACAGTTTAGGCCCTCGTGTTGTTATCTTATACATATAATTTTGGTTTTTTGCTAGATGGGCAGCAATTGCTGCGAAACTACCGGGGAGAACAGACAATGAAATTAAAAATGTCTGGCATACTCACTTGAAGAAAAAGCTCAAAAACTATGATCAGGTCAAAAATGAGTCGAATGTTAAAATGCAAGTGGAATCTGAGAATCGGAGGAATAGCCCACAACATTCGACTAGTGAACTATCCTCGGTCACAGACTCATCAGCCAAGGCTAAGTGTGTCATTAAGTCGGAACAAAATACAGAGTTGTCAGAGAGCTCAAAAATTCCAGAAATCGACGCAAGTTTTTGGTCCGAAGAATTCACCATAAATAATCAAGATAAAGGGGTCCCGGGGATTATCGAGGAGTTTCAGGAAAGTGGCAATGTAGATGCTGAAATGGACTTTTGGTGCAATCTTTTCAGTGGAGCTGAGGATTTTAAAGACTTGCCAGAGTTTTAAGGAAGCAGTACTAGAAAAGTAGAAGTTGAGAATTTTCTATGTGATGTATGGCCTTCTTAATTGACTTTTAAACAAATTAGACATTTTAAAGGTGTTCATTGGAAAAAAGTTAGCATGATGCACTGAACTAGAAAATTATAAAGCCAGGGTAGTGATTTTGAATTGCTTTCTATTTCTGTAGTGCTTTTATTTGTGGTGATGTGAACTGTGAAGTTAGAAAAGCTGAATGCATTGTATTGACTAGCTGGTTCGGCTTCATATTGAGGAAAAAACCGAGGAAAGTTATTATGTGCATGTCACTGTTCTATTGATCCATCCAATTTAAGAGTAGTGTTCAGTGGATCTAGAATTTGGAAAAGGAGTCTTAATTATTGTTGAAAAAAATCTCAAATATTAATAATTCTAGATGTCATACATTATCAAATCTATTATTAAAAATTATTAAAAAAATTTAAGAAGTGCCTAATATATAATTTTAATTTTATTATTAAAAATTTGTTTTTCCAAGTCAGGAGTGCTTAAGGCCCGAAAAAGTTAGGATGCACACTTCATCCCTCATTTTTAAGGATTGTGAAGCCATTCCTCATACTATTTTGAGAAATAAAATATTCACTTCTTTTCTTTTTCCCACTATTTCCCTCTTTTCTCTCTCTTATTATAAGTTGAATATAATATTATAATAATAATGGAGAATGTATATAGGTAATATTGTTGGAGTTACTATTCAATACAACGTAGTAATCCCTTAAAAGATACATATTCTATTACTCCATCTATGCCACCAGGTTTTTTACGCTATTTTTTGACACACATTTTTAGGCTCCTATAAGATATAGTTCTATAATGTTTTTTATTTTTAAAAAAAATCCTGAAAAAAAGTCAGACGTTTAAATTTTTATTCAGAAAAAAAAATTAAAAAAAAGTTATTGAACTATATTTTATAAGAGTCTCAAAATGCGTGCAAACACTGAACATAAACATCCTGATGGAACGGAGGGAATATATATTTAGAGAATCGGTTAGGAATCTGGCCGAGATGTTCTGGCAGACCTGCTACATGAAACTGCATGACACGAGTACCAAACAAATTCTGTGAGAAAAGCTTCCATGTGGGCTTAAATTATCCGTTCCAAATTGCAAATTGCATTAACGGGCATGTTGGGCCTTTTATGGTGGAAAAGATTTTTCAAAGGGAAAACCTTATATTACATGATATTAACGGGATGCATTTGATTGAGATTTTAATACATTATTTTTAATGTATAAATTTTAATAGATTATATGTGATTTTGATTTTGTGTGGATTCTTGATAAAATATCGTAGAGTTGATGTGATTTAAGCAACATGCTTCAAAATATCATTGATTTTGGTGGAATTTCAAAAACTTAAAATACATTAAAAAAATGTCACAAAATCTATCATTTTATGAAATCCAGAAAACTCCATCAGCATTCGAATACCATCGGATTTTAATTGATTCCAAAAAATACCAATTGAATACCATCGGATTTTAAAACATAATTTAAAATCCCAATTGAATACCACTAGATTTGTAGCATAATTTAAAGGGAAATTCTGAATGGTACACTTCTAGTTTTGGCTTTTCCAAATGGTACGCAAAATGTTTTTGGCTTCTCAGTGGTACACGTACACTATTCAAACGTTCTGCGCCATACCCCTCCCGTTAACACCTGTTAAATAAACGTTAAGTTCTCCTTAATTAAAATTAATAAAAAACTTTAAAACATAAGAAATTACAGCAGACTCGGGTTAATAGTCGGGTTAGGTAAAAAAGAGGGCTTAGGTAAAAATTGTGCATAACGGTCGACTACAACAACAGCAAGGGTTTGTACAAGCGAGAGCTTTCCGTATCAATCAGGAGTGCATATTCGATTCTTCATCTTCTCAATCTGCGATTCATCTTCAACTGAGGTATATTTCGTTTTCTCCGTCTTCAGCTTCACTTGCATTTCGTTGTTCGTATGTTTGTTGGTTTTTGTGTGTATGTATATATAGGGCGCATGCATAATTTACTGTATGTATACACTGTTGTACGTGTATTGTTGTTTGTATTGCTATTTCTTAAAGTAATGTACTGTCCTGTGTAGTCATGTATGTATGTTTTTGTTGAATGTTTGAGTTTGTTTTGTACTGTAGAATGGGTGATCATAAGATTGTGACGTTTAATTGGAGGGATAGCAATATAGATATTAAGGTCGAAATAGATAAATGCACGTTGTTGGACCTAATTATGGAGTATGAAGATGAGGCTAAAAGAAGGGGTATTCACTTAGATTTTGGTTATCCAACCTTTGCGTATGCCTGGAATATGAAACACAAATGGTTAGAGAATGATGCCCATCTGATGCAAATGTTCGAAAGGTTTAAAGACAGTACTGAGATTATGATATGGGTTGGGACAAAGATGCAACCCACTCCCCTGTACAAGCTGGTTATGAATCTGAGAAGGCAAAATGAGCATAAGAAGACTGTTGAGGTTGATGGTAATGCAGAAAATGAGGATGAGAATGACACTGAAGATGAATTTGACGTGTCTTTGAATGATCTTGAGGACACCTCAGTGAAACCATCCACAAGTAACCCAAAACAGAAGCCAAAGACTAAAGCCAAACCTAAACCTATAGCTAAGCCAAAGACTAAAGCCAAACCCAAACCTAAGCCTAAGCCAAAGACTAAAACCACAATCACACCTAATATCCTACCCTCACCTCCTATCTCACCTAATACAGCCTTCAAGAATTTGAAGAATTTGAAGAATTTGAAGACCTTGCTTGAAGGTACATTTATACTTGTTTTTTCATTCAGATTTGGTTTTCATTGCCTGCAAACATGTTCTAACTTTGTCTCTTTTTTTTGTTTAGGGATTAGGAGAGTTTGCATGGTGAGAATGGCAACTAGACAGCAAGCTGCAAGTACTTGGCATGATGATGACCTCTGTCCAAAGATTGTCAAGATTTTGAAAGTTATAAGCAAGGAGACAATCAGTTGCAAAGCTTACATGTCAAAACCTGGAGAATATGAGATCCATGAGGGTACATCTCAATTTCCTTTATCTTTGAACTCAAAAATTTGTTCTTGTGGTGCTTGGCAGTTGTCTGGAATACCATGTAGGCATGCCATTAGAGCAATGTTGCACGCTAAAATCGATCCCCACAAGGTAGTAAGCACATGGTATTCAGTGAAGACATATAAGCAGGCCTACAGTTTTGGCATCAATCCAATACCTGACAAAGATCAGTGGCCATCATTTGAAGACATTCCTACTATTAAACCACCAACACTCAAAAGAGGTGTTGGCAGACCTTGCAGAAATAGAAAAAGAGAGGAAGGGGAAGATCAAAAAGGCAAGAGAGCCAAAACAGTAAAGTGCACTAAATGTGACTGTTATGGTCACAATTCAAGGACCTGCAGAGGAGGCCTTACTGCTAAACAAAGGAAGGAAGCACAAGAAAAGGGTGAACCTGTGGTGATAAGAAATCCAAGAGTGAGAGACCAATCCAATGCAGCAAAGGCAGCAGCTAAGGCAGCAAAGGAAGCATCTAAATCATCACAGGCTACTGAGATTAACATTTCTCAGCCTGCTTCATCTAATATTTAAGAACATTAATGCATTCTGTTTTTTGGTTGGTGTGTTTAGAAAGTTTATTATGATGTTCAGACCTGAACTCTTGTTGCTTCTACTTGGATCGTGTTGGAATTTTTAAATTAGTGTCTATGAATCTTTTTGGATCATTTTTACTGTTTTGTTGGCTGGTTTTTACATTTCTTATCAAGTTTGTACTGTTTTTATGGAAAAATTAACGTTTGGTTAACAGCTGTTGACGGGAGGTGTATAGCAAAGAAAGGTAGAATAGTACGAGTGTACCACTGAGAAGCCAAAAACATTTTGCGTACCATTTGGAAAAGCCAAAACTAGAAGTGTACCATTGAGAATTTCCCTAATTTAAAATCTCAATTGAATACCTCAAGATTATAATTGATTTCAAACAATCTGAATCGAATACTCTCAAATTTAATGAATGAAAAAGATATTTTAAAATCCCAATCCAATACACCTTCTAAGTATTTTATATATGTTTAACATATTTTATTCATAAAAATAGAATATTCATTTATATAAAAATATTGGTCTCCGCCCCACTCTATATATTTATATATTTTATTAAAATTAATTAACTTACTTTGAAAGATTAAGATAAACCAAGACACCAGTATCGTCGGGCTAAGTATCAACACCGCGTTTGTTTGTTCAACTAATTACAATAAATTAAACATTATTGTAATACCGGTGTAATCGACAAAGTCTCGAAGAAATTCAATGTTTGTAGTAATCATCACCCCACACGCTCAGAAACGTAAGCATCTCTTCTTGAAGAAGAAAAAGAGTTAGACACACCCACTTAATTTATTTCCACAAAAACACCCTCTTTCTTCTTCACTTTCCTCAATTCATACATAAATATACAAACATATCATACACATTACACTTTATTCAAATGGGTCAACAGCCATCCAAAGATGAGTTGCTCTACCAGCAGGTGAATTCTGGGAATATTGAAGGTGTCAGAGCTCTTCGGAATGATGGGGCTGGGCTTGAGGTGATTTCTTTGCGATTCTTGGCTCTTGTTGATTTGTTTTGCTTTGCTTTTGTGTAATGGGTTTTGGCTGAAGTGTTGTTTGGGTTCTTGTGGAGTTATGTTTGGGTGTTAATTGGATGAAAAGTGTGGAACTTGGGGGATTTTGATGTTTTTTCTAGCTTGTTTTTGTCAAAGTTTTGATTTTTAATTTTGGGTGTGAAATTGATTGATTGATTATGATTTGATAGGTGCATGTTCTTTTCTTACAGTTAGTTGCTTTTGTTTTCTATTCTCTGTGTTATGAAGTTTGAATTTGATTTTTATTTGGGTTATTTTTAGAGTAATATGTGTGTGTTAATTGGATGGGAAATTTGTTACTTGGTGCACTTGTTATGTGGAAGTTGTGGAATTGTGATTCTTTTTGCTTGTGTTTGATTAAGATTTTGATTTTTATGCTTTATGTTGAAGTAAACAAGATATTTTGGTTGTGATCTGTAGGGCAATGTTTTTATTTATTTATTTGGTAAGTATAGTTTGATTGGTTTGGTTGCAGTGGTTGGATAAAGAATTGAAAACTCCACTTATGGTAGCTTGCCTCAATCCAGAGCTTCGCAATGTTGCCAAGACATTGATTGAGTTGGGTGCCAATGTTAATGCTTATCGTCCTGGTAATCCCTCTTGCCCTTGACCTCTCCTGATTGTATTTACTGTTTCATAAGTTCTTGAAATTCAAATAACATCGTTAATCTATTTCAACAACTTCACGCTTCGGATTTCTTTGATTGGTGTTCTTTTGAGAAGTCTTTCTCTGGGTTGGAGGGTTGCGACTTGCATGTTCTACACATAGAATGTGTTTGCTTAAATACAAACTAAATTAGCCTACAAACTACAATCTGGTGATTTTGTTGTTAGAAAACTGGTAATTAGTACTTTATATTTCTGTGATTGGCCATTTGTGGTACGGTGTTGTGGCAATAACTTGCTAGTACTCTGTGTTTTGGGGGGATGGTGATATGTAGTTCTCTCACCTGTTATTTTCATTAGTCCTAGTTTGTAGATTTGTTGGCTAAGCTGTCCTCAATTTTACGACCTTGGTATTTTCATGTTGCATATGACTTATTTAACTAATGCTTTTATTTTATTAAAATATTGGTATAAAAATGTTTAGGGCGTCAGGCTGGGACACCTCTGCACCATGCTGCTAAAAGAGGTCTTGAACAGACTGTGAAATTGCTGCTTTCAAGTGGAGGTTAGTGAATTGCAGCTATGAGTTATATAGGATAGTTTTTCATGGGCCTCAAACTGACAGGAACCCTTTCTTTACAAATTAATTAATTCTTGTTGAATCTTTGCAGCAAATGCTCTGGTGATGAATGATGACTGTCAAACACCACTTGATGTTGCTCGGGTTAAAGGGTGGGGCAACGTGGTTCGCGCAATTGAGGTACTTGTCCATGATTTAAATGAATTTACCATTTTTTTGGTGTGTAAGAATAACTATTATATCTTCTAGATTTTCATTAATGTTTACTCTGTTTTTTTTTTTCCGTTTTCAGGCCCATACTTGCTTATTTTCTGGTTGGATGCGAGAGTTTTATGGGCCAGGCTTTCTTGAGCTACTTGCTCCGCAACTGCTTACACGAAAAGTGTGCGTATAAATTTATTTTTTGGTTATGTGGATATGCTCATAAACTTCATATACATGTAGAGTAAACTTAAAGTGATTGAACAACTATCCCCAGCCTAGTGTCGTTGTAACAGGTTACTCAGTTGAACACCTGGGCGTGTTTGCAGGCTAAATGCCTTTAAAATATTTGGATGTAGAGAACCTTTTACTGTCGAAGTAAGGTTGAGGCGGACCTAAATATATTTTTAAAAACGCTAGTATTTCTCAAATGTATGAGGCAGTTGCCCACGCTTCATCATTGAAACAAAGTTTTGTTATGGAGTCGCTCCACGGTAACCTTAAAACTGACCTCGAAATGAAAACTAATTTGAATAAAGCTTACTAAATTTCATTTAGTCTGTTAATTTTTCATCATTTCCCATCTGTTCGTACTGAGAAATACTGAACTTTATTATAGAACCCTGCTCTTGTAAAACATGGACAACTGCCCTTTTAGATTCCTCCTAGGAAAAGACAAGAATAACCACCGTAAATGGAACGACAATCATATCCAGCATCAGCCTAGTATCATGTGCATATAGGTGGCTTGAATAAATCAAAGATTGGACTTCAGTGATGGCATGGATCGTTGACCATAGAACTTAATAGGCCTCGATCTCATCTTCACTTCAACCCCAAAAAATTACTGGTTAACATGAAACTCCCTCTTCTATTTACCTCTGGCCTGTACAAACTCTGTGCTTCAAAATAGCTTCTCAAATTTAGCACCTTGTTATCCTTGCTCCTTGCATTATGCTTTGAACTCAGACCTCACTGTTGTGTGATATGCTTCGAATGTAAAGAAAATACTTCTGTCAAAATAGAAAGAATTTTCTAATTATTTGTGTCATTGCTGATTAAAGCCAACCTTTTTTTCTCCTTGCCAAGAAGTAGTTCCTTTTATTACTTCTACACATATGCACATAAGATATACAAAATCTCAAGGTTCTAGGCTGCTAGAAGTTTCTTGTTGACTACTTTTTGGTAGGGAGAGGATTAATTGGAGTATAACTAAGTTACAACAAAGTAATTTGAGTCCAAACACAATTAAGGGTGCTAGGAGGGCAAAGGCTTACTTTGAGAATTAGAAGAATGTACTGTAGTTGCAAAACCACAACAGCGCGTTAGCTCACCATTGTTAATCTTATTACCATATTTGCAGATGGGTCGTTGTTTTACCATGTGGTTCTCGTAATCCCTTGGGACCGTTTAGGTTGGAGCTCGCGATATACACTAATCCACAGGTACTTGAAGAACTCCTATGCATTGTGTTGCTTGAGATAATAATTTATAGTCTTTTTTTTTGTGGGTAGAGTTTTATATTATTCTATATTTCTGAATAATATCTTTAATTGCTTGGCTAAAGGTTTTATTTTTGTTATGTTTGTTATCATTCTCCTGAGTCTTGATAAGCCAGATGCCAAATCTGAGTAGCCTGAGACATTAACGCTTTTTAGAGCTGTATATTACTGTTTCCTCCATTAACATGCGGAATGATATGGATAAGTTGGCTAATTTGGAATTACCATCAAAATTTATAGTTAAGGCGAAAGTTTACTCGGGGGAATTCTATATCATGGAAATTTTTATTGATAATCAGACAACTTTGTATATTTGTCGAAATGTATCCACCTTTGGGTTTTTTTCCTAGAAGTCATCCAAATTTTAGGGCAAACTTTTACCGATAATCAGACAGTGTTTTATATTTGTTGAAATGGTCTTGACTTCGGAAATTTTCCAGAAAGTCATTTAAGCTTAATTATTTGGCCATTTGTATCCCTTTCTGTGTTATGATTATGTATGTGGTCATCACAATTTATTTTTTTGTAAAGCCCGTCTCGATCTTGCGTATACATGTTAGTAGCTCCAGTGAGATACTATAATTTCTGTTATATTCATCATTTGCATTATGACTCCTGTATTTTGTGTGAGTAATTAATCATTTGAACCTCAAAAACACTTTTCAACAATCAGGATGCCAAACCTCGTACAATTATTGCACTATGGAAGGCCAATCTGGAGGAGCTAAATTTAAATCAGGCAGATCCTGCAGTGGTTATTTCTGATATATCCAACAGTAAGTATTTTTAAATATTATTCGGTGTATATATGATTTGTTTCTCTGTACATAATTATTATTACACATATGTACAAGCATATATCTTAACTGTTATTGTGTCTTCATGAATAGTACCAAGGCGCTGGAGACGAAGGAGAGGTCTCTTGGCCTCACAAGAGGCAAGATGTAGACCTCATGGATTTAGGCGTAAGTATATTGAGTTTTAGAGTGCATAACTTAAAAAAATGGAAGGAAAAAAAAAATACTTCTGGTCTTTAGGCACAACTATTGTATTTTATAGGTGACATAAACAATGAAGCAGTGAGCCATGTGTGTGTTGTAAGGCATATCACTGATGACTTATGCAAAGGCCAAATGCTTGTTCCTTCTGTTAGAATACTCCTAGCTGCCTCGAACCATATTTTTAAAATGCCATCAATCAAATGTCTGAAATTTTTCTCCAGACGTAACTTGGTGTATGATAAGAAAGAAAATAAGATATAAAGCAACCGGGGCTTATTGGAGAGGCCTTAATAAACATTAGTTCTGGGGACCATACCATACTCGCGATTTTGAAGATTTTAGGAGAGCTTGATTTTAACATGTCTAAGAGCGAGCTTCCACAATATGGATTGATACTATCAAGCTTCTAGTCTATATTAAGTTATTATAATTATTCAATAGTTGTACAGCAGAGAAACAACTATATATTTGTATACATATACACTTAGTCCTGCTTTTATCATCTCTCGTTGTTAAATATATGTGCTTGCCTGCTTCCTTACAGAGTCTCGGATCAAACTTGCCCCTGCTAAAATCGGTGACAGACATCAGTTGCAGTGGTTCAGCAATGCATGTAAAGGAATTCCTCAGGTACAACCATCATTATTCATTAGTATCCTTGCAGTTTCTAGTTACTTGAGCATTGTAGATTTGTAGAGGTAAAATTTACGTATATTGTGGCGCTAGACAGTCCTCTGTATACACAAGGCTTGTTAGCTTATTCTCACGTCCATCAGGTTTAGTGTCTTCTTGATTGTGTATGATATCAATAATTTTCCAGAGGCTATTATTTTTCTTATTAGTATGCTTGAAGTTTAGCTGAAATATTTTCCTTGCCAACAAAAAGATTGTAGCCTGACATTGTTGCGCAAAATTTCTAGGTGATACACCCGACATATCCTCTCCCACCTAAAGTCCCTTCTGTTGCTGGAACTGGCCCATCAGCAGCAGAAGATTTAGAATTAGCAATGGCAATCAGCGCCTCTCTTCAGCCTACTATGCAAGACAGGCCACCAAATCGTGTTACTCTTCCTGCAGAAGATGCATCCACTAGTTCAACAAACTCTACGCAGATCATGTATCACAATGGTTCAGCTGCTATGGAAACTCCTGCTCCTCATAAAGGTAGTAATAATGAATCAAAACTCCATGAGGTTGGTTCAAGTGGCACGTCTTCCCAACATATGGATACTGAGCCTGACATTCCTTCTGTAAGCCATACAACAAATGAGACCCCTGATCCAGTTTCGGCCCCGTCGGCACCACTTATAACAGATGCAATTATAGATGATGGGCCAATCCATTACCCGTCAATTGATTTTACCCCAGTTGATATATCCTCCCAAGATGTCAAGACCCCACCTACTATAACTGCTGAAATGAAAGAAGAGGCTGGCACATCGTCATGTGTAATATGTTTGGATGCCCCAGTTGAGGGAGCTTGCATTCCATGTGGTCATATGGCTGGGTGCATGTCTTGCTTAAATGAGATCAAAGCCAAGAAGTGGGGATGCCCAGTGTGTCGTGCCAATATTGATCAAGTTATACGGCTCTATGCAGTTTGACTGTAAAGAAGGTAATAGTGAAGCTTAAACTGGTATAGCATTCTCATGCATAAACTGGTATAGCATTCTTATGCATTAACTGGCATGTCGTTCTTTTGCATACATGATCATCAGAAAACGGGCATGTTAAATCTTCCATATTTCATTATACAAGAGCACCCGAACTTGCACACAGTTGGCAAAAAACTAAAAGATATTTCTTAAGTCTTGTATGTCTCAATTATGGTATGTTTCTTTGCTTTTGGAGGTGTCTTTTATCAGTATACAACATATGTGAATGACCCATTCTTGTTTATATGATTGCTTTAAAGTAACAAAATTTTCAATTTTGTCCAACGGAATAACAGAGTCTGCCGATGTTATGCAGGTGGAAAAAAGACAATTCATTCTCACGAGTGTGCAACTTGGGACTCGAACAGAGAAAGCACAGCATGAGATGCATATGGGCAAGCAACTTTCTGAAACATTATGTTTGTGTATATATTGGGACCGAGTAGTTTCTCATTGTTTCAACCGACTCGAAACAATGAGTATTTTCGTACTTGCTTGGAACCTTCAAGTGTCTAAAAGGATTATCGTGTGTACATATATTAAACGAGCAACCAGCATCATCTGAACCTGAGCAAGTTGCTTGTGCAGTAATAATCATAAATAAATGGGTAATTTTGTTATTTGGGGCGTCTATCGGATGGAAAAGGAAGTCACATCCTTGTTCTTATAATATATACTGGGGCCGTTTGGGCAAACTTAAAAGAAGTGACTTCTTACTTAAACTAGAGAAGTGGAGCAGAAGTGAGAAGTAATAAGTGAATAAAGTGTATGGAAAAGAAGCAGAAGCTGTGAGAGAGAAGTTAGGATTCTCAGCTTTTTAAAAGTGCTTCTATTTCTTTACACAAACGGGTCAAGAAAAGCAGAAGCCAGAAGCAGCTTCCGCTTCTGGTAAACAAACAGGGCCACTGTATCATATAATTCAGTTTTCGAGAGAAATTTTTCATGGCTTGGAATAAAGAGTGTTTTATGAATGCAAAGTTTAAAGAATGTATGAGAAATATTGTGTATAATAATTAATACCAAATGAGTAACCTGAGTAGTTGAAGTTGAGCAAACTGATAGTGAAGAAATAGTTGGAATCAAATGGGTGGTTGATGTTTGTACATCCTCGCATGCAGCTTTGGCCATAATTTATTGTATTGATTATTGTCCATAGCCATAGCCCATAGGACAAGCATGCAGGCTGAGCATCCTTGTTTATAATTTTACGTGAAAGCTGCTTGCTGAATTAAACAGTCTCATGGGAGTACCAGGTACTAACTCTGCTGCGTGGACTGTTTATTTTCAAACAATTCTGACCCAAAATGACCTCTTTATACTCTATTCTAATACTGGTACTAATAATTGAACCAAAGTTCTTATCATCCTGGCTAGCTCTGTGATAATATCCAATTGATCAGATGATCAAGCAGATGGGATGGTTTTTATATGTTGGGACTTGATGAGTTTATCATCCGGAGACCTGGGATAATTTTTTTATGCTTAAGTGGGAGCTGAGATCTTGAGTTTATCAAACTCATTTTATAAATAAAGCCTCAAATATTTGTACATTATTGCCTCTCATTTTATAAATAAAGCCTCAAATATCTGTACATGAGAAAATGGTCTCAAATATCAATTTACAGTCTTAAAGACCATATCATGTAGCATTCATCCATTTTCACGTCTTAACGTCAGTCTCGTAGTATTTTATAATCCTAAACGTTATTTCGTGTAGTATTTTAAGACCATAGACGTTATTTCATGTGATATTTTTACTCTAAAATAATAAATCGTATTATATTGTTTTCTAACAATCAAAACGTTATATTATTCGATATCAATAATATTTCAGATTATTTTTCATTGTTTCATGAAATTGTGATATATGATAACTTTTCTCTCAACACAAAGTGTGTTTGAGGTTGCATCCTTTTATCCTAGTTTGGTGTTCGTCGACAAATACGAAATTTATTCTCAAAATTGGCACTTAATGGATTTGTTTATTATTAATCTTTTCAATATATTATTGGCTATATTGTATTGAACTCTTATTATAATAATAATTTCATTTTAAGTCGTAATTTATATTAATGTAAATATAAATATTTAAAATTTTAAATATTAATAGTATACTTATTTACAATAAACTTACTTATCTAATTTTTCTACCTGGAATGAAAACTAAAAGCATACTAAATTCTACTCGGGTAACTAGGGTTAATGTTACAAAAGGACAGAGCATGTCATGACCACCATGCCATCTACTCCCTGCGTCCTATTTTATGAGCTGGTTTGATTTTTACGGAGATTAAGAAAAAGGTAGTAAATGTAGTTGAAAAGTGGGTAAAGTGGTGGGACCTATCACTATTTAATAATAGATTGAGATAGTGGAGGAAAGTAGTGGGTGTAATAGTATTTATTTAAGTACTAAAAAGAGAGTATAAAATGTAGAGGTAGTGGGTGTAATAGTGAAAAGTAGTGTTCAAAAATAGTAAGTATTATAGATTCATTCTTTTTGGGACGTCCCAAAAAGGAAATGAGGTCAAATAAAATGGGACAAGTGGAGTATTTATTTGAGATGCTTTTTTACTAATTTTTTATATTATATTTATATCATAAATAATAAATTTTATATAAATATTATATATTTTAAATATTTAATTTTTTAAATATGTTCCAGGATAGTTATATTATCTTCATCATAATTATAAGTTATATTTAACCAACCATAATTTCAAAGTCAATTCTTAGATCCAATTAAATTATTAGCTCAATATTTGTAAGTGTTCTTTAATAATATCAATATCATAATAATGTAATAGTCTTTACTATATGCCATTTGGACATGTCTTTTTGTAAAATACATACTTACATGCATGTTAGTGAAAACTCTCGTGACATGTCCCTACCTATAACTCGTGTATTAAAACTAAATAATTATGCCTCAGTACCATTAAAATATATTTTGAATCATCCGCAAGTATTACCTAAATGTCGAAACTTCAACCACTAGAAAATCATTGAATTATATGGAAAACCACTTATTGCAAGGACTTCTTATTATTAGGGAATATACACTACTCCCCCGTCTTTTAATATTTTTTCTGTTTGCTTTTATCACGTTTGTCAATATACAATTTTTATCATTAATATTTTTAATTTTGTATTAGTATTAAATATAAAATCTTCATTATATTAAAGTACTCATGAATACAAATCCAACAAAATCACTCACGACTATATTTAGTCTTATACATCAGACGTAAATTAGTAATTTGTCTCATGTTATGAATAGTCCGAACATAAAAGTAAATAGAAACGGACCGAGTAACAAAGAGAATAAATAATTGAAAGAGGAAACATGAGACAATAGGAGGAATCAATCCTAACCTAGAGTAATAATACCTAGCTACCTGCTGCCTGGCTACTCCCAAAACTAAAATAGGAGTAGTTTTATAATTTCGAATTCTTTGTCTAAAAGTAATTTTTAAAGAGAAAATAAACTATAAGCATCATTTTTCAGCTTCTAGGATATAGAAATTTGCAATGTAATTTGTCTTTCTCAATTTTCATATTACACGAAATTTGATATAAAAATATATAAAATTTGTGAAAAGCGTAAGAAAAATCATCATAATCGAGAGATTCAAGAGTGTTAATTAATGGAGTTCAAAAAAATGGATGAAAATAATGATTATATTAATTTTTAAAACTTTTAAATATAAAAAAAATTGACTAAAACATAAGTAAAATTAAGTGTAAAAAGATTATTGGATAACCTTGCATACTGAGAACGAAAATATTGATTTTAACCGATAGACAAAAATATTGCAACATTCCACTGTAGGCTGTAAGAATAATATTTTTCCCCATGATGCATCTAGATTTGGTAAATTATTGAGTCCAGTCTTCCCTTACACGTGTACTCCTGTTGGTGGTTACTTATGTGAGACTATGAGATAAACAGTACTTGTAATTATTGATGAACTTGTAGTTGCAGCTGCTTAGTTTTGCGAAGTCTTTTTGCAACTTATTCTCAATGATGTAGACAACTGAGGGTACTTCTGTAAATACATTTGTGTTGTCAATGGATGCCCAATATAGTGATTTGGCCAAACACAGAATTACGGGGTTCACTACTTCACTCGTTTATCTTAAAAGGAAAAAAATACTTATCAGAAGTTATTTAGAGAACTTAAAATAAGTGATTTTTGCGTAAAATAAATAAGTGGAGTAGAAGTTAGAAGCAAGATGAGACTTATAAGCGATTAAAGTATTTGGTAAATAAGTAGAAATCCTGAAACAAAAGCTAGCATTCTTAGTTTTTTATAAGTGCTTCTTGACTTATTACACAAACGGTATGAATAAGTGCTCATGATTTATAATAAAAAGCTGGATTTATAAGTCTGAAACATTTTTAAATAAGATCCAGAAAGTAGTATACATGACAAGTGAGGTGGATAAAGTATTGTGTCAATATAAAACTAGAAAGAATTAAAAAGAGAATGATTATTTTTATGAAATAAAAAAAAGCAATCATTTTTCTTTGTCTTAGTTAACCAGCTCAACGGGCTTAACATTTCTTTTAATTTTGCTTTCATACTTAGAAAAAGTATTATCCTGAAAATATATAAGATTTTATGTTCATATAGTTCAGTACTGATGCCTAGGCACAGTAGAAAATTTAAGGGCAGATCTTTTATGTGAACGTGGGAATTGGGATGAGGAGGTTATAGTGTCAAAAAAATACTACTGATAATATGTTTATAATAAATTAATAATAAATAATTCTTGACCAGCCAGGAAATATATTAATTTAGGCAAAGATCTGACTGGAGCTGCTATAACAGTGAGCTATCACATTGAAGTCCTTCTTGGTCTTGGCCTCTTGTAATCCTTGACTTGTTGTGAAGCAGTAACTAGTTAGGAGTTAAAAAGATTGGAGCAGTTCCCAGAACCATCACATTCGTGGCACAGTAAAGCCTTGTGTTCCATAAATTAGACATTAAATTATTTTGCAGCTATTGAATAAGAAACATAGGAGGTGTTTGTTTCCGGCTTATAAATCGTTCTTCTGATTTATAAATTAGAAGTATTTATTTGTACCGTTTGTGTAAAAAGTCAAGAAGTATTTATAAAAGGCTAGGAATGCTAGCTTTTGTTTTTCCCAAACACTTTAATCACTTATAAGTCTTAACTTGTTTCTAATTTCTACTCCACTTTTTAATTTTAAGCAAGAAACACTTATTTTAAGCTCAACCAAACGACCCGATAGTATAAATTAGACTATTCGTGTTGGCATGCATTGTTTTCATTATTTCATCGTATATTCAAGAAGCTGTACGATTTATCTTTCGTGTTAAAATTGTCATTCATCTCCGAAATTATATTTTGTGAACATCCTCTAATTATTCCAGATGCGATTGAGACAATAACCAGAGTTCGAGATTTTGTTGACCAATATGCATATGTAGGTAAAGTATATATAAAACTGAAATTTTACACGAATTTTAGATATAATAAAGCTGTCTCGATATATTCTGATTTCTGAACCAGAATACTCCCGATATCAATATTCCAAATTAATTATACAAAAACCAAGTAAATATTACATGTATGCTCTAAGATCTCCCATATTTTCATAAGAAAGATTTAAATTTTCTTACTATTTTATTAAAAATCCTCATTTTATCAAAAAACTCTAATAAATTCCGATAAATGGTGAATGGATATGTCAATGACATGCATGTATTGAGAAATAATTTTCTTTACTCGTAATTATCACACATGAGATTGTCGGACATCAGCTCAATTACAGTGTAATGTCATCAATACGGGGTAGAACAATTACTCAGCTAAATTATTATACAGGTCTTAAACTTTTTCTTTTTTTACAATTTGAGTGATTTTTATGTTCCAAATTGGACTAGATTTAAACCCTAATTTGTGTATTTTATCGGTTTCATGTTAACTTTCAATAATTGTGAGTTTTGTTTAATTCCCCTCCACATACCAAAAGATTACTGTAAGAAATAAATAAAATCAGACATACAAACAAATTAGCTAATTTTTTATGATTAAAAGTGTCAAATTATACAAGAGGAAAAAGAGAGAGAAATAGCCAATAGGAGGGGAGTACTAGTGAATTACTCTACAATAATATTCCCTCCCCACTAAAAAAATGAATTAATTTGGGGGATGTCACCATCAATCATATCCATCTTACTGTCAACCTCTTTTTATTTCCACAAAAGCCCTAACCAAGTCCCTTCAAACTTGCCAAATACCATAACTCCCCATCCTCTCTCTCTTGTTGTCTACCAAGACACTGTTGTTGTTGAGGGAGATGAATAGTACCTTGTTTCCCCTTTTGTAGGAAACTATGTTCCTATTTCTCTTCTTACATTTCTGAAAACAAAGCCAACATAAAGCCAACCACCCAAATCTCACTACCACTTCTACTCTTCTTTTACATGTAAGTTGTAACCCTCCTTTGCCACACTTTGTAATTAGGTTTTCATCAATCAACCAAAGATTCATGAAAGAGCTCAAAACTAAAAACCCATCAACCTTTTCTTGAATCTTGTTGATCTCTCAAATCCTCTAGATCTATGTGCACATAAGTGAAAGAATAGTATATGAAACCCTAGTTCTTGATCCAGACAAAATGAACTCAAATCAAGAAGTGGTGAACTCAGCAAACTCATCAGTCAACACAAGCATGCTAATCTCCACTTCAAACACAAACTCCTTAGCTTCCTCCTCATCCAATTCCGCCACGTCACCAACAACCCTAAGCCGCTATGAGAACCAGAAGCGCCGCGACTGGAACACCTTCGGGCAGTACCTCCGCAACCACCGCCCCCCGCTCTCTCTGGCCCGCTGCAGCGGGGCCCACGTTCTTGAATTTCTCCGGTACCTCGACCAGTTCGGGAAGACCAAGGTGCACAACCAGCTGTGCCCGTTTTACGGGCACCCTAACCCTCCTGCCCCGTGTCCCTGCCCGCTGAGGCAGGCTTGGGGCAGCCTTGATGCGCTCATAGGCCGCCTCAGGGCGGCCTATGAGGAAAATGGCGGGAAGCCTGAAGCGAACCCTTTCGGGGCTCGTGCTGTGAGGCTCTATCTCCGTGAAATACGGGACTCGCAGTCGAAAGCGAGGGGGATTAGCTATGAGAAGAAGAAGAGAAAGAGGCCATCACAGATGCAACATCTACCAGCTGCTGCACTGTTGCAAGCTCCCCCATCATCCAACTTAAATGGATGATGATGGTTGATGATTGCCTCGGTTAATCTCGTATTCTATATTTATTTATATCTGTCACTAGCGTTTCTAGTTGCGATTTCTGTGATTTCTTTGTCAACTATTGATCTATCAGCTATTTGAGAACTGCATTATGAAATATCTATAATAATGTTATATGAGATTGATCTGATCAAATAGGTTTGTTTCTGCAGAAGTATGTGTTCATATATAAGGTTTTGTGGAAATGGCAGGTACTCTGAATATGCATAAACATATCAATTCACCCCAGATAGCTGAAGCTAACAAAACTTATCTCCTTCTGTACTAAATTTTGGTGTTTAATAGGAAAAAATAAGGGTTTATTTTAAAAAAAGTAGAATTTTTTCACAAATAATCTCTTATTTCTCAAAGACAAGTTTAGTCAAACGATCACATAATAATAATAATAATAATAATAATAATAATAATCTCCTTATTTCCGTCCTTATTTCCGTCCTTATTTCCGTCCTTATTCCTAAAAAATAAGTTTACTCAAACCGCCACGATGATATTAGTCTCCTTATTTCCATCTCTTGCTACACTCTTCTATAGGATATACAACTATTATGTTACTATTGCTACCTTATTGAATAGAGTTACATCTCATGAAAGCAGTGGTAGTGTCTCATCCGGAGTTCGAATCTACTGTATGAGATCTTAAGCTCATACTTTTCACAGATTTGGATATCTTACCAAATGGTTAATCCGTGTATTATTGTAAATGAGGGTATTAGAAGATTAATGATATTTATTAGCTTTATAAAAGCATTGTGTCACCTCTTGTCGAGTACCAGTTATTCTACTTGTACATGATTTTAGGGACGACTGCAGCAAAATGGTACTAGCTCATTAGTTCATACCGCGTGTAGCTTCTTCTTTTGCCAACAATTGGTCAAATACCGTACGCGTTATTTTGTATGCGGAACAAAAGAAAACAATAGGATAACAAAATCGAATAGGGTTTCGTATAAAGGGCCGTTTGGGTTTGGAAAAATAAATAGAAGCGGAAACAAAAGCTAAGAGGGGTGTATTGTATTGAGATTTTAAAATATTTGTTTAAAATCTATTAAAATTTAATGGTATTCAAAATACTGATGGATTTTTTTGGATTTCATGAAATGATGGATTTTGTGACATTCTTCGGTGTACTTTAAGTTTTTTGAAATCTCATCAAAATCAATGGAATTTTAAAGCTTTGTGCTTAAATCCTATCAACTCTGCGACATTTTATCAAGAATCCGCACAAAATCAAAATCACACACAATCCATTAAAATTCATGGACTAAAAACAATTTTATTAAAATCTCAATCGAATACACCCCATAGGTATTGTTGACTTTTTACACAAACGGTGAAAATAACTGTGGGAGTGTTTGTTTTCGGCTTAAAAGTCGGGCTTCTGGTTTATAAGTTGAAAACACTTATTTGTACCGTTTGTGTAAAAAGTCAAGAAGCACTTATAAAAAGTTAGGAATGCTTACTTTTGTTTCACGGTTTCTGTTTCTCACTTCTACTGCACTTTTTTATTTTAACTAAGAAACACTTATTTTAAACTCACCCAAACGGCTCCTGTTTATATTTCAAAAAAAATATAAAAATATATTTTATATGCATTTTAACATGCGTGTCGAGCAATGCAAAATGTAAAAAAATGGGAGGGGAAAATGTTGTGTAATTTGAATATTATGAAAAGTCTGCTGATTTTATTATTCACAATAAAAACTTATATAATATTATAACCGTATCTAATTAAGAAATTTTTTGGAAATTTGTCATGTATATTATTTTTTGGATCTTATTTACAAATATACTACCCTCTCAAAAATCATTCACATATATTATATTTTCAATCTTATTTTCAAATATAATACCTTGTCCAATTGACCTTTTCATTTTTTATTACTTATCTCTCCTCTCACTCACTCTTCAACACCATCAACACGCTGCCCACCACCACATCCACACCACCATATCTTTTCCCATTCCGCCACCGTCTCAGGTGGGTCCGACGACACCGAGTCTCCATCTCCACTCAGTCCCTAACCCTAACTCCCCTCTTCTCCTCCCCTCCCACACCCTTCATCAAATCTGTGGCCGTCTTTGGCAGCTCTCACGACGCCGGATTCCCACGACATCATCAAATTATGTATGTGAGTGCATGTTTGTGTATATGGACGTATGTGATGAGTGCGTGTTTGTGTGTATGGAGTGTGATGAGCTCCAGCGTCCGTAACACGAGTCCAATGAATATAGCAGCCACAACAGTCATTAGCCAGAGATTCCAACTTAATGGCTAATTTAATTTTATTGATCTTGAATTTTGAGTTGATTTTTAGGTTGTATTAGTTGCTTTTTAGGTTGTATATTAGAATTGGCCCCGCATGAGTTATTTTTTTGTCTTGCAACCGGTTGCAACCTATTATGCAAACAAATATATTTTTTTTTAAAGTTGCATTTCTAGTTGCATGTTTTCGTTGCGTAGTTGCAGATTTGGTTGCATATGCAACCACCGTATTTTTAAAAATATTTTCAGAAATATATATAGTATTTTTGCAATTTGTCTTAAAAGGTGATAATATTTTCGGAATTTTTTTTTAAAACTTGATTATGTAAAAAAAAGCCTTAAAATTTTATAAAGAGATACATGTTTGTATATATAGACTTGCAGAACGTACTGGAAGAGAAATGAAGATGAATTAATGCATAGGTTCATAGTTGGAAACACACGAGTGAATCACCTGACCAAATAGATTTTTTCTGCTTGTTTATCGTCGCAAACACACTCCTGCCCCACACTTGCAGATACAGATACAACCGTGAAGATGTCGTTTTCAATTTCTTTTTCTTTCACATTCGTGATCTTCATGTTAAAAAAAAGATACATTTCATGTGAATTCTACATGCACAAGTAACTCCTATTGTTCAAAAAATAAGAAGTGTGTATGTAGGTGAATATTACACATTAATTGATATATAACCAATACAATGGTCTTGAAATTTTAAAAGACCTTAAAAAATATTAAACATGAATGATTAAGATTTTCTTAACCTCTTATTAGTTTTTATATGTATAAAACAAAATAATAAATATAAGATTTAGTAATTTTTATTTTATTATTAATCAATATATATATATATATATATATATATATATATATATATATATATATTCATATATAGAAAAAATAATTACATATTATTAAGTATATATATTAATGAATAACATGTAATGAATATGGTTTATGTTAAATGAATAAACCTTTCTTTAAAAATATAAAATATAAAATACATAAAAATAATAAGATTACTATGTCAATTTATAAACTGCTCGTGAAAATCTTTGCTATCATAATTCTATGACAGCTATTATTTGAATCATTGATCAGGCAGAGGGATCGAATGAATTTAGAAGCCACCAGAATATCATTTAACAGAGAGACTACTTATCTTTCTGACATACAGGCATAAATTAGTAATTAACAAAATTTCTCAGGAAAAAAACAACAAAAAAAAAATCTCAGAAATTGAATCTTTTAAAAAATAATTAAGCTTGATGTAATTTAATCCATGAAGATACAATATCAAAATTAAACCGACCATAATATCTAAAAGTAAAATTAATGAAATAATTATTGAATAACCGAAATCAATCCTCCTAGTTATGTAATTGTAACTTTTAGAGCAATGATCGAGTACCAGTTTCAACTCGAAAAGCTTACAAGGAATTGGATGATTTTTATACTCGTATGTTTAAGTCTGTAGACTGGCCTATACGCTAAGCCCAGTCTGGATTGGCCCACATTGATTCGACATAAAGATTAGAGCTAAATGGCCCACTCCCACGTGGGCATCTCTGACTATGTCGGCCCACTTATATAGCCGTGGTGTTTATGAAATATTTTTGGAGTTAAAATTATTCAAGTTCGCCGTCTCGTAGTGAGTAGTACTAAGTGATTTATTCAGGGGGTTGTCAATTCTATTTCCATGGCACAGTCATAATTTTTCAAACTATTCATACTACACTGTTTGTCATCGCATTAAAACACAGCCCCCCCACCTGTGTAAATACATTGCCAAGGATGATTGAGTCGAACAAACATAAAAAAAATTAACATGCCTGTCTTCATACTCAAGATGAGACATACTCAGGATGAGACAAATAAGCGATGTTGAAATTGACGATGGTACATGTATAAATCCTTGCTCTGTGTTCACCATCTTTTCCAAAAACTTCGTTTGAGCTATCAACCACAAATGCAATTCCCGAAAGGCTTTATCGATGAATCCAAACCACTCTCACAAAAGGAGAGAAAAATCACACACTCTCACCAAGGAGAGAAATCAAACTATAATCAAAACAAACTAAAACAATTAGATCTGCACCACGACGCTTAGGAGATAATCGATCCACTCACAAATCCAAAAAGGCCTCTGGAAGTGAATAAGAACGAAAATCGAAAGTTTCAGTGATATAGATCTAAAAAAACTTTCCCCGAAGAAGGAGATTTATTAAGAAAATCAATGAAAAAGCAAGAACAATCAAAGAATTAGCAATCAAACGGAAAGATTTGGGGCTTTCCACCGGAAACCGATGGAAGCCCCATTGGAGATGAAAAGAGGGAGGCGGCTAGAGAGAAGAGAGAAAAAGAACCCGTCTTCTCGATTATAAGTCGTAAGCACTTTTTTTTTGACAAAAAATGCACTTGCTCGTATCGATATACGCCAATACTCCGAGGAGTTTCTTTCATTCAAAAAAGCTTATCATCTAACCGAAAGACATGAAAATGTCTCCCGAAGTTTAGACAATAAGACCTTAATGTCCGAAAAGAAAACGTCCCAACTTGTAAGACTATGCTACCTGAAACAAATACGATTCATTAATAACAAGAAAATAATAATAATAAATTTAATAATTAAAATCAATATAGTTTATCAAAAGATGGTAAAAGTAAATGAAATGATATATATAAATAATTCGACAAAAAGAAGATAATATAAGAAAGAAAACTAGAAATATATATCTAACCAAAGGAGATCCTTTGGCGAGATATACAACAAGATAAATAATTATTAGGAATATAATTAATAATATAATTATTAAAAAAAGTTCAAATATAAAACTCTAAACTTCAAAAAATATCTAAAATTTTAAGTAACAAATTAGATATAATAAA
This sequence comes from Daucus carota subsp. sativus, assembly GCF_001625215.2. Taxonomy (NCBI): domain Eukaryota; kingdom Viridiplantae; phylum Streptophyta; class Magnoliopsida; order Apiales; family Apiaceae; genus Daucus; species Daucus carota. The sequence continues at coordinate 41,691,269 of NC_030389.2, forward strand.
CAAGCCAACAAAAAGGCACCAAATAGCCGTATATCAGGCCAAGAATCTACGCCATCAATTATGACCACCCATAAATGGTACAAATAAAAGCGAATAATCAAGACTATAAATAATTATACATCAGTTAACGAATTACATTTAACTCTAATCAAGGAGGATTAAGCATTAAGAGCATATATTTATTAGCAATTACTTGAGAAACAAAACAAAATTTAAAATTCAGCACCAATCAAGCATATCAAATAAAATTCAAAAATGAGCACCAATCAAGCAAGTCAACTGACGATTTAATATAGCCAAAATTAAAGTCAACATTTACTACTATTAAAGTCAATTAAATACACTAAAAGTTGGCACCAATTTTACAAATCAAACCTTAAATCATGCAAGAGAATTATAAAAAAATATTTTATTTCAATATCACATTAAGTGATAGCACCATCACATCATAACCGACATTGAAGCATCATAATCTCGTTTATTGTCACAAACAATAATGACATACAAACTCTAACCCCTACAAGCTCAGAAACACAAATACAAATAAACTTGTGACTCGAAATAAATTTGAAGAAAAAGACAACAAATCATGCACGTAATATACAAAATAAGTTTAACTAAATCTCACAAACTTTCTGATCTTCTAGAAAAATCAAAAAGACCAAAAAAAGAGTTAGAATTGGAACATGCACGAACTATCTCAATAATTCAACATCGACAAAATTCACACATATCATTGGAGAAATTAGATGAAAAAGAAACAAGTGATCACAAAACCAATCATATATTAATCAAATCAGAATAATGATCTTAAGGTGTAAACTAGCAAGAGTTAGAGCACAAGAAACTTAAACTTTTAACCAAGAAGATCCAATAAAATATAGGCTCCAAAGACTATAACAAATAATCAAAACAACTACAATGCTAATATTAAACATCTCATAAAAGAATGATCGAGAAAAAATAACAAGTGGCAAATACATGAATTCAAGACTATCAATATTCATGCCTACATCTCTAACACTTATAACCCAACAAAATCAATATTATAGTAAATCTTCAAAAGTTTAAGATAGCGTACCTTTCTTGTGGCGTAAATACACACAACAAACATTCATAAAATAACAAGAGGCTAAAGAAAAAACATGTTAAAACATCAATCAATAATCATGTAGCAACGTCGCCTAGTCACCGAACTCCGCAAAATCGAGATCTCGCGCTTGATATGATGAATCAGGCCGCCTTTGAGAATCTGCTCCTTGTCGATCACTTTAATCGCGACATTCTCGTTCGTCTATTTTTGGGAGAATTTGTCGTAAGCACCTTATTCATACCGTTTATGTAAAAAAAATAAAAACATTGGTAAGGAATTAAGAATACTAATTTTTATTTCACCACTTCTACTTATATTCTAAACACATAAATAATTAATAAGTTTTAATATACTTATCACTTCTACTCCACTCCTTTATTTTAACAAGAAGTCACGTATTTTAAATTCACTCAAACGGCCGTTATACTGTAAATTACTCCATGATCACAACTCACAAGAGCCAGGTTCAGTTACCGTGATCAAACAGAACAAATTATTCTCAACAATTTAGTAGGCGAGCTCTGATCTTAAGCTAATAATACGTTTCAATAGTTCGTGTGTATATCTTTTTACAAATTTATTTTTCAAATATCGTATTCTTTTAAATAAAAATTTTATATTATCTATAAAAGTATAAAATTCATATTTTTAGAAAAAATTAAAAGCAGTTGAATATAATATTCATATACATGAAAAAGTCATAGACTAATTTTTTGTGACAAAGGATATTATTATTTGCTTGATATATATAATACAGTTCAAAAGATTGGACTTGAAGCCCGCATGAATTGGGTCGGTCGTGGACTATTTCCGTTGGCATCCTTCGCTCAAGCGCTTATACTTTTCGCATCTTTTCTTTCGTTGTCTGTGATTCAAACATTATTCTTGAAAACAAGATAATAATTTAAAATAAAAATACGGTATTGAAATTTAACTGAAATTACACCGACACGTTACTGAATTATCCGTTCATATTGTTGTTGAATCTTTTATTCTTAGACAAAATATTGTTCTTCTCAAAATATTTTATTAACTTATGTGTGTCATTTTTAATTATTTTTTAATTTTAGACAAAAAATTATTATTATTATTTTTTTTTTTGCCAGCAAAAGTTATCTTTTTAAAATTTGTCCAAACGGTCGAAGGAAAGACTTTGGTAGGAGCCCGGGATGGTAATAAAATCCGGCCAAAGGAATGACTCTAGAAGGAACCCGGGACGGTAATAAAAATCCGGATCTAACTCGTTTTAGTTTTTACTATCGTTGTATTTTATTCTCCTTGAGCATGTGTGTTTATATATAGCACAACAGTACTGTGTCCATTCATTTGCTAGTGGGAAAGAATCTTGTAGTTGCCTTCACACTGTTTCACTAACTTCAACTTACTTTCTCATTTCAGATCTCTGCCAATCCAATCTCAGTAAGTTCTTTTCAGATTCATACACACATTCACACACACACAAGATTCATGGGTGTTCAGCTAAATCTAATGGCCTTTTAGTTGCATGGTAGATCTGGTGAATTTAACTTATATTAGTTAATGGGCTGCTCTTTTTATTGTCTTTGTGTAGTTATATGATTCAACTTCTTTATTTGGATCACAACCAGTGAGTAAGCATGTTTAAAGTCTTGATTTTGATGTGTTTCTTGTAAAAATTGAATCTTTATTAGTTCTTGATTTGCTTCATTGAGATTACTGAGGTTTGGTTCATTTCTTAGGCTCTGCTGTAGTATGATGATAATGACTTTGCTTCTTGTCAGTTGATATATCAAGTACTTCATCACTTCAGCAATGATATATGTATTTTGAAATTTTGAAGTCAATTTACTGGATTATGAACTTCACAATTTGGTGTAATATGTGTGATTTTGAAAATAACGGATGTGGTAATTGACTGCACCTTCTCCGTATTACAACACTTCTGTAGCTGTATCGCCTAAACTCAAATGGATTGGCATTTAGTTAAATGTAATTAATTATCCTTATCCCTAGCGGAGTGATTGGATTTATCTCTGATGTGGAAACTAGAAATGAGCAAGTAAGATATATTACTTGGTTGCTAAGTTTCTCATAAATTTTGAAATCACTTGACACATGATACTATTTGTAATGTCAGAATGTTTTTTGTGCTGGGTATATCATTCTACAACTTGTTTACTCGCAACAAGTTTTTATTGTGACAACTTTTGTCCATCCTGCAAAATAATGCCAATTGTTTCTCTCTTTTCTACAGTTTGGTCAATAATATTGTTATCATTTGGTTTGGAGTAACGGAATCTGAACGTATCGAATCTCGGAAAAGAGCCTTGGAAGATACAACTTTCACCTATTTAACACGACAGAGATTAATGAGATCTTTTTCTTCTGGAAATTAAAGTGGAGAGGGAAACCGTTTTCAACGAGTGAAATCTATATCAATTATGAAGGGGAAACCAGATGGATTCCAGAAGAGGCACCTGCTTCCTTTAGTAGCTGTTGTCGCAATCTTGCTATTTCTGTTTTTTTATTTTGGCTCCCACAGCAGTGGTAAATCCGCATTAGAGTATGGAAGCCGGTCTCTAAAGAAACTTGGATCATCTTATTTGGGTAGTGATGAGGATACAGATTCCAGACAAGAAGACGCGTCACTCAAATTGGGACTGGATGATACTGAAGATGGTACAGTATCAAAGAGTTTCCCTGTAAGTTCTCTATGTAACTAGCTACTCTGTCGCTACCAGCTTGTCTTTTCTTTGCTGAGAAAAGTAACTAAATTTTTGCTTGATTTTGTTATGTTATAGGTTTGTGATGATAGGCATTCAGAATTGATACCATGCCTGGACAGGAATCTAATATACCAAACAAGACTGAAACTGGATCTTTCTTTAATGGAACACTACGAAAGACATTGCCCGATGCCTGAACGACGGTTAAATTGCTTGATTCCGCCCCCACCAGGGTATAAAGTGAGTTATTAGATGCGAGGAATTCGAGAATCTGTTTTTAAATTTACACTTTTAGGTTAATTACCTTTCCGTTGGTTACCAATTGTCACGTTTGTTTACTTCAGATCCCAATAAAGTGGCCAACAAGCAGAGATGAGGTGTGGAAAGCAAATATACCTCATACTCATCTTGCAAGCGAGAAATCTGATCAGAATTGGATGGTTGTCAAAGGTCAGAAGATCAATTTTCCTGGCGGAGGGACTCATTTCCACTATGGAGCTGATAAGTACATTAAATCACTTGCTAATGTAAGACTTCTTAACCCTAAGTCAATATCAGTTTTCCTAGAAATTACTGGACAATTCGGTGCCAATTTCTTCTGGAAAGTCTGTTTAAGTTTATTGTTTTCTCATCCCTTGTTCTGAGATGGTTTTTGTTGGTGGTTTAAAATGGCAGATGCTGAACTTTTCAGACGACAACATAAACAATGAAGGAAGATTACGAACAGTTCTGGATATTGGTTGTGGTGTTGCAAGTTTTGGGGCATATCTTCTTTCAAATGATGTGCTCACCATGTCTGTAGCACCTAATGATGTGCATCAGAATCAAATTCAGTTTGCATTAGAGAGAGGGATTCCCGCATATCTTGGGGTCTTAGGGACACAGAGGCTTCCCTACCCTAGCAGATCATTTGAACTCGCTCACTGTTCTCGTTGTAGAATTGATTGGCTGCAAAGGGATGGAATCCTCCTCCTTGAGTTAGATAGACTGCTCAGACCTGGAGGTTATTTTGCCTACTCCTCACCCGAAGCATATGCACAAGACGAAGAGGATCTTAGGATATGGAAAGAGATGAGTGCACTTGTGGAACGCATGTGTTGGAAAATAGCTGTGAAAAGGAACCAAACTGTCATATGGGTCAAACCACTAAACAATGATTGTTACATGGAAAGAGAGCCTGGTACTCAACCACCTCTATGCAAATCTGATGATGATCCAGATGCAGTTTCGGGTGTACCAATGGAAGCATGCATCACCTCCTACTCTGATCGTAAGTTAATTTTATGTGCTATTGCTCACATCATGTAAATTAGAGCTGAAATGTATTCATTTGTGGGTGTCCACTCCTTTTTCTTATGGGACTGTTTTTATATTAGCTCCTATGACTTGATTTTTATCTCTGAAGGCCTGTGATCTTGAGAATTTTAAGAACATCAGAATAGAGCATAAAACTACAGACCCTCTTTGGTTTTGTTTATCAGGTGATCATAAAACTGGAGGAAGTGGACTTGCACCTTGGCCTGCACGCCTAACTGCCCCACCTCCAAGGCTTGCTGATTTTGGTTATTCAAGTGAAATATTTAAAAAAGACACGGTAATCTGAACCAAGACTCCATATGTTTCATTTGTTTATTTCATCTGTTCTCACCTTTGCATATGGGTTCTCAAGGAACTATGGACCAAGTAATAAGCATTTTCCATTTGTGTACAGGAACTTTGGCAGAAAAGGGTTGACAAATACTGGGACCTATTGAGTCCGAAGATTTCATCTGACACCATAAGGAACGTAATGGACATGAAGGCAAATCTAGGGTCATTTGGAGCTTCACTAAAGAATAAGGATGTCTGGGTGATGAACATTGTCTCCGAAGAGGGACCCAACACACTCAAGCTGATATATGATAGAGGCTTAATTGGTTCAATCCACAATTGGTACGTATTTTTGATTTTTCGGTGATTAGAACTAGTGCCTTGACTTCTTTTGAATTTTTATGTTGGAATATATAGATGTATACTTGCTGGTTGGTCTAGAAATCCAGCGTGCCTCTATTTTGCAGTACATGACCCTAAAATGACTGTTGCATAAGTATGAGGCTCGTCTTGTTAAGAGTCCACACTGTTTCTTTAGATATAACATCTGCAATTTCTTCGATAGAATACTACGAAGTTCTTGCATCATGCATCTTAATGTGTATTAAATTGATAAACCAATTATAGGTGTGAAGCCTACTCAACTTATCCCCGAACATATGACCTGCTCCATGCCTGGACCGTGTTTTCTGACATCGAGAAAAAAGGTTGTAGTGGCGTAGATCTCCTGATTGAGATGGATCGCATCCTGAGGCCAACAGGTTTTGTTATAATCAGGGACAAGGAACATGTTATCAATTTTGTAAAGAAGTATTTGACTGCATTACATTGGGAAGCAGTGACAACAGAATCATCTTTAGAAGACCAAGACGTCGATGAAGTTGTACTTGTTATCCAAAAGAAGTTGTGGCTCACAAGTGAGAGCCTGAAAACAGCATAGTTGAAACTTGGTCTACACTACAGTATACTTTTATGCCCCTAGGAGCCATATGGGGTAACCAGTGTTTGTGGTAAAATTCTGCAAACTGTTTCTCTTCTATTTATTACACAATTTGATATAGTTGATAAATTATAGACTACAGTCCTTGTTTTTTGTATTATACACGTTTTGCCATTAAATGGTAGCCCCGTGCAAGTGAATCAATAATTATTCTTCGAAGCATTGTAGTATCTTTAATCTTGTATGTAGGACAATTGCAATCGTAAAAATAGTTCAAATGTCACAAGAATGCATTTCTTTGATTCCCAGCCATTTTTTCTCTATCAATTGTTCTGCAATCATCTTCAAAAATAAGATCGATACCTCTTGTTCAAATGGTATCATCCTCTCATACCGTTCACTGGGGTTCCAGAGTTCAAATATTGTCGATGACAGAAGATCGACACATTCAGATTTAAGAAATACAATTCGGAAGAAAGTATGAAGTCAAAGATACAAATGCACCTTGTGCAATTCTTAAGAAATACAATTCGGAAGAAAGTATGAATCTGTCAAAGATACAAGTGCACCTTGTGCAATTCTTACGACAGACAAAACATAATAACAATTCAGTATATCATGAACACATACTATAACGGTAATAGAGGTTTGCAACTAGGTTCACTCTATATCATGAACACATACTATCATGAGGTTTGCAACTAGCTTCACTCTATATCATGAACACATACTATCATGAGTTCGTTATAATGAATATTCAGAAATAAATGAGCCCTAAATCCTGGCTTCAGCTGAAATTATAGGACAGTCCTGATTCAATTATAATTTTAAAGTTTACTTTTTACTTAATTTTTAATTAACTTTAAGAAGTTGATTCTTGAGAGTTCCATATATTTCAAAATATATCAACTTTTGAATTCCACAAATTGCTTGCTCCAAGAAGATATAAATCAAAAAATCAATACTCACTGAGATCCAACAAAGTAAACTTCTGTCCAATACATTCTACAAAATAAACTTGAATTCCAAAATTGAGGTGAAAACTACTCGGATCTTAGCTAGTTGTCCTTGAGATTCACAGATTGCATGATGCAGACGCCTTGACTGCATCTTTGACCCCTAATCTGCATACTGTTTGTGGGAGGAGGCTATCCACGGCTGGACTTGACTCATTGTCCAGACAATTATTAAAAATTAAAGTTTGGGGAGTGCCGTGGATATGTTTCCTTACAGATTTGATGATTTCTGGTTGAATCCCTTCATCAACGACCTGCAATTGCATATATATAATGGTCATTTGTCACATCTAGTTGAACAAATCCAACTATTGACTGACTGATTATATGAATTAACGACTTCCATCTTGACCAGCTACTTGCAAAGGGCAACACAGTTAATAATAAGTCATGATAGCATGCCCAATACAGTGAGATAGTGGTACATGGTAATTATGATTCATAATAAATTTCAAATCAACTGAAGAAGCTTTGCAATGGATAGAAGGAAGAAGAATTTTTTAAATGTTCAAGATTATAAACCACAAAACATAACCAGAGTAAAAGGACAACTGTCATTTTTCTACTACTAAAGAAGTTAATTAAGCTTACAGTACAAAAAATATAAAAAACAGTGTATTGCAATTTTTTTGGAGACTTGCAAAATTTAACTCTTAAAGTTTTAAAATAATGATAAAGCAATAGAAACATGATCTAAGATGGTTGAATTACGTGGAGATGTTTCTTCAATAATTTTTCTATTTTCTGCAGATGTTTCTTCAAAATTTATCTATACCTTATAATCAAACACACCAACACTTTTCAATCAAACACACCAACACTTTTCTTGTTTTCGACAAGATTCGTACCCTTGATATCCGGTAAGCAGAGCAAGGGAGATACCATCAGACCTAGAGATAACTGGTATGTTTCTTCAGATTTTGTACATAAGTTATAAGAATAAACGAAAACATCTGCATGCAGAAAAATAGGATAACAGGGTGCACAACGATCACCAAGATAAGATAGGAGGCTTATTGATATCATTCTTCTGGCTAAGGAGCTCTTATACAGTTTTGGCTATAGCCTATAAGAGACTACCTGGTCATTGTGCGTTCAAATTTGATCTTATAAAAGCTTATGACACTACGTAGTCTAGTTGTTTTAGCTGGCGTGATTACTTATCGAGGTACTGGCATGCCTTGTTGGGGATAAATCTTCTATTTTAATTTATGCAATAGACCTTAGAAAGAAAATTCCCATGTATTACCAATAATGAAATTCCAGCTATATCAACAGCGTTCAAGGAGAGCAGCTCCAGAAGCCTCTCTGGCGTAGACACAAGAAACTCTGGCTCACAGCTCTTTAGTCTGAGGAAAAAACACAAATACAGGCTTAGAAGAAAATAGAAGTAGATGCATGCTTATGTTTCAAGATACAGTTAAACCTCTTTAAAGTAATAACATTGGGACCAAAAAAAATTACTTAACAAGTTCGATGTTTGATCGAGAGTATAAGACATTGTCACCATTTTGTCGGGACCAGAAATAATATTAAATTAGCAAGGTTATCACTATATCGATTATACTTAATTAGGTTCAACTGCATACTTCTATACAGAAATTTACATGAATGTTAGATAATCAAAACACGCAAAACCCAATGCATACGACAGATTCCTATTTAAAGTATAGATATTCATATATAGGCCAGGACTAGTCATCACATATGTATGTGGATGGGATACAGAGATCCCAAATCAAGGTACAGACTTTTTTACATATGTACCACGTATCAGTTCTTCCATTGCTGATTACATTCTTTCAATTTCGAGCTTAGATATGAAAATGCTAGGGTAACAATGTGCATCATAATTTTGCACGACTCTATACAACTTCCACTAGTCAGATATTTACTTTTAGGGATGTCACAGTATGCATTCGGTTAACCGAAACCGAAATTTTTTTCGGTTAACCGAAACCGAAATTCAATAAAAAGCTCTACCGAATACCGGACCGAATTCATTTCGGTTTATAACCGAACCGAAATTTAAATTTCGGTTAATACCGAAAACCGAAATTTTCAAAAAACATCTTTAAAGTGTAACTGCTCTTCCTCAGATTATGTTCTGTAAATTCATTTTTATATATTTTATATGAAGTTTCCCTAAATAAATGAAGCAACAATGCCCGAATTATCCACACCATTTAGAAAGAAGAATTAATACAGGATATCTGGTTCCATTGTGCTATCCAGGAGGCAGGGGTGTATATGAGCTCTTCTGTATTCAACAACAAGAAACGAAAAAATAGCATACAAATAGAACATGAGACTACATGACTAAGGTACAAAATAAAGACCACTCCTGTTCCTCAAGCACTGATATTTTGATTCTGTGACATAGACAGAAGTACATAAGAATAAAATCCAAAGTAAAATTTCGGATAACCATTCAGTTTTCGGTTAACCGCGGTTTAAAAACCGAAAAATCAAAATTTGGCTACCGAAAACCGAAACGAAATTTAAATTTCAGTTAACTGAACCGAATTTATTTCAGTTTTTCGGTACGGTTTTCGGTTAACCGAACCGAATGCACACCCCTAGTCACAGGCATTGGAATTATGTAGGGCTAAGCGCAGCTGTAAACCAGGTAGTCAAGAGTCAACTTGTCAACAGACTCAATACAAGTGACTAGTTTGACATCAATACGTAGTAGAGGCTATTAAAATTGTCATACTGTTTTACAAATGCAAATCACAAAGCAAATATCAAAATGAATAGTTATCTACCACAAAATTCTTATTCTCGAACTACTTTCCTTGATATACAGAAACTACTTTTCAACATAGGTATCTCTCAAATCTGTTCTATTCTCTCAAGTTTCTTCTACATTTCTGATATTATTCTACTTCAATTCATAAACTATTTAAATATGTAAACTAGCCCACCTAACTTCCACACCATTTCAGTTCCATCAGTTTCTGTAGGAATAAAATAAAAAAATTTCTTTGGTGTATAACGGAAGGACAGAAAAATATATAGCTAAAGGACAGAAAAATATATTAAAGAGACGAATCTACGACCCACCCTTGAATCTGATGATCTAATGATGCTCCAGCGTGCAGACTCACAGAATGAATTCCAAGAGCCTTTAAAGGCTTGCACACAGAGCGAACCTGATCATAAACGAAATTGTCATGCAAAAAGATGAAAGCTAGATAAGAAGCAGTGAAAGGAGAAGATAACTTCATAAAGTAATCAATTGATGGAATGAATTATACAAACCATTGAGGCTTTCTCTTTGGATGCGACAAGGAATAATAAGAATGGAATAGGGATTGACAATCCTTCTTTTTCCTTCCTTGCTATGGTATCCGCAGCAGTTGAAGTTATCCAAGCAATCTGCTCTGTTGTAGAACAAGCTCCACTAACATCTACCATGTCTTTTCCAAGTGAAAAACATTTCCAGAATTCAACTCCCCAGGTGTCAACGAACAAAGGTTTGTCTACATCAGTAAAAGATGCGCACTCATGCCGCAATGCATTCTGTATTGAGTTCAAGCACAATATTAAAAATTTAGAAGGGCACTCTAGGATTTCAAATGGTTGTCCATTTTTTCCACTCTTCCCTGCTAGATGAGCTCTTATTTTCGTAACATTTATATCACCATCTTGTTGCATATCATCAATCATCTTCTCCTCGTCAACATTCAAGTACTTCCCTTTTCTCTCATGCAGCGCATTGGTAGTTTTCTTCTGTGCCTCCTTATTACTGTTAATAACCTTCCCCCGATCATCTTTTCGAGGTTTTTGCTTCTTCTCTTTTATCTTATCAGTTTCCTCCTTCGCATATCTGTCATTGAAGGGATCCTCGGGAGTCGGAAGACTATAACACATACCCTGTGGAGTCGCAACATGCAATATCAGTCAGATTTTTTCTTTTCAAGCCACTTACATCAGCCAAAGTGTTAAGTATCAAAGGAGTCAGAGAATGTAGGCAGCAATGCTAGAGATCAACTAAGTGTACATTTGCAATTGACAAGAGAAAATCGAGTGAGACGCAAAATATTTGTTCCTGCTTTTGAAATCAAGAAAAGTCTTACATAATCCAAGCAAGAAAATCGCAATGCCTCATATTTGACAAAAGTAAGCACCTCTGTGTCAAATGATTCTATACGGCACAGTATTCTTTAAAATAAAAAACAACATATATTCAAGAGACACCTATAACAAATTTCTCCACATGTTGAATAACAAAAAGAAACGATAATGCATCGCAATTTGCAACTCATCAAAAACCAATCTACCAGCATTTGCTTATAAATTTGCTATATTTCCACACCTAAAACAACTTCCAGTCCAAAATCGACTTTTCACATTAGTTTTCCCCCTAATCGCACGTAAAAACAGTTCCACTTTTTCCACATTGTATCCACTTCCAATTATTTTCATCAATTCGACCTTAAACACTAGTCTATCATTTACAATCAACTTGGCGAAAAAAAAACCGTTTTATTTAAATAAAAAAAATCAGGAAAAAAATTTGGGACTAGATTTAGGGTACGTGACAATGAGAGTAGCAAGAAACCTGACACATGGTGCGTTTACCGGTCTTGCGGCGCTTCTTGGCGGCGATAATGGCGGCGACGCGAGTGGAGACTTGATTAGCATCGTTCTGTTTCCGTGTTTTCAGTTTGTTCTTCCTCCGCTGCCGCGAGTCATCGCTTTTTCCCATCGCGCAACTCCGACCTGCGTCTGCGTTTGCGTTTCTTCACTCTGCTGTTGTTGAGTATATATTTTAGGTTACGCTCTGTTTTGTTTATCATCGTTTGCAATAAGCTCTGTGAGTTGGGCCATTATCCGTTACATTGGGCCTTCCAGCTTGGCCCATTCTTTCGATAACATATTTTAGCCATCTCTGTTGAGTGTTGAACGTTCTTAGGCTTGAGATTCGCGAAAAAGATTTTTAACCGATTGAAAAATTAATTTTGAAAAGAGGAATTTTTTCGGTTAGGACTTAGGATAGATGTGTATTCAATATAAAAAAATAATCCAAATTATTATTTAGCAAATATTTTCATATGAAATAGGTGGTTTAATTCGTTAATAAAAACATATTTTCATAAATGAAATGATAACTAAAATAGTTAATTTAATCTCCTAACAAAGCACCACTAATCGCAAAACAAAACCATTTTCATGTCATATTGGTCTCAAAAACTGTCATCATTTTTGGTAGTTAAATGTAATCACATACTATCTTTCCGAAAGGTGTTAGAAAAATTAATTCATAATTAAGTAATTAACAAAATATTTTTTTTATGCCTGACAAAAAAAATATATTTTATACTAAGAAATTACTCATATGTACCCTTTAAGATTCTCAGGATGAATTACGGTAGATATTGAACAGTTGAAAAATGAGATTCAATTCTCTATGAAATTAGTCATCACCTTGGCGATTTTTCTCTTTTATTTAACTTAAATATTTATTCAAATATACTGTTTGTGATTTGACATTTGTGATAGATTTTAGTTATATGATATGAAGCTTTTAAAAAGGACACCGAATCAAGATTTTGTCTGTTTCGTTAGTTTATTCATCTGCGGCATTCACCTTTGCATATTCACATGCTGTCCGGGGAAACAGTAGAGCAGACTCTTAGTCAGGTCACTCAAAACTCGAAAATGAGTTATCAAAAATATATGAAATTCTTGTAGTAATATTGGCCACCAATCCGGCGCTTGGACATGTATGACGTTTGGATACACTTTCAGCTGAGTCCGATAATCCAGAGAATAGGAACTGAAGCGGCAAAGGGGTGTGATATTGAGAACTTCACTGAAGATAATATGAATGTCTGGTGATGTAACATGTAGCATTTGCAATCTCTCCTGGGAAAACACCCAAAATCTCGCTTTCAAACCATTTGTATACAGGTGTGTATCCCCGAACATATGACCCACTCTACGCCTGGACCGTGTTTCCTGACATTGAGATGGAACGCTGTAATCGCTAGGACCTATCGATTGAGAAGGATCATCGCATCCTCAGGCCAACAGGTTTCGTTATGATCCGGAACAAGCAACGTGTTATCAGTTTAGTAAAGAAGGATTATGCAGTGACAATTGCATAATTTTGCTGCATTTTGAATTTTCACGTCTGCAAGATTGTTGTTTATTCCCCGGTTTGTCTAGGCTTCTGATTCTGTTAAACAATGCAATAGCTTCTCATTCTGGTTTGCCTCCAATTATATTGCAAATTGCAATAGATGACCCGGAAATGAAGGTTGCATAAGCATGAGACTAGGCTGCTCTTGTTAAAATCCCACACTGCATCTGCAATCTCTTCCTGAAAAATACTTGAAAGATCGGTAGGTATTGCCTGACCCGCTCCTCCTAGACCATGTTTTCTGACCTCAAGAAGGAAGGTTCTTGCACTTGTTAGGATTTCCCGGTTGAGATGGATCCATCCTCAGGCCAACAGGTCTCAGTTACAATCCAGCACAGTCAACGTGTAATCGGTTTGGTAAAGAATATGTAGCTGCAGTACACTGGGAAGCAGTGACAACTACATATTCGTCGTCAGAAGGATAGGGATGCAATCCTACATATTCGTCTTCCAAAACTCACTTCCAATATATTGGTGACTTAGATACTCGTGAATGTATTGAAATTTGAACTATTTGCTTTTCATACGAGAGACGAAAGTACTTGCAATTGCAAAAAAAACAAATTCAAATTAATACATATCGACGAAGTTAACTGAGAAGAGGAAAAATAATGAGTGATACAGGGGCATGCTCTTGGTGAGGAGACCAACCAAACTGGATTGAAACAGAAGTATAACTGTCTAAACCTAATCATCATTTGTTTTGAGGACCATGTACATATATTTATATTGAACAATTTTAGTGGTTATAAGTGTGAGTGTTTGCCACTTGTGAGCTGGTATTATTTGGAAAACAAAAGCACCCAAATGAGGCCGGAATGTTTGCCTTTGATTTTAGGCAACCACAGTCTCATCAATAGTGTCATAGTTGTCCTTGTAACTTGCCATGTTCTCTAATCCCCTGCAGGCTGCATTCCTAACGTTGGATTATGTTTCATGCTGCATTCATTCATTCAGTTGTAATTATCGCTCACCCACCTCAACCCCACCCCATATCTAATCGACTCATTGTCTTCTTTTCTTGCTGCCAGAGCTGGGTTGGGGCCTTGAGCTCAATTATGTTTTCTTTTCTGATTTCCGTCAATATTCAACACTACTCCAACCATCTCACTCAATTATATACCTTATTTTCTATTATTTGACACGCACTTTAAAAATCTTATACATTTTATAACTTAATTTTAAATTTTCTTTATTTCAATATAAAAATTTGTATATCGATATTTTATTTGGAATTAAACTGACTTGATAAACAAGAAATTATCTAGTTTCTCGATATAAATATTTTGAAGTGTTTGTTTATTACCTTCTTCATGCTTGTTATATTCCGTTCCTCATTTATTTTGTAACATGATTCCTTTATTCTAGGAAAGATAAATATTGTTTAAAATGAATGACATATAAATTTCTAGTAATATATACTCCCTCCGTCCCCTCCAATTTTTATCGCTTGGAATGGAGGGCTCGGCATATATTTTAAAACTCATATAAAATATAGTTATATAATTTATTTTTATAATTTTCTTTCTTTTGAATAAAAATTTAAACTTTAAATTTTTATTCAAAAAAAAATTAAAGATAAGCTATGAAACAATACTTTACATGAGTCTTAAAATGCGTGCCGGACCCTCCATTCTAAATGATAAGAATTTGAGGGACAGAGTAAGTATATATATAAGATATTAGAAAACTAAATTATAATAAATATATGTCATTTTGAATAGTTATAATAGAAGTAAAGTTGCATTATTTTATGGTTCAAATTTTATATATACAATTTTGTTTAGGGTTGGATAAAACATAAAACCAACAAATTGCCTAAAACTAAAATATATGTTAGAGATTTTTTCAAAAAAAAAATATGTTAGAGATGAAAATAATGATTGAAAAACAATTCTAAATTTCGGAAAATGCTAAATATTCCCAAAAAAATGTTTCAAATCCTAGTCGACAACCTGTGATCGGTTCCAATCACATTAATAATAATAACAATTTTTTTTTTCTGCAGCATTGCTTCTCTGATCTTAAGACCCCAGTTTCAATTAGGCCATCTCTAACGGTGGATTGCCAATTCCTGAGGTCCGGCTGTAACACAATGGCTTTCTCAACCCATTCATAGGAATGGTTAACTACTCCGAGATCCCAATTAAGACCAGAGTTCTTGCATAAATATGGATCTTCTCGACTATAAAAACTATCATTAATGACGCTGCTTCCTCTAAAGAGATGGAACTCCAGTTCCTTCGGAAATGGTAAGATCTTTGGCGCAAGAAGAAGGGGTTGATCCGTACCATCTTGACGAGAATCCACATTAAGCCCATTTTTTTGAAATCCCACAAGAGTAATGCCAATAAAAATGGAAAATGAGAGGCCTAGAGTAATGAGAACCCGGCACTCAATTAACATTAAAAATCTTTCATACCGACCGAGTATTTACAGGGAAGTGACTAACTCTGACTCGACTCCAGATTGCTCATTAATAATAATGAGGCCACTTGTATGCACATAAATCATGTCATTAGAATTAACTATTTGGTGACAACTGAATATCCTAATATTTTATCACGATTTGTAGTTTTGTGCAGACTTTCAAAACTAGGTTTCTGCCGCCACTTATTAGCTCTTCAAACTTCACCCTCTTCGCTAATTAAACCCTTTCACTCTTGCATCTGCTCTTCTATCTACTACTCCATCCGTCACATTGGGTTGGGACACGGAGACTAAGAAAATGCGTAAAAAATAGTAAAGTTAGATGAAAAATTGAAAAATAGGTTAAATGGTAAGATCAACTTATATTAAATAATAGATTTGAGATAATGGAAGAAAGTATGGGTTGTAATAAAGTTTTATATTATATTATTATAGAATAGCGATAGTGGAAGAAAGTACATGATGTAATGATATTTCAAATTATTTAAAGTTAGTGTTTTTGAAATGTATAGAAATGATGGGACATCCCAAAATAGAAATTGTATAGAAATGAAGGAGACTGAGGGAGTAGTTTTTTCCAAATAAAATCAAGATTTTGTATTCTAGGTTAATTTTTGTTCAGGTGCTTATTATCAAGGTTGTTAATTGTACCCATTTTTTTGGGGATGTTAGTATTAATTTACGTTTTGGGATTTTTGTGTGACTTGTTATGTGTTCCGGTAGTTCATATTTTGAGGCCGTTGTTAATCCAATATGAGTTGATGTAACTGATAATACCGAACATTAATTATAGATGATGCTTATGTGAAGGTCATCATTATGTTCACTACTTATGTAGGTTGAATTGCTCAATATATGATTGTAATATTTATTAGATTAAAAAAATTAAATATTCTATATATTAAGCAATTTGAAAACAAGACGAATATTTGTTTAGCTCATTTTCAGTTTCATAATAAGATTGTAATTAACAGCTGAATTTCAATATTTTATTGAATTCTCTGCGCTTTATAAAAATATCAATACATTTATTACAATATTTTAAAAAAAAATTGATACAAGATTTGAGATAACGTAACTCTAACATCTCACAATCTCAATTAAATGAGATGAGACTCTCCCTGGACATTCATATTAACAATTAAAATAGTTAACATATACTCTCTTCGTCCCATTTTAACTGATGTTTGACTTTTTAACACGTATATTGAGGTGTAAAAAAACAATATCTACACTCAATAAAAAATTTCAATTCTTATATCAAATAAAAGTTTAGACTCTAAACTTTTATTTGATATAAATTTTATAAAAAATAATCATGTTTGGATGTAATTTTTTTAACATCTTAAAATACGTGTAAAAAAGTCAAAAGCAGTTAAAATGGGACGGATAGAGTAATTTTTTATTGCAACGTTGAAAACTTAATCTCATAAAAGAATCAAGATCATGACTGTAGTTAAATCTTACAAATTTTAGCATGAAAATCTTGGTGAAACACGGTTTATTGTTTTTGTTTCCCTGCACCAATCCTGCATAGGAGTATGATATTAATGTGGACCGCAATAGTAACTAATTTAATGATTTCAGATTTGATTTAATTTTATCTGTAAAGAACTAAAGATACTAACATCCTCAACTTCTATTTCATTTACTACCTCCATCCCAAATTAGATGATCCGTTGACTTTGAGCACGTAACTTTAGGTGCATTGACCGTCTACTTCCGAAATTTATTTTTTTATTTTTTTTTTTATAAATGAAAATTTCATATTTTAATTTTTATTTGCAAAAATAAAATTTTAAAAATAAGTCACGTATCTATGCGGTCAATGAACTTTAAATTGTATGCCCAAAATCAACGAGTCATCTAATTTGGGATGGAGGGAGTATATAACTTAGCAAATCAATCCTAAATATAAAATGTAGGTTGTAAATTATCAGTAAGATCTTTCTTATGTATTTTCCCAACCAACAAATCTGCATTGTTAGTGTAGATCACAATTTATTTGACCTTAGATTTCGAATTTTACTATAATTTTATTTATGGAGAAGCCACATTTATTATCATTTAACATTATGAAATTTGTATATGGCCTATTAAAAATATAATTTCTTCCCTATATTTTATAACTTAGCAAGAAGAACTAAAAAGCCTAAAAAACAAATTGTTTTTACCCAAAAGGGAAAAAATAAAATAAAAATATATTTCAAACATTGGCAGCATTAATTCTAGATTATCATGAGACATTATAGTACTATCTCGCCAAAAAATCAATCATATAAGTTGCATATAAATTTAAAACATAAATAATTATTACAAGGAGAGAGAAAAAGGGGGGAGAGAGAGAGTGGAGAGGAGAGAGATAAAAAGGGGAGAGAGAGAAAGAAAGGAAAAAGAGGGTGAAGAAGAAGAGAAAAATTCCAAATTCAAGTAGCAGAGAATACCGGTGGAGGGTGTGAATAAAGTACAAATTTACTTGCGTTTTAGTGTTCTAGTTTCTCATTTTATATACTGTATAACTTCAAGATTTTGCATTTTTTGTGTGTATAGGGTTTGCAATCACTCTTTCTGACCCAGCTGCTGCGAACCCATTTGGTACTTTTTCTTAATCTTTATGATTTTTAGTTCTGATCCACTACTTTAATTCTTGATTTAGGGTTTCAAGAATGGTTTCTTGATGTAAAGTTTGCATCTTTTTGAGGTTTTTTGCTTGTTGGACTGGTGGGACTGTTGAGTGGTGTTTGGTTTGATGGTTTGTTTGTTCTTTTGATGTTGTTAAGTTTGATCTAGAGTTTTTTCGCTTGATTTTAGTTTAAAGGTTTGGTTTTGGGGATTAATGTGGTAATGGGTTGGTGAATTTATGATTGGATGTAATGCAGAATGCTAGATGGATGCAAGCTCATTTTTGAGTGCAAAATTGCAGTTTCATGTGTGTGTGTGTGTGTGTGTGTTGCTTTGGTTGTATTTTCTTAGTCTGTATCTTTTAGAAGAGATTTTTAGCACCTTTCTGTTCTCTTGAGAATGTTTATTGATTGAACAAAACTTGTCCCATTAATTTGTGAAAAAACCCAGATTTTTGATGCATTACAACAGAAGAAAGTATATGTTTGTAGTGGGTTCTCTTGATTTTATACTTAAAATTGTTAGGTGGTTAAGCTGTGTTATATTATTATTATTGCATAGTTATTGACTTATTGTATGAGGTGATAATATTATCAGACAGTGGGCGTATCAGATTGAAATGTGATTTTATTTTTCTGATAAGGGTAATATTCTGAATTGTTGTTGTACTTTATTTAATTATAGATACCTATTTGATTGTGACTGAATGGGTTCATTTCTAAAGCTTAAAGTTACAGGCCTTAATTGCTATTTGATCGCTGATCTGAAGATAACGTGTTGGTCGACAGACAAATATATATATGGAGGCTACGAAGTGTTGGTTTAACAAATTTAGATCGAAAAATAAGGCGAGATCTTCGAGGAGAAATGAAACCACAAGTAACGGAAGAGAAGGTTCGAATGCACCAACGGAAGAAGCACCTTCTGTTGCCACAAAGCAGAAGGTTGCAGCTGCCAAGCAGTATATTGAAAAGCATTACAAGGAACAAATGAAAAATTTGCAGGAGCGGAGAGAGAGGTATGTTTTTTGTGCTTCATTATATTCTGTTCATTGTAGTTTGTATTAGTAGTTCGGTCTGTGTTATTCTGTGACTTGTTCTTGTTGCCTTTTGGATCAATAAACACACCACACTCAATAAAGTTTAGAAAGCTTACGATGCATGTGTGATTAACTCTGTTTTTAATTAATCTGGCTAGCTTATTAGCTGACATATTGTAGTCTGTGTTAGTAGTCAGGTTGTGTTATTTTGTGATCAGTTATAATTTAATATAGGAACATCTCAACGGTTATAAATTATATGATGCATTTGTGCGTAATTAATGCAGTTCATATTGGTTTAGGACTTCAGGTTATATTTGCGGACTTACTATTTGCGATTGAACATCTGGATCCTATTTTCTTGCTTTCATGCTGGCAAGTATCTAGGTTGATATGTATCACGTGTTTTCTTTGTACTAATGTATGAACTGATTATAATGTGTATATTTGATTACGACTAGCTGGTCTGAAGGTACAAATTCTAAATTTATTACAAATAAATAAGAATATTATGCTGACTACATTTAAAGTGTGATTTTTTCAAATTGCTTACTGACATATTATATGACGTGGATAAGTTTTATATTTGTATATGAATGTTTATGTGTCGTATATATATATGTGTGTGTGTGTGTGTATTGCTGATTTGAATGGTGTTTGCCAGTTGTTTTACATATTGAATCTTCAGAAAGAATTGACCAACACAGAATCATGAAGTAATGTATGCTTCCTTGTCTACCCACGTGCACATTTCAAACTTGATCATGATTCATGATTGCTTCCATCTCCAAAAGAATGAAGTTTAGAAATTCTATTGAGTAAATTGCTAAGTAATGGCTAAACCTATACTGCTGTGGTACTTTGTGAGCAAGATTTTGAAAATTCGCAATAAAGTGGCCATATATTACTTCCCTGAAATTTGGTGGCCACATAATGCTTCCGTTCAAAGAAGTGGCGGTCAAAGTGGCCACCGCTACTTTTGGAAAAATATAAACAGTTCCTGGCTGCCAAATTGCAAATTTGAATATTTTTGCTAACAAAATGCTATATTAGGTAAAATCTGGCCACCAATTTGTAACATTCATTTTTTTATATCGGGAAAGCTCACTTTGTGTTAAACCTTTTCTTAAAAATATTTTGGGTTTGTTGAAATGTATCCAACGTGATTATAAGCTGATGAGTAATATTTAAATAGAGAAGAAGCAACATGTGAATCATTAGCAATAATAATGTTCAATGGTAAGTAAATTTTTTTTGTCGATGTTAAGGATGATAAGGTACTGCAACGAAAGATGATAATATGCAATGAAAAAGCAGTTCAACTTATTGTATACCTTTATCATTTACTTCAGGTATTCTGAAGGAATTTGTATATATTTATTATTTAATACTCCTAGTCGTCCTGTTGAAGTTGTGTCTTTCTGCTTTCATCTTTCTCATATAGGTCTTGGTCTTCACAAGTGATGAATTCACTTAAGTATCTCAGATATAAGATCTCAGTTTTTTATTGTCTTTTTGTCAGTAATAACTAATAAGTGTCGTTCGTGTGCCCTAAATACCGACATGGACACAATAAATGTTTTTAGGGTGATCGCATTCAAATTCAATTATTATATTGTAAACTCACTTACATAAGAAAAAGTTAGTTTCTTGATATTAACTCGTAATCTCATGTAATAAACTCATTATAAATATTCCATTTAAACTTTTCTCTACTGAATCGTGGACCTTATCTGGAGCCAGTCAAGTCCAGGCTCAAGTGAGAGATTAATTTCCTACATATAATAAATCTTTGAGCTAATAAGTGAAGTACGTATGAGGGTAAGTACAGAGAAAGGATGAAAAGATTTGAATCTAGAGAACCATGATAGTAACTGCTAGTGAAAGCTTCTATGCAATTAATGTTATAGATAATTGTTAAACAAATTCTTTATAATCTCTATTAAATGCTTTTAACCCTACCGAAGAACTAAACCGTATTTTATCAACGAAATAAGAAAAACATTGTTCATATGTAATTTTTTTTTTTAAATTTTTAAAAATGCTAGCAAAACACTTTAAGATAACTATATAAATATTTTAATTGAAACTCTTCTAACTACTATTGTGCTTTGAAACTATTTTTATATCTAATGAAGAGATGCAGTATTTGTAGAGATAAATATAACGGAAGTAAGCAAAATTTACAAACTTGCCTAAAAAAAGATTTGTAACACACCGATAAGAACTGAAACCTGAAGTATATCATTGCCATGTCAGACGTCATACTGACCAAGCGTTGTCAAACATAATAAAAGCCATGTAAATCATACTTGGTGTAGATGTCGTGCACAAATGAGATCTGCCCCTTATTCCATTTAAATGTTTTTGAAATGTTTTTAGTACACGTGGCTAACTGCTATAACTACTTGTAGTAACAAATGCAACTTTAACTTTCCCATATTTGGCAAATTATATCAATTTAAGTTTAAGGTCCAGGCAAGCTGCCTGTGAATTGAATTAGAATATCCTGCTACTGCATCGTAATAATGTCTGTTTCTTATAAGATGAATTTAGTGACTGATGAACTTTTGTGCAGACGGAATATGCTTGAGAAGAAATTAGCTGATACTGAGGCCACCCCAGAAGAGCAGACCAACATACTCAAGTACCTGGAGAAAAAGGAGACCGAGTACATGCGTCTTCAGAGGCACAAAATGGGTGCAGAGGATTTTGAGCCTTTAACAATGATAGGCAAGGGTGCATTTGGTGAGGTAATATATTGTTTTCCTGTCCCACATTCCGTATGGATGTACTTGTAAAAAGTTGTCTAGCCTTATTCAGGATGGATCCGATTCTTGCTTTTTTGAGTTTCACTGACGAACATGCATATAATATGGAAATCAAGATCTGGCTGTCACTTTTACATGTACCACCTCAATTCGTGTTGTTTCCTGTCATATGAATATTATAAAAATAAATATGATAATGGAATTTCGTAAAAAAATTATTTTATTAATATAATATTTCTCTTAAAGGTTTTAAATCTTTTTTATACTACTAATTTTACTTTAAAAGTTATAATCTCTTTTATTTGATAGAATAATATTTAAATTTTATAAATACATAAATTTTAGCAATATATAATTTGTAAAAAATATATTTGTTTATTTATTTCGTGTACTTTACTGTTGTGTTGTGCTCCTCACATAAAAGGTAAACACAATACAAAATCTTCTATGTACTTTTGTGTATACTTTAATGTAACAAAAGTCAAGCCCAAATACTAAATAGCCGTGTCTACTTTCCGCATATTGTTGAAAATTACTCTACTAACCTGCCAAAGTCTTGTATATTTCTTAGCCACATCTTTAGTCCTCTTGCCACCTCTTCAAACTTTAATATTTACTGTATAAAACAGGAAAACTATGTTCTGAGCTATTAATTTGTCTTATGCCATGACTGGTGATATTCTGTTCATTTATGTGGGAGACAATTCAGTTGCTCAGAGACTGTCTTATAACCTCAGAGAACTATATGAAACATCATTGATTGTTCTTCACTTTGTTAAAGTTTCTATCTTTTGTTCCGCTTATGATCCCCTCAGTATAACTTTTTTTAAACCAACCTGTGTTGATGATTGTAAATTGAGCATTTATATAGAAATCCTCTTGTGAGAAATCATATTGGTCCCAACTTTCCTTCATCTTCTACAGATACATGCACAACCCTCTCATAAGAATATTATCACTACTATCTTTTATAATAAAAAATCAAACTTTTTACCCTAAGTTATACTTCTCTCCTCTTTTTCTACAGAAGCATGGTCAACCCTTTTATGAGATGACAATCACTACTTTAATGTTCTATCATCAAAAATACATAATAATTTCTTTACCCTAAATTACACTTCTCTTCATTTCTTTTGCGACATGCAGGTCAGGATATGCAAAGAGAAGACAACCGGCCATGTGTATGCCATGAAAAAGCTGAAGAAGTCAGAAATGCTTCGTAGAGGCCAGGTACAATCTCTTGGAAGAACAAAATAGCGCATATGCCGGTCAATTTCCTTAATAATTTGTGTTCCCTGATTTCCCTCAATAGGTTGAACATGTTAAAGCTGAAAGGAATCTACTTGCAGAGGTTGACAGCAATTGCATTGTCAAACTCTATTGTTCCTTCCAAGATGAAGAGAATCTTTATCTTATAATGGAATATCTTCCTGGTGGAGATATGATGACCTTACTTATGCGAAAAGATACGCTAACGGAAGATGAGGCTAGGTTTTATGTTGGAGAAACAGTTTTGGCTATCGAATCCATCCATAAACACAATTATATTCATAGGTCGGTTACTCGTTTGCTTCTCATAATAGTCGCTTATCAAAAGACAGTCTTCTTTTGTTTCCTTGTAGAGTATCTCTTTAACCTTTCATATAATATGAACTACTGAAGCTCTACACATTCTATTTGTACTACATACTTTTTTCCGTTCTTACCACAAGCATTCTTAATAATATGGCATCTTTTACAAGGTCATTGGCATTGGTGAAAATAAATAATATTCTCTAGCTCATATGCTTATTACAGGGATATTAAGCCAGACAATCTTCTGCTTGATAGACATGGCCACATGAAACTGTCAGATTTTGGTTTATGTAAGCCACTGGACTGCAGCATTCTTCAAGAGAAAGATTTTTCTGTGGGAAAGAATCTTAGTGGGGCTCTTCAAAGTGATGGGCGTCCTGCAGCACCTAAACGTACTCAACAGGAGCAGCTGCAGCATTGGCAGAGGAACAGAAGGATGCTTGTATGGTTCCTCTCATTTCACACTTATGTTTTAGATATTCTTAATTGACCATCAATAGAAGTATTGATATCCAGTACGTTTTATTTTTATCAGAATTGTGTAACTTTTGCTTTTTGTGAAGCATGTTGATCCTGAATTTCTTTCTTATATGTGATTATGGCACGCTGTGGTGCTAGTTTGAATATTTTTATCCAGCATAAAACAATGAAGATAACAGTTGCTGGCTGTAAGTATAAAACTTTTGCCATCTTAAGATGATGAGTTGGCATGATTTTACTCTCTTCCCTGAGATATCTATAATAGCTTGTTTCTGTCTTGATATGTGTTGATGAAACTTTATGCTTTTGTTGTTTTTTTCTAGTTTCCCTCTATTACAAATCACCCTGCAAATCATAGATGTATATGTATGTCATCTATGGTGACCTAGTTGGAATAACCTTGATATTTGGCTCCTGAATTTTCCAAATTATTCACCTTGTACATGAAAGCAACACACTGTACAATCAAATGAAACATCATGCCTTCTTTAATAATATCTTTTTTTTCTTCTTTTATATGAAAATATTTACCCTCTTGTGTGCAGGCTTATTCAACTGTTGGCACACCTGATTACATTGCGCCAGAAGTTTTACTTAAGAAAGGCTATGGAATGGAATGCGATTGGTTTGATTCTGAATTTTCCCTTTTTTCTGTAGTAAGAAGTTATAATTTTCTAATGATTATCATATTGATTATGTTTTGTATAATCTCAGGTGGTCTCTTGGCGCTATTATGTATGAAATGCTTGTTGGGTATCCTCCTTTTTATTCTGACGAACCCATGTCTACTTGTAGAAAGGTAATATTAATATCTTTAAATTTGGTCATTTGCTTTATACCGATCTGGGTTTTCTATTGCTGTATACTCTCTTGTCACTTCTGTTTATTTATTTATGGAACGTACATCGTTTTCGAACATGCCAAGGTAAACTATTACAGTAACCTTTTAGTTGCGTCTGTGTGTGTCCATATATATTTCATTCCATATAAGATTCTGGAAAAGACAGCATCTTAAAAATATGAAGTCTTGTACTTTGACATTAAGAGTTTCTAAACATATACTGGTACATGTATAAGATTTAGTTGCATACACAATTACAAACTTTGTTGAGACTCCACTTAAGATACCATCCTCTATGGTGGTTTTTAGTGTTGCTGTCTAAAATATGGCTCTGCTGGATTGTCAACCTCTTCATCATAGTGGGTTGGCAATTCGACATGGTTGAGCGTTTTATCATAGTCTTGGCCTCTGGGCGAGGTACTTAAGCATACAGATAGATGATTGCCATCAAGTTCTCGACCCACCAGTCGTTGGAACTTCAGTTTATATTTTTATCATGTAAGAATGGAGCATATTGCATTCCAAATTTGTTAATTTGATCTGTTCTTTTTGGACCCAAAAATCATTACATGTTTGAAATTATCAGATTTCTTCCCACATTAATTGGACATTGTAATTGTGTATAGTTGCATACATAATTCCAAGTTCCAATCCTTCCTGTCTCTGAAATCTTCTTAAAGTCTGCTTCTTGGTTTGCTGACAAATTTTATTTTTCTAATTAATGCAGATAGTGAATTGGAGAACACACTTGAAATTTCCGGAAGAAGCTAAACTGTCTCCAGAAGCAAAAGATCTAATTAGTAAATTATTATGTAATGTTGAAAAGAGATTGGGTACGAAAGGTGCATATGAAATAAAGGTATAATGTGGTGTAATTTCATATAGACTGAAATATTATAAACAACTTGGCAAAATAACGTGGACAGTTACTTATTTTCAGGCTCACCCATGGTTTGCTGGTATCGAGTGGGACAAACTGTATCAAATCAAAGCTGCCTTTATCCCAGAGGTTAATGATGAGTTGGATACTCAAAATTTTGAGAAATTTGAAGAGGTAACTAGTTTGTCTAATATATCAATGGTATATCATGTCCGTGGTCCTTTTATTTCTCATGCTTCACTTTGTTCTTGCAGGCAGAACTTCAAATATCCACCGCAGCAAAGGCAGGCCCATGGAGGAAGGTTTGTAATGTAACTTAGACATGCATTTTCTGTTCCAATTTGTGCGGATGATATCCATATAAAAATATTTTTGTATGTGAAATTTTGTAAGAATTATATATATATATATATATATATATATATATATATATATATATATATATAAAGTAATCCTGAATGAACTCTAGACACAAGTTTTACTTTTTTGTGTTAGGCAACCTATAATATTACATATAAATAGGTTTAAATTCTAGAGCCTATAGCCATACTGGGCCATAGCCCTTGAGGTAAATCCACCTATGAATTCAGTTGGATTGTGTCTGAGAACATGTAATTCAGTTCAAACGACATGATTTGAGTTGTCATTTCAAATTCTAAAGTTTATACTAGTTTTGGTGTGTCTTGGATTTTAAATAAAATCCACATTCTACTTCTTTTGTTTATCCAAACATGTCATTTGTCCTATTTTCTCCTTGATCTTCAAAAAAAGCTGTGATCAAATACATATTCCCAAATGGGCCATCGAAGAATACTAAGGCACTAAAAAATACAAGTTAGTACCTGGATTTCATTTGAAATTCTTCGATGTAGTTCCTGCGTTTTGAAGTACTGGTTATTAGACAGAATGTGATGCTCTTGGTAATAGAGAGAACACAGGCAACTTTACTATGCTAGTTCGGCATAGAAGACCAAAAGGTACAAAATACCATTAGTCCATTTTTTTTTAACAATTCTAAACTCTGCAGAATTATGAGAGGTAAGGAACCATATACCTTGGGAACTATTGTGGTGCTCTAATTCTCTTTAGATTTTCCCAAAACAGTCCTTCGAGGGTCATTTAAAATTTTGAAAACAAGGAGGATCACTGCTGGAATTCCCTTCAGAACTGAGTGTGTATAATGGTACTCTGAGTAAAATTGTTAGCTTTATTTGATTGGACTAGAGGCTCAGGAACCAAGCGGATAGTTGTGTCAAACTACTTTTTAGCTGAGTGGGATCTTCCTCATTTTATATTGTTTTATGACATGATTACTGAAAGTTGATAAAACATAGCGCTGCGTTTTAACTTCTCATCTTTTCATATCTTCTGCAGATGCTCTCATCTAAGGATGTCAATTTTATGGGCTACACATATAAGAACTTTGAAATTGTAAAGGATCATGAATTGCCTGGCATCTGTACGTAAACCTACTTGAGCTTTTTACCTTTTTCCGGCCTAGTATACAGAATGGTTATTGCTAGTAATGCATTATTAGTTTTAGATATCTGCGATTATTTGTAATTTTACCTTTACCCTTCAATATTGGGTGATAATGCCTATAACTTTGATTACTTGCATCTTTTCAGCTGAATTGAAAAAGAAAACCCCAAAAACCAAGAGGCCGACCGTGAAGTCACTATTTAGTAAGATATCTTCCCAACTGTCCATCATTCATAATCTACCTTGACTGAATACTGTAGTTAAAGCATTATCAAACCCTACCATTTAGTGTGGTGTTGTGAATTTATAATATTCTAATATGAGGAAATATTTTACAGACGAGGAGTGGGATTCTGCGTCACCGCCACCTGCTCAAGGAAGCTTTTTAAGCCTCCTACCTACCCAACTCGAGGTCTCGAAGCAGGATGGATCTGCTTGAGATGCATCTATACCAAAATTGTTTATAACTACAGCCAAGCGAATATAGTTAAGCAAACAAAGTCAACTGAACACAAGATTCTGATAGGTTGTTTTTCTTTTGAGTATATAAATGGAGTGAAAAGTTTTTAGAAATGAGGTTTTGCAGGTCATTCACCTGCTTTAGTTTCAAGTAACATGTTCACTGTAAATGTTCGTGTGTTCGTTCTGTTTCATAAGTTATCGTAAGATTTTGTTGCCCTGTTAAATCAGTTGAAAACTGTGGACAACAGCTGTTTGGCTTTGGGCAGTTTGATATTTATTTTCTTTCAACAGAATTCACCAGTTTGTTTTGGAGATTATTATGGTAGTGGTTTTTTTTTGCTTTAATGATACTTTTCTTGCAGGTGCTTTGTTATACAATTAGAGAACCTATCTTCTCTCATTAGAAAATTAACAGATAGAAGTAGGTCAAATATGATTTTTAAACTTTTAGGTCTAAATAAATGATATTAGAAGGCTTGATTGTTAGTCGGTTGATGGTATTCTTTTAGATATGACATGTTATGCCTGTTTTAGGTTTTGCCCAGCTGCTAAACAGTATTGTGCCAGTGCTTGAAAAAAACATTAAAGGGTTATTCTGCTAATCAGTATTATGCTGGTGCTTGAAAGAAACATTAAAGAGAATCTTTTTTGGAAAACAGTTTTGTAGGATATGCTTGAAATGGTATCTGTGCTGAAGTTTTACAAATGGTAAGGGAGATGTGCACCAATCTGATACCTGATACCTGATGCCCGTACTTTATTTACTGTTCTAATCTTTGCAGAATATGCTGATGTTTTGTGAAGGGAAGGAGATTATCAGGCAAGACACGGAAGTCTGTCGTTTAGCAGTCTGACATTGTTTTTCCTAACATATTTCACTAGCTTGTTCTGGTAGTTATGATGATGATTTCTTGATTTCATGCTAGTTTTCTTGCAGCTAATTTGTTCAGAATCCAGCTATAATTTTGTCTTTACTGCTTTCCCCTTGAACCCAAATTGATGAAGTTTCATCAAGTTTTAGATGATCTCCAGCTAAACCTAGTGTGATATTTGCTGGAAAAGCTATTATTATGTATGTATTTTGCGATGGTCCAAAGTTTCCTGTACCAGCAAGCTTTTCAGAGATCAAAATGAATTGATCTCAAATTTGAAGATTCTGTAGTTGTAGATTAGTCTCCAATTAGAAAGTCCTCACATGTTCTTGTTTTGCCATGAACTACATCTATATTTCTACTGCTTCCATCAGTGTTATTAGAGGCTTCATTGTTCATGTAATCTGGTCACAAAGTTACTAGTCATCAATCACAATTGACTCGAAATAATTAGAGCATTGTTGATTCAGCGCTTCAGGCAAATTGAACTTGGAGCAAGAAACATAGCGGACACCATCTTTGAATCTATGATCTGAATAAGCGGAAGCTGAATTCGGACCAATCTGACCGAGCTCCAGATGAATCATTAATCAAGTTCAAAAAAGTTGTCAAATGATCTGACCAAGCTGATTTGTTAATATAATTTCCTTTCAGCTTCCTTAGAGCATTCACATTTGAACCCCCAAATCCAACCCCATCCCCATAATTTAAAGAAATCTACTAACTTTTGTAAAAATACAGTCTACATCCGGAACCCCAAAATAGGGTTTGGTTTTGGGGACTAGAAATAAATCCCCATATTTGGGGTTTCACTATTCATCCTTCATACACTATTCATCCTCCATTTCATTATCATTTTATTATTATTTTATTAAATATCAAGTCTTATCTTATACTTTTATGGGGATAGAGATTGAATATGAGGAATGGGATGGAAAAATCTTTTAAAAACTTGTAAAATTTTTTGAGGGATTACTATTTTTAGTAAGTTTTTTGGGTTGGGGATTGGGGGTCAGATGTGAATGCTCTTAGGCTTCATTAAGGAGTAAACAAATGACCCCTTAGAGCATCTCCAATGGTTGGCACCCTTCAACGGTTGCTAATTTTGACACATAATTCAAAATATTATTTTTTATTTTCACACTCTTTCAAATCATTTTTAGCATCCTTCTTTTAAAATACACTCCAATGGTTGGCACTCCAAGATGCAACTTTATTAATAGAGAAATAATATTTTATGTATTATTGAGACCATAAATCTATATTTTATGTATTATTGGGACCACAAATGAAGTTGACATCCTACTTTATGGGTTGCCAACTTTTGGCATCCATGCCAACTCACTTGGCACTTCAATAACACCACAACATCTTCAATAGGGATGCTAACGAGAGTGCCGATCCATGTCATGCCACATGACATTGGCGCCCTTCTTGGCACCTCCCATTGGAGATGCTCTTACTGATCAGCTGAATGAAAGTGACTGATGTTATATCTTCTTTCATGCCGATTCTTCTAGCTGCTCGGTGATGAATGCGGGAACCATTGTTATTTTGTCCAACAATGTGCCGGGATATATCTACACATCCTGTGGACTGGAGGTAATTTCACTGACCATCGTCTAATCTTCCATTGTCACTGGCCATTGTCTAAACATTGTTTGAAATGAGTATTTTTTTTAAAGTTGTATTTCAGCCTATTTATCACTGTTGTCCATTCAAGTGAATACAGCCAGACTGCACTTGAATGGAATAGAACGGAATGAGAGAAGAATGAAATGAAAAATTATACTCCCTCCGTTTCTTTTTTCTTTTCCTGTTTGTGATGTTGGTACTGTTCATAACATGACACAAATTACTAATTTACATCTAATCTATAAAACTAAATATAATCATGAGTGATTTTGTTAGATTCGTATTCACGAGTACTTTAATACGGTGAAGTTTTTATATTTAATGCTACTACGAAATGAAAGATATTAACGATTAAAAGTGTGTGTTGGCAAACGTGAAAAGTACAAACATGAAAAGTATTTAGAGACGGAGGGAGTATAGAAGTTCAGGGAGAATGAACAAAGTATGAGATAATATTGACTAAATATAAATGAGTTTAAATTCTGTGATAAAGATTGTAAGGAAATATTATGTAGAAATGAAATGAGCATTCATTCCGAAATATATGCGTTGAAATTCTAGCTAGAATGATTGATGGAATAAAAAATTATAAATATTTTCTCTAAAACAACATCATTTTAAAGTATAAAATGTATTTCATTCTCTCTCAATTCCATTCATTCAAGTGAACACAACCTAAGGCTGTGTTCACTTAGATGAAATGGAACTGTGGGGTGAATGAAATAAAAAATTATATTGAGAAAAAATAAAGTATGAGATAATAGTGACTAAATACAAATGACTTTAAATTTCTTGTGATAAAAATTGTGAGGAAACATGATGTAGAAATGAAATAAGCATTCCTTCCAAAACATGTGGGTTGAAGTTCTAGTTAAATAGTAGCAATGGAACGATCAAAGGAATTAGAATTATTAATATTTTCTCTTATCAGCAACTTCATTCCATTCTCCCTCCATTCCATTACATCCAAATGAATACAACCTAAACATGTATATAGAGAGAGAAGTAACTAATAAGGCCAAAGTTTTAGCAACTCTAAAACATGATGAGAGGCCTTTTACGAGGAGTGATAGTAACGAGCGAGAAGGTTTGATTACACGAGGTGAGTCGTTACTCGCTAGCAGTGTTATTATCTTACCATACCAGAAAGCTGATAGTACTCCCTCCGTCGTAAACTTTACATTTGGTGTTTGGTGTTTGGTGTGGGTACGGAAGTTAAAAAATATGTTTAAACTAGTGGGAAAAAAGAGAGAAGAAAAGTGAGTAAAATAGTGGAAAAGATAAAGAAAAATAGGTGTACTAGTGGAAGCCATTAATCTACTTATCTACTTATATATATAATAGCAGGTTCGTGTTAAGCCTCCCTCCTGAGCAAATAAATTAGCTCGCTCCAACCTGAACCTAACTCCGAACCTAATGTTTTGGACAAGAATTGAACCCAAGACCTCTCTAATTCATGTGCACCACTCAAACCACTTGAGCTACACAGACAATCAACATGTTATTCAAAAGCATTAACCACATCCATTAAAACTATTATATTTATATTCTTTTCAATATCTTATTTATTTAAGATAAGTTATTATTTCAGCTAAATCTCATATATTGAAAAAGAATCTGAATAATAGGGCTCGAATCATGATTCCACTTTCTAAAAATAGATATAATTCATATCCGAATAAAAATGAACAAATTCAAATCTAAATAATAGTTTAAACGAGTACTGATACGATATTATAGAATTTTAAGTAATGAATGCGAGAAATAAGCTCCAAAACTAAGATTTCAGTGAGCATATTTGAAACAAAAGGTTGATGGGCTTTCAACATGGACTGTGTCATATTAAATTTTTATTATAAAAGGTAATTTATAAGGAGATTACAATATTTTGGAGAACACTAAATAAGGTAACTAAAAGAATATTCTTATTTAGAATATTTTTTATCTTAAACTTATGAATTCAGAATTGGACGTGTAACTAAATCTGTTTTTAAAAAATATAGATATAAGAATAATGTCAAAGACATCAAATTTGGTGTCATAATATGTATCTAAATGATGTAATTTGGTGTCATAATATGTATCTAAATTTGGTGTCATAATATGTGATATAAAGTTGCTTTTAGGAAAATTTTATATTGTTAATCAAAAGTCAATCAGATAATAATAGAAAACGTTTACGATACCTACTAAAAAGAATTGGTTATAAATTTTACTTGATTTATTTTCAAAAAATAAATAAATTACTTGGTTAAAATAAAATAACACAGAGAAATAAGCTATATATATTAAAGTCTTAAAACTATAATTTTTAATATGTCATCGATCAATATATAACATACCAGTTAAATAAAATGATTCAAACTACAATTAAATTAACTAATCATTTACAAGTTAATCTAAAAAAATATAATTAATTTTGAACCGGATAATCTGACGCGATACAGTGAAAACTAATATCTGATTAAACGGAACTAGAACTTGAATTAATCTTTAACAAATGAACATGATATGCTACATTATTCACCCCTAACAAATACGAATGTCAAAATATTTAAAATTTTAAGTTTGCACCAAGCTAAAAAAATAAATACACAACTATTTGGGCTAAATATTTCATGTCTTTGTGAACTTTATGGGGTGTGACTTATATCTACTCTGTTTTTGCTATTTCAAATTCCAGGAAATCATTGTTTGAGATTTGGTTTATAACAATTGCATGAAAAATCATTAAAAGTCTTAATCATCAAGCTTAGAAAACTAATTATAAAAAATTAAGATTTAACAACAAGCCGATATTATAAACTATGACGCCAAATCTACGCTCAAAAAAGAAGAAATTAATGTAAAATAATGCACGCCCCACATATTCTTCTAATGACGATTTAGGATATCGTAATTCAACATATCAAGAACAAGTTTTCATCAAAATCATGTTATGTTAGGTGAAATAATTTAATAATTTTCATATTTGCTATTAAGTTGCTCGAAACAATATGATAACATGTCAATATTATTTAAAACACGACATAAACTAGAGGCCCGTGCCTCGCACGGGCTTTTATGCTAGTTTTTAATGTATAAAAGAGAGATAATGGAGTAAAAGTAACATGAAAAAAGAGAAAAAGTGGGTAAATGATGGAACCCATTGACTATTTTTGATAAATTTTAAAATATAAAAAAATAGATGAGACATCCCAAAAATGAAAATTACAAAAAAATGAGTGAGACAAGGAAAATGTTTTTATCATATTTTTTTGGAAACAAATGTGTTCATCTAATAATAAAAAGTCATACGTCATCTCACTGACAATCGAGTCGAACAAGCAATTAACCTATTTTTACCAGGTTTATATACAAATTCTTGTGGTATGTTTTTACCATGTTTATATACAAATTGGGATAAAAACCAACGTCAACGAGGATTGAGATTATTAGATCTACTCGTACAAATTTCCATTTTTAGGATTCCACCCCATCTCAATTCTAAAAATTTACAGCCAGTTCCTAGCACTATAAGAATTCTTCTCCACCCAGACGCTGACGTTGCCTATCTGCACATGCCAGTTGGACTTCAAGCACAATTTTATTACCTAGTTCAAAAGCCAGTTTTCGCTCAATATATTGTTTCCTGGTCATGATTTATAAAGCAAGTTCAAACCTCTCTATATTTGGTATTCTAGTAAGGAACCCTTCGGTGGATCAATCTGAATCTTGTGGGTAAACACTTAAGCTAGGTAGTAAACACCTCACTTGGAGGTAACACATGAAAGGTAAAGATATACGAAGTCCGAAATACCTTGCCCCAACCAAAGAAAAGTACATAATAGGGCAAAGCAACAACTTTAATTGATGAAGTATTGATAAATAAGAATTAGAAAAATTCATAATAAAATTGTTGCAATCATCCTAATGCCTTATGCTGCAGCCTTCTTTAGCTTTGCGAGTTCTTCCCTGACCAAACTAGCCTTCTGTAAATGCATCATTTAAGTACACGGATTAGCTAAAGGTCCAACTGATATTTGTTAGAAGCATAGGCTATATTGATGGATGATACAAGTAGACCACAGGATTCTAGAACAAACCTTGATTTTCGCCAACATAAGCTTGAACCTATCGAAGTCATTAAGGGCTGCCCTGCGTTTCTGAACAATAAACTTTCTTCCCCAGGAGCTGTTCTCCCACTTATTCTTAACATCTGATATAATTTTAAAACAATTATATCCACTCCACAGCATTATATATTACACACAAATGTGCTTTATAGCTTGATAGTAGGTTTACCTGCAGCCTCCATTGCTTTAACCAGGTCCTTCTTCTTAGGTGTCCTACTGATTTCAATTGTGATATCTGTTAGTGTGAGCCTTTTAAAGTTCATTTGGCCTCTCACCATATCGGGTGCATCCACAAGAGCCTGACAAATGAAAAAGCACCATCAATTCAGACTTCAGAAACTTGTAAATTTAAGACATAATAATAACTTATGAAGTAGTCCAAAAACGAAAATTGTTCATAAGAATCAAATATCATATATCAATAATTTACTTCACGTTACAGTAAAGTAAAACAACAGACAAGAAACATTTTGTTAATGTAAAGTACTTGTAACAATTTTTGTGTCAAATTGAGCTTATATGGCTGCTGGCCACTATTAGATTAATTGCAATAGTTATTATGCCCTGCAGTAGAAAAGTGTTCCACCAAAATTCTACCCTATACCCAAGAGATTAATTAATCTCTTATCTCTTAAGTGAAATAATGACACAGAATCACAGTCAATTTAGCAGAACTCAAAAGAAAATCCTCTTCGCAGAACTCTAAGAGCAAGTCCAACACTATGCTAAAAAGTTCCCTAAAAATATTATAAAATAATATGTCTTAGTGATTTAGCACAAGATTTAGTACATGAGCTCCAATAGTACTCCCTATATCCATTCCCTATTATTATAATAATATTAAAAAAGAGGGAAAGAGGAAAAAAGAGAGGGAAATGATGTGGAGGAGAGAGGGAAATGAATATTTTAATGATAAGAATAGTTTAGAAGTGGCTAGCATATTCTAAAAATAGGGAAGGGGAGGCTTGTGCTAGTGATTTAGCACATCACTAGCAACTTGATTTAGCACACCTATTGGACTTGCTCTAACCTAATGATAACTTAAATACCTAGATTTGGATAGGAAGTCTCTAAGATGGATACACATGTTTTAGGCCTAAAATACAAGTCTAACATGGGTATCCGAGGGAAAATGAAGAGTCGGATTAGTGATTGTAACATATGAGTCAAGTAAAAATAATCCATAAAACATTAACAACCTCTATTCAGAAGCCTATGATTTGAAAGAGTTACTTGACTTACCACCACAAATATGAAATTTACAGATCCGAAGATTATACTTGTGCCAATAGCTATCCAAAATGACTGACACCATTATTCATAGCTGAACCATTCATTAACAAAGATAAAACATTCCCCCAAAAATATTCAGAAAAGATTGTCAGAAATCTCGTGTGGAATGTGCTGCTCACTGCACCAAATAATGATGCTACTTTTGCACAAGGATTTCATCATTCTATCAATACATCAAATATATGATCAATACATATGTACACATATATGGAAGTACAAAATGAGCGAATAATTAAATTCCGATAGACTAATTTTTTTTATCACATTCTCACATATTGTCTTATTTCATTCTTCTAACCGAATAATTTTAAACCTGACCTTAATTTAATATTAAGGTCAACAATCAAGTTCCTCATAAAATTTTCAACGATCATCACCAGACAAATTTAAATATCCTCATTTTGCTTTATTACGAAACGTAATAAAACGTAATAAAGCAAAATGACGATGAAAAATTGAACAGAACGAGTAAGAGCACATACTCTGTTCTGGTCAATAACATCCACAATAACAACGAGCTTGCCGTAATCTTTGCCATAGTTCACCAGCGCAACTCTCCCGATCTCAACGTAACGCTTGAACGGCTACAATCACACTTACACTAATCAATATATACACACATACACAAATTCATGTATACATATAGATATAAAAACATGAGATTACTCACCATGATTGCTTTCAAGAGAGTGCGGCGCTTGATGAGATTTAGGGTTTTGTATTTTTACAAATGCGTATATATAATTTTTATAAGCTCGTCATGTCAGTTTACTGCTCTGGTCCAGTACTGGCTTTGGGCTCTGTTGGGCCCAACCAATTTTTTTGCGAGATAGAATTTTCAAAAGGTTGGTGCAGAAAATTTTAAAAATATCCCGGAAAATAAAATACAATCAT
Organism: Daucus carota subsp. sativus; assembly: GCF_001625215.2. Lineage (NCBI taxonomy): Eukaryota > Viridiplantae > Streptophyta > Magnoliopsida > Apiales > Apiaceae > Daucus > Daucus carota. The sequence continues at coordinate 41,728,155 of NC_030389.2, forward strand.
CTATATAAATATTGGAATATTTTAGAATCAAATTTTTTATAATAATAATTCTCAGATTAGATGTAGTTGATCCATCCACCGTGTATATATTGAGTGGTAAGTGATGTAAATTTAATGTTAAAAAGATCAATAAATCAAATAAAAATGGATAGAGTTTGATAACAAAAAATTATTTAGAGCATTCCCACTAGATTAGTTATAATAGTTGGTTAAATTGGATATACAAGACATTATGTAAAATTTGCTGAAACAGAAATATATTATGCTTCTATGATATTGCCGATATTAGTTGACTATAATTTAAAAATAGTATATTATTAATATTTTAGATTATTATAAATAGAATATATCAGTTCAATATGATAACAAATGATGTGTAATCTTCCTACCAATTTTTTTACAGCCATGTAAAAGGTTCGACAAATATGATCATACATAGGAGGTTGCCTAAATACATAGGAGGTTAACCAAAATTATAGATAAAGGGCGATGATAGTTAGATTGTGATATTTTCAAGACATGGGCTATATATTCTATTTTTAGTATGTGTACACATAGGGCTGTTAAAATAGCAAGCCAAATAAAATTTTTAGTGTGTTTGGATGGTACCATATTATAGTTAATATTCTCCTGATCGATTTGATATATTATATGTTGAATTCGGCGTTCAATAACATATATATATATATTACGAAATTATCGTGAAAATATTATATTTTTTCGAGTTTTAACGAGCCGAGTTCGAGCCGAACGAGTTCGAGCCGAGCTCGAGCCGAACACACTAAAAGCTCGGCTCGAGCTCGTTTTCTTAACGAACACATTTATGTGTTCGAGCTCGAGCTCGAGTTCTTAACGAACCGAGCCGAACCGAGTTTTTATCGAGCCGAGCTCGAGCTTGTTCGCAAACAGCTCTGTTCGCTAACAGCTCTATGTACACACCTTTTAGCTAATTTTTTCTCATATTCAGGGTTGCTCTTAATTTACAGACATGTTACATAATATCTTATAAAAGTAATAACATTTCTTCGAGGTCCGTAAGTCCCAATCCCTACCCTTCTTGCATTCTGGATGATAGAACAAATCGATTGAGCAAGAGACTCTAACTTTAAGAATAAAGGCGAGGATCAGACTTGGGAGTCATCTCTTATATAGAATTTTAAATCATGAAGATATTTTGAAAACTTTTAATCTGGAATTTTAATTTTTAACCGCATATTGTAGATTATACTCGAAGCATGTTACGTGTCATCCTTTTCATAATTTAATCCAGATTTTCTTAATCGATGACTAGACTATCTTATTCAAATCAATATTTGAGCATGACCATTTATTTTATAGTCTAACTCAAAAGAGAGCAATAGTATCACTCCTAAAATATCAAATGGTTAAATCTTATTTAGATCATTTATATTTCTCATATAATTCATAATATACAAAATATCTATTTTTATCATTACCCGATTAAAGGTAACTTTTATTATAATCAAAATATATTAATTCTTGTATAAAGATATAATGATTTCATGTCTAAGTATCATTAAATCATTATCACCGTGAGAATTACTTATAACATTTTTAACATGTAGAATATCATGACAGGTCAATCCAACACCATGTACCTTTACATGTGCTTATATTTTTGATTTTAGTATCATTATATCGATGATTAATGAGATGCGATCATCTGTCAACAAATATACTAGTGTTTATGCATTATTATTGTCCTTTAATCATAATACTCGACTAGGGACCTTTAGGAATAACGATATTTCCAAGTCATATGCTTAGAGATATAAAATGCATATCATATTCCAATACCATTTATTAATATAATAAATAATTATGTTCTACACCATAAACATTGTAATTAGAAGGCAGAACAATTACTTTTATAGATCAGAGGACACTGTATATATATTCTAAAATATAACTCAGAACCTGAACAATAGTCTTAATCCTTGTTAAAGTTAAAAAAATATTAATAATTAATTGATAATTATGTTTAAGACTACTTATTAATGATATATTATATATAAATTTGAATAATCAAATATATTATTTATGGTTAAACTAAAAAATTATGAATGGCACTATAATACTCCAATATTTTTGTGTACTTAATAGAACTTGACCCGCACACATATTAAGTTACAAAAGTACCAAAAATGATTTCAAAATAAGAAATAAATATCAAGATTCATCTTTTGTCAAAAATAATTAATATCAATAAATTGTATAGATATTTTTTCTATAATGAAATTCACTGGCATTTATTATTTAGATTGACACTCATTTAATAGATTCACAATATCAATATTGACACTCATTTAATAGATTTACAAAATATTCCTTGAAATGATAATAACAGATTTTTTGTCAAGAGATTTTTAGCTAAAATGCAAAACATTTATGACAAAGGTAAAAGGTAATATTATATACAATTTTTTTCATATCAGACGTTGGTATTTTGTCTATAAATATGATCAGAAATCCACCATTTGTTTTATCATATATATTGTTTCACAACACATAGAGAAAGGATATGGCCATGGCGAAAATTTTCATTGCTCTTTTAGTTGTAGTTTCACTTTCTATTGCATCAGCATCTATTAACAGTAATGGTACTTTCTCTCTTGCCACTTTTTAGATTATTTGTTTTTCACCTATCATTATTGAAATTCTAAAATCCCTCATCTTGTGTGTGCGCACGTGTATAACTGTGTGATTGTTTTGTGTATCCATATACATACATATATACATACGATATCTATATTTTATAAATTCTAGTATATATCACCTTTATATGTATATGACTTAGATAATTATCCATATCGTACTTTATTTCCAATGGACTAATTGTTTTGATTTAATTTTTTGCAGATGGTTCCAAAATCGACATTCCACCAAGTTGCATTTTATTCTGTGATCCCAGAACATTTCCTGATGATTTATGTGACTTCAGTTGCAAAAACACACACCATAAGGGTGGCCACTGTCATGATTTTGACGGCAAAAATCTTTGTTGTTGTGATGATTAGGTTATTATATCAACAATTTATTTGTTCTTAAGCTTGAATTCAAATGATGAATGTTATGAAAATTACAGTTATCGAATATGAAGATATTTTTTTCGCTACGTGCGTACTTGTATGAAACTTTATTTAAAATGACAATAAAAATATTTTAAAATTAAATGAATAATAATGTACAATGAAATAAAAAAAGCAGTAAAATCAGTTTAAGTCAATATTAAAATTGATAAGCGGAAGAGACATATAATTGTAAAAGGAACAACCAAATTATAGTTGATATAATCTACAATTAATTCGTAATACATACAAATAATTTATCTGTAAGTGTATCTTAATTTCAATTATAAATCAAATATAACGGTGATGGGATAAATAATTAAGAATATAACGATTTTTAATCATCATATAATTTCAAAATGATTCTAAAGTAGAATAAATTAGAAATTGGGTGATTCAAAGTCTCAACTTAGTATATGCAATAAAGTTGATATTTAAAAAAAAATCATATATATTGAAGTTGTTTTATTAAAGTTGCGGTGTTTGTTAACACAAGTATTTATAATAACTAGCTTTTTTGGCCCGTGCTACGCACACGGGTATTGATTCTTTGATTTTTATCGACTTAATCTATACTTTGCTTAAAAAAAAACTTAATCTATATTTTATGTCGTGATTAACCCCAAATCTGGCGGGTAATCAGCGCAGTCAAATTATTTATTATGAGTTTTAAATTATAGAATTTTAAATGTTTATTAGCATTTTGTCTCGTGCTACGCACACGTGTATGTTTTTTGTTTTTTTTATCGAGTTAACCTATACATTTTTATTAACAAACAGTATGATATGAGATATAAGTTATGAAAGCAACGTATGTAAGAGTCAAAAAACTCGAGTTTTGTTATTAGCGAACAGTACGTTGTAGATGTTAAAAATAATATATACAAATGTCGATTGAATAAATAAAATCACGCAACAGAAATTATAACAACGCGGACTATATAAATCTTTGTATTTAGAAATATATATATAATTATTAATTTAACCTGATTATGCAGATTACAGAGCTTCCATCCATTCCTCAATTATAAAATTAAGGTGAATATGCTGATGATAGAGTTTCCTCCTGTCCTTAATAAAAAATGATAAATATGTTAAGAAATAATTAACCTCAAAGTAATACATCAATTAGGGAATACATCTGTATTCATAATATAGTTACATTACTAAAATTATATAATGCTATAATTATTGCCTATATTGAAAATTGATACTAAGAGAATATACGTGATAAATATCTATAATGGAATAGATTCTGTATTGATTTTATAACGGAATAGATTTTTCATTAATATCATTACAATAACCAAATATTTAATATAATAATAATATTTCATGTTTGGAATAAAAATTTATATGTTCATGAATCTATGATCAAATCATTATTTGTATAGTTAAAATAATAAAAAAAATATTCGATAATTGTTTCTAAAACATTTATAAAAGATATGAAAAATAGTAATGACTATATAATTAAAATTTCTCGGCGTCGCCTAACGGCGACGCCTCGAATCTTAAATAAAACAACAAAAACTATAATAAACTATATGTAAAAATTTTATTGTTTAGTTATTTAAATGAAAATTTTCTCATTTATGAAAAATTTATTTAAATAAAAATATACATGTTCGTCCGTGCTACGCACACGGGTATGATTTTTTTTTTATCTAGTTAAACTATTAATTTTTTATTAACAAACAGTATGATATGAGATATAAGTTATGAAAACTAACGTATGTAACATTCAAAATACTCGAGTTATGTTATTGACGATCAATACGTTGCAAATGTTAAAAATAATATATACGAATGTCAATTTAAAAAAAAAAATCACACAACGGAAATTATGACGACACGGACTATATAAATCTTTGAATTTAGAAACATAAATAATTATAAACTTAACCTGATTATACGTATTATAAAACTTCCATCCATTCCTTAATTATAGAATTAAGGTGAATATGTTGAGAAATAATTAGCCTTAAAGTAATACATCAATAAAGGAATACATATGTACTCATAATTTAGTTACATTACTAAAACTATACATATGCTATAATTATTGCCTATCGAAAATTGATAATAAGAGGATATACATCATAAATATCTACAATAGAATAGATTCTGCATTGATTTTATAACGGAATAGATTTTTCATTAGTATCATTAATATAACCAAATATTTAATATAATAATATTTCGTGTTTGGAATAAAAATTTATATCTTCATGGATCTATGATCAAATCATTATTTGTATAGTTAAAATAATAAAAATCTATTCGGTAATTGTTTCTAAAATATTTATAAAAGACATAAAAATAGTAATGACTATAAAATTAAAATTTCTTGGCGATGCCTCGAATCTTAAATAAAATAACAAAAAATATAATAAATTATATGTAAAAAATTTATTGTTAAGTTATTTAAATGAAAATTTGCTCATTTATGAAAAATTTATTTAAATAAAAATATACTCGTAGCATTTTGGCCCTTGCTACGCGCACGAGTATGATTTTTTGTTTTTTTATCTAGTTGAACTATACATTTTTTATTAACAAACAGTATAATATGAGATATAAGTTATGAAGGCAACGTATGTAAGAGTCAAAATACTCGAGTTATGTTATTGACGATCAGTACGTTGTAGATGTTAAAGATAATATATACAAATATCGATTGAAAAAAAATAAACTCATGCAACAGAAATTATGAGGACGCGGACTATATAAATCTTTGTATTTAGAACATAAATAATTATAAACACTTAACCTGATTATGCGTATTATAATTCTTCCATCCATACTTCATTATAAAATTAAGGTGAATATGCAAATGATAGAGTATTCTCCCTTCTTTAATAAAAATTGATAAATAAGTTAAGAAATAATTAACCTTAAGGTAATACATCAATAAAAGAATACATATGTAGTCATGATTCAGTTATATTACTAAAATTATATGCTACGATTATTGCCTGTAATGAAAATTGATAATAAGAAGAGATATACGCGATAAACATCTATAATGGAATAGATTCTGTATTGATTTTAAACCGGAATAGATTTTTAATTAGTGTCATTAATATAAATAAATATTTAATATAATAATAATAATTCATGTTTGGAATAAAAATTTATAATTTTATGGATCTATTATCGAATCATTATTTGTATAGTTAAATAATCAAAAATATTAGGTAATATGTTCCAAAATATTTATAAAAGATATGAAAATAGTAATGATTGTATAATTAAAATTTCTTGGCGTCGTCTAAAGGCGACGCCTCGAATGTTAAATAAAATAACAAAAAATATAATAAACTATATGTAAAATTTTTATTGTGAAGTTATTTAAATGAAAATATGCTCATTTATGAAATTTTTATTTAAATAAAAATATACTCGTAGCATTTTGGCCCGTGCTACGCACACGAATATAATTTTTTGTTTTTTAATCTAGTTAAACTATACATTTTTTATTAATAAACAGTATGATATAAGATATAAGTTATGAAAGACAACGTATGTAAGAGTCAAAATACTCGAGTTATGTTATTGACGATCAGTGCGTTGTAGATGTTAAGCATAATATATACGAATGTCGATTGAAAAAAATAAAATCACGCAACAAAAATTATAATGACGCGGACGATATAAATCTTTGTGTTTAGAAACATAAATGATTATAAACTTAACCTGATTATGCGTATCATAAAGCTTCAATCCATACCTTAATTATAAAATTAAGGTGAATATGCAAATGATAGAGTTTCCTCCCTTCCTTAAAAAAAATTGATAAATAGGTTAAGAAATAAATAACTTTAAGGTAATACATCAATAAAGAAATACATATGTAGTCATCATTCAGTTAGATTACTACAATTATATGCTACGATTATTGCTTATATTGAAAATTGATAATAAAAAGATATACGTGATAAATATTTATAATGGAATAGATTCCGTATTGATTTTATAACGGAATAGATTTTTAATTAGTATCATTAATATAATCAAATATTTAATAAAATAATAATATTTCATGTTTGGAATAAAAATTTATAACTTTATGGATCTATTATCAAATCATTATCTGTATTGTTAAATAATCAAAAATATCAGGTATTATTTTCTAAAATATTTATAAAAGACACCAAAATAATAACGACTATAGAATTAAAATTTCTCGGCGTCGCCTAACGGCGACTCCTCGAATCTTAAATAAAATAACAAAAATATTATAGTACACCGTATGTAAAATTTTTTATCGTCAAGTTATTTAAATAAAAATATGCTCCTTTATCAAATTTTTATTTCAATAAAAATATGCTCATAGCATTTTGGCCCGTGCTATGCACACGGGTATGATTTTTTGATTTTTTTATGTAGTTAAACTATCCATTTTTTTATTGACAAACGGTATAATATGAGATATAAGTTCAGAAAGGCAGCGTAGGTAACAGTCAAAATACCCGAGTTATGTTATTGGCCATCAATACGCTTTAGATGTTAAAGGTAATATATACGAATGTCGAATGAAAAAAATAAAGTCACACAACAGAAATTATAACGACGCGTACTATATAAATTTTTGTATTTTGAAACATAAATAACAATAAACTTAACCCAGTTATGCAAGTTATAAAGCTTCCTTCCATTCCTTAATTATAAAATTATGGTGAATATGCTGCTGATAGAGTTTCCTCCCGTCCTTAATAAAAATTGATAAATATTTATAACGGGATATATTTTTCATTAATATCATTAATATAATCAAATATTTGATATAATAATAGTATTTCATGTTTGGAATAAAAATCTATAAGTTTATGGATATATTATTAAATCATTATTTGTATAGTTAAAATAATAAAAAAATATTAAGTAATTTTTATCTAAAATATTTATAAAAAAACATGAAAATAGTAATGATTATATAATTAAAGTTTCTCGGTGTCGCCTAGCGGCGATGCCTCATACCTTAAATAAAATAGCAAAAAAATAATAATAAACTGTATGCAAAGAATTTTATTGTTAAGTTATTTGAATAAAACGATGCTCATCTATCAAATTTTAATTCAAATAAAAAAATGCTCATAGCATTTTAGCCCGTGCAACGTACACAGATAGGATTTTTTTTGTTTTTTTTACAGTTAAGCTATACATTTTTTTATTAACAAACAGTATGATATGAGATATAAGTTATGAAAGACAACGTAATAGATTTTTCATTAGTATCATTAATTAAAGTGAATATGCTGATGATAGAGTTTCCTCCCGTCCTTAGTAAAAATTGATAAACATGTTAAAAAATAATTAACCTTGAAGGAATAATCAATAAAGATATACATATGTGATTTAAAAAGAAAAAAGAAATACATATGTAGTCATAATTGAGTTACATTACTAAAATTATATGCTACAATTATTGTCTATATTAGAAATTGACAATAAGAATATATACGTCATAAATATCAATAATGGAATAGATTCTGTATCGATTTTATAACGGAACAGATTTTTCATTAGTATCATTAATATAACCAAATTTTAATATAATAATAATAATTTATGTTTGGAATAAAAATTTATAAGTTTATGGATCTATTATTAAATCATTAATTGTATAGTTAAAATAATTAAAAAATAAATTTTTTTCAAAAATATTTATAAAAGACATGAAAATAGTAATGACTATATAATTAAAATTTCTCGTTGTCGCCTAATGGCAACACCTCGTATCTTGAATAGAATAACAAAAAATTATAATAAACCGCATGTAAAAAATTTTATTGTTAATTTATTAAATAAATATATGCTCATTTATTACCACATGAAAATTATTTAAGCATTTTGGCCCGTGCTACACACACAGGTATGAAAAGAAAATGCTCTTTTAATAATGAAATTATAACAAAAATTCTTGATCTGGAAATTGAATGTAATGAACATGAAAACTGTATAAATTAAACGAAAAAGTATTGTTGTAGTAATAAATGTCAAAATCTGTGGAAATCAAATGAAGTTTGACTTCCTATTCGCATATAAGCTATTACAGTCCAGATTCATGTATCGAAAATTTGTAAAACCGAGTGTATGAATACTTCCTTATATATCAAGAGCTGAAATTATGGAATGAGAAAAGACTCCATTAATTTGAATTTATAACAAAAAGTTTTGATTTGAAAATTAAATATAGTGTATATGTAAACCACCACATTTTATACAAAAATGGATTGTAATAATACATGCCAAAATTATTGAAAATCAAATAAAATTTGACTATTTTTCCTTATTTACATATAAGTTATAGCAGGCTAGATTCATGTATCTGAAAATTTTAAAAGTCTAATATATAGAAACTTCTTTATCAAGAGTTAAAATTGTGAAGTGAAAAAAAATACTCCATTAATCGGAAATTAAAACAAAAAGTCCATCTGAAAATTGAATATAGTAAATATGAAAACTGCACAAATTATACGAAAAAGTTTTGTAATATTAAATGCTAAAAAAAGTGGAAATCAAATTATGTTTGACTACGTTTCCTTTTTTGTTATGAATTATAGCAGTCTATATCCATGTATCAGAAAATATTCAAAAATAATAATTAATATATAAAAATATCAAAAGTCTTGATTTGAAAATTAAATGTATTGAATATGAAAACCAATATATATTATACAAAAAAGGATTGTAATAATAACGGCCAAAATCAGTTAAATAAAATAAAATTCGACTATTTTTCCTTATTTACATATGGGTTATAGCATGATAGACTCATATATCCAAAAATTTAAAAGGTCAAATATATAAAAACTTTCTTATCAAGATCTAAAATTATGGAGTGAAAAAAAACTCTATTAATTTGAAATTATAACAAAAAATCTTGATTTGAAAATTTAAATATAATGAACGTGGAAACCACAAACATTAAATGTAAATGATATTTTAGTAATTAATGTCAACATCAATGAAAATCAAATAAAGTTTGACTTCCCTATTTGCATATGAGCGAGCTATAACAGTCTAGATCTATGTATCCGAATATTTAAAAATCTAATATATAAAAACTTTCTTATCGAGAGCTAAAATTGTGAAGTGAAAAAGTACTCCATTAATTTGAAATTATAACAAAAGGTCTAGATTTGAAAATTGAATATAGTGAATATGGAAACCACTACATATTATACAAAAAAGAATTAATGCCAAAATCATCGAAAATCAAATATATTTTGACAACATTTCCTTATACACATATGAGTTATGGTAGGCTAGATTCATGTATCTGGACGGAAATTGGGTCGTATTCATTCTCGGTGTCTCTTGTCAAAATACAATGACATGCAATAAGAAGTAAACAAAAAGCCTTGATCAGATGTTGAGAAAAAGTGAATATAAATCTTCACACGGTGAGCATCCGATAGTGGCCTGGACGAATCATCTCTTTTCAGCAGCTGCAAAGAAAACTCAATCATAAAAAAAGGATCAATAAATGCATTAGTGGACATATATGCATCATAATCACTATCAATACGAAAGGAAATTATGCAAAAATAATGTCAAAAAAATTAATTACAAAATATCATGTCATCTATACAATATAAAAAACTTAAAAACCGGAACAAAAATACAAAAAAATAGAACATACACCAATGCTAAGCTACAATCCCATATGTGGAGGTCGTATACTTTCAAAAAAGGCCTCTCCAGCTTTCCAAACTTTCACCCAATAACTACCTTAATCCAATATTAGGTGAATCATATGAGCTCCCCACATGAGAATACCTATTAATTAATAACAGACACAAACTTATTACAAATTGTTGTATATCACACTAATGATTCTACATGAAGACGTTAACGACAATACGATCGCGTCCAAGACTTTTGAGGAACCAAGACCAAGAGTACTGTATCTTGAAAATGAATCCGTATGAAAACTTTACTCTAGTGCGGAAATCAATTACCTGATGCATGTGCTTTCTTTTGATTCTTGGAAATTGTCTCAACACTTTTACCACGATCCACGTCCATTTCTTTTCACACCTGCAGAAACAAAATTTTACGATTATAATCGAGGATTTCGATACTGCAACATTATCATCGAAAGGATTGCAAAACCTGTTCACGACGTTGAATCCGTCTTCATGCTAAAAAAACACGACCACCGTTATCACTGCAATATAAAATAAATGTTACTACCATACACTCTACAAATCGAGAGAGAAAAAAATGATCAAATGATTACAGATGCAAGTAGATAATAAGAATTTCAAATTTTAAATAAAAAATAGCAGAGAGAGCATAATGGAGGAGGAAGAGATTGATTTAGATAAATAAGCACGGATTTGTTATGATTAATTATCATGTTTGAATTTGAAATCAATTAGACGTAGTAATGAGTGCCATGATTGGAGGAACCGAATTCAATACCTTTTTCAAACTCTCATATGGTTGGAAGATGCTATGAGATCCAAAAAGCTCAATGAGTGGCTTGATCAATGGAACAGCAATAAATGCCACGCTCCTGATATGGCAGGAACTTGCTGCATGCCCAGTGGAAATCGGGTGGGTCGCATAAAAACCCGGAATATTCTTTCATAGTGTTAAGTTGAATGAGAAAGCTGCCGGGTCGATCCGAAGCTTAATGGGTTGATCCAAGAGAAAGTGAAATTACCAAAGCAGCCTTAAAAAATGACTCATGCTTTAAGAATTATATAGATAATAATAATAATAATAATAATAATAATAATAATAATAATAATATACTTACAATAAAATTTTCCCGTGTGGCTTCTTGGCCCCACACCGCCGCTCGATTTCTCGGCCACCACGATCAAACCCCTCCACCCATTTTCCCTCCACCGAGCCACCGCCTGAACTGTTACAACCTGGTCGGATTCCGACCATCTGTAACCTCCTTCCTCCGTAAACTTTCTACTACACCATCCATCCTCACCTGTCTGAACCCTCGACCATTGATCCAGCCACCGCGAAACGGCCACAAACACCCACGAAAATACATACAATAACGCGCCCACACACCTAAGCGAATAATCAAAGAATCAATTAACGAAATCAAGGTTACTACCTTTGATTTCTCCTTTTGATTTTATTAATCAAGTTTTTTTTTAACAAAATGCAAATTCATTCCATTAAATTAAAACAAGTCTAATTGGGACAAATCCCCAACTGACAATGCAATCAGGTTGATAAACAATAAAACGAGCTAAACAAATAGCCGCATTGTTTCCAGACTGCTTAACACACTGAATCTAAGGATTCTTGAAGCTGAAAATGAATACAAAGGCTTCTCGAGTAATCCAACCTACATTAATCCCGAAAATGGTAGCTTCACAATAGTTTCATGGCTGTTGCGGTGTTCAGGCGACTTAATTATAAAAACTAAGCAATGAGGAACAAGAGTCCTCGTATAATGAACAACTATAATTTGTGAAAGGTGAGCACATGCGATCGCCGCCGTTCTAAGCATACCCCAACTATCTACATGCCGGGAGCCAGCTATAGACATGCCGAAAGTATTAATGATGCGATAAGCCATATCTCCCGAAACTCCATCCCAATCATTCTTATTGATAACACAGAAATACATAACAACCACAAATATAACAACCTAGAATTACCCAAAAATTGGGCACTAAATCAACACACGCCAAAAGGCGAGACGGGAAAACACAATCGGACCTTTGATTTCAAAAGATCTGATTTATTTAGAAAACAATCAAGCCCAAGCTCAAATCCGAAACAGATCCGAGAATAAAACTCAATTGGAATCTTCGAGGTTTAAGCAACACTCGATTTTATTGAAAAACAAAAAACTGGTAAATAGCGAAAAAGATGAGAGAGCGAAAAAGATTTGGTGGATGAAGAGGATGAAAGTGAAGAATGGAGAAGTGACGGCTAATTTTGGGAGTCGACTCTCAAAACCCTAATTTGTCTTATGATTTTATTGATCAAGTTAATTATGAATTGATTAAATTTATCTTATGAACTTAAATAAATTTGTTTCATATGCATAAATAATTTAGTATATAAATTTGATTAAATCCATTTTAAATATATAAAATTTATTATTTAAATTTTATTAAATTTACAGTAAACTTTATAGTCAGTGACCAAAATTTACACAGATTTTCAAAAGATTAATTGGCAAGAGTTCCAAATTCTTCGAAAGGTGGCCAAATTTGGCTCCGCTTTCTCTAAAAGTGTGCCTGCCGCGGGAGGCACACTTTTAGAAAGCGGGGTCAAAATCTGACCACACATTTTAAAATAATTACTTGAAGAAAATCAAAATATTGCAATGCACATACATTTAATGCATTTAACAATTAATTTACATCCCAACAGAGAAAAATAATTACAAAATATAATTACATCAATATTACATAAATTATACATAATATTTTTTTTTGAGAAGAACATAATATTGTTCACATAAATATACGAATAAAAAATTTTCCTTTCTGTCCCTCCTACTAATTCCTCTAAGATAACAAATATTTAAAATTCTTCGAATCTAGTAAGTTTTAATCATCCTAGATTTTCAAAGATTTTTAAAATAAATGTTTATTTTTTGATAATATATATTTAATTGAATATCTAAAAGATTTTATTTAATTTTGTTGATATCTTATATTTGATGAATTTTAAATTTCCGGATTGATTAACATCATACTTACAAATCCAAAAAGATATTATGATCTTACTAAATACACAACCTAAAAATTAGCTAAATTAATAATCAATTGAAAGAACTTGCTTCATGAGGAAATCCGTTGAAATTTATTACTTACATTTGCTTTTATTTACAAGACGTAGATAATCAATAGTTATCACAGATTATAATGAATTTATTTTCAGATTATAAGAAGATTTTTAAATATTAAATGTTGATATTTGCCTATAAATAGGATTAAGAACTTATCAGTCATTATATAAAAGATATTGTTTCACGGTACATAGAGAACATTAAGAAGAAGATGGCCATGATGAAAATTTTATTTTTACTTTCTGTTGTAGCTTCACTTTCTATTACATCTGCTTCTGTCAAGTCTAATGGTACTTTCTATCTTGCTACTTTTTAACATATTCTTTTCCCACAAAACTAACATTCAAAATGGCTTTGAATTTTGGATAACCACTTAGATGTCTATATTTTATTAATTTTTACCTATCACATGTATGACTATTTTAATTGAATTTGTGCAGATGGAGCAAAAGTCGATATTCCACCAAATTGCGTGTTACTTTGTGATCCTAGAGTTTTTCCTGACGATGTATGCGACTCGGTATGCAAAAACCAGCATCATAAGAGTGGCCACTGCCAGGATTTCCCTAGGACCATAAGTCGTTGTTGTTGCTATGATTAGGTTACAAATATTAGCAAATTATTTGTTCAAAGTTGGATTCATATGCCAATTGTTATGAGAAAGTAGTGGACGAATAATAAAGTGTTTTCTTATTGAGATGCATACTTTTATGTTGACTATTTTTGGGTGCTTATAAAATTATATAATTAAGATTTTTATTTTCAAAATTTGATGAATATACATGTACAATTAAACAAAGATAAGAAGTACAATCAAATCAAATACGAATCTTATGACAAAAAAATAAAAATAAAATACGAATCTAACATTTAATTATGATAATAAATTAAAGAGATGATTATTGTAAATTGATAGAATAAATTTCACTTTATAAGTCAATTTACTACTTTCATTAAAAGTAGTAAATATTACTCTATTTAATAGCAAAATTAACGGTGTGTATAAGAGGGGTGCACATATCTCTAGAATCTTGGTCATACTAACATGTGTAATAAATGCTTTAATTTTGAAAGGTACTCTTTCTGTTTATTAGTGCTTGTTTGGTTGGATGGGGGAAGTAAGTTACCTAAGAAAGTTATACTACCCTTCACTGAAACTATATGGGAAGTCCAGCAAACTTGTTTGGTTGACAGAAAGGGCATTTTGTACTTCCTCCATCATATTTTTTAACTAAATTATAAATTTATTATTTAACACATTTTAAATAATTATTGTATCCTTTTGTTTATTACAAAATTCTCTATATTCCTCCTTTTTATTATAATATTGGTCTACGACATATTTTATATAAAAATTTGTACATAAAAATATTAAACAAACTAATTATTTAAACTTATTCCTCACTCTACATTAGATTATATTTATAAAGTTCTGACAAAAATATTATTAACACGTTTTAATTTTCTCAACATTATTTTGTTAAACTAAAAAAACATATTCTATATTTTTATAGGGCGAAGAAGTATAATTCAACAATAATATTCTCAGTTAAACATAATAATAATAATAAATTAAATCTAGTTAACTAATTATTATTATTATTATGCATAAACATAATAATTTATCAGGATATAATAAATAATAATAATAATAAATATAATAATATATTATTATTATTATTATTATTATTATTATTATTATTATTATTATTATTGTGTGTAAGCATAATAATATATTAGGATATAATAATAAATATAATAATTAAAATTTAACTAATTATAATTATTAAATATATTACTTTATTATTTTAATATAGGATATGTATTTTTACTTGTATATTACATATAAATTAAATCTAAGTGGATGCAGGAAATGTGACTTACCAAGGAGGAGTGGGTAAGTTGCTTCCTGTATAATGTAGGTATTAGAACTTCCTGATGAATTGTATTTCACGTGTATTTGGTAAACCAAACAACAAGGTAGGTCATCACTTCCCAGGTATTTTGAATAACTGCATAAATTCCTGTCAACCAAACGACCTCTTAATATATGATGTTTGACTTATACACTTTTAGGTGCTTTGACTGGATAGTTAAAATTATTATTTTTAAGATTTTCTTTTTCTGAATAAAAATATGTAATCAAAATTTTAATTCATAAAAAAATCAATTAAACATAATAATTTTTACTATCCGGTCAACCTATCTAAAGGTACGTGTCCAAGTCAAAAGTGACATATAAAAAAAACACATGGAGTATTGAAGTAAAGAAAAAAATATCAACCAAGCAGTTAGAAGATGGAAAGTTTGGGACCTTGTTTCAATAATTTCTTAATGGAATTTATGAGCCTTTGGACTTAATGTTTCATATTTGGAGCCTTGTTTCAATAATTTCTTAATATAATTTATGAGCCTTTGGACTTAATGTTTCATATTTGGATATAACACGTTTATTGTGGAATCTGTAAATATACTGAGGCAAAGTCGCTTCTTGAAATGGATCATGTGAGTTTTGTCCCCATTGACATTGTAAATAAAAGATACTCCCTCCGTCTCAATATATAGGTCCATTTTGGAATAAACACACATATTAAGAAAAAATTTGGTTAGATAGAATCTTATCTCATGTATCATTAATTAGTGCATTGATAAGTGAGAATATAGTTGAGTTTCAAAAAAATCACAATAAATATAGGAATTTAGTGCATTGAGAAATGAGAATAATGTTGAGTTTCAAAAAAATCACAATTAATATGTAGATAAATTTGTATTGAAAGAAGAGAAAGACAAGTTTTTTGGGACAATTTTTTTTTTTTTCAAACTGGACCTATAAATCGAGACGGAGGGAGTATTGAGTTTGTATTGCATCTTTAATTGTGTCGTTTACCGCTATAAACATAGGAGGAATGATTGCGTGACATGGTGCTAGCGAGATCTCTATACGTTTTTATTACGAATTTATTTATTATTACATTATTAATATTAAATACATTTAATGGATTATCTTTATAAATAGACGCCGAATATATTTTATAATATTAATATAAGTATGCTTATATATTGAGATATGTATATCTTATTTTGGATGTTACCCTTTCCACCACCTCGAATACATAAAATAATTGCATAAGTTTTCTGATCGCTATTAAGTATCATTCCACCGTCTTGAATGCATAAAATAATTGCATAAGTTTTCTGGTCGCTATTAAGTATCATTGGACTACGGTGTTACTTTATGTTCTTTTATCTTCACAGATTCATTGCACTAAGCAACGTGATAGTTTTTTCAAGTACAATCATGTATTCTCGAAAGATCAACAACTCACTTATTTGATCTATTAAAACTAGAGCTAACTTTCTTTATTTTATTCTTATTGATTACGGTTTTCTCTTGCCTTGATGAATTGTTTCGTATTTAGTTTTGTTTATCTATTCTTAAATTTGTAACATAATTTAAAATATAATTACTCTATTGTTACAAACTCCCATATATCTGATGCATTTACATATTCTTGACTACTTGCAATGGCGTTTATCAAAGTTCTTCAGAAGAAGTTTTTGTTTTGAACTAAATATACAATGAATTTGTACCATGTCCACAAAATTAAAACAAACAGGGGATTAAATTGGTTTAAGCTGTTAAAAACAAATGAACCAAGTTACAGAAGTGGCCAATCTAATTGATCCAAAATCTAATTATGTTACAACTAAGGAAGATATTATAATGGAATAGAGAAATGAAAAAGATAACATAAGACTAAAGCTACTCAATGGGGAACCTCATCATAGAGCTTTCATGCTATCCAAGCGACAACTAGCCTGCACAAATATAATTATGCAATTATGAGCAACTATTTAAGATGTAACAATATCCAGATTTAAAGAATATCAAGAAGGGTCATTATACCAGAAACTTGTGGATCTTTCTTAAAATAGGCGAGAATTCTGTGCAGAACTTCTCCATATCAGCCTGGATATTTTCTGCTCCGCCTAGCACCTCCAGAAATCTTTTTCTATCAGGAGCAAGCTTGATAGCAACCTGTGAGTTCATGATTTTCAGACAAGATAAGTAATCTATCAATAGAATAATGATAAAGGAATTTCAGAAGATTTTGAGAAAGTCATTGTACTAATGACATGTTTTAGATGAGGTTGAGGAGGTTGTCAAGGAGAAAAACATTACAGTAAAACTTGAACTGGCTAGCCAGCCATGCCATTTTTTCAACGTCTTACTATAGGAATCATTACAGCATTGTTGCATTCCCCAATCTTGATGTTGGGAGAAGTTATTAAATAGCTCCACTAGAAAGTCCATAGCTCTGCATAATAGTTGCAAGATCATAAAGTTTAGAAA
This sequence comes from Daucus carota subsp. sativus, assembly GCF_001625215.2. Taxonomy (NCBI): domain Eukaryota; kingdom Viridiplantae; phylum Streptophyta; class Magnoliopsida; order Apiales; family Apiaceae; genus Daucus; species Daucus carota. The sequence continues at coordinate 41,746,390 of NC_030389.2, forward strand.
ACCAGGTTAAAAAAATAGCTAACTAATAGAATAGATATAATAGACAAAATTCTTGCAATTATAAAACCCTCAAGTTTGCCAGCATAAAGGTACAAGCAGAAACTAAGAAACTAAGCTTCTATATATGTTGCGTTCACTTAGATGGAAAAAAATATGTCTCTAATTTTCATTCCTACAGTCATTTCATTCCAAATTATTTGAACTAGAAATCTACCTACATGTTTTGAAAAGAATGCTCTATTTCACTTCTTACATTATTTTCCCTACAATTTTCATCACAAAAAATTTAGACTCACTCATATTTGGTCACTGTTTTTCTCATACAATCTTCTTTCCACATCAAAGTTCTTTCTATGACCAAAAATATGCTTTTTTGGCTCATCAAGTATTTGTTTTCCATATTAGAGCGAATGCTACATTTCCCTACTAGTTCCATAGGAATGTTAGCTAAAGAGAGAAGAAATTATAATGGACCATCGAGTGCCGTTGCCAAGAATTGAAAGTCATTTAGTCTCACATTTGTTTCCATGTTTTATATGGAATATGAGGACTGCAGAAAGATCTCAGTTGTTCCTTTCTAGTGCGTTCATATGTTATTAGAGCATGAATCACAGCTAAAACTTCATATGCAATCCTAACTTCAGTGAAGTTGGTATCCAAATGATATACTGTGTATGACCAGGATCTGCCTACATGTAGGTGTGCAAATACATCCGAAAAATGACATCAAATACCTCGTCAGCCAGAGAATGGCATTTGTGCAACTTGTCCATGACTTTGCGGTGTCTGTTTCAATTTCTGCTTGTACATAACCAAACAAGTAGTTGAATCTGGTTGGATTTGATTCATATTTATGTTCCAATCTCTGCAGTTGTTAAGAATAAGAAAAATGTCCATAATGCAATACTAATGCCTACAACATTATACAAATTGAAGTATTTATTGTGATCTCAACCTAGACTCTTTTTTAAACCCTGTTTCTTTTATTTCAAAGTCTCCATGTGTTGTGGACAGAGTGATGAATTTTATTTAAAACTGGAGGGAGATAAAATCGCATTTTCTAATTAGAAATTTATTATGTAGTTGAGACCAAAAAAACTTACTGATATATTACCACCGACATCTGATTTCACAATGGCCATAGCCGGTCCGAATTTATCTGGCATGACAATGCAGAAGAATTCAGTTAAATACTGTAATGCTCAAGTCATAAAAATTACTTGTTCAAACTTGAGCAACATCAACAGATTAGTTCAAAACTGATTAATCAAACTAGTGATAAACACATCTGACCCTAATTAAAAAGAACACACCTGAACCTCTTTATCCCTACTCAAGATTAAGGTACACTTTTTTTCAGTCATGCATTAGGACTCTTGCTGCGTAATTCTTTCTCACAATTTGGTATTTTATTAGTTCGAATTTAACTATACAGTTAAGGTTCAAACAATCATGTCCAGTATGATTTGAACTCGTAATTAGCCCTTTTTAATTAAATTCAGCAAATAAACTAGCATATATATTCAAGCAGGCATCCAGAGGAACTATAATCCTATAATCACTTCACTACCTATGATCTGTACTCAAATCTATCACATGTAATTCCTAAAATTAATTTCATAAATAGGTATTAGTCGCTTTCACATATAAATTTGGGTGATTACGTGATACCATCTCTCAGGTGGCAATATAATCTGTAGGAACGAACTAAACAATCCATCGAAATCTAGCTTCTGGATAATGGGATAACGAACTAATGGCAATGCATTGCCGATGAAATAATAAATTAATAAGAAGAACATACCTATGATAGGCAGTACCAATTTGCACACATCCAAGAAAGGCTTGGTAAGCATATCCCCCTCATCAGACTTAACATGTTTCATTTTCTGTAAAGAAGCCGAAAACACGGTTTCCGAAGTTTCCCCCATTATCACTGCAAACATATCAGCAATAACATTTGATCAAACAAGCAGATCAAATGCATACATATATACACCAGAGACAATAATGCATAAACAAGCAGATCAAATAAATGTACCTTGATATGAATACAATGCATGCCAGAGATGAGGTAATGGGGTTAATGAAAAGAAATTTAGATCTAAAAATTTATAATTTAATAAAGAGAAATTGGAAGGAGAAAAAAAATGTGTCTGCATGCATAGATAGTCATAGATATATGCAGTCAAATGATCTTTGGGAGGTACGGCTAATTTTGCGATATGTTCCTTAATCATAGATTATAAGGCATCAGTTTTAATAGGAATAATTGTTTGGCTCTCAGCAAGGGCTATATGGCCTGTCAGATAAATACATGTAACTTTGCACATTATCATGAGGGTCTTTGAGAAAGCTTTAAATTGATTTTTGTAAACCATGTATTTAAGTGAAATAATTCATTTGTCTTCATCAAAGAACTAAAATATCTAAAAAATAATTCTTAAATTCAGAAAAATTATTGTAATTTGTAAAACAGTTTTAAGTTACTCCCTCCGTCCCAGCCATTTGTATACAAATGGTTGGGACACGGAGACCAAGAAAAAGGATAAAAAATGAGTAAAGTTGGAAGAAAAGTGAGTATAGTGGTGAGACCCATTTATATTTAATAATAAATTTGAGATAATGAAGGAATGCAGTGGGTGTAATAGTGTTTATATTATTATAGAACGGAGATAGTGGAAGAAATTAGTTGGTGTAATATTGTTTTATATTATTAAAAGTTACCATTTTTGATATGTATACAATTGATGAGACGTCTCAAAAAGGAAACTGTATACAAATGAATGGGACAGAGGGAGTATTAAACAGAAATACCAGGTGGCTTTGCTATACACCACCAGTGCATACCAGTAATTGTGGTTCCATTGACAAAGCTCTACTATGAGACTTCTCAGGTGAACCTAGATGCAAGTATACTTACAAAAGTGTGAACTAACAAGGCCGACTATCACTGATGTCTTATGCGTACAATTGATGTCTTAATAGTATCTGGTGTAAGCGAAGGGAACTGTGTTAGAATATAATATGATTCTCACAAGTTCTCCTCCCAACACTTTGAAGTTTTGGGAGAATTTGTCACTTAACATGATATCAGAGCAGGCGACCCCAAACATGGTCTCGTGTTCCACTTTGATCCATTAACAAACTGAAGTAATTAAAATGGAACAAAGTTAGCTAGCACAATCATGCCCTCGAATTCTCCAGAAACATTGTAGCATGTTTTTTATGAGATAAAGCCTAGTTGAACAGAGACGGGGAGTCCAAACCTCAGCAAAATTTTCTATCCTCTTTTTTATCCAAAGAAATATTTGTAGAAGCTGCTGCAGTGTGGGCCTGTTCTTCGTGTGTGATGCCCATCAGAAGCAGACAACATTGGGATTTTGTAAACTTGATTGGGATTTTATAACTTGTTAACGTTAACGGTCAAGTCAAACGGCGGATAATCAAAAGGGTGCAAAATGAAGCGAAAATTAAACGGTGTGTTTTGCACCAGAAGAAAAACAGCCATTTCGACCGCTTTTTTCGACCGGAAGCTATTTTCGACCGTTTGTGGTCGAAAATAAAACCGGTCGAAAAAAATAAAAACGACCGCACCCGTCGAAAACAAAATCTGGTCGAAGATAACCGGCATATATACTTTGCACTACAGATTTTCCGGCCATGATTTTTGTCGAAAATAAGCTCCGGTCGAAAACAATTCGTGGCTTATATTCGACATTTTGACGGCGGTCGAAAATACCTATTTTTGACCGGATTATGACGGTCGCAAATAGCCGCTTTTCTTGTAGAATTTCCAAGAAAAAATGTTTAAGACCAGAATGCAAAAGCACTCAAAATACAAGGGTTCAAAAGTATAATTTACTAAAAAAAGATACAAGTCTTTTATGTTTTCTCGTATGTTTTTAGAGCTATAAATTCTAATAGTAGCGGTATTTGTTGGGTAGGCGTAAAATGTATTTGTTAAGTTTTTAAAATTAAATCACGGGATATTTTTGTTATCAAATTTCCAATTTAAGATGTATTTCTTTTCTATAATATTCTTCACTAGTTTGAAACAGATCTATTAATTCATCTGAGTTGGTTTAATTCATCGACCAACTTGTTTGTATATTTTTGTTCTTACATGCTATTTCTGTGTTTTGCATTTACTCACATCTAAACGTTTGTTACCAGTGGCACGGCCAACAGGACTGATCCCTCTAAGGTAACTAATGTATCCGGGCGCCGAAAATTTTAACGTAAATCAGTTATGATTCATACTTCTGAACAGAATTTGTTAGATTAGCTGGTATAAACAGGCTAAATGTTTATGATTCTAGGTAAAGTCTGCATCATTTTAGATATGATCTTGTTCTGCAATGTCTCTGTTCACTATAAATTGTTTGCTTCTCTGTTTCTCAGCTCATCAAATCCAGAGTTTCTTTCTTCAAGGCATTCTACGCGTTAAGGAATTCATTCACACGCGTAATGTTGATGTTACTTGTTCTGTTTCTGGCAATCACATACGTTCTTTTTTGTGTCGACAAGAAAGATATGTCGATGTTATATGTGATGCTATCAAACTACCTCGAATTCCATCTCCATATGACAATATTAATCGGTATTATAGTCATGTTTTCAGTAAGATATTACATGAAACGGGTTTCAAGAAATGTTTATCTTGTGAATTTCGCGTGTTACAAGCCACCGGCCTCTCAAATGTGTAGTAAACAACAATTCATGGACATATCAAGAAGACCAGGAGCCTTCAGGGAAGAAAGCTTAGCTTTTCAGAAGAAGGTATTGGAGAGGTCAGGAATAGGTGAGAAGACATATATTTCAGAAGGGTTGCACAGAGTTCCAGCAGAAGTGAGCACGAGGGAGGCACGCAAAGAGGCAGAGAAGGCGATGTTTGGTGCCATAGATGAGCTCTTGAGTAAGGTGAAGAATGTGAAGGTCAGTGACATTGGAATTTTGGTGTTGAATTGCAGCATGTTCAATCCAGCACCGTCATTATCTTCGGCTATTGTGAATCGCTACAAGCTAAGAAGCGGTATTCTGAGCTACAATCTTGGTGGAATGGGTTGCAGTGCAGGAAATATTTCTATTGACCTTGCCAAACATCTTTCACAAGTACATTCCTAAAGCTAATTTACATCCTTATATACTTATTTAGCTTTCTGAGTTGATTGCACGACGCATCCATTTGGGACAATTGCACTTTATTATCAAAATTTTAGATACAACGCATCTCTTAACATATTTTGACCCATTTTGTTTGTTTTGACCTATCAAAATGGAAATTGAAAGGGAGAAATAGACTTAAAAAGTTAAATAAAAATGTAATGTTATAGACTCTTAGGTGCATTTTACCCTTTTAATTTAACATAGTGATAGATTAAAATAGACGACACTGGGCAAAAAGGTTCAACATGTGACGCTAAAATATGTTAAAAGACGCACTGTGCAGTTATCTAAAATTTAGGTTTTAATTGTAATTGGCCTGAATTAAATGCGTTTTGCAATTAACTCTAGCCTTTTCTGTAGTTTAGCATAACAAAAAAAAATGATTGATAGTCGCAATTTATCCATCCTTCTATCATTTTAAGCAAAAATAATTACTTAAAATGTAATTTTATTTATATTATTAAATTGATCACAGGTGCATTCAAATTACTACGCCCTGGTAATAAATCTAGAATGTAACAACGAGAACTGGTATAGAGGCAATGATCGCTCAATGCTCGTCTCTAATTGCATCTTCCGCTTGGGTGGTGCTGCAATTCTACTCTCCAGTTGCCCCGTTGATGAATTCTCTTCAAAGTACCAACTCACTCACACAGTGCGTACTCACAAGGGTGCAGATGACCTCGCCTACAACTCCGTAGTGCAACAAGAAGACGACGACAACATGGTAGGCGTCAAACTCTCCAAACAGCTTATTGCTGTCGCAGGAGATGCAATAAAAACGAACATCACGACATTAGGCCCATTGGTCCTTCCAGTATCCGAGCAGCTCGTATTTTTAGCTACAATGCTCGCCAGGAAGGTCTTGAAGATGAAAATCAATCCATATGTTCCGGATTTCAAGAAGGCTATAGAGCATTTTATGATACATGCAGGAGGACCAGCCGTGCTGGACGCGGTGGAGAAGAATTTGATGATCACGGAATGGCACATGGAGCCTTCGAGAATGACGCTCTACAGGTTTGGGAATACTTCCAGCTGTTCTATCTGGTATCAGCTTGCGTATGCTGAGGCTAAGGGGAGGATCAGAAAAGGTGACAGGGTTTGGCAAATTGCATTCGGATCAGGCTTCAAGTGTAGCAGCTGTGTATGGCGTGCTCTGAAAAATGTCGATCCGGCTCTGGAGATTAGTCCTTGGATGGATGAGATCGATGATTTCCCGGTCAGGGTGTCCAAAGCACAAGTTTTTGAGTAGTTTGACATATTGGCTTTCACTTGTGTTGTTTCTAAGTACCACCTGGTTTTACACTTGTATGCACCTTCTAGCCGTAATCATTTTTAATTGTCGCATTTCTATTTTTGTTGGTCAAATTAACTGATTTTTGACCAAAGATTATAAGTCACTCTTTCATTATTTTAAAAAACTGAAAATTACATCTTAAAGTAGATTAAAAGTTATTTCTGATGACATATCTTTTTTATTTTTTCAATTGATAAAATTCAGAAAAATTATTGTAAATTGTAAAACAGTTTCAAGTTATTCAACAGCAATACCAGGTGGCTTTGCTATACACCACCAGTGCATACCAGTAATTGTGGTTCCATTGACAAAGCTCTACTACGAGACTTCTCTGGTGAACCTAGATGCAAGTATACTTATAATTAGTGTGAACGGCCGACTACCACTGATGTCTTATGCATATAATTGATGTGTTAACAGTATTTGGTGTAAGAGAAGGGAACTGTGTTAAAATATAGTAATTAATATGATCCTCGTAAGTCCTCCTCCCAACATTTTGAGATTTTGAGAGAACTGGTTACTTAACATGATATCAGAGTAGGCGTCCCCAAAAATGGGTGCCCCTATTCCACTCTGAACCATAAATTAAACGGAACAAAGTGGAGCAACACCATGATACAACCTTCACATTAGCTAGCACAATCATTCCCTCGAATTTTCCAGAAACATTGTAGCATGTTTTTTATGAGATAAAGCCTAGTTGAACAGACACTTGGAGTCCAAACCTCGGCAAAATTTTCCAAAAAAATATTACACTAGTAGAAAAATGACTTTCCGCATCGCCTCTTTAGCATCGGTTAAAGACAGTTCGACGCCGACGCTGTAGATACTTTTATGCGTCGGTCGGGCAAAACGCCGATGCTATAGGTTCACTTTTTTAGCGTCGGTCAGGAGAATGCCGACGCTATAGGTTCACTTGTAACGTCGGTCCGGAGAATGCCGACTCTATAGCTCCACTTGTAGCGTCGGTCGAGAGAATGCCGACGCTATAAGTAGAAGCTGCTGCTGTGTTGCGCCTGTTCTTCGTGTGTTATGCCCGTCAGAAGCAGGCAAAATTGGGATTATGGGAACTTGATTGAACATATACCATCAAGGGCAGCTACTTGAAACAAATTTTGGAATTTTTTTTAAATAAAATTTAAATTTAATTTCTTTTTGGAAACTTGATTATAAAAATTTATTACATTTTCAGTATTTATCTGTTTTGTATATAAATAGGATCAAATATGTTTTTAATCTAATTTTAAATTTAAATGTGAAATTTAAAAAATTACTCGAAATTATATATATATGAATCTCAAATACAAAAACACACATATACAATTACATACTCGCTTTTTCACACAATTCACAATCGATACAAATCTATACTAAAATTTTAAGCCGAAATATTAAAAATTTTGGGGAGGTGGTCGGTCAATATTTTGGACCGATTCACATTTTTTTAAATTATAATGTTAACTATAACATGTTTTAAGGAAGATTTTATATTATAACTAAAACACATAAATGATTACTAGTCCGGAAAGCATCGTCTATAGCATTGTGCTAAGTATTGAGTTTGTGAAAGATTTACCATCTACAGCAAATGGATATTAAAACTGTGTGCTTGCTCGCTGAATTGAAGATATTAATAACTGGGAGTCTTTTAGGCAGCTGAGTTTATATGCAATTTCATATGTATCATCAAATTAAATACGATAAGAGGGCGTTTGAAAATTTGTATTTCATTTCAAATAATGGATTTCAAATGACAGGATTTGAATTTTCATTTCAAATTCTCAAGTTTATACTAATATTTAAATGCCAAGATTTCAAATGAAATCCACACACAAATTCCCAAACAGGTTATTTGATCAAATCCAGGATTTCAAATGAAATCCATGTTACCAAACAGGTTATAAAATTAATTAAGCAGCAAAATGAAAGTACTGTATACTGCTAACAAACAATCGGGTAATTAAGAAAGAACAATCAAATCAAAGTTTGATGCATGAGGGCATTAACTACGTATGAATTGCTCAAGTTCGTTAATCTACCATGTTATTTCAGTCATAAACCCACTTTCAAGTTTTTCATACATTTTTCTAACAATTCTGATGAAATATGAAACACCTAATTTCCTATGTACCTTGGTTTTAATATCTGCACTTCCACTTTTTCGTTTTCCCTCGTTATTGCTCTAAAATCCTATTTCTGTGTTTTGCATTTACTCCCATCCAAACGTTTGTTTGCAGTGCCACGGCCAACAACTCCCTCTAAGGTAATTAATGTATCCGGCGCCGAAAATTTTAAGGCGGTACTCCCTCGTCTCAATTTACATGTCATTTTGCTGTTCTAAGAGTCAAATTGACTAATTTTGTCTAACTATTAAAAAATATTTATTTGTTGTTTTAGAAAATAAAAAGTTACATATTTAAATAGACTAAATTTACTTTTCGATTATATTTTTTTATAATTTTTTTCAATTATATAATACTTATAAATTTCAGTCAAAGTATAGTTTATCTGACTAGTCAAAAGTCGAAAGGGACATGCATATTGAGACGGAGGGAGTAAATCAGTTATGATTCGTTACTTTTGTAACCGAATTTGTTAGAAAAATTAATGTTTGTGATTTTAGGTAAAGTCTACATCATTTTAGGTATAATCTTGTTCTGCAATGTATCCATTCACTATAAATTGTTTGCTTCTCTCTTTCTCAGCTCATCAAATCCTTAGTTTCTTTCTTCAAGGCATTCTATGTGTTGAAGAATTTATTCACAGGCTTAATGTATATGTTACTTGTACTGTTTCTGGCAATCACATACGTTCTTTTTTGTCTCGACAAGTAAGATATGTTGATCATGTTATATGTGATGCTATCAAAGTACCTCGAATTCTATTTCCCTATGACAATATTGTTCTGTATTATAGTCATGTTTTCAGTAAGATTCTACGTGAAACGGGTTTCAAGAAATGTTTATCTTCTGAATTTCGCGTGTTACAAGCCACCGGCCTCTCTAATGTGTAGCAAACAACAATTCATGGACCTATCAAGAAGATCAGGAGCCTTCAGGGAAGAAAGTTTAGCTTTTCAGAAGAAGGTATTGGAGAGGTCAGGAATAGGTGAGAAGGCCTATATTTCGGAAGGGTTGCACAGAGTTCCAGCAGAAGTGAGCACGAGGGAGGCACGTAAAGAGGCAGAGAAGGTGATATTTGGTGCCATAGATGAGCTCCTGAGTAAGGTGCAGAATGTGAAGGTTAGTGACATTGGAATTTTGGTGTTGAATTGCAGCATGTTCAATCCAACACCTTCATTATCTTCGGCTATTGTGAATCGTTACAATCTAAGAAGCAATATTCTGAGCTACAATCTCGCTGGAATGGGTTGCAGTGCAGGAAATATTTCTATTGACCTTGCCAAAAATCTTCTACAAGTACATTCCTAAACCTTTGCATCCTTATATACTTATTTAATTAGCATTTTGAATTAATTACAAAACGCATCCCTTTATTTGGAAAAATTGCATTTTATTACCTGAATTTTAGATAATTATAAAATACATCTCTTAACATATTTTGGTTGAACTCTTTTGGTCATTTTTGTCTGTTTTGACCTATCACATCTGGAATAAACCCGACCCTCACCCGGTCGGTTTTACTCTGCTCGGAAAACATTTGACCATTTATGATCAAACCTCTTAACCGACCGACAGTCGGTTATTTATATGTACACATGTGGCACTTGCGTCCAAGTGACACTGGCTAGCAATGTAGGCCCCGATCATGCGAGTTTTTTGCAATTGTTAAAACCGACCACTGCAATGGTCGGTTTTATACACTAAACACGACCAATGTTCCTAAACCAATCACGGCTGTAGGTCGGTTCTAGTTGTAAAAACGACTGTTTATGGATGTAACCGATCATTTCCGACGGTCGGTTTTGTCCAGTTTTTTTAGTGCTAAGAGCTTATATAACATCTTAGGGGTATTTTACCTTTTTAATTTAACAAAGTGATATGTCAAAATAGACGAAAATGAGTCAACAGGGTTCAACATTACATGTGAAGCTAAAATATACTATATGTTAAAGGATATATTGCGCAATTATCTAAAGTTTAGGTTATAATTGCAATTGTGGCCTGAACTAAATAGATGCGTTTTTCAATTAACTCTACCTTTTTCCGTAGTTTAGTTTAACAAAAAATTGATTGATAGTAGCAATTTATCCATCCTTAATCACTTGAAATGTTTCATTTATATAATTAAAGTGATTACAGGTGCATTCAAATTACTACGCCCTTGTAATAAACCTAGAATGTAGTAACGAGAACTGGTATAGAGGCAATGATCGCTCAATGCTCGTCTCTAATTGCATCTTCCGCATGGGTGGTGCTGCAATTCTCCTCTCCAGTTGCCCCATCGATAGATTCTCTTCAAAGTACCAACTCACTCATACTGTGCGTACTCACAAGGGCGCAGATGACCTCGCCTACAACTCCGTCTTGAAACAAGAAGACGACGACACCATTGTAGGCGTCAAACTCTCCAAACACCTTATTGCTGTTGCAGGAGATGCAATAAAAACGAACATCATGACATTAGGCCCATTGGTCCTTCCAGTGTCCGAGCAGCTCGTATTTCTAGCTACAATGCTTGCCAAGAAGGTCTTGAAGATGAAAATCAAGCCATATGTTCCGGATTTCAAGAAGGCTATAGAGCATTTTATGATACATGCAGGAGGACCAGCAGTGCTGGACGCGGTGGAGAAGAATCTGATGATCACGGAATGGCACATGGAGCCTTCGAGAATGACGCTCTACAGGTTTGGGAATACTTCCAGCTGTTCTATCTGGTATCAGCTTGCGTATGCTGAGGCCAAGGGGAGGATCCGAAAAGGTAACAGGGTTTGGCAAATTGCGTTCGGATCAGGCTTCAAGTGTAGCAGTTGTGTGTGGCATGCTCTGAGAAATGTCGATCCGGTTCTGGAGATTAGTCCTTGGACGGATTTGATCGATGATTTCCCGGTTAGGGTGTCCAAAGCACAAGTTTTTGAGTAGTTTGACATTTCGGCTTTCACTTGTGTTGTTTCTAAGTACCACCTGGTTTTCTACTTGTAACAGTGAAATTAGTTCTGGCCTTTTGGGCATGATGTGCATGGTTTATAGGTACATGCCTAATAAATAATTGAAATCCTTCTGAGGTTTTTTCAATGTGTTTATGAATTATACAGATGTTTTTTCCTAGTTGCTTCACATTTTCGGTCATGTGCAAATTCGGGAGCTGATTATTACGCCTTCTGGCCGTAATCAATTTTATATATTAAGGAGTTGTTTAATTGGGATTTTTTAGTATGCGCCTTCTAGCGATGATCATTTTATAAAATCATTGTTTTTAATCGGATTTTTTAATATGTGTTTATGAGAATAAACTAACAATCACTTTTAATAGAAGATATATTTTTATTCATGATCACTTGCTCAAATAATATACTCCAGTCGACTTTAATTGCGCTTAAGCAATGCCATATGTAGCACTATTCACCTAAATGGAGAAATGGTCCTAGATAATACTCCCTTTATGTCAAATTAAAAGTTTTTCTCGTTTGATATGTCGGGACTGTTCATAATATGAGACAAATTATTAATTTACAACACTAAATATAGTCACGAGTGATCTCATTGGTTTCGTATTTAGGAGTATTTTAATACGGTGAAGTTTATATTTAATATCAATATAAAATTAAAAATATTAATAATTAAAAGTGTGTGTTGATAAATATGATAAAAGGAAACAAAAAAATATTTAGGGACGGGAGGAAGTAGGATACGCTAGTTGAAATGTCTTCCCAGTTCCCTTAGAGTATGATTTCCACTTTCGATAATCCAATTTTTTATTATTATGTAAACACATCGTATAGCAGTAGTTATTGCGTGTTTCTAACAGCTCATAGTATATTCTAAGAAAACGAAAAGTCTCCCAGAATTAGCTAGAATCCAACAGAAAATTCATTCATTTTTATATAATTTTTTTTTGGATGTTCGATCATTTCTATACATTTTAAAATTAATAACTTTTAATAATATAAAACACTATTATATTCACTATTTTTTTTCACCATCTCCATTCATAATAACATAAATACTATTACATTCACTACCTAATGAGTTCCACCACTTTACCTATCTTTAATTTAACTTTACTCATTTTTTACACTTTCTCCTCGTATCCGTGTCCATGTACTCCATCCGTCTCATAATAAGAGTCGTTTTGACTTTTTACAGGTAATTTGAGGTTTAAAAAAAACATACAGCTACATATTATTTTTCAAATTTTCTTTTTTTGAATAAAAATATAGATGTTAAATTTTTATTCAGAAAAAGAAAATTTGAAAAAATAGACATGTATGTTTTTTTACACCTTAAATTACGTGTAAAAAGTTAAGCGACTCTTATTATGAGACAGAAGGAATATATAAGAGTAATGAGTGCAGAGAATTGTGTACAGAAAAATTGGACATAATGACATGATAATTGATGTAGAATATTTTAATTGGGGTTGTTAATATGAATACGGGGCTCATTCCCCACTAATACTGCGACATGAGTAGAGTGCTGAGTCCAAATGTTGGTTGTTACGAGCATAATACATTGGTTGTTATGTCCATCCAGGCTAAAAAATTAATCTGTCAACAAAACAAAGATAGGCAGGTGATGACTTGTGAGTCATGAGAATGTAGCCTGTTTAATATTTAAATTTTATAAGCAATAACGGTTGTCTGCAAATTAGATGGGAAGGCTGCAATATTAACCATCTTTGTTTATAAGTGTCTAGATTGATTATGCGTGAATGAAGGAGAGTTTTATGAACAGATATATATAATTTATTTAGTGCAATACCAGATATCTGAAATTTAAGCTTTCACATATGAGGAATACTAGTCATAGAGTATCAATTGATTGCGATCTCAGCTCATCACCCAATTCTCAGCAAGGTTCTTTATCTTTCCCGGGTTCATAATTTCACTCTGTTGATCTCTTGACAGAGAAGTTCATAAATCTAAGAATGATTCGCGTAAAACATGCATACCATTATCTTACCGCAAACATGTATCTCCTTCTTATACTCCTTGTGGCAATCTTTTACCTTCATTGTTCTTTCGTCAACAAGAAAGATTTGTGGACGTTATATGTAATGCAACTAAACAATATTCTCAAACTCCATCCGGTCGAAACAATATTGTTGTCATGTTTTCTAGTTATGTTTCATTTCAAGCTACATGCACGAAATGTTTATCTGGTAAATTATGCATCTTACAAGCCGGACGCCTCCTTAATGTGTAGCAAACAACAGTTCATGCACCTCTCGAGAAGCTCCGGGGCTTTCAACGAAGAAAGCTTGGCTTTTCAGAAGAAAGTATTGGAAAGGTCAGGAATCGGTGAGAAGTCGTATTTGCCCGAGGGGCTGCTGACAGTTCCAGCAAAGGAGGGTTTGAGTGAGGCGAGAAAAGAGGCAGAGAATGTGATGTTTGGAGCCGTAGATGAGCTCTTTAGTAAGGTCAGGCTCAAGGTAAATGACATTGGAATTTTGGTGTTGAATTGCAGTATCTTCAGCCCAACACCATCTTTGTCTTCTGCTATAGTAAATCGTTACAAGCTAAGAAGCAACATTTTGAGCTACAATCTTGGTGGAATGGGTTGCAGTGCAGGAATGATTTCTATCGATCTTGCCAAACGTCTTTTACAAGTAAGGAGCCGTAACATTACATTTGCCGCATTCCATATTAAATATTATGAGGTAATTGCATATAGCACCTCCTAACTATCGTTAAAAAATGATATTGTACCCATACTTTGAGAGACTCAACTCGCACCTCCTATCTTTACATTTCAAGAACGATACCCACCCCTCCGTTAAATTCCGTTAAAATACTCTTTCCATCTCAATTTACGTGTCCCTTTTGCTTTTCGAGGAGTCAAATTGACTAATTTTTGACCAACTATCCAAAAAGTAAATCTAATCTATTTTAATATGTAACTTTCTATTTCCTAAAATAATAAATAAATATTTTCTAATAGTTGGTTAAAAATTAGTCAATTTGACTTCTCGAAAAGCAAAAGGGACATGTAAATTGAGACGGAGAGAGTATTTTAACGGAAGTTAACGAAAGTTAAAGGAATTTAACGGCGGGGTGCGTATCGTTCTTGAAATGTAAAGATAGGGGGTGCGAGTTGAGTTTCTCAAAGTATGGGTACAATATCGTTTTTGAACGATAGTTAGAGGGTACGATATGCAATTACCTTTAAAATTATTTGTAAGAGGTTGAAATGATAACTTCAAAAAAATGACAACCAATTAAACAGAATATTATTTAATATTTTAAGTTATAATATATTAAATAAATTTCTACTAAAATTTCAATTTTGTTAATTAAATATTCAGTTTGAACTATATCAAGTCTTTGTAATTTTTCGCAAGGATATAAATTTTTAATATTTATATAAGTTGCTGTATCATTTTGTTTTTGCTATTTCAACTTCAACATTTTGGATCAATTAACTTAAAAATTATGAGGGCTAACACAAGACATAATTACAGGTGCAACCCAATTGCTACGCCCTGGTAATCAACGTCGAATGTGGCAACGAAAACTGGTATAGGGGCAATGATCGCTCAATGTTGATCTCAAACTGCATCTTTCGCGTTGGTGGCGCTGCGATTTTACTCTCCAATCGATCCATTGATCGTTTTTATTCCAAGTACCAACTCATTCACACTGTGCGTACTCATAAAGGAGCAGATGATCTAGCTTACAACTCTGTATCACAACAAGAAGACGACGACAAAAGCCTAGTTGGCATCAAGCTCTCTAAAGAACTTGTTGCCGTTGCTGGAGATGCGATAAAAACCAACATCACTGAACTTGGCCCATTAGTCCTTCCATTTTCAGAGCAATTCTTGTTTTTGGCAACCAAACTTGCCAAGAAGATCTTCAAGATGAAAATTGCGGTGTATGTTCCAGATTTTAAGCTAGCTATCGAGCACTTTTGTATCCATGCAGGCGGACCAGCTGTGTTGGATGCAATGGAGAAAAACTTGCAGATGACGGAATGGCATATGGAGCCTTCAAGAATGAGCCTTTACAGGTTTGGTAATACTTCCAGCTGTTCTATCTGGTATGAGCTTGCATATGCTGAGGCTAAGGGCAGGATCCGAAGAGGCGACAGGGTTTGGCAGATTGCATTTGGGTCAGGCTTCAAGTGTAGCAGTTCTGTGTGGCGTGCTCTGACAGATGTTGATCCGATTGGGGAGGAAAATCCTTGGATGGATGAGATCAATGACTTCCCAGTGATCGTGCCTAAAGTCCAAGTTTTCGAGTGATTTCACATTTTCAATTCCTCTGCTGATTCGCCGTACTTCCTTTTAATTCGTTTGTTAATGCAAGATTTGTATTCAACGTTGTAATAAAAGGTTTGGACTATAAATTTGATATCAGAAGTTTTATTTACTAGACTTAGATTCAGTTTCAAGCAGTCATTGCTTCCTTTTAGTTCTTTTCAGGAATTTTTGTTTCAAAATTACAATTCGTCTTTAAATATAAACCCTGGATATGCAAGCATGATCACTGAAGCATGATGCACTTAATTTTATTTATATATGGAGTATTATATATTGTGTTCCATCCAATATAAGCTTTGCAGAAGCAAGCTCAACGAGCTTCAAACATGATACTCAGATATATGGAGAAATACAGCTCAGATTGCTGGATACTCAGATAAATGCAGAATTTAAGCAGAAATACATGCAAAAGATACATATAGAACATAATCGTAAAAGGTTTATACAGTTCGTTAGAGGTACCCTCATTTTTCAGTTGCATGATTCCTTTATCTTGGATACCATATGATCAGATTTCTGCAGTAAAAGGACAGCTTGATAATTAGATGACATCACTCAGGAATTAGAACACTAAGGCCTAATTCGAACTTATGTCATGTTCTCATTTTTAATGAAATGTAATTTTATTTTAAGTTATTAAATTTTGGAACTCGGAATGAAAAGTAATATCTATTTATATTAAATAATCTCAGTTTTTAGCTTATTCAATCAATTAACATAATTATAAATATTCAAATTACCAAAAAATTCACATATTAATATCCGAATTTTAAGCAAAAAAATCACCAGCCTAGCCGCCCTGCTGGGAACGGGAAAAAAATAAAATTAAACATACCCTGTCCGTCCCTCCCAGGGTCGATCGAGAATTTGGTGGTTGAAAATAACCACTTCTCTATCCGCACGTGGCAGGGTCGGCCAGAACTAAAACCTCCATTTGCATGTATCCGCCCGGAAAGCTTGAATTAGGGTGGTCATATTTGAAAAGTGAAAAAAAGGATGGTTAATTTTGTAAAAAATGCGTTCAGAGTGGTTAGGAATGCAAACGAGCCTCCCAACACCATCTTGATCTTTCAGAAGATACGTTCCCTTAACACTCATCATTTGATGTACTGCATAAACCGAAGTTACTGTTAAAAAAACGAGTGAGAACGCGGACGGAGTAAGCAGAACAAGGTAGTTATTTTCTGTCTTGCTATTGATATTTACCGAATATATTTACCCTTTTGATATTTGCGGTCCGGTTCCAAAGCACAAGCCTCGCAATTTAGCTTGTAACATTCATTATATTCCTATCCTGCGGGACTGCATGCGGTCCCGTTCCGAGGGACAAAACACAACAATTTAGCTAATTGTAACTTTCATTATATTTCTATCCTTCATTGTTCGAGTAATGTAAGATGTACAGAATTGCGTATAAAAAATTTGTATGAAATTATATGACAATTGACGTGGAATGTTTTAATTGAAATTGTTGGTGTGTATACAGGGGCCCATTTCAATTAAAACTCATCACATATCATTATTTACAATATTTTGTACACAATTCTGTACACCAAACATTTTTCTTATTATTCTCTTGATCCCATAAAGTAGTACTATGCACATGGGGTATGACACGGAGGTTAAAAAAATGTGTAATTTAATGAAGATAAGTAAGAAAAGTGGGCGAAATGGGACCAACTACTATTTAATGTATAAAAAAAAGTGTAGTGAAATACAATTGAATGAGACATAAAAAAAAGAAACTATATAGAAATGAATAGGACCGAAAGTATATAAATTGATTGCGCCTGTTTTGTCAGCTGATCACCCAATTCTCATTTCTCACCAAGGTTCTTTATCTTTCCCAAGTTCATAATTTCACTCTGTTGATCCTTAGAAAGAGAAGTTCATAAATCTAAGAATGATTCGCGTAAAACATGCATTCCATTATCTTACCGCAAACATGTATCTCCTTCTTATACTCCTTGTGGCAATCTTTTACCATCATTGTTCTTTCGTCAACAAGAAAAATTTATTGGCGTTATATGTAATGCAACTAGACAATCACAAACTCCATCTGGTTGAAACAATATTGTTGTCATGTTTTCTAGTTATGTTTCATTTCAAGCTACATTCACGAAAAGTTTATCTGGTAAATTATGCATGTTACAAGCCAGACGCCTCTTTAATGTGTAGCAAACAACAGTTCATGCACCTCTCGAGAAGCTGCAGGGCTTTCAACGAAGAAAGCTTGGCTTTTCAGAAGAAAGTATTAGAAAGGTCAGGAATCGGTGAGAAGACGTATTTGCCGGAGGGGCTGCTGACAGTTCCAGCAAAGGAGGGTTTGAGTGAGGCAAGAGAAGAGGCCGAGAGAGTGATGTTTGGAGCTGTAGATGAGCTCTTTAGTAAGGTCAGGCTCAAGGTAAATGACATTGGAATTTTGGTGTTGAATTGCAGCATGTTCAGTCCAACACCATCTTTGTCTTCTGCTGTAGTGAATCGTTACAAGCTAAGAAGCAACATTTTGAGCTACAATCTTGGTGGAATGGGTTGCAGTGCAGGAATGATTTCTATCGATCTTGCCAAACATCTTTTACAAGTAAGTAGCCGTAACATATCATTAATTACCATACTAATAAGTAATTAAAATTAGGTGTCCTTTTTATATATAAATAAATATATTGTCAAAATTATAAGAAAACTTGATATAATATATTATTAATTGAAAAATAACAATTAATATATACTAATACGCTTGTAATTAACTGAAGTTAAGTATCCTTTTATATGTGAAAACTCTCATTTTAACAAGGGTACACATACAAGAGCATTCTAATTCATTTGATTTTACTGCCCAGCATGAGTAGGGTATTCATTTAATACCAACACTCGATGCTCATAATATTTTACTATTTTGACACATGAAGATTTCACTAGTAATGACATTCATTTAATTCATCTGTATTATTTTATTGTGGGACACTCATTTAATTTCACTATCAGGTACTACCTCCGTCTCTTTTATTACTTGTCACTTTGACTTTTTGCACGTAATTTAAGATGATTAAAGAACATACTTCTACTTATTATTTTTAAAATTTTCTTTTTCTGAATTAAAATTTATAGTTTATATTTTTATTCACAAAAAAGAAATTTTAAAAATAATGAGCGGAATTATATTTTTTACTCACCTTAAGTTACGTGCAAAAAGTCAAAGTGACAAGTAAAAAGGGACGGAGGTAGTATTATTGTATATCACTATTTGACATTCATTTAATTGAGTTTTGAATATTTAATATACATTCGAAACACTATTTACTCATTTAATTTCAAACATAATCATGTTATATTGTCACTATATCATTAAATTCAGTTATTTAGATTAATGAAAAAACATATGCCGATATGCACAACACCAATTCTGACCAATTACGACGGATATCTTACGACAAAAAAGGCGGAGCGCAAAACTTACGACGGAAAACCACTATTCGTCGTATGTTCTCGTCAATACTTACGACGTAACAACCTTCCGTCGTATGATTCCCTAGAATTCAGGCACAAACTAATAAAATATAATAAATCTTTTCCCGCGAAAAATACCGTCGTAACGAACCGTCGTAAGTTAACATACCTACCTAATCAAAGACAAAAAATAAATGAAAATGAATTGGTTTCGTTTTCGTCGTAATTATGCCGTCGTAAGTTAACATATCTACCTAATTAAAGACAAAAAATAAATGAAAATAAAATGATTTTCTTTTCCGTCGTAAGTTCATATAATTATATAATTATATCTGTATTAAAAAAGAAAAATAAATGAGAATTACAAGTTTTAATTTTTTTTTCGTAATTTAACCGTTGTAAGTTAACATATCTACCTAATTAAATCCAAAAAATAAATGAAAATAAAATGGTGTTCATTTTCATCGTAATTATGCCGTCGTAAGTTCGTATAATTATATAATTATATATATCTGTTTTAAAATAAAAGAAAAGGCGGAAATGGTACTAATTACGACGGAAAAGGCGGAAAAAATCCGTCGTAAATGGCCAAAATTGGTGTAGTGATGCTCGATTCCAACAAATTTTTCAGTGACACAAACTATTCAGTTTGAACTATATCAAGTCTTTGTAATTTTCGTAAGGATATAAATTTTTAATACTTATATAAGTTGCTGTATCATTTTGTTTTTGCTAATTCAACTTCAACATTTTGGATCAGTTAACTTAAAAATTATGAGGGCTAACACAAGACATAACTACAGGTGCAACCCAATTGCTACGCCCTGGTAATCAACGTCGAATGTAGCAACGAAAACTGGTATAGGGGCAATGATCGCTCAATGCTGATCTCAAACTGCATCTTTCGCGTTGGTGGCGCTGCGATTTTACTCTCCAATCGATCCATTGATCGTTTTTATTCCAAGTACCAACTCATTCACACTGTGCGTACTCATAAAGGAGCAGATGATCTAGCTTTCAACTCTGTATCACAACAAGAAGACGACGACAAAAGCCTAGTTGGCATCAAGCTCTCTAAAGAACTTGTTGCCGTTGCTGGAGATGCCATAAAAACCAACATCACGGCACTTGGCCCATTAGTCCTTCCCTTTTCAGAGCAATTCTTGTTTTTGGCAACCAAACTTGCCAAAAAGATCTTCAAGATGAAAATTGCGGTGTATGTTCCAGATTTTAAGCTAGCTATCGAGCACTTCTGTTTCCATGCAGGCGGACCAGCTGTGCTGGATGCGATGGAGAAAAACTTGCAGATGACGGAATGGCATATGGAGCCTTCAAGAATGAGCCTCTACAGGTTTAATAATACTTCCAGCTGTTCTATCTGGTATGAGCTTGCATATGCTGAGGCTAAGGGCAGGATCCGAAAAGGCGACAGGGTTTGGCAGATTGCATTTGGGTCAGGCTTCAAGTGTAGCAGTTCTGTGTGGCGCGCTCTGACAGATGTTGATCCGATTGGGGAGGAAAATCCTTGGATGGATGAGATCAATGACTTCCCAGTGATCGTGCCTAAAGTACAAGTTTTCGAGTGATTTCACATTTTCAATACCCCTTTTGTTGTTTCCCAGTACTTCCTTTGAAGTGAAGAAATTATTCCATAGCAGGATGTGCAGCAGTGCAAGATATATATCCAAGGTTGTAATAAATGGTTTGTACTATGAATTTAATATCAGAAGTTTTATTTACTAGACAAATCTTTATCTTAATTCTTAGGTGTGCAGACAAAGCACTTAGCACTTAGATTCAGTTTCAAGCAGTCATTGCTTAATTCCTTTTAGTTCTTTTCAGCAATTTTTGTTTCAAAATTACAATCCTGTCTTCAAATATAAACCCTCGATATGCAAGCATGAGGCTCTTAATTTTATTTATATATGGAGTATTATATATTGTGTTCCGTCCAATATAAGCTTTGCACGAGCAAGCTCAACGAGCTTCGAACATGATACTCAGATACATGGAGAAATACAGCTCAGATTGCTGGATACTCAGATAAATGCAAAATTCAAGCAGAAATACAAAAGATACATATAGAACATAATCGTAAAAGGTTTATACAGTTCGTTAGAGGTACCCTCATTTTTCATTTGCATGATTCCTTTATCTTGGATACCATATGCTCAGATTTCTGCAATAAAAGGCCAGCTTAATAATTAGATGACATCACCCAGGATTGAGAACATTAAGGCCTAATTCGAACTTATATCATATTCTCATTTTTAATCAAATATAATTTTATATTCAGTTATTAAATTTTGTAACTTGTATCTATTTATATTAAATAATCTCAGTTTTTAGTTTATTCAATCAATTAACATAAATATAAATATTCAAATTACCAAAAAAATCCACATATTGATATCCGAATTTTAATCAAAAAAATCACCAGCGTAGCCGCCCTACTCGGAACAGAAAAAAAAATAAAACATACCAGTCCGTCCCTACCAGGGTCGACCGAGAATTTGGTGGTCGAAAATAACCACTTCTTTATCCGCCCGTGGCAGGGTCGGCCAGGAGTAAAACCTCCATTTGCATGTGTCCGCCAGGAAAGCTTGAATTAGGGTAAGTGAAAAAACGGTGGTTAGTGGAGCCTCCCGACACCATCTTGATATGGTCCCTTAACACTCATCATTTAATGTACTGCCTAAACTGAAGTTACTGTTGAAAAAACGAGTGAGAACGCGGACGGAGTAAGCAGAAAACGGTAGTTATTTTCTGTCTTGCTATTGACATTTACCGAACATATTTACCCTTTTGATATATGCGGTCCCGTTCCGAAGGACAAGCCCCCGCAATTTAGCTTGTAACATTCATTATATTCCTAACCTGCGGACTGAATGCGGTCCGATTTCGAGGGTCAAGTCTCAACAATTTAGCTTGTAACATCCATTATATTTCTATCCTTCATTATTCGAGTAGTGTGAATACATGAGCCCATTCCAATTAAAACTCATCACATATTATTATCTACAAAATTTTGTACACAATCCTGTGCACCAAACATTTTTCTTATTATTCTCTCGATCCCATAAAATACTATGCACATGGGGTATGACACGGAGGTTAAAAAAATGTGTAATTTACCGACGATAAGTAAGAAAGAATATAAATTGAGTGCGCCTGTTTTGTCAGCTGATCACCCAATTCTCACCAAGGTTCTTTATCTTTCCTAAGTTCATAATTTCACTCGGTCTGTTGATCCTTTGAAAGAGAAGTTCATAAATCTAAGAATGATTCGCATAAAACATGCATACCATAATCTTACCGCAAACATGTATCTCCTTCTTATACTCCTTGTGGCAATCTTTTACCATCATTGTTCTTTCGTCAACAAGAAAAATTTATTGGCCTTATATGTAATGCAACTAGACAATCACAAACTCCATCTGGTTGAAACAATATTGTTGTCATGTTTTCTAGTTATGTTTTATTTCAAGCTACATTCACGACAAGTTTATCTGGTAAATTATGCATGTTACAAGCCAGACGCCTCTTTAATGTGTAGCAAACAACAGTTCATGCACCTCTCAAGGAGCTCCGGGGCTTTCACGGAAGAAAGCTTGGCTCTTCAGAAGAAAGTATTGGAAAGGTCAGGAATCGGTGAGAAGACGTATTTGTCGGAGGGGCTGCTGACAGTTCCACCAAAGGTGGGTTTGAGTGAGGCAAGAAAAGAGGCGGAGAAAGTGATGTTTGGAGCTGTAGATGAGCTCTTTAGTAAGGTCAGGCTCAAGGTAAATGACATTGGAATTTTGGTGTTGAATTGCAGCATGTTCAGTCCAACACCATCTTTGTCTTCTGCTATAGTTAATCGTTACAAGCTAAGAAGTAACATTTTGAGCTACAATCTTGGTGGAATGGGTTGCAGTGCAGGAATGATTTCTATCGATCTTGCCAAACATCTTTTACAAGTAAGTAGCCGTAACAATTCATTTACCATACTAGTAAGTAATTAAAATTAGGTGTATAAAATTAGTAAGTAGCCTTACCTTTCATCTACACAGCTTGCATGAATTTGTATAAAATTACTAGTAAAAACTAAAAAGTTAAAATGACCATCTCACAAGAAAAACTGAAAATGACAATCAAAGTACTATTTATCATTCTTGCTATTATTACCTAATTATTAAATAAATTTCTAGAAAATCTCATATTTGTACTTAAATTAATAAATGTATGTGTGCAATAAGTATTCCATATTATGTACATATAATTTTATATATTTGAGTTGAATGTGAATTAAGTTGTGAAAATAGAACTTCTATATTTATCACTTATATCATTTTAGAAGTCCCTGTATTCAAAATTAAATTGTGTCCGTCTTTTAAATTTACAAATTAAAATTTTAACTAGATTTGAAATCATATATTATTAATTAAAAATTAACAAATAATATATACCACGCTGATAACTAATTAAAATTAGGTTCCTTTTTATATTTAAATAAATATATTGTCAAAATTATAAGAAAACTTGAAATAATATATTAATTGAAAAATAACAATTAATACATACTAATACACTATTAATTAACTGAAGTTAAGTATCCTTTTATATGTGTAACAAGGTCACATACAAGAACATTGTAATTCATTTGATTTTACTGCCCAGCATAAGTAGGGTACTTCATTCAATTCCAACACTCAACACTCATAATATTTTACTATTTTAACACATGTACTGACATTCATTTAATTCATCCATATTATTTACTATATATGTTGCACTCATTTAATTTCACTGTCACATATTATCATATATATCACTATTTAACATTCATTTTATTGAGTTTGAATATTTAATATACAATCAAAACACTATTTACTCATTTAATTTCACATTCAAACATAATCATGTTTTCACATACAAACATAATCATGTTACAGTATATTTAATCCATCATCTTGTCTCTATATCATAAATTCAATTAATTAAATCAATGAAAAAAATATAACTATATGCTCAATTCCAACAAATTTTTCATGACACAAAAATATTCAATTTGAATTATATAAGTCTTTGTAATTTTTGCAAGGATACAAATTTTCAATATTTATATGAATTGCTTTTGCTGTTCGACTTTAACATTTTGGATCAGTTAACTTAGAAATTATAATGGCTAACACAAGACATAACTACAGATGCAACCCAATTGCTACGCCCTGGTAATCAACGTCGAATGTAGCAACCAAAACTGGTACCGCTCAATGCTCATCTCAAACTGCATTTTTCGCGTTGGTGGCGCTGCGATTTTACTCTCCAATCGATCCATTGATCGTTTTTGTTCCAAGTACCGACTCACTCACACTGTGCGTACTCATAAAGGAGCAGATGATTTAGCTTACAACTCTGTATCGCAACAAGAAGACGACGACAACATTGTCGGCATCAAGCTCTCTAAAGAACTTATTGCTGTTGCTGGAGATGCGATAAAAACCAACATCACAGCACTTGGCCCATTAGTCCTTCCATTTTCAGAGCAATTCTTGTTTTTAGCAACCAAACTTGCCAAGAAGATCTTCAAGATGAAAATTGCGGTTTATGTTCCAGATTTTAAGCTAGCTATCGAGCACTTCTGTTTCCATGCAGGCGGACCAGCTGTGTTGGATGCAATGGAGAAAAACTTGCAGATGACGGAATGGCATATGGAGCCTTCAAGAATGAGCCTTTACAGGTTTGGTAATACTTCCAGCTGTTCTATCTGGTATGAGCTTGCATATGCTGAGGCTAAGGGCAGGATCCGAAAAGGGGACAGGGTTTGGCAGATCGCATTTGGGTCAGGCTTCAAGTGTAGCAGTTCTGTGTGGCGTGCTCTGACAGATGTTGATCCGATTGGGGAGGAAAATCCTTGGATGGATTGCATCAACGACTTCCCAGTGATCGTGCCTAAAGTACAAGTTTTTGAGTAATTTCACATTCTCAGTTCCTCTTTTGTTGTTTCCAGTACTTCCTTTTAATCCATTTGTTAATATAAACTAGCTTGCAAGTGAGGATATTAATCCATGGCAAGATGTGCAGCAGTGCAAGATATATATTCAGGGTTGTAATAAATGGTTTGTACTATGAATTTGATATCAGAAGCTTTTATTTATTAGACAAATCTTTATCTTAGGTGTGCAGACAAAGCACTTGGCACTTAATTTTAGTTTCAAGCAGTTATTGCTACATTTTAGTTCTTCTCAGCAATTTTTGTTTCAAAATTACTATTCGTCTCTAAATATAAACCCTGGATATGCAAGCATGATCACTGAAGCATGAGGCTCTTAATTTTATTTATATATGGAGTATTATATATTGTGTTCCGTCCAATATAAGCTTTGCACAAGCAAGCTCAACGAGCTTCAAACATGATACCCAGATACAAGAGAAATACAGCTCAGATTGCTGGATACTCAGATAAAAGCAGAATTCAAGCAGAAATACAAAACATACATATAGAACATATTTAGAAGGTTTATGCAGTTCGTTAGAGGTACCCTCATCTTTCATTTGCATGATTCCTTTATCTTGGATACCATATGCTCAGATTTCTGCAATAAAAGGACAACTTATAATTAGATGACACAGAACATGCGCGGACCTTGGATTAGATATAATCTGATAAAGCAATTGGTATACTTTCTGCTTTTTATAACCTATACACTTTCTTTCTACTTATTGAGATATACAGTGAAGATATACAAGGAGAGCCGCCTCCTCATCTGTGACATAGTACTATTACAAGATAAATGTAAAGAATTTGCAAACTGATTTGCTTTGATTTGAAAATACACTTTTTTTTTTATCTTCGCAGGTCTGTACACACATTATCAAATAAACCAATCTCTCTGCATTGAGTGATATCACATGACAGCTTAGCATATATAATGGTTTCCAAATTTAATGATGTTCATCTAGGTAATGAAATAAACTGACCTGCTCAGAGTAAGGCAGATACTTCCCATCAAAAGTCACAACTACTCGATCTTTCCCATCTACACCTTTGACTTTATCAACAGAGCAGTAGAAGTCTATAGCTGACATTCTGAACACGCAGACAAGTATGCTCTATTATGAGGACATCAGGAAATGCGAGAATACATGGGATTGTCATCTTAATAAATTAATTTACTTATTTGCATTCTTAGCGATTCCCTTGTTAGCGATTCCTATTGGCTAGTCATAATCATAATGAATATGACTATAGAAAAAATAATCTTTTATAAAACAAATTTTACACATTATATTTTCATATGCAACCATAGCCTAGATATGTATATACATTGAAAACAGACAAACTGTAAAAGACAGATCATTTGAACCCTTTGTCCATTAAAAAAATCCCAGACCAATTTGTCAAAAAATTGCCGAAGACCTGCAGCTATTCGGGGTTTGCAATCCGTGATGCATACTCATTATCAATAAACACCTATGTAACCCTTAACTATGTATGTCAAACAGTAGTTTAAAAAATTTTTAAAAAAAAATGTATAGAAAAAGGCATCCAAGGAGCTTGTCTTCTATAAGCAAGTTGTGAGCTATGTTACTCCGACTCTTCTATTTGGGTTGCCGTACCCGTGTCGGACACTTGGACACTCGGACGCGACACTTATTTCGTGTCGGATCGTTTGACTAAAATGTGGACACTTCAACCAATTTAAAAATCAAATATGAGTCAAACTTACAAATTAAAAGATATATGTGAGAAAAAAAGAAAGAAGCAAGAATGGGATTAAGTACGGAAAACGCCTAATTTGCAAAATCCCCTACAAAATCATGTCTAATTTAAATTTATAGTTACTTTTTGTTAAGATGTCTAACTTATCATACTTGTTTATTTATATACTACAATGTGTCCCCGTACCCGTGTCCAAAAATAGGCCCGTGTCCCCGTGTCCCCAATTTTCAAAGTTTCCAAGTCCGACACTCGGATATGTGTCGTGTCCGACACTCCGTACCCGAGTCCGAGTAACATAGCTAGTGACAACACCACATCCACAGCAGTTCAGATGCTCCTAAGTCCTAATAAAAACAAAGTGCCTTAATCCTTTTGGTTTGGTGTAATGAAATCGGATGGAATGGAATGGAAATTTGTACTATTTTGTGGCAAATAGTATTCAGTCCTTGCAATCCTACCCATCCGTCCTAGAGTTCACTCACCAATCATCCAACTCATTTTCTTCACAATTTACATCATACAAAAATCCAACACGCCTCGAAACCTGACACGAACCCAAATCGAAAAAGTACGAATTAGGGTCGGGTTCTGGTTCGGTTCCAGATTGGATAATTTTTTAGCCGAAAAACTCGAGTCGGGTTCGGGTTGACCCAGTGTACTCGAACCTGACCCGGAATATTTTTATATATGATATATAATATATAATATATAAATTTATTTATATTAGACAATCACATACATTTGCAATATATTTATATATTATTTAAACAAATTTATCCACTTATAGCCTCATTAAATTATTATTCGTAATTTTTTAATATTGTAATAAAATATAAATTTATATAATTAGAATAATTTTAATTAAGTTTCGGATCAATTCGGTCATTTTCAGGTTGATCGGGTATTGAATAGGTCGGTTTCTTTCAACCCGTTTCAGTTTCGGTTTGGCCTTAAAACTGGATCGGATAATACAATCCAACCCGTACCCGACCCATTACCCGAAGTTGCCACTCCTAGTCTCTCTTCTATCCTTCTCTTTCCACCTTTAACTTCGTATGTAGCTTTCATTCTGTTCCTTCCAGCCAAGGGAAACATGAGAGTTCATAATATTACATCCAAACTACAAGCTACTCTTTCTTAGTGTCAAAAATGGTTGGACTAGGTCGGTTCATCAGAATAAAAATCAAGTTACTAAAGAGGTTGACTAGTACTTAAAATGTAGTATATTTACATCTAAATCTTATATATTCAAGAACTTAAATCACATTTTTTAATATTACAAATATATTAATCACTTTATTATTGTTAATGTTTATATGCAAATTCAAATATTATTTATAGTTTTTCTTAATTAAAATAGTTAGAAATTTTTATTTTTAACTTAAACCCTTTTGCGGACATCAAATCAACGTAATACCTTTTAGCAATTACCAGTCCAATCCAAAATGTTTACAGAACTTCAAGAAGCATCCACACTTTAACTATTTAAACTTAAATTCACCGTTTATCTGTAATCAAAATTTATATAACTTCATTTGTTTATACATACAAACTATTACTGATTGGAAATTTACTATCAAAGAGTTTTATGTGAATTATAAATCTACTTTACCATTAAAAATTGAACGAAGCTGAGATCTAAATTCCAAAAGGCCATCGATTTATATTTCCAACTTCAAACTCATAAAATCAGAATGATCAACATTCCGTGGCTACATGAGATCTTATTCATGACAATATAAGTGGGCATTAGCTACTGCTATAGAAAAACTTTCTTGAATTACAAATGTAATATCATTGCAGCAATATAAGGTTTCTTTTAACTATAATATAAAGGTGACCGGAGCAAAAAAGAACTTACATGCCATCCCCGAATTCCTCATTGATAACATCTTTGATGCTCTCACCAAAGTGCATGACAGCTTCATTCAGTCTGCAAATTTGAAGAGTCAAATCCTCAAAGTACTCCTCTTTAACAACAATACTTTACGAAAGTTCTAAAGCAAATGGCACACACTGTGCATTTACAAGATAAAAATTTAAACATTGTATTCTTTAGGATTTTGCGTCGCAATAGCACAATTCAGATATAAGGCCCAATAAACACAGAGGACCTCATAATTGAACATCAATTCAGGTCACGCCTCAGACTGCGTGATGTAAAATGTTTTAACTACAGCCATGTGCCATGTCCACTTAATGTAGTAATTCAGATAGGAACGGCTATGTTTTGAGACAGACACTAAAATAACACAATTTTATCAAACTTTATTCATATATGGAGACAAACACTAGCACATGATTCCACTCGATTTCATTACGAAGATGTATGATATATCAACTAAGATCTCAGGATAAAGGTAGTCCGACAAGAATATAACCAGCAGTGATGTAAATTTTGGACGAAACTAAGTCCATCTGCTTGACAAAAAAGAAGATATCAATGAACGACTATAACAATGGTTTAACCCCTACCATCCTCCGTGTTGGCAAAGCATTCTCACAATTCATACTAAAATAGCCCTGGTTAATCATCCCCAGACCCCAGAACTCGAAACTAACACCCCCTAATCCATTCTAAACTGCATCATTTAAAATTCACACATCATCAAATCTACTTCACCCTCTTCATTTTACAACCCCTTCAAGAACCCCAACAGCCCCCTTCCGAAAAACACCCCTCAAGTCAAGAATTCAAAACATATAAACACCAAAATGAACAAAATCACACGCACAAGCAGTTAAGCACAACCCCATCTCTCCACATAAATAAATACCCTCAATTTATCTCTTGGACCAGAGAATTTCATTCATTCATCGAATTCTACTCAAAAAAAAAACTAGATACCTGTAAACAGTGGGTTCTTGAATGAGATTAGGATCATAACATCTCATGGGTGGTTCCATCATTCTTTGAAGAACATGGTCTGAGAGCTCAGGCAAGGCAGCCTTGAGCTTAGGAGCCGTGTCAGGCTTGAGTTGAGCTTGGCGCTTGAGCAACTGAGCTACATATACGTTGGTTAAGCCTGTCTCCTCGGCTATCTGATTGTAAGTCTTGCCTGAGCGCCGCTTCACTGACTCTATGGAACCTCTTATATCTTCCATTTACACTTTCAATTATTGCTTGAGCTGGTTTGAGTTGGGTTGTATGTATGTATCTGTTGGCTTGTGTGTATTTCTTGTCGAAGCTTCTTATCTTTATTCTCG
The DNA here is from genome assembly GCF_001625215.2 of Daucus carota subsp. sativus. Classification (NCBI taxonomy): domain Eukaryota; kingdom Viridiplantae; phylum Streptophyta; class Magnoliopsida; order Apiales; family Apiaceae; genus Daucus; species Daucus carota. The sequence goes on from NC_030389.2 coordinate 41,776,599, forward strand.
ATTGTGTAATAATTTATAATTCAATAATCAATCCTACTCTTTTTAGGATTTATTTTTATTTATATTTTTTTTTATAAATGAAATATAAATTTGGTAGATTCCTTGGTTGTAGATGGGTTGTCTTTCTGACCCTTGTTTTCGAATTTAATTTGTGACTTATAACGTAACGTATTTTAATATGATAAATTAGAAGTTTAAATGTGTTTGGTAATCTAAATTTATTAATTAATTTTAAATTGTTAAAAAAATATAACAATAAATATAAAATCGATTTATAGTTAATTTATGTTTTATGAATAATTTTTATCAAAAAAATTAAGTTACCGGAAAAAAATATATAAAACCAACTTCCGTCGTTAAGTGAGTGTTTGTGTTTTGTTACAAGAATAGACATGGTGTCATATAATACGTACATTGTTAATTTTGTCAAATTACATAGACGTAAGAGTGATAATTTGCTCGTATGTCCAAAAGCTTATTGTCTGTTGGATCATATATTGAACAAATAAGCACGGTTAGATTAGAACATTTCTGTTCCATAAGGTAACTGAGAACATTTCTGTTCCATAAGGTAACTGATATCTACTTGCATGTTTATAATTTTTTTCTGAATCCAAAACAAATTCTGTCTTTCAACGTGTTTATGATTTTTATTATTTCAAAATAAATATTTTCATTATTAAAGACAAATATGTTAGATTAAGTTACTCATAATCGTTAAATCATGAAAAACTAATATTTTAGATTCGATTCAACTAAAATTTAAGATAAATTTTAAATTATACCAACAACTTATAAAAATTATATATTTTTACAGCAGTTTTAATTTACAAACAAATCATAATTTCAAATTTTATTTAATTGAAAATTTTAATTTATTATTTATAAATTAAATTTTCCCACACCATTCAAAATATATTTAAAAAGTTTCTAAATAATTTAAAAACCCCCTAAGAGCATCTCCAACGGCGTTGGCTATAATTGTTGGCTAAATTGGACCTGTAAGACATTATGTAAAATTTGCTGAGCCTGTAAGACATTTTGCTTCAGTGGTACTGGCTATATTGGTTGGCTATAATTTAAAAATAGTATGTTATTAATATTTTAAATTGTTAAAATAGAATATATCAATTCAATATGGTAATAAATGATGTACAATCTTCCTACAGATTTTCTTACAGATCTGTAGAGGTTTGGCTAAATTTATAGACAACAGGTGAGTATGGTTGGAGTTGAGTTTTTGGAGTTGTTGGTTAAATTTTCATATTTTAAGTATGCCAACTCACTTTTTAGCCAAGGGTTTTGGATGGTTGGAGATGCTCTAACCTTGCATGGGTTATAAGCTAGTACGGATAACATTTATATAACGGTAACAAAATGATATGCACAATACATAAAAATGTTACATTTCTCATGTTGTGGTAGCAAAATATCACACTTGTACAGAAATTGTTCCTCTTCTAGCTTCTCATTTCACCAACAGAATTCACATAGCTTTCAAAATCTTGAACCTCAAATCCCCCAGAACAATGCTCACATCTCATAACATACTTAAATACAAACATAATGTATTAGAAATGTTTGAAACAAATTGCACATTCTTGAAGAACATTGGTTAAAAAATTCTCCATGATCTATTGTTCATTCACCTCCTCTTTGGCAACTGAAATGTCCACTTCAAGAAATGGTTAGAAGCTCTGTCATTTCTATGGCACAGAACTCTTAAAATGGTGTTAGCATCCTCTCTGTTCCATTTACCAGATGTCGGTGGCATCGGCAACTTCTGGCCTACACCAGCTCCTCCAATGCCACTAGTCTCACAAGCTGCATGAGTGAATTCACCGATGAGTTTCTCAGTAGAGTCTCCCATGAGGTCTATTACGCCTTGTACTGCTCTTGCCTCTTTCTCTACTGTGTCCTCGGAGACGATACCTTCTCCACAAGTGAACAATTTCTTTAAATGATCGAAGTCCTCCTCGATCATGAGGTGATCAGGCCTTGTGAAGACACGAGAGGCCCCTCCGGCTAGTAAGACCATGAGGAAGGCCTCGAATGAGGCCTTCATGACTTCTTTCATTGCCAATGGTTGGACACGGTCCACGACTATCGCGCTTAAAAGGGTCATGTTTTGTTTCAGAATCCTGAGTGCTGGTCGAACGCGTGAGTTCTCCACGTCGTGGATGTAAAGGCCTCCGTAGAAAACAGAGTTGGAGTCGAGGAAGATTAGTCTGTAGGCAGCTACTTGGGAGACGTATTGAGTTGCAGAGGTGATGGCGGAGCGTGTGTGGTCGAAGTAGTTGCTGGCGTGGAGCTGGCGGCTATGGTTTTTGAGGCGGTTACGTGGGGAGGCCACGATGGTGGTTGACAAGGAGAGTGTTTTTTCAAGCACTTGGAGCTGGGAGAGGACATAATGAAGGGAATTGAGGCGGATGTAAAGGCGTTGTGTGCCACGGCTAGTTGAAGGCCTTGGATTGTTGTTACCTTCTAAGTTGTCAGTGTCTACTGCATCCTGGAGAGTGACTGTGCAAGGACTAGCCCTTTTCCATAATAATCGGATTTTCGAGTCTCTGTTGCATCTTGTGAGTGGAGGGAGTGTTGGCACATAGCTCTGTTTTGATCCTACATTTTATTGATTCCAGCACATAGAGAAGAAATTAATTTATAGTCAAGTGAAAATAAGGAGTAATGCATAATAATGTCATACCGCAGGATGAGACGAATGTAGCATAGTCCCGGAAGAGTTCCTCTAAGCCCTGAGTGAAGTTATGAGCTATATCCTCTGCAATGCCAACCGGAATTTCAAGGAATTCATCAAGTGCTTGCTTGGCATGTTTCATTAGCTCCACTGCTGAATGCCCATATGGTTCGTTCTTTGATTTCGGGTTCCATGTCTGTAACAAGTTGATAAAGTGTTTGGAATGAGGGGAAAGCTAGCATTTTAAACTTCTTAAAAGTGCTTCTCCTTATTTACACAAACGGGGTTAGTAAAGCAGAAGTCAGGCCCATTATTTATCATCAATTGCCAGATAAAATTATCTATGGTGATAAAATTTGGAAATTCTAATGCCAGATAAAGTGAAAGGAAAGAGCAGTGACCTCGGACTCTTTGGCGGTCTGGAGAGCCTCTTTAACACTTTTCAACCTCTCTTGTATCCATTGCTTCAGAGATCTCGTTATAATAGCATCAACTTCATAAGGAACCATCTCCCTCACAATAGCTTTCCCTCCATCCGAGCATTCAGCTGAATCCTCAACTGCCATCTGGACCAAAAACTTTTCTAGCTTTCCCGCTGTATGCAGTATTTCAATGGCCTCATTCGAGAGCAAATGTGAAGTCCCAGTTAAGTACTGCTTCAACAAGGTTCCGTAGCAGGTATGAAGAGTCACTGCAGCAGCTCCAGCCGCAACAGGGTGCCATTTCTTCAGTATTGAACTGTAGGTTTCCCTTTCCTTCGCTGCTAACTCATGTGTCCCTTGCGCTATTTGAAGAAGTGCATCGGTCACGTCTTGTACTTCAATTATGTCACTACTCATGTTACCATCATCTAACATCTTTGATATACGAAACAAGAGAAAAATGGTAAGAAAAGACAGCGATTCAAGTGAGAACAGTTTGGTTGCGAGAACAATGAGAACAGTTGTTTTGCACTTTCTGAAAAGTCCAGAACAACTGTTTTGCAGTTATTTAATTTTTTAATGTTGTATTGTTCTGCAGCAGAACAATAGTGTTCTCAGTGTTCTCACACTAAAACGTGTTCTCCATAGAACGTGACCTGGTAAGAAAAAATCAAAATTCAGAAAATTAAACTGCAAACTTGCGGTACTGTGAGTTACCTTTGCAAATGCATTTCTCAGAGATGATCGAATGTAAAGATCTACTCTATTACCAGTTAGATCAGTTGCTATATCCCCGTCGTCTTGTACTAGAGTAGCGTAACCAGGAACCTCCTCGGATATTTTTGTTACTGCAGAGGCCAAGGGCAATAGTATCTCCATCACCCCTAGTCTTGACTCATTAAAATTAGCATGATAATCCAGCAATTTTTTCTCACACCATCTCTTGATAGAAGACAAAGCCCTCTTCAACATTTTCACATGTACCACCGTCTCGCGATCAACTGTCTTCACATCATGTGCAATTTCAGACATCATAGCGAGTGATGCTGCAAGTAAGTCAATCTCAACTTCTCTGGTGAGAATATATTGTTCGAATAGCACCCAAGTGAAGCACATATTGTGCACTAACTTGTTAATCCCCAATGTAGACCATGTCTTTTTCATCAGCTCGACGAGCTCATCGACCTCATCAAGGACCATAGTCTGGTCCTTGGTGTCAAATATAGTCCGGAGCAGGGCAATGTAGATGTGCACATTGAGTGGATAACCGTCAGCCCAATGGCAAGCGTCTGTGGGGGATTCATTGTCCGAGGTCCGCCATGCTAAGGCTGCAATGCAATTGCAGAGAGTTTTCATTTGTTCAGAGTTTTTGCCAGTGTCTATAGGCTTGATTTCGGAGGAAGTGATGATTTCGTTCAATTTCATGGCAAATTTGTTCGATTTTTCGACTGGGATGGAAGGGTGGAGAAGTAGTCCGGCCTCAAGAAGCTTTAGTTGACGCTTCTGCCATAGGTGGTACTCTCCGCCGGTCTTGAATTCTGATGGCTTTAAATGGCGGAGAAGCTCTAAAGGAAGGATTATGGTCTCGGCTCTCCTCCCCGTCTGCAAATAATATACATTGATCACATTTATGTTAATAATGACCGCATTAGCCCGAATTTTAAGTAATTTTCAACTTTAAGCTAAAAAATATCTGTAACAAGTCAGAAGCGGCTTAAAATAAAAAATAAGACCGTAACTGACTTAAAGCTAAAAGTTAGTTTTACGTAGTTTTACGTACTCTTTTAAAAAAACTTATGAGTTTGAGCTCGTAAGTTATCACATAAGTCACGTTACGTCATAATTCACGTTAACTCATAAGTTATAAGCTCAGCCAAACAGACGAGAGCTAACCCAATGCATGCATGTGATACGTACCTGGCCAACAAGAGTCCTCATGAGCGTTTTCCGAAGCCTATTATCACTCTGTTCCGACACCTGCATCTGCTGCCTCATAATCTCCGCCGACGTCAAAGGCCTTTTCGGCTTGTGCGCCGGCACTGTGAACCCAATCCTCGGACTCCCACTCGGCGACGGACTCGCACGAGGCGAATCCCGAGGCGAATTAACGTTATTCGGCATCGAACCCCACGAGTGTGTTCTTCTAGAAGACGGTGGCCTTTTCTTGATCAATTTCAAGCCTAACGCTCTTTTTATTTTGCTAGTCACTGTCATCCCCACTCCATGCCCTTTCGGGGAGCCTCCGCCTCCGCCTCCTCCTCCGCCACCCTCCCCCTCGGAGGGATAGTAGCTGAGTGCATTTTTCCCTCCTCCGAACCCCGGGGACGACCTGCATGCGGTGAAAAATATCTCATACGCGGCCATGCACAAGTCGTCCTCGTCGAGGCCTTCGAGACGACCAAAAGGCCATATTAGGTCCTCCCCCTGGCCTGCATTGTTCTGTGCCATTGTATTTTTTTGTAATACCTAATGCATGTGTGGTGGTTCAAAGGGTGAGGTGGTGGCGGTGGTGGTGGTGGTAGGAGGCGTTCCGGAGAGTGGATTCGAGGTGGAAAATGTAGAAATCCGGCGGAAGGTTGGGGGGAATAATAACAGGGAACATGACTATATAAAAATGGAGAAAAACAAGGGGAGAGACAGACAGAAATTAAGGTCAAGAATGTATTCTTAGTATGAGGAAGGTAGAGGATGGTTTGTGGTTGGTTTTTAGTGCCAGGAAAACGAGAGATACATATGTGTGAAATCATGTTTGCACCATCTAATTATAGACTTACAAATTTACTTTTAAATTTAAGTTCGAGTAATGCTGAGTATCTCAGATATTCAGATGTTGGTTATCAAATTTTTTTATAAATAATATGACATATAGTTGACTAATTTTAATTAAATGATATATTATTATTATTATGAGTAGAATCGAATTTAAATTTTCAGGATTCTTGGAAGAAAACTGATTTTTCTTTTGTGACATTAAAGTTTTAGTGTCTAAATTTCCCCGGTCATCCTGCATGTACGACGGTTAAATAATAAGTTTTCTTGAATGAAAGAATTATCACCATGAATTGCCGATTCTTATTTGTTGAGATTTATTCTCGTTATCAAAAAAAATTATCAATTAGATTTGGAAAGAAAATTGGAGAATACTTTTTGGTTACCCATCAATTTTCTTTAAGTTTTATATGTGAGCGTTCCTTTTGACTAGTTTCATGAATTACAGAAGTAAAATTAGAAAGAAGCAGTGTCAAACAAAACAAAAAGGCACTGCAAACTGTACAGAAGTAACATTACAAAGAAGCCTAAATTCATTCTTTGAAAAAAGATTCATATGTATCTATAAATACTCCTTCCGACACGTTTTTTACATTATTTTTTGACACATATTTTGAAACTCTTAAAAACTATAATTTTATAATACCTTTTTAAAATTATTTTTTCATGAGTAAAAAGTTTAAGATTTAAACTTTTATTAAAAAAATTAAAAACACGTTATAAAACTGTACCAAGGGAGTAAAGTAGTAGTAGTAGTAGTACAGTAAGTTTTATAAAGAAAAATCAAGACCTGCAGCTACCCAGACTAGTCTAAGCCAACTGAGATGACCAGCAGATACACTGAACTTCCAACTTTCTTCTGCCAAACAAGTGCACTCTCCGAGTCTCTCAGACATAGAAGATCAACAATATAAAATACAATTTGTTAAGATGGTCTAGACCAGTGTTGTAAAAATCGGGAATCGGACTTAATCGGTGAAGTCATGAGTATTAATCGGGAATTAATTGAATTGATCGGAGATTAATCGGATTGATTGGTGATTAATTGGAGATTTAATCAGTTCGTCAAGCTACGGAACAGGAATTAATCGTGATTAATCATCGACTTTTAGAACAAAAGTCTAGACCAACTACCTGAACATAATTTCGTGTACAATCTGTTTATTTGTTGGGGCATTAACATATTATATTAACAAAATGTTCGATTGGCCATATTCAAAGAAACAACTTAATTGCTTGGACTGAGTAGTTAAAAAATATATTTTTAAATATTTTTCTGAATAAAAATATATAATTAAAATTTTATTTCACAAAAAAATTAATTAAAAATAATAATTTCTACTATCCAGTCAACTCACCTAAATATATGTGTCAGAATTTAAAACGTCAAATAATATAAAACAAAAGGTGTAATAAATTTTGTTTGATGCCCCAAAATGATTGACCAGTCTTGCTAAGACACTACTACTCTAAGAGGGGTGTATTGGATTGGGAGTTTACAGCATTTTTTTCCATTTATAAAATTCGAGGGTATTCGATTGAGTTTATTTGAAATCCATTAAAATCTTGAGGTATTCAATTGGGATTTTAAATTATGCAACAAAATCTGGTAGTATTCAATTGGGATTTTAAATAATGCTTTAAAATCTGATGGTATTCAATTGGGATGGTTTAAAATCCATTAAAATCTGATGGTATTCAAATGCTGATGGATTTTATTGGATTTCATAAAATGATGGATTTTGTGACATTTTTCAGTGTATTTTAAGTTTTTTGAAATCCCACCAAAATCAATGAGATTATGAAGTATTGTGCTTAAATCTTATCAACTCTGCGACATTATATGAAGAATCCGCACAAAATCAAAATCACATAAAATCTATTAAAATCCTAATCGAATACACCCCGTAAGATTCGAATTCCGGTAAAATATGAATTATTTTAATTAAAAATATTGATGTGAATCTGAGAAGTTTAATAAATTTATTTTTAATTCTCTTAAAAAGATTCTCTATTGATTTTGTATTCAATATAAAAAAAAGGCAAAACAGGTTAGGCATGGAAAAGAACAAGGCAAGAATGGTGGGGAAAGACAGAGACGTGGCCTTCTTATTTCCATTAAACATTCAAATTTCCTTTACGGACAATAATATTCATTTCATTTCTCTTTTTGACTTGTCATCCAATCACAAGCCTCCGTAATAATATACACATGTCCATAAAAAAACTATCCATCTATATAATGTGAAAAAAATCAATGCACCTACAGCTCAGGCCAACTTGAGTTTGAGTTTCCTTTCAGTCTTCTCTCCAATATCCTCTCGTTTCATTTCCACTCTTCTACGGTTTGTCTCTCATTCTCTCTACTTCAATGTCGAAAATTTTGTTACACTTTGATTTTTCTTTTTTCGGTCACTAGTAGCTAGACGTACTTGAATGTGAAACAGACGTAAAAAGTGCAGAACAATTGTTTTCACGGTATTTATTTGAGTTACGAAGTTGATGTAAGGTGAAATGCAACAGATGAGGATAGCGGTGATCGGAGCGGGGATAAGTGGGCTCGTATCGGCTTATGTACTAGCTAAAGCTGGCGTGGATGTGGTGGTTTACGAGAAGGAGGATAGTCTTGGTGGGCATGCTAAGACTGTCACGGTGGACGGTGGTGTGGACTTGGACCTTGGTTTCATGGTGTTCAATCGAGTAACTTCTCTTCACTTTTGCTTTTCATTCTTTTTTCGTTGCGGAAAATGTTTCAGACACAAAATTGGGTACAAAATCTTTCATAAAATGACACGTATTAAGTTCTGATTGAAATGAGCCCATGTATTCATTAAATAGTGCAAAGTTTTATACCTAATTTTGTGCATATAAGACTGCTCTTTTCTTAACCTGGCCACCTAGCCTTATCCGTTAAGTATCAAATATTACTATAAAACTGATAATTTTCTTTATTTAATTATATATATACTATAGAAATAAATCATTTGAGAACCGACAGCTTCTTGATCACGTTGAATCTCTGGCACGGGATGTTAAGAGTTCAAATCTGGTCAAAAACGAGATGTTCATGTGAGCATGTTTGCTTTAAGAAATAAAATAAATTGAGCAACTGTTTTTGTTTCCCATGTAAAAGTTGTAGCTATGGGCTGTAGAATCTGCCAAAAAGGTGTGCGACAGAAAATGATAGAACTTACCAGAGGGCAAGTTGGAGCCTACATGACAGCATTGAGTTGAAATATGTGGTTGTAGAATCATCTAGTAGTTATATACAGTTATAAACAAGACTACAAATCCAACAAATAATTAATTAGATGTTAATATAGAAGTATCTAGCTGGTAAACTTCATAATACAAATGATTTGGATTAGTACATCACATAATTGAGTGATCCTAAAATGTTAATGTAAGCTGAAATTTTAAATACTAATTAATTTCCAACCTTTGAATTGAAGAAAATGACCTTTTAACAAACTACAACACAAAGTTTAGTACTTTAGTTTCATTTGTGTTAGGTGTGGTTTTGTAAGCTTTTTGTATTAGGATTTTTATTGTTAGTTGGCATGTTGGCAGTTGATTAGATAAGAGTTCAAGTAATGTTGAGCTAAGTTGAACTGAATACAAAAAGACACATTTTCTTTGCAATTGAAGGCATTGCTGTATTTTACAGTACATGTGTTAGATTTGAGTAACAGTTCAATAGATCTTTGCTTCTTTGATTCAAAACTGGAAGTTTAGGCAGGGAACATGATGCATGGGATATCCATCATATATTGACAATATAATGTGATAAGGTCAGGATAAGTGGGACCATTGTACTGGAATCTTTATGATTCTGGCCTTGCCAAGATAGGACAATGGCTTCTTCATTAGAGTATTCAAGTTTTTGAAATTTAATTTACAATTAAACAAAGAGATTGTCAACCTTAATAATTTGAACTTTTAATTAGGACAAGTTGTGCATTACGTTTCTTCTGGTTAGTCTGTAGTGATCAATAATTTTTAACCAAATTAAAAAATTTAACAATGTTAATGATATTTGATCCGGTTGATTTGCATTATATCTTTCTTCACAAGCCATCAGTTGCTTTCTTTACAAACATATCCCTGTCTCATTTTAATCCTCTAGAATTGGACACAGAATGGAGGTATTGATGGTCATTAGTCAGCTTAATATAACCGGTGCAATTAGGCATATTTTAAGCTCAGTAGTGATGGTCTGATGGAAAGTGTTCTCTTGTTTGTTAATGTGCCTTGAGATTTTATTTTCTTGTAATGCTTCGTTTATGCCTCGGTTAATAGCATTGTTCAGAAATCAGTGACTAATCTTGATTAATCACCGATTAATCCGTGTTCCGTGGCTTGCTGAACTGATTAAATCACCGATTAACTTATTAGACACTGCTCGTATTCATTTACTAGTTACCTTCATGATGCACCAACCCTTGCTACCATTTAACGTTTTTTCTGAGAATTTGCTACAATTTAACGTGACAGCATAAAAGTAGTGGTTACTCTCATCTCTATTACTTATGTACATTGTTTTTAGTCTGATTTTCCTTACTTGATGAATGTGATTCAATACAGGTCACATATCCAAACATGATGGAGTTCTTTGAAAGTCTTGGAGTTGACATGGAGGTCTCGGACATGTCTTTGTCAGTTAGTTTAGATGATGGCCAGGGCTGTGAGTGGGGAAGTCGTGGTGGTTTGTCCGGTCTCTTCTCCCAAAAAAAGAATGCATTGAATCCATACTTTTGGCAAATGATACGGGAAATATTCAAGTTTAAAAATGATGTTCTCAGGTATTTTTTCTGTTATTTTCAGTTCTTTCTGAAAGAAGGTAACCTTTGCTAGAGCATTTTAGAACAAAATGAGCAGAATTATTTGGTCACTCATGTAGGAAAACCATATGTTAATTGAGAACAAATGCAACAAAGACCATCTACTTTATTAAAATTCTTAGCAAATGTAGACTGCAAACTGCTATGTACTTATTAGTTTAGTTGAACATATTAAATTTTAGTTATGTGACATGTGCCATTTTTTTCTGGTTTAAGGAATTCAGTTTATGGATTTAATTTTGTTTATCATAAGATAATTTGAATAGTTCATGTTTAAACTGATAATTGTTGCAGATACATTGAAGATCTTGAAAATAATCCAGATATTGATCGCGATGAAACACTAGGTCATTTTATCAGCTCCCATGGTTACTCGGAGTTATTTCAGAAAGCATATCTTGTATGACTACCCAGTCTATGTTCTCTCAAATCCCAATATAGTTTCTAATGATTGTAATAACTTACTATAAAATATTACAGATCCCGATGTGCTCATCAATTTGGTCTTCACCTTCAGAGGGAGTGAAGAACTTTTCAGCCTATGCAATTTTATCTTTTTGCCGCAATCACCATCTACTCCAGGTACTTAGTTTGCAAGTGTAATCCAGAAGTATTCTAAATTTAGCCACAATTGAACTCTACTTTGCAGTGTTACGAGATAATTAAAGTATTCCAAAAAAAACCCTCTAATTGTTGTCATTTGGTTTCCCTGCAGCTCTTTGGGCGTCCACAGTGGCTTACTGTAAGATGGCGATCACATAGCTACGTCAACAAGGTGACAAAGATTACTGAATTCCTAAAGTCTGGAAAAAGTTAAACATTTGTGAAATAAAAATGTACTTATTTAAAGTTATGGTGAGAGTGGCAATAGGTAAAAGAAGAGCTCACAAGTAGAGGTTGCCAAATTTTAAGTGGATGCACTGTACAATCAGTTACAACAGTTGATGGGGGTAAGTGCTTGAATTCATATTTTTAGCTTTGTAATTAGTCGATTCATCTTAATTTATGGTGAGAGGGATACGATCGAGGGAGAGTTTTGAATAATATAAGATCATGTTGGGCCTTCCTCTAACACCTTGAGATTTTAGATGAGTCGGTTACTTTACAGGTTGTATAGTATCAAGCATTTGTCTGAGAGAAAATACTGCACAAATCTAATCATGAACATTGATGGACTTGAACAGGTTGCGATGTTATTTGTGAAGATGGATCTCAAGCAAGGTATGATGGATGTATAATGGCTGTGCACGCCCCAGATGCTTTGAAAATCTTAGGACAGGCAACTTATGATGAACAAAGAATACTTGGAGCTTTTCAATACGTTTACAGGTACTTTCTGTTTTGTGCATATTATTTCGTAAATATGGTTTTAGTATGGAATATTGCTGAGTAAGAATTTAGGTACAAGTATTTTCTGTCAAAATGCAAGTCATTCTTATATCTTTCTGGCAGTGATATTTATCTCCATCGTGACACAAATTTAATGCCCAAAAATCCAGCAGCATGGAGTTCGTGGAATTTTCGTGGAGATGTAAATAACAAAGTTTGCCTCACATATTGGCTCAATGTTCTCCAGGTTAGTTGTTCTTGGAATTTTATGACTATAAAGTTTGTACTAAGATAGGAAATAAATGCTTGAACTCAACACATAGATAGACTTGGTACTTTGAAATTGATTTGAGTTCAGTACACAACATATTATGTAAATTTTTAAAGAAATGTTAAAAAGAGAATGTTTGATAAGCTGGTTTCTTCGGGAATTAAAGATTGACTTTTACAAATGTGAACATGATTTATAATCTCTTATATAGACCTCTATATTACTCTTTAGATATCAAGGATTCTCTAAGTTTTCGTGATTGATGATGAATAAGTTCTTGTTATATGATCTAGTTTTTTGAGTTGCATAACTCAAAAAAAAAGTCAGAGCAACAGATCCATTTTTTCATTTAAGTTTATGATGGATACAATCTGATCAAATTTTGATTGATTGGAAGATCAATAAAGATATATCTGGTATTCCTCTATATTGAAGTGAAAGACTTTCATAGAAGTGTAATTTTTGCTGTGTGCAGAACATTAGTGTGAAAGGTTTACCTTATCTGGTAACTCTGAATCCCTCAACTGTACCGAACCATACATTGCTTAAGTGGACAACTGGCCATCCGGTCCCCAGCGTTGCTGCATCAAAAGCATCACTTCAGCTTGATGACATTCAAGGGAAGAGAAGCATTTGGTTCTGTGGAGCTTACCAAGGTGAGGAATGTTGCTACTGCAATAACAAGTTGGTACCTTTTTGTACATCGGAATTAGTGCTTTCATCATATGAGCTTATTTCATAAAATAAGAAAATAATAAATTGAATTATATAAATAATAAAATGGTAGACTAAAGTGGAGAGTGCAAGTAAATATCAAACAAAAATTGTAGAGAAGTGTTTTGGTGCTGGTTTAGCAATATTGTCAACGCTGTTCTTCTGGTGAGATATACAGGAGTGAGAAGAGAAACTGATAAATGTTTGAACTTTCCAATTAGGTAAAACTTTTCATTCTCAATAACTCATCATATTACCATATATTTTTTTATACCTAGTGATTTTGTCGACAATCAAACAGGCCACTGGTTTTCTGAGTCAACCTGAATGTTGTTGTTTTGATTATTACTGCTGCAGTTAATTCAAAAATAGATCATTAGTCCAAAAAAAAAAAAGATCATTAGTCCAGATCATCAGTATCATATATGTCCTTTTTTTGGTCTTATGAAATTTCTAAAGTATTATTCTAATTCCATAACTGAGAGATTAAAATGATTTAATTTCTCACAAGTGTGAACATTTTGGTATTTCTTTTTTTTTTTTTTTTTTGCTAAATAACATTTTGGTTCTTTCAGGCTATGGATTCCATGAGGATGGATTAAAGGTACTGTAACTTTAAAGCACTTGTCTGCTTATCTTTTTGTGTGTTAGAATTATACGAGTTCAGTAAACTAACAGGAAAATAATAAACAGGGGTTACGCATAAGCTTATAAATAGCTTCGGGTTAAAAAAAAAGGTTCTAAGAGTGGTAACTATAAAAGTTTGGTAAAAAGAGGGTCTATTTAATAGCACACTACTTTTTATTCCCTTTTCTCTGTAAAAATTTTGTTGGTGATGTAATTCTTTCTTAAATAATGTAGAAAAAAATATCCAGCCCGATTTAAGACCTTAGTTGCTTGTGTATATAGTCAAAGGTAAAATATTGCTAATAGCGGGTTCAAAGTGCAGGCTGGTATGGTTGCTGCAAACAGTGTAATCAGAAAGAATTCTACTCTTCTGAGAAATCCCAAGCATATGGTTCTTTCCACATTAGAATCTGGGGCACGCCTCTTTGTCACTAGGTTCCTTCGAAGCTTTATCACTACCGGCTGTTTGATGTGAGTTATTATTAATAAATCGAACTATTTTTCTCTATTAATAAAATATCAAAGTATGATATTTATAATATATTCAAGCTTGAGCTAGTAGTATGTTTATGACTTCATCTCTTCATTATAACTTTAGGATTGCCACTTATGTATTTCTTTAGAATTGTCATGGTCAGAACATTTGGTTATAGTGTGGACATAGAGTCCAATTTTCCTTGGTGCTAAAGCTGCACATTTCAAGGTGCTTAGTTGTTTTTGTGTATACATGTTGCTGGGCCCTTTATTAATCTCCTCTAACTAAAACTACAGCCTTTTTATAGTTTAGAGATATTTGTGCTGGGTAATGGCTGATCTGGGTTGGATGTTCAGTTGTTCCCGTCTGAGTAAAAATTGATACATTATAATTCTTACGGTCCATAATGATAATTGGTGATATTTCTTATGGTCCAAAGATATATGCTTATAAGTAACTTTGTTGTTACTATATGGGATTAATGTCACTTAAAATGTGATGTTGCATTACTTGTGTTTTAAATTCTGGTTTCTCAGTACAGTTGTTTTCTTTTGCTTTCTCAAATTTTAACAAAAGAGCAAGTCCAATAGGTGTGCTAAATCAAGTCTTAAATCCAAAAATAGGGAATATGGGATAAAATTGCACTCCAACACTATGCTAGTGATGTGCTAAATCACTAGCACAAGCTTCCCCTTCCCTATTTTTAGAATATGCTAGCCACTCCTAAACTATTTTTATCATTAAAATATTCATTTCTCTCTCTTCTCCACATCATTTCCCTCTCTCCTCCACACAAAAGTTGTTTAAATTTAATATTATTATAATAATAGGGAATGAATATAGGGAGTACTATTGGAGCTCATGTGCTAAATCTTGTGCTAAATCACTAAGACATATTATTTTATAATATTTTTAGGGAACCCCTTAGCATAGTGTTGGACTTGCTCTAAGTTACATGAAGATACTCTGATTTTGTTCAGCTGATTTGATTTTGCAGCTTACTGGAAGAAGGAGGAACAGTTTTCACCTTTGAAGGGACTGCAAAGAAAAGTTCTTTGAAGGTTTATCTAAGAATTCACAGTCCTCAGTTCTATTGGAAGGTATACAGATTCTAACTTATTTTCTGTGCAGAAGTGTATAGTTTAATAGTCATGATTAGACAAGATCGATATGTTCACCAAGTGTTCCCAAAAATTTTCAGATTTCTCACGCAGACATCAGTTCTGCAAGATTTGTCATTCGACCCTCAGGCATAGATTAGTAGTTTGCAATAAGTCCTGCCAAATTAATTTCTTTTTTTATATGGTTTTCTTTAAATTCTGATTATATTATATATTCTTCATGTGGAAAACCATTTTGACAGATCGTCACACAAGCTGATTTAGGCCTTGCGGATGCCTATATTAATGGCGACTTTTCATTTGTTGACAAGAAAGAAGGTCTTCTGAATCTCTTTATGGTAAGAAAAGAAGTCTTCAGCAGTTCAGTTAAATTTGTTGTCTTCCCTGTTTATATTTTGCTTGGTGGAATCTACGCTGCAGATTTTTATTGCCAACAGAGATTTGAAAACTTCTGTGTCAAGAGTAAAGAACCAAAGGTGTTCTTATTTTATCTCTTTTACTAAAAATCATTGTTAATTGTTATTAATAAAGTACTGAACATTAATACTTCAGTTTGTGCCTTGATTTTTTGCAGGGGCTGGTGGACGCCAATGTTTTTAACCGCAGGAATAGCATCTGCCAAATACTTTTTTCATCATGTTTCAAGGCAAAACACTCTTACTCAAGCTCGCAGGAACATCTCTCGTCATTATGACCTGGTCAGTGATTTAAATGGAACCTGCACATCCTGCTTACTAGAGGACAAGTTTTTTTTAGATATATACAGGCCTGGCATAAATTATGACAGTATTTAGCTGACAATTGTCTATATGTTCATGTTGCAGTCGAACGAACTTTTTGCTTTATTCTTAGATGAAACAATGACTTACTCGTGCGCAAAATTTAAGGTCAGTTTTCCATCTTCTGTTAGTTCAAACAGCATATCTAGATCTGATCTTCGTCGTTGCCATAATATATTCATGTTTTGCTCATTTTTTAAAAGATGGATGGTGAAGACTTGAAAACTGCACAACAAAGAAAAATCTCTATGCTAATTGAGAAGGTGAGTCTTAATGTAGTAATTTCCCAGAGCATTTTGAATATATGTATGTACTTTTACATATGTACATCTTCTTAGTTCTGCCTTTAAATAAATTCAGGCAAGAGCTGAGAAGGACCATGAAGTTTTAGAGATAGGGTGTGGATGGGGAAGTCTAGCAATAGAAATTGTCAAACGAACTGGATGTAAATACACCGGCATTACTCTTTCTGAAGAGCAACTAAGATATGCAGAAATGAAAGTAAAGGAAGAAGGACTTCAGGTACTATATATTTAACAAAACAAATAGCCTTCATCCATATAATTACACCTCTACAGACTACACAGAAGCTTACTCAATAATCTGAATGCACACACCAACCTTTTTTTTTCAGGACAACATAAAGTTTCTTCTGTGTGACTATCGTCAACTGCATGAAACCAATAAATATGATCGCATCATATCTTGGTAAGTTCACTGAAATGTTATATTGTACCTGAACTTTGTAAGCTATTAATTAATAAAAGTAATCAGACAAACGTCACCTGCAGTGAGATGTTAGAAGCTGTTGGTCATGAATATATGGAGGAATTTTTTGGTTGCTGCGAATCATTATTGGCAAAAGATGGAATATTTGTTCTTCAGGTATCAGCAACATGCACATCTACGTTACTATCAGCAAAAAACCATTTGTACATAAAATCATGTTTACTTAACTTGAAACTATCCCCAGTTCATATCAATACCAGATGAGCGATATGATGAGTACAGACGAAGTTCTGACTTTATTAAAGAGTATATATTTCCTGGTGGATGTCTTCCTTCGCTGAGTCGAGTCACATCAGCCATGGCAGCTTCATCCAGGTTATGGTAAGAATCCAAGAATATTTGCGCCTGATTATTTAGATGTTTTTAATAAAAGAATTTAAATAATCACAATACATATGCAGTGTGGAACATGTGGAAAACATGGGAATCCATTACTACCAGACTCTAAGGTGTTGGAGAACGAACTTCTTGGGAAAACAAAGGTGAATATATGAATTCAGAGCAAACGTATGACAGGAACCGTATAGTAGTTGTGTTTTTATTATTTGCTATAAGTATTGTTGGTATGTAATGTAAGAAGTCTGAAATTGTTTATTGCTTTTGTTACTAGCAAAATTCTTGCTCTGGGGTTCGACCAGAAATTCATCCGTACCTGGGAATATTATTTTGATTATTGCGCAGCTGGTTTCAAGACTCATACACTTGGAGATTATCAGGTATTTTTATTAAAAAGCTACATTGTAGTAAATTTGTTTAGAAAGGCAAGTGACAATCAAAATTTAAGTAATAGGAGCCTGATTTATATACTATATGTACTTGCTTGGCATACTCTTGATTTTATAAAATTGAAGTGCAGTAGAATATATATTTCTTCCATCAAATTGGTATCAGCTGAATGCAAGAATTGCGCATCTGAAACTGCAGGTTGTATTCTCCCGTCCTGGTAATGTTGGTGCTCTGGGTAATCCATACATAGCCATACCTTCAGCAGACCATTGAAGTACATCGTCAGTGAAAATCATTAAAGTTTACCGATGGCTGCACGTTGCTGAGGATGATAAATCATAAATCAGATATCTTACATGTCATGAGCAATTATTTCATCAATTCTTGTTTTTCATTCTTTTAGATTGATTAGTAGAAGATGTTATTCATTATATACTATCTGGCTATTTTTTGAAGAAATGTCAGGATTTCAGATTATTCTTTTTATCACTGTTGTGAGCAACGGGTGTAGGGAAGATTTTTGGATTATGGAATCAAACCTAATGCATTTTTTGTGCACATTGTAATTAATTTATCTTGTTGTTAACTTGTCTCACTGTTACAGTATCATGGCAGTGATGATTTCTACCCATGTCGTCTTTAATCTTGATTTCAGTATCCGAGAAAACAGAGGAGACCTGGTACTGATATTCATATATGTACCATGTTAAGAACTGGAAATTGCAGCTTTAACCAGGAAATAGAAAAAATTGTATTGAAATAAAAAAAAGGGGAAGTACTTGTCAAAGTAATGTTAATTGCAGCAAACTGATATTTATTTACAGAACAACTAAATATTTACTTGGTTACATTTACAGTGCTGGAGTATTAAAATACAATAGTATTATGTACAAAATTACAGTTCTTATTGTTGTACTACCTATTATATTAGCTAACCTGGTGCATTACAGAGAAAATGATTACAAAATGCCATAATATGGCCCTCAATTATTTATGTCCTGTTTTATTCCAGGATCAGTACTCTATCCTGATGGAAGCAGGGCCCTGACTAAAACTGTAGAAGATGTGCTTCATTCCATAATGCCTCATATCCAGGATTGGATGGAATAGTTGCATTTGAATGAATTCACACCACTTATATGTGCAAATATATCCGAAGAATCGATCATTTCATCTTCTTCTTTAACAACAACCTGTGTCAAGTTCAGCATTAAAGATCAATTTCAATAGGATTTCTGCAGAAAATTGACTTGGTAACTAGTTGGTACATACATGAATTGATCTCATGTCGTCATCTGTGTCATCTTCATGAATGCCACATGTAGTTCTAGTGTTCTCTCCAAAATCATCGTTCTTTGCAAACCTTCCTCTGACACGAGGGCGGCTGTCTGCTAGAGTCTTTCGACAAGCATACTGCATCATAAATTGTTACATGATCATTTTTGTACTCATAAATCACATTGATAGGATTATATTAAGCCTGGAAAATTAATGACTTTTTGCAAGTTTCAACTAAAGATACCTTAATTTTCTTGCTGAAATTCCTCTCGTTCCTTTTCTTCATGTAACGATGGATCTTTTCTTTCCTTTCCTCAACTGAGAGTTTCCCTACTTTGAATGTTGAATCTTCCAAGTTTGTAAGCTCAGAAGCCAGAGGAGTCGAATTTGCACCACTGTTAACGAGATGCTGGCTCTCGCTGCTCAGTGTCTTTGCCAATTATTAAAAACACAATGAACAACATAAGCATTATGATGACCTTAAATTTTCAACATAGATTTTAAGACTTAGGAGAGTAACTAGTACCTGAAGATCGCTATTATATCCACGTGGCAGAGGTTCTGTACAGAAAATGCCACCATTATCTCCTTGATATTCCAATTCTTGAGGCTGCAGATCAGTTCCAAGAAACAAATTCCCTGTAAAGATCCCAGAATTTTCAGTGGAAAGAGTACGATTGAGATTACTAGGAAGATATGAATTTATTCCCAGATCAAGAAGCGAGCAGGCAGGCGATGTAGGATTCATCCTCATGTAAGATGGCATTGAAGATAAGCATTCATCTTCATTAATTGCAGGAAATGGTGGCCCCATAAGCTGAGGTACAGCAGGGTCATTCGCATACTGTGAGAGAGCGGCATCAACAGCATTATCAGCCAGTCCAATCTGATTTTGCAGCAAAGATATATCAAATTGTTCCTGCTGACCATTGAGAAATTGAGGAACAGAAAGTGTAGGAGAGGAAGAAAAGTCTATGGAAGCAGAGATATCATTGTCAAGATCTTCAGTGGAATCAAAGATTATGGAGAGATTGCTTATATTAGTGTTGTTATTCGCAGTAATAGGAGGTGTATTTGTAAATGTTTTGTTCGTGACATTGTTAGCTATGTTATCTTTGTTGGCTTCTGGAGTACTAAAAGTAAGGTTGGTCGTATATGAAGAGTGCTCCTCATAGCATCCGTTTGAGCTCGAAGCAACTTCTGAGTTCTGCAGTGTTTCTGGAAACAATTCAGATTCACAAAATTCTAGAATTTGAGCACTAAGCGGGCTAGAAATGTCCTCCTGCATAACAGAACAAATTAATTCATAAAACATAATTAATTCATAAAACATCGCGTTCATATAAGTGACTTCTTGTGAAGGGCTACACGAAGAAGGAAAACAAAAGTAATTTAATTATATCTTTACAGAGGCACACAGATATAGAAAAAACATCAGAAACTTTATATAGAGAACTAAAGAACTTAATTGTTCTCCATGTAAAATGGTTCTTTCAATTTTAGAATCAAGAAAGACCAAGAAAAACTTAAGAAATACGCGCTATCTAAAGCTAATATTCTCTAATAATTTCAGACGATAAAACGGAAGTTGAATCACAAGGGGGAGTTCATGATAATAACAACATTCTGCAAAAAATCAAAGTGGGATAAGAAAGGGACTAGTTGTGAGTTGTGAGTGCAAAAGCTTTACACAGATTAAAACATCTCGGCAAGAAGCTGATTCCTATACAGCCGTGCTTGACTAATTTGTTATACTTGCATAACTGATAACTATGAATTAGCTTTCAGTATATAATCAGAACAAAAAATTTAGTTCTCTACTCTAATCAAGATTCTATTCTCTGCTTCAGATGATTCTGAATTAAAATCGTCGATTAGGCCATTTTAATTTTCTCAATTTTAGCATGCAATATCATAAAACTCGACATGCATGGATGATTTGTGTAAATAAGCAGACGTACAATGGGAAGTTGTTGTTCGGGATGATTCACCACGTCCTGTAACATTGTCTCGTAGTCTCGTTCCTTGAACCTTAAATATATCCGCGAAAAATGATTATGTAAAAAATGCAGAAAAATATGTACAAAATTTTGTTAATGTTGATTCTTGTTGTGTGATGCTGAAACTTCGAGCTCAGCAGTTTCTCGCAGACTTGGACATGAGGACACGCCATTCATCGTAGCCGTTTCTCGGAAACTTGAAATCCATGTCTGAAAAAATGCAAGAAGAAGGTGAATGAGATAATTTGGAGCATGAAAAATAATTAGAAAAGGTGAAAAAGTTGGAGAGAAAGAGACGAACTATATTAAGCATGGAGAGACATGAAATTTGGGTGTGAAAAGAGAGAGATAGGTGGTTTATATAGGGTGCGAATTGGGTGGCCCATACAAATTTTTGGAGTCAACCCTAAAGACTCGCGTTGCCATTCGTGCGCGCGACCTTTGCCTCCGTGTCATCGCGTTTTGGTTTTATCGTTTGTTTATGGTTTTCGGGGGACACGTGGCGCAGTCTTACCTGGCATGGCTCGCTGACCTGGCAGCTTGGCGTGGTGCATGGCTGGAATTTTGGTCATAATAATTTTTTGGACAAAAGCATATGTCACTAGTTGCGTTTTATCCTTTTTTTTTATGATTGGTAATTCAAATTTGTAATGTGATAGTCATATATTGTCTTAATTTATTATAAAGTCGGCTAATAATTATTTTTTAGAGATAAAGGTAGTTTTTGTCAGAAAAATAAGCCTTAGACAATTTTTGAAATATTGAAACAAATTTGGTGATCTATTTGTAAATTTGAAATTCTGAATAATAAAATGAAAAAATATATAATATTCGACCACCAATTAATATTTTACTCTTATTTTTTCCCAAGAGTGAAAAGGACTTATTAATTACTTATGTCCCAGAGTCTTTTTTTCCTTTATACACCAAACTTTAACGTGTAAAAAAGACTTGTATCCTTTTTTTTAATTTTTAAGAAATAGTATATAATATTTAATTTTTATTTTTATGTAAAAGAATAAAACTCGTTAAGAAAGATGGGCAATTTATTAATATCTTTTATGTGGGTGGGAGACCGGTCACATCATATATGAGAGAAATTTTTAAGTACGGATTTTGGATACATAAACAAGGGATTGTTGATTTATTAACATCGCTTACGTGGTTGGAAGTGTCCGAGTTAATTTTAAGGGCTAAGATATGCTCGTTAGTGTCCCAGTTAACTTTAAGGGCTGCGATATGCTCGTTAAGCTCCCAATATTTAAGGTTTAAGTAACAAGACAATGATGTATTTGCTATAAAAAAAAAAAAACAAAGACAATGATTTACCAATAGCCATTCTGCATAATTAAGGTTTGGATCTGCATTTCACATCACTAGGAAACAGAAATTATTCCTACACCGATATTAATCAACACGAATCCTGCACTTTGTCATGAGATCCGGTGTCGATACGCCATAATTAGTCACTGCTCTGAGCCAATGTTCTTGCAATGTTGGTCAAGTAAATAGACAATGTCCAAAAATGTACACAGAATTCCCTCATGTTTGTTAAGCTGCTTTAACTTTACCTTGTTTTGGCAAAATTCCGAGGCACTAAGTTGTGCTTTTTCACTTTCTAATAAACTTATCTTAAAAATAGTACCTAAACATTAGCTGAACTGGAATCTAATATCATGTTCTGCTATTAATTTCACAACTTTCTTCTACTGAAACATATTCAAAGTATTGATAGGATTGAAAGTGCCATGGAGTCAGGAACAAGCAAACCAGTAATCACATTCTGGTATTTATACCGAAAAAATATGACTACGCGGCCTCATGTTGTACATTAACAGCATTGTAGCCGTATCCAGATGAAATGACTCTGTGATCTCGAGTTGTTGAATGCTTTATTTCCCTGATCGTCTTGACAGCCTAATTTGTCGGATCAAAACAAGTCAATTTTGATAAAAGAAATGTTCCGGGATGCCAAATTGATGAGCTATGTGTAGGAAATGATTAAAGAGAGATGTCTGGCTATGGAAAAATGTCCAAGTGTTCATACAGAAAATTTGAGATAGATTCGTTTGTTTCGTTGTTCTAACGAAAGCTTTAGGTCATCTTAATTGCTGCGAAGAAGAATTATTCTCCGTCGAGGACTAACAAAGCAGTACAATTGGAATTACAAAAACTTGGTGGTGATTAATGCCTGAACTATCGAAAATTAGCAGAAGTTTGAAAAAATCGATCTACTTTTATCTGAAAGGAACAAATGTGACTTCTACGACGCTAACAGGAGGCTAGTTTTCAATCAAGTGTCCAACCGAGCTAAAGAAGAATCAAGGATCGCTATAAGTTTTTAGGCCTGAGTCTTTCTGTGTTCTAGAGCAGGAATAGAAGATAAACTATTTGCGAAAACATGAAAAAAAATTAAGTAAGAACATGTTGTAGCTTGGATAGAGTCATGTGGCTATCAGGCTATGTCTCTGCATAAGTACTCCAGTGTCGTTAATGTAGATGCTCAAACATGGCATGTGGAATTGTGGATCTAGTATATGGAATAACGAGCTGGATCAAAAGGAATTTTTTTTCAAAAATATTTATAATTTTCGTTCCTTCGGTCGTTCCAGTCTAAAGTCTAAACTATTTGAATCCACGTGTTTCGGAAGGAATGTTCACTTTTTCATCATGTTCCTATCATCTTCATGAAGGGGTGGCAATATCAGACACGACCCGAACTCGCAACCCGATTTACTGAGACAAAACCCGAAAATGACCCGAAAATCACCTGATTGACCCGAAATTAGAATTTCATTTCTAAAAACTTCAATTTAAACTTTTATTCAGTTTTAAGTGATTTTAACTTGACCCGAAATCGACCTGATTCCTAACGCGAACACGACCTGTTACCCGAAATTGCCACCCCGAGCTCACTTTTTTTTATCATGATTCCATCATCTTCATCATAGAAAATTTAGACTCGTTCATATTTAGTCATTATTTTCACATACCTTTTTCTTTCTCCATAAAACTTTCTTTATAATTTTTCATTTGATTCTCTTTTCATTCCATTCCATCCAAGTAAATGCAACATATGGGGTATAGTTAGTGTGCTTGAGCCTTCTTAGCTCTTACTTCTACAGATAATTACTCGATGTTGTATAAAAATATAAGAAGATAAAATTACAGTGTGTGCAGAACAATGTGAAGCACTAAGTAATCATAATTGAGTTAATCTATCAGATCATATTTTGCAGTAGTAATCTTACACTTTGTGACCGTAGAAAGTTGAACCTAAAAGATACTTAAAGCATCACGAGACTGGAAGAAGTACCAAGGAGTTGTACCAAGCGAACCAGCGGTCACTTTTTGGAATCAATACCAAAGAACAACCTACCCACGAGCCCCCTCAGACATTACATTTGAGCATCTTTCAAGACTGCAACCATCCCAAGTACTTAGATAAAAATCTCAAACACAAGCTATATACACTGAACTTCCGGATAGTTATTATAAAACTTCACAACATTTTTCTGTAATATATTTTACTTATAATGACTTAAAATAAGATTGAATTATTATTTTTAAAATATAATCAACTATTAAAATCATATTGTTTATTCAAAAAAATAACTATTAAAATCATATTAACAGCAACAATTTATATTAGTACTATCTACCAATTTATTAAAACCCCGCTGAAAATGCTCTTACAAACATTTAAAAATACCAAAATGAATAAATTATTCAAATATAAGTTTATAGTCTATGTAGGTGTTTGGGTGAAATTTTCAGTTCCGCTTCTGAGATTATAAGTTGTGTTGTTATTTGTGAGGTCGTTGACTTGAATCGAGAAAACTTCTTACCAAAAATCTGAGTAAGCCGTAGACAAGCATCTCTTTACTACCCACCAATACCAACAAAATATTGTACAACCGGATTTCATAAAGATTCGGTGCTGTTCAATGGACCTCAGATAATAAAAGCATGTGAAACTTGATGTATCTTGTTCGAATACAACCAATGGTGACTTCTTGGACATTACTAGCATTTAGCAGTACAATGAAGCTACGGCTCCAAGGCCAATCAAGTTAAAGTGGGGAATCAAGTCAAGTCCTTCCAATGGTGATTGTTATTGGGCCCATCTCATGGGCTTTCCTCATATGGTCCATATGGGTCACTATTCATGAACTTATGTACTTGTGTTATAAATTAACTTGTGTTATAAATTATGGTTACTGCTTGCTAACTGGCAAGGAGGGATCTTCCAAATGCTTTTAGAACAGTTCATTTAGAAGTTTGTAAGGACAATTCACATATTCCATGAATGAGTTTGTACAAGCTCCCTAGTGCTACTCAGGAAGGTCAGGAATCTGGAGCCATTGGTTAGAGGAAAAACGAAGTATAGCATAATCTGTGACGGATATATAAAGAGACGAGGGTTATTGGCGGCGTACCCTCAATTTTTTTTATACAAAATATAGTTTGGGATTAAATTTTTTGACATTTGGATTATAAATTCGACTCTAAAATTTTTCATCTCACTCATTATCAACAGATTCTAGAAAACATCTTACTTTACTGTCCCAATTTTTATTTTATTTTTTAATTTGACACCTAATGTGACACTAATATTATTCATTTCAAGACCATAAAAGAATGATCAGAACTAATTATTTCATGTGGTGAAATGTGTTCAACCACTAAAGGATTGTGATGATAGACTGATAGTTGATTGTAGGATGGCAATTGTTAAAGAATTAAGTGGTTAGATTTAGATAATAAAAAATTTATTTTTTTTGAATTAATCTTAATCTCAACTATGCAGCAGTAAATAGTACCCATTTGGCGGCAGTGTAGTTCTCGTTGTGGAGGTATTGGGTTAGAAATGGACGAATGGGTCAAATGGGCCGGCTCCCGATATGACAAATTATCCAAGAAGGTACGAAACTCTAACTCATATTTTGGACAAAAACCTCATGACTATCTTGAAATCTTTTTACTAGTAGTCTGCTATCCTTTTTTTTCTGGGCAAATAAATGCTTTTATTAAGATAAAAGGATTACAATCTGAATATGACATAGAGAACGAATTAAACAAGTAGTTATTCTGTTTTAGATGACTTTTGACATAGATATATAGAATATCACGTAAACACCATTTGTAACGAATTGTTCAAAACTATAAGTGATATCATAGTCAAAAATATCTTTTATAAGTTGTACTTTATCTCATGACAATTTTGATCTTGTCTTTACATCGTACTTTTAAGACATTTTTCTACTAAAATTTATATGTTAACATCAATTAAATAAGTATTTTAATTTTTTTTAAATAGCAGACGTATTAGTAATTTTATACTACCCACATCTTAGAAATTTGACTTTTTTCACGTACATTTATGACGTTTAATAGAAGTTTATAGTAATGTTTTTTATTTTTTATTTTGTATTTAAAGCAGAACTTTTAAAATTTCGGAATACTTTTAGTTCATATTTTTGAAAAATCCAAATAAAACAGGGAAATTATTTTTTGTTTTATTTAGAAGTATCATATTTATAGATCTTAAAATCCATATTTAGTCCAAAAATGCGTAAAAGAAATGTTAGAGCATCTCCAACCATCAAAAACCTTTAGCTAAAAGGTGAGTTGGATTACTAAAAATAAATTATTTTAGCCAATAGCTCGAAAAACTCAACTCCAACCATACTCAGCTGTTGTCTATAAATTTAGCCAACCTCCTATGGATGGCTAAATTTGTCGAACCTCTACAGGTCTGTAAGAAATCTGTAGGAAGATTACACATCATTTATTACCATATTGAACTGATATATTCTATTTTAACAATCTAAAATATTAATAACATACTATTTTTAAATTATAACCAACCAATATAGCCAATACAAGCAAAATGTCTTAAAGGTTCAACAAATTTTACATAATATTTTACAGGTCCCATTTAGCCAACGATTTTAGCCAACACGAGATGCTCTTAGAGTACGGTATTATCAAATTATCGAATTCATACAATAAAATATTTAAATCCATTTTTGAATCTGAAACGTACTCAGGTATATATACAACTCTGATGGATCATGGAAGGAGGAAGTATACCTAGTTTGCTATGAGCTATAACCGGCGATCATCTTGTGTCACTGTTAGGACACTGACTCATAAATTTAACGAAACGTATCTGATTCTAGATGTATCTGCCGAAAGTTTATGTACAAATTGACATGCTGGGCCCCCCACTTCCTCCTTCCCATTTAAACTCTCCCAACAAAACTACAGTTGACTCACTTTCCATTTTCCCAGCAGTCCTAAATCAAGAAACACGTTTTCATTGTTTCTCAACTGGGCTTCTCATTTTTATTTTTTTTTTAGCTAAATTGCTTCTGACTTTCGTTTATAAACCTTAAATCTTGCTTGCCCAGATCAAAATCTTGGCAGAAAAAGAAAAAACAATAGTAAGCCTTGTATTTATGGTTTTTTCTTGTTATGATTTTATGTAAATTGTTTTTGATAATATGTATGTGATATTTGTTGATTTTGGTTTGTTAAAGTGTATCCAAAGGTGAAGGTGAGAGATGAAGCACAAGATGTTGATGAAGATGATTATGCTACAAGATTCTGTAAGGCTTTGGATGCTCTGTCCTTGCATAATTTTCCATCTCCCCCAGGTGATCTTTCTTTTTAATATATATCTTTTAGATGATCTCGGATTAGGTTTTGAAATAATTATGTATGTTCTTATTTTGTGTTTATTTGATCAGCTTTTATTGTAAGATGTTTATGTATGTGCTAGTTTTTACTAAATCCATATGGAATTGAAGTTTTTGGATTCATGGACTGTGTGTTTATTTGTGGAAGGGGGGTTTATGTTTACCACGGGTGTTGGCCCTAGATGTCACTATTTAGCCGCAAAAGCCTCTATTGTCATTTTCTGAAAAAATGGCCCCAACCGTCACTTCAAAACGCAACTTCGTGTTGTGTTAACAAAAACACAACTTCAAGTCGTGATTTTAGCCGAAAACGCAACTTCATGGAACATCCTCAACCTCACATTTATATGATTAGAGATTCCTCAACCTCACTATTCATTTATCTAGAACAAAAGACACATAAACATGATGGTAAAACCCTAAACATAAAAGGATGGTACACCTCGTCGAGTTTTCTTTTAAAAATATGCAAACGGTTTGAAATGATTTTTGGAGGCGTAACATGTCTAATTCTAAAGAGTACTCTCATCGTCATAAAAACTACAAAAAAACAGTTACCATATACAAAAAACTCACATTGCATAAAATCCTCCGCCGGCTTCCTAGTCCTCCAAGCAGCAATCTCTTTATTGTGCATAGAATAGTAATCCTTCCTGCCCCCCTTTTCCGTTGCGTTATTTTGATCTCATAGTCATCCCAATTGGGAATGAGATCATAAGAATTGAATACCCGAAACTGTCTGCTACAATGGTGTGGTTTGTGATGCACCACAACATAGTAGCAAAACAGTGGCACGAGATCATTAACGGAATTGCGATCTCCTGGGAGGGGGCATTTTTTCCCTTCATAAGGCTTCTAGATTATATCCTATTAAGAGAAAACATGAAAGCAAAGTTAGCAATTATATAGAATCTCGTAAAATGGCATTAATAAAAAACACAAGTTCATTAGGAAAAGATGCATGAAAATTGAAAGGCAAAAATCAGACTTGGTCAAGCTCCCTAATTCGTAGAAATATACACTCCTAAAAATATTAACAAGTATATTCTTGTTACATGTTTTAACTTTTATGTCATTATTATCCTGTATTGTCATTTAAAAACTAATAAGTAAACTAACAATTCAATGTGTACCTTTCCTGTGATAGGCAGCATCGAGTCAATCGTCCATTTGGCATAATGGTTGTGCGTTTTTTTGTCGATTTCACGAACGATCCATGGTAGCCATGGCTCTCCGTGTTTTACCGACTCAGGGGGATTCTTCAACTTGATCCCAAGAGCAGTCTGCAGCTTCTTGATCCGAATTATGAAAAAAACCTGTCAAAGAAAAACAGACAAATATAAGAACAAATAAATGACAACGAAAGCACAATAAAACAATACTATAAACGTATAAGCAAAAGTTACAAGAAGAACCCAAAGATTCCCATCAATATAATTTTTTTTATTTTTGTAGCGCCTCATTCCGTTGTATAGGTAAGCCAATAATGCTGCTGCCCATGCCCAATCATCGATTCTGTCCAAATTCTCTACGAATTGGACTGAAACCGAGTCAATTTCATGTTTGTTATTGTTTGGCACAATAAACGCAAACAAAACAATGAGAAGAACAACAATTTTCCGGGCTCGGTAATCTTTAACGTGGTCCTTGTTCAAGTCAATGTTCATCATCTCCTTTACCGGCAGTGCTGTCTTCCTCAGAAAACGCCCAAGCCCAAAAACCCGGCTAAAGGCGCTGTCATCGAATGCAGGTGAACCAGTTATTTAAAGAACATCCTCTAGCGTGAGGCCAAGAGCATGTGTACCTGTCATGATAGCAGAGTATTAGTATGAGCAGAGTACTTGTATGTTCAATATAAGTATAGTAAGGACAATAGGGTAATTTCCTAAATTCCTGTTGGTATGAGTTAGTTACATTCCTACATGATGTTTTATAAATACTCCCTCTGTTTTTTTTATATGTCACTTTTGACTTGGGCACGTAACTTTAGGTGGGTTGACCGGCTAGTAAAAATTATTATTTTTAATTGATTTTTTTGTGAATTAAAATTTTGATTATATATTTTTATTTAGAAAAAGAAAATTTCAAAAATAATACTTTTAACTACCCGTTCAAAGCACTTAAAAGTGTGTGCCAAAAAGTCAAACGTCATATATTAAAAAACAGAGGGAGTACTTGTGATCTGTGTTGTATTGGAGATAGGTGAATATATGAATTGGCATTTGCCTCCAACCTCTCTCTTTTTATAACTAACTTTCTCTCTCTAGAATCTCTCGATCTCAGCTCTCTTCTCTCTGTGAAATCTCTCTGATTCTCTTCTAATCTCCTTCCAATCTCTGATATTCTATCTTATCCTAGCTATAATCTTTCATTTCTGCTAGGAGTGAGCAAAAAAAACTGTAAAATCGAAACTGAGCCGAAAAACCGAAAAACCAAACCGAAAAACCGAACCGTTTATATAATATAAAATAAAAATATAACATTTGTTATATATTATTCTATATAACATATTATATATAACATATTATATATATGTGCTACAATATATTAATTTTATAGTTTAGTAAGAGAAATTGATATTATAAGTATATAAACATTTTCCTAAAATTAATAATAATAATAAATTTGTATACTAGTTTCTAATCATATAAAAACCGGAAAAAAGCGACACCGAAACCGACGGTTAACCAAACCGAAAAAACCGTTCGATACGGTTCGGTTACGGTTTCTACCTAAAAACCGAACCGAACCTAAATACACGGTTCGGTAACGGTTTTAGACAGAAACTGAGCCGAACCGACCCGTGCACACCCCTAATTTCTGCACTTATAAACCAAAAAATACCAAAAATATACATAAAAAGTACTTGTAACTCTAAACCATGACATCACCAAAGAGAAAAATCTGACGGTTAGATCTGTAGTAATCTCCATCAAAGATGCTTGCAATGATTGATGCCATCATGTCAGGCTCCCCGTCAATTATGCTAAGCAGCCTAGAGAGACAATTCTGGTTCTCCGGGTCCAGAATGTGATCTTTTTGTGGACCGTCAGATTTTTCTGGACCCGGAGAACCAGAAATGTCTCTTTAGGCTGCTTAGCATGATTGACGGGGAGCCTGACATGATGGCGTCATTCATTGCAAGCATCTTTGATGGAGATTACTATAAATTTGACCGTCGGATTTTTCTCTTTGATACTGTCATGGTTTGAATCCGTTACAAGTACTTTTTATGTATATTTTTGGTATTTTCTGGTTTATAAGTGCAGAAATGAAAGATTATAGCTAGGATAAGATAGAATAGCAGAGATTGGAGGGAGATTAGAAGAGAATCAGAGAGAGAAGAGATCATAGAGAGAGAGATCAGAGAGAGATTCTAGAAGGAGAAAGTTAGTTATAGAGAGAGAGGTTGGAGGCAAATGCCAATTCATATATTCACCTATCTCCAATACAACACAGATCACAAGTATTTATAAACATCATGTAGGAATGTAACTAACTCATACCAACAGGAATTTAGGAAATTACCCTACTACCCTTACTATACTTATACTGAACATACAAGTACTCTGCTCATACTAATACTCTGCTATCATGACATGTACACATGCTCTTGGCCTCACGCTAGAGGATGTTCTTTATATAACTGGTTTACCTATTAAGGATTTTATGCAATGTGAGTTTTTTGTATATGGTAACTGTTTTCTGTAGTTTTTATGATGATGAGAGTAATCTTTAGAATTTGAATAAGGCATGTTACGCCTCCAAAAATCATTTCAAACCGTTTGGATTTTTTTAAAAGAAAACTCGATAATTTAATATATTTAACGAGGTGTACCATCATTTTATGTTTAGGGTTTTACCATCATGTTTATGTGTCTTTATTATAGATAAACGAATAGTGAGGTTGGGGAATCTCTAATCATATAAATATTAACATATGACCTGTGTTCAAAATGCACCTATGCTGATAATATAGTCCAGTAACTATCATAATGGCAGCATTGTTGAAATACCTTTTTAATTTTTTTTTTTGGGAGTGTATTGTCTCGCGTTTGGAGGAAATAACTTGCAACAGTAACACCAAGAAGACACATTGTTATGTGAAAGATAAAAGCAGGGATGTAGTGAAAGATTACTTATCAATCTTTTAGTTTACAAAAATAAATGAATGTCTGCTCTTCTTCTTCTTCTTCTTCTTCTTCTTTTTGGCTAAATAGTTTCTGCTCTATCTTATTATCAATCTAAATTTTGGAAATGCAACCCTTGATTTTCTACTACCACAAACATCTGAACATAGAGAAGACTCTTAAATGCAAAATATATTTGTGCATGAAGCATGTTCATGTGTGTTTTAAATTTTAATTAACTTTTTTTCCTTTTATTTGCAGTAAAGGAACTTGAAGACAATTCTCTGCCGTCAGTAGTAAAAATTCCCAAGTCATATGTCTCAAAGCCAGTCATGCCAATGGCTCCTGTATCCAGAGGTTCAGTCTTTGTACCATATTGTATTTGATGTGCTGTTGTCATAGTTGTATTCCTTTATTAATTGGATTCCTTATGTTTTGTTAAATAGGATCAGCAAAGAGCATCAAAATAAAAGTTGTGGAGGAAGAAAAACAAAATATTAGAGCTAGTTCAGTCCCCCGACCACGTGCTGTCTTATCTAGTCCTGGTACATTATATTAGTTATTATTTCAAATGCTTCCAGTGATATCAGTAAAAAGATGTATTGTACATAAAAACTGTCTAAAGTCCAAGGAAGCACATATGTTTTATCTTATGCAGTTATATCTTGCAATGGATGTTTCTATATGACTGTTTTTTTCACCAACTAATGTGTATTCATGATGATTTTAAATGGGATGCAACTAATATTTTATTATGAATTTATGATGACCTTATTGCCTTCTGGTTTTGATATGAATTGCTTACTCAAAATTGTCACATCTACATACTTTCGTACATATGATTCACTTATATTTATTAATATGTTTGTTTGGAAGGACACCAAAAGTTTGATAAGTCCATGTAACATATAATCCCTATTAATTCACTATATAATGACTTAAGAAGCTAGGATTAGGAAATTGTAGAATATATCCTCATTTTAAGCCCTGTTGGTGTTCACTGTGTCGATAGTTGTTTTGTTTAAGCAATAAAAATATATCTTAAAGCTTAAATGCATATTGCCCATGCTTATTAGTGATAGAACTGAGGATTGACATATGACCTGTGTTCAAAATGCACCTATGCGGATGATATAGTCTAGTAGCATGAGAACTATCATGATGGCAGCATTGTGGAAATAACTTTTCAAAATTTGTTTTTTTGGGAGTATCCCGCTCTGCATATTTTCGGGTTCAATACCTATTGGTACCTTATGTCTCCTTGTTTTCCTTCTCTGCCTTGATTTTCCCCTTGAGAAACTTCTGCCTTGTTTAACTAATTGATTTAATGTTCTATGGGTGAAACAGATAATGATGGTTTACTTAAAAGTAAGCAGAAATCAAGACCAGAAAGATCTTCAGGTTTGAGAAATCACAATCAATGTCAAAACCGACACGTCCAGTGCAAGGTTGTCCCAAAATCCATTGATGCTGAAGGTCGTCCTATTAACAAAACAAGAGAAACCAATGAAGCTGTTCACAGTAGAATCAATCCCAAAGTTATAAGGGTGTCACCCTTAGCCGAGCCAAATAAAAGAGCTTACCTGAGAAAGGGTTAGTGATTTCTGCTTAAAGTTGAAGAAAGTTACCTCGACAAAGTAACTAAATTTTTGTCTTAATTCATGTTTGTGTAATATATACAGTGTGTAACAGATAAGCTTCCACTTAAAAAGAAGTAAAAGCACGACTTTATTACGTTTTGCTTTCTCTGCATATAGCATTTCTTTTCATTTCATAATCTGCTGGCCTTGAATGTGGACATCAGTAAGAGAATTAGATTAGGATAATGAATCTGCAGCAGAATTTGGAGCCTGCTGTAGTTTTTCGTTGAGGAAACTTTGTATAGTGCTAAGTGCTGTACTGCTGCTGTGTTATGAAAAAACATGTTTATTGATAGATTGATTTTGTTGCTTAATGCAGTTAGATTCGTTGAGATGAGTAAATCTTTGCACTTTGCTTATTCCCTTCAAAACACTATTCCCTCCGTCCCAAAATAAGTGCTTTGACTTTCTGCAGATAATTTAAGGTGCAAGAAAAACATACTTCTGCATATTATTTTTCAAAATTTCTTTTTCTGAATAAATCTCTTGAAAAAAGTCAAAACTACACTTAATTTGGGATTCCCTCAAATACACTACCGTGTACACGAGAGCTGCTGACTGACTGACTAATCTTCTTTTAATCTTGTATTTAATTCAGTTTTTGTTTATCTTTCGACGTCAAAGATTTTCTTTCTCCGTAATACTAACGTTTATTTAAAATAATTGAATCAAAACAAGATACCTTAAAACAACCTCACAAAATCCATCATTTTATGAAGTTCAAAAAATCGCCACTTGAATATCATCAAATTTCGATGAATTTTAAATAATCTCAATTTTAATATTATCGAATTTTAAAACATAATTTAAAATCTTGATTGAACCAGAAATTTGTAACATAATTTAACATTCTAATTGAATATTCCAAAATTCTGATATATTTTTAAAATTCGAGCTAAATAAAATTCTAAACTTAAGTAAAAATCTGACGGATACAGTTTAGAAGAGAAAAACACAAACCTTATCTTTTACTTATCTGGTACAATCTCAATGAGCACCATCTGCCCACATAGCTTTTAAACCTATCTCCCATTTCTTTCTTTCCTTTCTCCCTTGAAATCTCTCAACATTTTTACCATCAAAACCCATCTCACCACAGAGTCTCGAACCCCGCCACCATGGCCGCCTCTGCCGCCATAAGCTCCTCCTTCTCCACGTCAATGCAGAGCCTCAACTGCATCCGCTCCAAGAACTCGTCTCACCTCTCTGATCATCTCAGGCTGGCCACTTTCAAGCCGCAAGTGTCACCTATTTCTCACTCACTTTTTATTGAGCCTGTGATCATCATTGCTGCTACAAAGGGCCATGCACGTAGGTCTATGACAGCAGCAGTGGCGCAGGAGCAGGCTGCGTTAACGGCTGATACTGAGGATGTGGAGGCAGAGGTGGTATTAAAGGCTGAGGATGAGGTAGTGAATGATGAAGTGGAATCGGAGGGAGAACAAGTGATGAGTAGCGGAGAAGATAGTCCTGTAAACACTAAGCTGTACTTTGGAAACTTACCTTATCTTTGTGACAGTGCTCAGCTTGCTGGAATTATTCAAGATTATGGTAGCCCTGAGCTAGTTGAGGTAAACTTCTCCTTTTTATCTGTTTTTCCCTCTATAAGACATAGAAAATTGATTGGTTTTCGATTGATTGTTCTCCCGAACATCCATAGACTTGGGGTGTGTTAAGCCCAACTTCTGGACTTGTAACAATTGGCTGCTTAGCTCTGTTCGGTTGAAAAGAATGAGATTACTTACAAATAGAAAGAAAACTTGTTAATAAATTCCGAAGGCAGGTACAGTTAAACCTCTTTAAAGTAATATCCCTCGGACTGGCAAAAAATATTACTTTACCGAATTTATTATTTTATTGATATAATAATATTTTATTACTTTATCGATAAAATAATATTTTATTATTTTACCGAATTTCTATATGTTTACAACTTATAATTCATTATTTTTAAAAACAAGAATCAGTCACATGCAATGTATTTGATTTAAAATTACTTTTATAATATTTAATCATATGTGAAAACTAAATTCATGTAGAGAATAGCAATATCATTCCAAGCGTGTCATCAAAGAAAGCACTTCAAGCAATCAACACTTTAAACAATTACTTGTTACAACATGAGCAAAACATACCGAGAATTATTTATGTTTTACATAAAGTGAAGGATGAGGTTAATTTTGGCCTTGGTGGAAAGAAAAAACAAGCTACTATAGATTCATATTTTAAAAAAAACTGAACTTTGTAATTTATATACATTATGTATATATATAATACATGAATTATTACTTTACATATTACCTGGGCCTTAAATAAATTTCTAAATTTGTATTATCTTATGCTTTTAGCGAAAATATTACTTTACAACATTGACCCAACTTGGGACCAACAAAATTTATTACTTAAGCGAGGTTATTATTTTATCGGATATTACTTAATGAGGTTTAACTGTATGTAAGATAGAAGAAACTTAGCAAATCTTCAACCGGCAATGATGTGATTTCTTAGGATCATGAGTAAAAAGTAAAAATGAGGTTTTATCTCAAGATTTGTGGGATTAAAAATGCTCAAAACTGTGATGAAGATATTAATGAGCTTCTGTATATATGATATACCTTCGTGAAACTGCTGTGCCTGCAATAATTTTTAAGCTTTCGCAGCTCTACAGCTGCTCTACAGCTGCTGATATGAGTACTATGATTCCTGGGAGAGGGGTTTATAGTTCATTTGGTTTAAGTGTACCACATGTATGAATTGCGTCTTCCTATTTAGCATTACACCAGCTAAATATACCACATAAATCACTTGTTCCCTTTATAACTTAGCAGACAAAAATTTACAAATATGATAAACAGAGAAGCTCCTGAATTCAAAGAAGTCATCTCTTGTTTCAGAGATGATTAACTGCTCTTGCAGTATTGATATGGGGATGTAAACTATTGTTTTGATTAAATATAAGATGCTAGTGAAGGCTTATGGTTATTGCAATCAAGTGTCAGTATTACTAAGCAAAGGCCAAAGAGCTAGATGATATGTCAGGAACCGCAATCAATTTGATGGAGATCCTTTAGTCGAGAAATATATAGTCTTAATCAACAGAAATGGAATTAAGTTAAAATCTCAAATACTTATCTTGTATTGATAGGTCTTCCATTTGATAATAATTAATATATACGGGCCTTCTAATGACAAACGACATCTTGTTAACAATGTGTGAAGAACCTTAAAAGAACGAGGCATAGGTTTTTTTTTCTCTCTCTCAATCTTGTATTGATAATGATTCATATGGACCTTCTGGTGACATGATATCCTAATAACAATGTTGGACGATTCTTATGTTTAGGACTTAGGCATGTCCTATTTCACTTTTAATAGAGATTTAAAAGTTTCGAATTAAGTTCTGATGTCTTTAATGTCATTTTATGCTGTATAGGTTCTTTATAACAGAGACACCGGAAAGAGCAGAGGATTCGCATTTGTTACAATGAGTACTGTTGAAGATTGCCAGGCAGTCATAGACAATCTCGATGGAAGTGTATGAATTGAATCTCTCATTTCTCTTGTGTGCATACATTTTACTATACTTTTATTGTAGTAGTAATTTTACAGTTGCATAATTCAGGTATATGGAGGGCGAACATTGAGGGTAAATTTTGCAGACAAACCAAAACCAAAAGAGCCTTTATACCCAGAAACAGAACATAAACTTTTTATCGGCAACTTATCATGGACAGTTACATCTGAAAGTTTGACCCAAGCTTTTCGACAGTATGGGAACGTAGTTGGAGGCAGAGTTCTATTTGATGGAGACACTGGAAGGTCCCGTGGCTATGGTTTCGTATGCTTCCCCTCTAAAGCAGAGATGGAAACAGCCCTACAGTCACTGGATGGAGCGGTATGATTTTTAAAACATGCATAACTGCATAGGCAACATCCATCTCTTTTATTTTGCTTTACAAATATCATCTTGATTCTTCAAGTAAAAAGAATGAAAAAAACACTTATGCACTGTCTGAGAACTTGAATTTCATTTGAAATTCTAAATTTTAGCAAATGACATGGTTGAATTAAGTTCCCAAACGCAATCTAAGTATATACTCCCTCCGTCCCCCTGAGTAATACATTGGGGGACGGGGACGCGGCACGGACTTTAATGCTCCTGTAAAGTGTAGTTGTGTAATTTATTTTTAAAATTTTTTTTCTGAATTAAAGTTTGGATGTTATATTTTTATTCAGAAAAAGAAAATCTCAAAAATAAGTTACAGAACTATATTTTATAAGAGCATTGAAATGCGTGTCGAGCAGTTGAAAAGAAACGTATACAATTAAATGGGACAGAGCGAGTATACTCTTTACAGTACTGACTACAGACACAAATGAGTATTTTTTTTTTTTTCCCCAGAGTTACTGGTTCATACTTAAAATCAACAGAGAATAATACTTATGTTCGTAAATTTTTTGCTGGTTAATTCAGGAACTGGAAGGACGAGCAATGCGTGTAAGCCTAGCTCAAGGAAAGCGAGAATAAGGTGAAAAGATTCATGAGATTTATGTAAGAAGAGTTGAAGATTGGTGGTTGCAAGCACTCAACAAACGAAGATGATCAGTTAGCTGCACTCTGCACATGTATCAGCAGATTATGATTATATCATACCAGGCCCTTTCTAACTTATTGTACATACACCTCATTGCCCATTTTCCAGTGTACAATTTAAGCTCTAGAGTTTGCCTATGAATGTGGCATTTCTTCTAAACACAAACATTGATTTGATAGTGAAACAACTTGTCTTCCTCTTTTGTAGTTTGGGCTAAATTTTTATAGAAGTCAATAGTATTGGGAAACAAGTCTGAATGATGCGACTTGATTATTTAAAATACTTGATATTCTTATATTTACCAAATATAGATCTATCACTTCAAAATTTTCGAAAGATTTAGTGGAAATTTTTGTTATAGGTCGAAAATCTTAAATCTTAAATCAAATCAAAGTATAATTGAAAAAAATATATTTTAAAATTTAATCAGAATTGTAAATAAATCGTTTAGAACAGAGAATTGAATACGTTATATGAATATATTATTAAGAATGGGGTGAAGAAAGATGACAAATAAAAATATTTTAGTTGAAAGAACTTAAATTTTTCAATAAAAATTTTCTCAGTCAACTAATTGGAAAATATTAATATCATATTATGATTTATTTGGTCAAATCTATAATCAAAATTTTCCTTTTCATCAAATCTCTAGTAAGATCATTAAGATTTTAATATATATATATAAATATTTTTAAAATAAGTATATAATTTATATCATAATACCGTTGTTAATTTTTTTTTCATAAATTAAACCTACTTTGTGAAATTCAGAGAGGGGTGTATTGGATTAGGATTTCAAAGATTTGTTGCATTCATGAAATCAGAGAGTATTCGATTGGGATTGTTTGAAATCTATTAAAATCTTGAGTTATTCCTACAAAATCTGGTGGTATTCAATTGGGATTTTAAATTATGCTTTAAAATCCGATGATATTCCATTGGGATTGTTTAAAATTCATTAAAATCTGATGGTATTCAAATGCTGAAAGATTGTTTTGGATTTGATAAAATGATGGATTTTGTGGCATTTTTTAGTATATTTTAAGTTTTTTGAAATCCCATTAACAATGGGATTTTGAAACATTGTGCTTAAATCCTATCAACTCTACAACATTTTATCAAAAATCCGCACAAAATCAAAATCACATACAATCTATTAAAATTCATAGACTAAAAACAATCTATTAACATCCGAATTGAATACACCCCGTTTATTAATATTTTAAATTGAATAAAAAAGTAAATTTTTAAATTAAAAATATATTAGAGAAAAGGTATAATTAACTTGTGTGAGAAACTGAAAATTCTCTCGGCCTATTCTCCGTTCGCTTGTTGTAAACTGGTCACTTTTCTTGAAACAAGGCAGAGGTATCTTGATAGAATCACACTGTGAAATGGATGAGGTCGTAGAACAAGTAGAAAATGCAAAGAAAGAATGGGAAGAAACATACAACAAAGCCCAACAACACATCAATTCTATACATGATTTTGGCAAATCAAGAACTGAAAAGTCATCTTCTTCATTGCCCAGATTGAATGCTTTGGCTCAAGATGAATTGGGTTTGCTCAATTCTTTGGTATTCAAGCTTGATCTTCTTGCCCCTCAACTCCCTTCTCATCTTCAAGTTGAATCTGCTCTTTCTTTGCTGAAATCTTGGAAGGATCAGATCCAAAGGTGCCATCTTTATTATGTTTTTGATGGGTTTTTATTTGTTTTGTGTTTGATTGAGGATGTGTAATGTATGATTATGCATATTTGTGAGTTTTGTTTGTTGGTGATTGATGGGTTTATTTTTAGTAGTGATTACTGGGAAATTTTTGTGTATTTTTTGGTTTTATATGCTTACATTTAGTGATTGTATATGCTGTATTTGTGATTGTAATTGAATAGGAGGACCCATTTGTAGAATTTGTAGATTTAGGGTAGAAGATTGAAGGCATTGTAACATGTTTATATACTGATGAAACTTTGTCTTTAGAGTTTTCTTTGCACTGCAAATGTTTCTTGTGGGATAGAGGAGTTTCGAGCTATGTATAGTTGTTTATTCGCTACAAGTTGCAGCACCCCACCATTTTTTTAAAGAATTATTAATGGTGGATACGTGTCTGGTATATTGAATAAGGGTTATGAGTAGTTAGTTGATGGCAGGACTTCTGAGGATCATATTACCCGTGTTTAGTTTGAGGGATATTTCATAACTTTGAAACTCTGAATTTCGATTTAATGTGAATAAACAATTATTTAAAGTATAGTTGGTTGAAGTATTTAAATGTTTGAAGACCCACTATGATCGTTTGATTCCTAAACTCCTACCCTCTTCCATATCAACATCCAAGTGGTAATAAGAGAAATAGTTATTCAAAAGATGGATACTAATATGTATGTTCTCGTGCATTTGTGTGTGTGTGTGCGCGTGTCTATGTAAGGTTAGTAACACTTGCATTCTTCTTATTATGTAGACTGCGGTTGAATCTGAGGAATGCTAATTTGCAAGCAAAAGAAAACATGAGGAAATCCGCCAAGGAAGAGGTACGTGTTTCGGTGTTGAGAAGTTACTACTTAGTTTCTATCTGCATTGTTGTTTGTTTTCGGCCATATTCAATTGTGGAGCTTGACTATAATTTCGAGGGAAGCATTTGAATTATCAAAAAAAAGTAGTACATAACTTCAATATATGTTTAGATGATCAGGTTGTGTTTTCTTCGATAAGTAAATGAATTTTGTAGGAATTCAGTTACATGTGTAAAATTTTAAGAATAATTAACAAAAAGAATTAAAAACTGTAAGATCATTGCAAGTTGCCCTGGTTGTTCATATCATATATATTATATGTATGCGTGTGTGTGTGTGTGTGTATATATATATTAATGCTATTATTATATAAAAAATGGTACTTCTAATTTAAATTAATATAACATGTGAAAAGCAACAATTTATGTTTAGCAATTAAAATAAGCTTACTTAAATATAAAACTTTGTGGTAAACATTTGAGGGTTACATATAAATTCATGTTAGAAGTTTTGAATATTTTTTTGTACTTGGTAGTTTCTTTTTTTTGGTTATTATTAGCGAGACCATGACCCTGCAAGCCCTCCGCCTCTGTTAATAAGAAATATTGGTTCCACTGATACTATAACCATCTGAATGATTTTCTGTTTTGAGGAATATCCTTATAATAAATTAATATAATGCAAATTCCTTATTGTACAAGTAGAACTTTGTATATTTGAGGGAATTGAGGATCATCTTGTGCGGTTGAATGCAGAGGGAGCTGCTTTTAGGAGGTGGAGAAGAGTCCACGATTCGCAGGCGTAATTTACAGTATGTATACTGTGCAAGTAATCGGTTGTATTCGCACTTGTATGCTATGCAATATATGTGCTACAGGAGTCTAAACAATAATGAGTTAATGATGTTAAATTGGTGCAAATTTTAACCGACTTAGTACAACTTCCAGGACAAAAGCTGGGATGACATCTGCAGCAGAAACAATCACAGATAGTCTTCGCCGTACTCGTCAGCTTATGGTTCAGGTTAACTTCAAGACAGTCATTTTATATGTGTTGTATTTATTATAAATTTTGTATTTGCTCTCTTCACATGACAGTTTTTTAGTTAATTAACTAAATATGACGGATCTGTTGTATATTTACAGGAGGTTGAAAGAAGTGGAAGCACACTGATGGCATTTGGTAAATATAATTTACCTGCTGCACATTGTAAAAAAATGTTGAAATATAATTACCTGCTGCACATTTTTGAACACAAGTTTCCCAGTCACAAGCATGAACTCTGCAATTGAGCATTGAATAAGTAAACATGCATACTTAAAATTTTGCTAAAAATCATTTTCCTGGTGAGATTATTGTGAATGATCATTAGAGGAAGACGCGTCAGAATGCTTACTACCAACAGTGCCTTGGATTTTCTGATTATTTGTAGCAACATTGGGATGGAGCTAATTCACAGTGATATTGACTCCCTCCTAACGATGATG
The DNA here is from genome assembly GCF_001625215.2 of Daucus carota subsp. sativus. Classification (NCBI taxonomy): domain Eukaryota; kingdom Viridiplantae; phylum Streptophyta; class Magnoliopsida; order Apiales; family Apiaceae; genus Daucus; species Daucus carota. The sequence continues at coordinate 41,818,503 of NC_030389.2, forward strand.
ACGAATAATTTAAGATTACAAAAAATGGGAGCAAATCAGGGCATATACTTTACGTATAAAACACTGACAATTTATAAAGAATATAACATGGGTAGCTGATATATTGTGGCAAGATCAAGATTTTAAGTTGTAACTTGTACTATACCTTTAAGCGCGTTGAAAGCTCAACAATGTGCAACATGGGCAAGTGTCGTTCTTACCCTTTCCTCCATTAGATAATTTAAGACTGGGTACAAACAAGAAACATTTACATGTACTAGAATGTACATTTTTATGAAATTTTAATGTATGGAATTTCAATATTGCAGAGGAGTCAACTGGGGTACTAAAAAAGGCAGAAAGTGAATACAAGGGGCATCGGTCATTGCTAATGCGGACCCGGAATCTGCTGTCCACTATGCAGCGGCAAGATGTGCTTGACAGGTAAAAGCAAAATTAATCTCATGTAATATATATGTTAGTTGTTATAATTTCAAGTCTGAGCATTGTTCTCTGACCAAAAAAAAAAGTCTGAGCATGGTTCTGTAATCTGCAGGGTGATTCTTGCACTCGGATTTCTCTTCTTTTCCCTGGCTGTCCTGTATGTTGTTTCAAAACGTATTGGGATACTGAAGTTGCAAAGAACAGTTACTGCTGCCATTAGATCTGGTATGGCTGGTCAGGCAAATATTTTACAGAGGCCTGGAGGAGATGGATTACAGCCCCCTCATGTGCATCGCAATGCAGTTCCAGATCCAGGGATAGAAGTAGCATTAGGGCAACCTATGCACGATGAACTTTGAACTCATTCTGTGGATGTATATTCTTACCTGTAGCCACCAGTAACCAGTTTAATTATAGGCTTTTGTCAGTAATGGAAAAATCCCCGACTGATCCTGGTCTGGACAATGATGGATAGCATTGATGTCTTTTTACTGTAAAGCTTCTCGGAAATTATTAACTTGAATATATGATTGGGGTTTGGGTCCTTGCTAAACCATTGATGCAAATCATCAATTTCTTTCCACCGGAAAGTATCTAAATTTCTAATGTGAATGCAGGGGTTATGTTGTGAAGAATGTTTGATTTGGACCTTAGACCAACACCCATATGATTGAATCACCTCATATGTCTTATGTTAATGATCTGATTTTAAGCCCTTTGAACCTGATTCAAATTTTAATTCAACACGGTATATGAATTTATTTTACTCAATAGACAAACATTTGGTGTAGCCTTTTTCATCTACATTATATGGTTTACCTTCTCATTCAGATCTTTCTCCCACACTCGCTTTTGTAGAAAATCACTAGAGCAATCTCCAATCTGCTTACATGAGGAGGTTCAATCTGCTTACATGAGGAGGTTCTGTCTTCAATGTTTGAGAACGTGTGAAATATTTTGTGGCTCGAACTCCTTGGCCTTCACAAAATTTAATCCTTAGGAGCTAATGACATTCTTGAAGATAAAATTCAAAAGTAATTTTATATCTTCTTCAAAGATATGACTTGCCTATTCCTTTTAAAAAAATCACAGAGTTCAAGCATTCTCTTTGTTATTCGATATCTAACTTCATCAAAATCTTGTTTTGAAAACACCGCTGATACTAATAACTAGATAGGGTCGCGGTCCCGAGGGACGTGTTAAATAACTCACTGATTTCTGGCGATTGGATGAAATATCAGGCTGGCGGAATTATAACATTTTTTAAAATATGCTTATCGCTTTTTAACTACTAGACGGGGTCATTTTACCCATCCAGCGTTTAAAAAGCGCACAACATGTTAAAATTTTGTTATAATCTTGGCCGTTGGATATTCATTCCAACAGCCAGAAATCAATAAACTACTTAACACGTCCTTGCTAGCGACTGCCAGGGACTGGTAACAGTAACCATATATTTCAAAAAAAACATAAGGGATAATAATAAGCATGACCAAACTGTTTATCAAATCCAGTTAAGCATGATCTAATCATATAACTAGAATACGATGGTGACTTCCAGCAAGTAAGGGCAAGTGCTATGTATTGCAAAAGAACCAAGTATGTATGAAACAGAAATTTAAGTTCAGCAAAACAATTCAAGTCATATTAGAAATACAGAACCACCAGATCTGTATCAAAAAGACTTACCAATACATGTTTAGCAAAAAAAAAAAAAAAAAAAGGATTTAACGATACATGAGAGGCAGGCTTTACCTCAATTAACGATTTTGTTTAAAACAACATACAAAAATGCTCGCACTCTGGCATATACAGTCAGTTACAGATAGCAAGCTTGGGCGACAATTCATCAGCCACCCCATAGTCAAGACTAAGTTCCCTCAAGGGTGGGATATTCTCCAAAGCGAACAACATAAGACGAGGAAAGAGCACATTACTGTGATCATACAACACAAACTGAACCATCACATTGGGACTTCTACTATGGCTCATGTAACATGCCACGTTCCTCATGCTTGATACATCCATTGCAAAGTCCAATGGAGGAATTGAGGGATGCGAAGGCCTAACATAATTAGAGGCTACTCGTGACACATCTCCCCATTCTGCCCATCTTTCAGAGAACCGTCTTGGATAAACTAAGTTATCACCAGCCATTGAAATTACTTGGGCTTGGTCCCGAGTCAAAACAACTCCTGCATACTCACAAAGAAAAGAACCAGCCTGAATCAAGTCCAAAGATCTAACTCCCCAGCCAGTTTCCCGGGATCGAAACACTTCAAATGTGTTCTTCACACCTTTCTGACTTACACGATTTCTACAAGTTGGAGGACAAGAACAAGATGGACCACATTCAAAGATTATTGGCTTGCCCTGAATCAATATACCTCTTTCATCATAAGCAAACTGGCCCCCGTTCTTCATCGCACAGAAACAATTGCTTAAACAACCAAGAACACAATTACATCCACTACTCCCAAACTGGTACACATAAGAAGGAATAACAGATTTCACCAAATATTGATAAGCCAACGGTTCATGATCTCTATCAATATCATTAAACAACAAAACAGGGACATTTTCCTTTTTCATTGACATATCCAAACAAACATACCCCCTCGGCCTAACCTCCAAAGGCCTAACTCTAAGATTTTGTGCAAACCTAAGAACCAAACTACCCCTTTCCGGCTGATTCTCAAGTCTAACAATCTTAAACTTATAAACCCCAAAGCCGGACTTCCCCACATCAAACCAACAATCTACAACCTTATGTAACCCATCATAAACATAAACCTTACCGCTAGCACTACCTTCATACTTAAACCCGCGCACAACTCTTACCTCAATCCCATAATGCATACTCCTCTCCAACCCCAAATTCCCACTTTCAAGCTTCTGATGAGCACATTGCCTAAAGCACTTATCCTGACCACCATGTCCCGTATAAATGATCACATCCCCCGTATCCACATCATCCTCATACCCACCCGAAACAATAATACTCGTCGCAATTGGCTCCCCATTCGAACTCCTACTCGAAGGCAAGTAATCAATCCCAGCCTGAGGCTGCTCATGAATCCCAACCACACACAATTCCATCCTGAAAAAGAACACATCCCCTATCTCAATCCCGGGAATAGCTCCCACAATTCTCTTGTCCCGATTCAGCCACAATCCCCGCTCCCTCATCACCGAAGACGCCTTCAAATCATTCCTACTCCGCCTCCCCACCAACCCCTTCTCATCATTCAAATTCCCATAAATCCTCAGATTCTCATAAAGCATCCTCGTCTTCCTAACAACCTCCCGAAAATATCTCTCATCTTCGATATTCAAATCAGTAACCCTAACCAACTCCGACGAGTGCTGCGGATGCCTAATTCTATTCACACTCGCCGACAGCCCCTCCTGAGGCCGCGCAACAATCGCGAGCGCGTCAGGACTCGAAACGACGTCGTTCTGCGCGGCTTTATCACTCGAAACGACGTCGTTCTGCGGCGCTTTATCCGAAAACGCCGTGTTGAAGAGCTGCGAAATGCGAGAAAACTCAGAATATACATTAGCATTAGAATTAGGGTTCGGCGGCGGAGATGGTTGAGACTGAGAAAGAGGGAACGGAATTCCGGGTGGGTGAGAAGGAGCGAGTGAGTCCGAGTCGGAGACTGAGTCGAGAGGCTCGAGTTTGGGTTGGATAATAGTGGGGGGAGGCGTGACGGCGTCGTTTTGGGGGGCTGAGAAATCGAGCAGAGAGCCCATTGCTTGTGTAAGAAGTGGCGAGTGGAGATTTGAGTTTGGGTTAGAGAAGTGGTGTACGTGGAGGGGGTGTTTGGGTTGAGAGTGAGTTTTGAATTTAGGGATTTTGGTTTTGGTGGTGTTGGGATGACGAAATGTGGACAAGTGGTCATCTATTCCTACGCATTTGGCATATATACACGTACAAGTGTACAACTATATTATTATATTCTTTTTTTTCACTCCCTCGTCTCCTCTCAATTGTTTACGTTAAGAGATAGGGCTCAGCACGTATTTAAGTTCTCTCATAATTGATAAATTATTTTGAATTTTTTCTTAATAAATATTTATCATCTAAGTTTTTATACAAAAAAAGTTATAAAATTATTTTTATATGTGCTTTAAAGTGCATGTCGAATAATGAAAAAAATAAATGAAAATAAGAGGGACGAGGAGTACATCGTTATGTGTTATGTTATGACTTAATGGTTTTAAATTATTTTCGACTAACATTTATATTTTTTTAAAACATGAAAAAGTCTTTTATATATATATATATATATATATATATATATATATATATATATATAAACAGAATCTATATAATTTAATGTTTCCTGGAAATATTGATTATATTATTAATTAAATATTTATTGACCTTAAATCATCTCATCGTATAAATTTTAATAAATAGGCATGTCAAAGGAACGAAATTCGAATCATGCTCAAATCTGATCCTTATATATGTTATTGTTCCAATAAAATTTGATAAGAAAACAGAAATGAATTTACATGATCCGATGCCATACAGATCTATACTATACTATAATAAGCAAATATTTGTAGTACAAATTTTCGGCGTCACCAAGATATTATCTTACTTAAAAAGAAAAAAAAATCTAATATTAAAAAACTCATTTAATAATTATAAGTCTACAACACGTGGTCTTTTATCCTTACATCATTAAACAGTTTCAAAAATTAAAAAACTAGTTGTGATATAATCCAACACAAAATTTTTGACATTTATTATGTAATTGATACAAAATATTATTGTTTCTTATATAAATGAAGAATTAAAAATACAATTTATTATTAGTTTATAAAAATAAAAGGGAAATCACCTAAAAATACTATATTTTTTAAAAGTATTATAAAAAAAATATTATCACCTTTAAAATTATTTTCAAAATGACTACTTTTTAAATTTTATTTTCGAAAATACCGTTTGTAACTTCTACAACCATATTTCCAAGTTCCGTTTAATTTTAAAAATTGATATACAAGTTGTTTCTAGTTGAAATCCATTTATTTTCGGATGATGGAGATGAAGAAGAGGGAGGAAGAGAATCGAAAGAGGGAGGGGGAGAGAGCAAGTTTTGCCAATTCTTAGTTTTGGTGATTTGCCTCATAAGCAGACCTAAATACGTGTTTCTTCTGATTTCAAAATTTTGTTGTATTCGAAATTTTTCGACTTTTATCCGTCATATAAGTCTAGTTGGTTCAAATTTCAAATCAAATATTAAAAACAATTCAAAGAAATTTAAACAACATACTAGTAAAATTCCGAAATAAAATTTCACTAGACAAACCAACAAAATATAGGTACCATACCTTCCTCTGCATGTATCAACTAAAATTGAAGGTAAATTAATTTTGGTGATTTGACTCTTACTCACAGCTAAATACACATTTTCTCCGATTTCAAAATTTTGTTGTAATTTAAGTCTACCGACTCTGCTCCTCAAAAAAGCCTAGTCGGTCCAAATTTCAAATCAAATATCGAAAATAATTTAAGCAATTTGCATGACGTACAAAATAAAGGACATAAATCCTTCAAATAGAAAACTCATCATATAAATAATTTAAGCAATTAACAGAATCTATATAATTTAATGTTTCCTGAAAAGATTGATTATATTATTAATTAAATATTTATTGACCTTAAATCATCTTATCATATAAATGTTAATAAATAGGCCTGTCAAGGGACCGAAATTCGAATTAAGTTCAAATCTGATATGTATATATGTTAGTGTTCCAATAAAATTTGATAAGAAAACAGAAATGAATTTACATGATCCGATGCCATACAGATCTATACTATACTATAATAAGCAAATATTTGTAGTACAAATTTTCGGTGTCACCCGGAGATTATCTTACTTAAAAAGAAGAAAAATCTAATATTAAAAAACTCATTTTATAATTATAAGTCCATTACACGTAGTCTTTTATCCTTATATCATTAAACAGTTTCAATAATTAAAAATACTGGTGGGGATGTAATCCAACACAAAAACTTTGACATTTATTATGTAACTGATACATATATAAATAATATTCTTATATAAATGAAGAAATAAAAAATATTAAAAATAAAATTTATTATTTGTTTATAAAAATAAAAGGGAAATTATCTAAAATACTGCATTTTTAAAAGTATTATAAAAAATACTATCGCCTTAAAATTTATTTTCAAAATTACCGCTTTTTTAAAAAAAATCAAAAATACCGTTTGTAACTTTTGCAACCATACTTGCAACTTTAATTTAATTTAATTTTTTTTAAAGTTGACATATAGATTTATTCTAGTTGATTCCATTTATTTTCGATGATGGAGATGAAGAAGAGGGAGAGAGAGAAGAGAAAGAGGGTGGAGCAAGCTTTGCCAAATCTTATAATAAATAAATGTGTTAATCAATTTTGATTGTACTAACATTTAATGCACTGGTTTGTTTCACAAGTGACTAGTACTGATCTTCATCTTTAGACTTTCTTTACAATACAAATGTCAATCATGTTGGGAACATAGTTGTTGCTTCAAATGTTATAAGCCTAAAAATCTTTGAACTTTATTTCTCATTAGGACTTAACATATTAATGAAATTATTCCAATTTTATGGTGGATTTTAGATGTCTTTTATACTGTTGATTTTTTTTTATTGTTGCTTGATCACTAAAAGTGGATCATGCTTGATTCCGATGAATTGATTTCAATTTTAAATTATTTGTCCAAAAGACAAAATGATGAGGAACATAGAAATTGAAAATCTAAGACGTCCATAACTTCTCACCTAGCATTTGAAATAATGAGATTGGATTTTAGAGTATATATCCAGACTACCGTGCATTTTAAATTAAAATAGATTGATTCTCAATTAGGTAATTAAGATAAATCCATCATCTCAAATGAAAATGATGATCCAACATATCATTAGCATTAAATAATTCTTTGGAAATAAAATTTCACTAAACAAACCAACAAAATACAGGTATTATACATTCTTCTAATAACTCATACGAGGGGAAATTGGTTTTGGTGATTTGCCTCATACGCATTTCCCTTGATTTCAAACTTTTGTTGTATAGTTTTCCGACTTTAACATGTTACATAAGTCTAGTTGGTCCAAATTTCACATCAAATATTAAAAACAATACATAAAAATTTGGATGCTGTTCTAGTGAAATTCCGAAATAAAATTTCACTATACAAACCAACAAAATGTAGGTACTATACCTTCTTCTTCCGCATGTATCAACTCAAATTAAAGAGAAATTGGTTTTGGTGATTTGACTCTTACGCACACATTTCCTCTAATTTCAAAATTTTGTTGTAATTTAAGTCTTCCGAGTCTACCCGTCAAATAAGGCTAGTCGGTCCAAATTTCAAATCAAATATCGAAATAATTTAAGTAAACCGCATGACGTACAAAATAGAATACATAAATCCTTCAAATAGAAGACAACTATTTTTTACTTGCCGGAACAAATCTTCTTTACCTGAATGTGACCTTCAATGCTCTCAAGTTTACCTCTATTAATTTTGAAATCTAAATGAAAATTATGTCTAATATTCGGATGATGCAAGTACAAATTTGCATGCAGGACTGAAATATAATTATATTTATGAACTTTCAACAGCACATCATTACCTGAATATTAGACACAATTTCCATTTATAGTTAATATCACAATCTAAATTAGCATTTGCATTACATACAAATGTGATACAAATATACACAACATAAACCGTGAACCTTTTTAATATTATTATATAAAAAAATTAACAATTTAACTTTTTTTTATTCAATTTGATACTAAATTATTCACATATATAACATCACAGCATGTGAATATTTAAATGATTCTCAATCAAAATGTTGAAAAATAAAATAAATATACTTCAAACAAATACTCATGTATACATGACATTACCTTTAACACATGTGGTTGAAAAAAAAACACACCAATAATATACATGTACTCAGAGAGTCTATGCAGCAGGCACAAACCAAATCCTAATGCCGGTGGTGCAAGCTACTTAACTGTCGACATATATTTTGTCAAAGAAATTGAGTGAATAAATTACACACACAGCAGATCTACTTGAAAAAATTAAAACCCATGCAACCCGATACCGATATACATTGCTTATAAGGAAGATGTACATAGCAACTCAAGGTACCAACGCAATGTCACTGAAGTATACATGCTTGAGAGCACTCCTGGCTGAAGGTCTTTTGCTCGGATCCAAGCAAAGCATTTTCTGGAATACAAGACACATTCATAAGAAATTGTATTGTCTGCTTGTCAACTGTCTTGCTATTAATATTACTCCAATTGAGTATCACACAACTAAAATGATTACTTTTAATATAGAATACGTAAACAGATATAGCAAGATATAGGCAGGAAGACTGGTGATAACTCGTGACAGATATAGCAAGACATAAACAGGAAGACTGTTATGCATTAAAAGTTTAAAATATATGCAACACACCCCCAACAAGAAAAGAAAATAGTTAAGCGAAGAGGAGAAAAATATACTGTAAATAAACATAAACAAAGGAGACTAAAACCATTCTGGCAAAACCATTGAGCATATAAGAAGAGGTATATTTTTCTGTGGGTTATGAAAGCAAAACAAATAGTTGCTCCAGCTTTCTCCTCGTCAGCTCCTGCCCTACAAAAATGGAGGTACACGTCCTGCTGGTAGGGCTTGTAGAGCATGAAGCCAACTTACAGTTTCTTTTTGAGGTTAATCTTTTCTTCTCTCATGAAGTTTATGGACGCATCATGCAACTCATCGAAGTGCCATTTGATTGTCTAGTCTAGGTCTAGTTAATTCCTAGCCTGTTTTTCAGACTTCTAGCTTTCCAGGTTTCTTACAATCTTCATTTATTTAGCTTTGATCCATCGAGCAGGTAAGATCATGATCAGGACATTGTATCTGATGTACCAATCCTTTTAATGAATTGAGAACATGATTAACAAAATTGCAAACTAATACTCTTTCTCTGGTATAGCTCAAGCCATAATCATCACTTCTAAAGTAACCTGAGGGCAAGATACCGTGGAAAATGAACTTATTTCAGGAGAGGAATTAAGAAAGTTTATGAATAAGAATCAGAACTCACAGAGAGGAGATCAATGCCATCCGAGTCGAGATTTGGGACCACCGTACTCAATTCCTACAATGTGTGAATTTCAAAAAATAAAAGGCAGATATAAAGGAAAACAATCATATTGGTACAAAACAAGTAGAGATAAAGATTACCATAGCTGGCCATTTCGGAAAGGAAGTCTTAAAATCAGGTAAAGATGTAACTCCAGGCCACGTATTCTCATTTGGAGTACCCAAGATTCTTTAAATAATTTGATGAAAAGAGTAGAAACAACAGTTTAGGGAGGCAGAGACAATACATAATACTATTAGAGTATCTAGAACTACCCTTCTTGCAGAATTCTGAGAAAGGTTACTGCCTTCTACTACAATGGTCGCAGAAAATAGTTGAAGGAAAATTAAAAGATATGAAAGATTAGGTACCTGAATATTCTATATAATTCATCGATTTCAGAATCTCCAGGAAACAGTGGCCTCAGGTTCACCATCTCTGCGAAGATACAACCAACTGACCAGACATCAACAGGTGTAGAATACTGGCGAGCTCCAAGGAGGATCTCTGGTGCCCTGTACCACAGTGTCACCACCTGGAAACATGTTGATTTGAGAGTGACCATGAAAGACAGCACCAGCTACTGTAGTCATAAAGTTCTTATTATAGCTTAAAGATTCTAGGCAAACAGATGTTGCTCTAAATTCTATCCATCAGTGCAATAATACTCAGCAGCAGCCATCATAAATTTAGCGTATACATAAAGTAACCCAAATTAGTTAATCCTTCTGAGTTTCATTTGGTTTAAGATGAAGGCGGAAGGACATGAACCTCTGATATTATACAGTTTGGTGGTTAATGACGACTGATCAATGATCATAGTTAAAAAAAAATTGATTAACTTCTCTTGTCTTTTTTTTTTTTAGCATTAAGTTTTTTTCAGTTTACCCCCATTTTCTTTTTTAGAATACAAAGGTATAATGCATTTTAACAATTTTAAATTTCTCGCATGTACATGTACTGATTACAAAAGAGCTATACGGATTACAGACAAAAACACATGTACTTAATCAGATATAACACATTGTCCAGCCGATCTAATGTAAACAATCACCTCATGTGTGAAGACCCTAACAGGAATACCAAATGCTCTTGCCAGTCCAAAATCTGCAAGTTTTAGTACATTGGTACGGCGATCTATTAGCAAGTTCTGAGGCTTTAGATCTCGATGCAGAACTCTATGTGAATGACAATAAGCTATTCCGCGAAGCATTTGATAAAGAAACATCTACAAGTTAAAGCCAAATTATCAGTCAAACATTATACTGTGATCATGATAGCAGAACAGATAACATACAAAGTATGAATGCAGCAAAGTGCTGGCACAATACAGATATGAAGCGAGATATCAATGATAACCAAAATGCACAAAGTACCTTCTATTTCATCTCTAATAGCATTTCACTTAAAAAAAAGTGAAATTCCGATAAGTACAGGGTTGCTTAGAGCAAGTCCAATGCAATGCTAACTTAGTTGCATTGCTATAATTTGGATAAATTATACAACCAGATGCAAAAGAAAACACAACTCCAAAGGAGATACATAATTAGATGCCAATATGGATAAATGCATAGTTGGTTCCAAATTTGCAACCATGAATAAATGAAGTGCAAGTTAATGTGCTCTAAATAAAAGTTGGGAGGACTGTACAACAATTTAGTTAAATTTGAAATATTTTGGGTGTGCAACTAGCATTGAAAGGCAAGTTTTATTTTAGCACCAAAAATCACTTTTTGGTGCCATATTAAGTAAGGTAACAGCATGAGAACTTAAAGATTGAGGTATTTAACATGACTAGAATTTCACCAAATCATCAATTTATGTTAAATCATCAACTCACTTTTATTATACGCGGATCCTTCGCAAACTCTGGACATGTATCCATATGCTTTTTCAAATCCAAGTCAAGATATTCAAAAACCAGATACAATCTTTTCTCACTGTGCACCACATCCATCAATCTGTCACCAATTAAGCACAAATAAATCAAAAATGTGCAAATATACCGCAACACAACATCTACTAGCCTAACACATTGGCAAGTAACTAATATATCTGTTAAATGTTTTAGTATAAACTAGAGACGCCGGTTTTAGTTGAACTTGCAAATCAAATTTTATTTCTGATTTTTTTAAAAAAAATAAACATGTTATGCAACTTGTTTAAATTTTTTGTTCAATAATCATTGTTTTGTCAACTTTGAAAGTGAAACTCGTTAAGGACTTTGAATTAGATTTGTGCTGTACAACTATAAATTTTATTAATCTAGCTTGATTGAAAAATCAACAAGTAAATAAATAGTAGCAGTGTTTGATGGGTTTTATCCCATATCTCCACTTGCAGGTCAAGGACATACAAGTAAATACTTTGAAGAAAAAAAAGAATTCCAACTGTCTCTATCCCATTCCTAACTGAGAAAAACTTCTAGTAAGGATCGTTTTATTATGCTACACCAACTCAATCAAGTAAGTAAGTTTTTTCTAAATACAGTAAGATTGTGTTTGGAAACATGTTATTTCATTTCAAATTTTGTTTTTCAGATGACATGATTTGAGGTATCATTTCAATATCTCAGCTTTATACTAGTATTTGAATGTCCTGGATTTCAAATAAAATTCAGATCCAACTTCTTTTGTGTATCCAAACATGTCATTTGATCAAATCCAGGATTTCATATGAAATCCAAGTTTCCTTACAGGCCATAAAGAAATTTCTTCTATTTTAAAGATATTAGTTCGGACATGAGAAAAGAAATGAACAGAAAAGATATCAGGTGACCTATTTACTAGCAAGCTCATAAAATCAGAAGAGTTATATATGTACATCAAACTGTAACCAGGCCGGCTTTTGTTGAATGTAACAGGATCAAAGTGATACATTGCTAAAGTTTCATCAACAGGTAGTTAAATTCTGACTAGATTTTCATGAAGACAAGGTAACAAAAATAAAAATTACAAGTCACTACATAAAGAAGAACAACTAGGTCAAAACTAGAAGGAAGTAATGATTAATCAGATAATTAAACAATTACCAGTCGGGAACCTGCATAAGCCAAAATGCATTTCAATTTTACTTATAATAAACGAGAAGGTTATTCTAAAGGTTGTAAGTGCCAATATACCTGACAATATTATCATGTTGCATCTCTTTCAGAAGAGAAATCTCTCTAATAGCAGTGCTTGGGACACCCTCATCATCCTGCTCAAGCCTAATCTTCTTCAACGCAATAGTTTCATTAGTCACACGATCACGAGCTTTGTAGACCACTCCATATGTTCCTTCACCAATTTTCTCAACTTTTTCATACTAAAGTTCATTCAAATGTCAGTATTCAGTGCAAGCAGTCAAAAGGAGACATATACAAAACGATATAATCTATCTACCTGATCCATTCCGTCCACCACACAGATTGCAGTGACTCCCGGTAGCTCTAAAGTAAAGCATACATGTAAAACAAAATTATCAGAAAAGCATTACACATCATGGACTGCATGCTTTTCACTTAAATCGTCAAACGAGAAATCACACACAACCAAAAATGACATAAACTAGCATCAACAACCGTGTAAGAATACGTCCATAGTGCCTATTGCAGTTAGCATCTCTACTATCGAATAATCAATTCGCAGACTAGATCAATATATCGTCATTTCATCGACCACGTAAAGCATCATAAAACAGTCATTCCCAAACTTACGCCACACAGTACTATACTCATTCTGTTATGCATAACATTCTTCTTAATGTTAATCATTAATAAACACCAATGAATCAGTATTCAGAAATATAGTCGTGATTTTATAAAATCACACGAATTTCAAAACAAATATATCGTTCCACCACTCATTCCGGAACTTAAGCCACATTATACTATACGCCTAAAAATAACGATAACTGAACCAACTACACAGCTCATCACATCCTTATTAAAGCTAACAAACATTTATGAATCAACATCAAACGAATTTCTCATGATTTTCTATGTACATTACACTGTTCCATTACATAAAATTAACAAAATATCCTAATTAAACAATTATTCAAACAAAAAACCGCAATCAAAACGTAAACAAACTAAAATTTTAATCAAACAATGAAATGACAAATGCTGCTACTGATATTCAAGATCAACAGAATCACATACAGTAAGAGTTGATGTCTAATTGAGAAATGTAAAGCAAAGCATAGGAAGAGAGCGATGGTGAGAATGTACCTGACTGTGAAGCGATAATTTCGGAGAAAAACACACACAAAAAGTGGAGACTGTGTGTGAGGAGAAAATATAGCAAGGCTAATTGTGTTTGTTGGTGCATAGGGTTAGATAACCGGGTGACCGGGTCATTTGTACTGACTAGTCAAAAAGCAAATTTGGAAGGGACCATTGTCAAAATTCAAGTCAACTTAATCAAGGTTTGGTTGGAAATTTTTGGATAATTCGATTAATTTAATGAGTTTTGGACAAGTGACAACTGATAGTATTACTTGTTTTCTTGTAATTTTGTGGGTTTAAATATAGGAAAATGCTTGGCGCACATAATTGTGTACAAAAATATGTACATAATGATATGTGGTGGATTTTAATTGGATGGTCCCCCTGCATTTACACCAACCACCCCAATTAAAATCCACCACATCACTTGCCACATCATTATGTACAAAAATTCTGTACACAATTATGTGAACCTAGCACCACTCTTAAATATATTGGTAAGAGATAAATATTGGAGTAATTAAAACATTATTGACAAAAATGTGTTGAATAATTTAGGTAAAAGACTCTTTAATAATAGTAACTCAAAATAATCATTACTCAAATTAGGGCTCTTGACACAAAATATCAAATTTTGGAATCTGTTCAAATTGTCAAATTTCTTCAAGATTTAATGTTTGAACATTATACTAATATTCAAATGCGCCGTGTCAATGAGCTTAAGAAGATTTTCGCGAATATCGATGTTAGTGATAGTGGGAAAAGGACAGAAATATTAATATTTTGGAGTTCGAAAATTTTCAGAAGAAGGATTTATTCATGTTGCCAAGCATAAGCAAGCATTGTGTATTATAACGTACAAGCAATAATTAGTTTCAGTTTATTAATGTTTTTTTACAAATATTTCAAATCGTTAAAATTAAACAAATTAAAAGATAGAGTTAAATTCTATGGAGTACATAAAAACATTGGAGTATTGGAGTACAAATCATAATTTTTTGGTTTGATCCTATATAATATCTTTGATTATCCAAATTTTGATATAATCTATCATTTATAAGTTCTCTTGCACATAATTGTCAATTAATCATTAATATATTTCAACTTTAACAAGTATTAAGATTATTGTTCTGCTTATTAGTTATATTCCTATGATTTATAAAAGTAATTATTCTACCATTTGATCACGATGTTTATGTTGCAGAACATAATGTGCAGGTTGTCAAATATTTACAAATATTATTGGACAAAAATAATTGAAATTTAGATGACTAGATTACATTTTATCAAACTTTGTACTCCAATACTCCAATTTTTTTTGTACTTCATAGAACTTAACTCTTAAAAGATATTATATTTGATTACGTTGAATCATACGACGCTGAGATTCAACACATACGTGATGATGTTGTCACAATGTCACCCAGTTGAGTAATAGGAGACTCTTCTTGCATGAGAGAATTTCATTACTAGGAAAAAAATACAAATGTCTGAAGGTAGGCCTGCAACAAATCGAAAAAAAGAGGTCTGTAGTAAAAAACAAGAGTTTTTTTTGAAGTTGGTATGAATTTATTTCAATTTCAAATTATGTCCAGAACGACAAAAAATGAGGAACATGGCATTTGAAATTCTAAAAAGTCCGTAACTTTTCACCTGACATTTGAGATAATGAGATTGGACTTTGAAGTATATATATCTAACCGACCGTGAATTTTAACTCAAATCGGATTGGTTTTCAATTAGGTAATTAGGAAACATCCATCATCTCAAATGAAATGAAATGATGATCCAACATGCCATGAGCATCAAGTAATTCTTCTAAAATTGATGGATGAAAATATATTCTACTCTCTTCCCTAAAACTTCACTAAACAAACCAACACAACACAGGTACTATACCTTCTTCCACATATATCAACTCAGATGACTAAATGAGGGGGGAATTGTATTTGCTGATTTACCTTTTACTTACGCCTAAATGCACATTGCCCCCTGATTTCAAAATTTTGCTGTAATTTAAGTTTTCCGACTCTACCCCGTCAAATAAGCGTAGTTGGTCCAAATATCAAATCAAATACTGAAAACAATTCAAAGGAATTTGCATGACGTAGAAGGTAAAGTACACAAATCCTTCAAATAGAAAACAACTCTTTTTTAACTTCATCCAGCATGTGGTTGGGAAAAAAAAACACCAATAATATACATGTACTTAACAGCAGTCAGTCTATGCAGCAAGCACAAGCCAAATCCTAATGCCGGTGGTGCAAGCTACTTAACTGTTGACAAGAATTTTGTCAAAGAAATTGAGAGAAAAAATTACACAAACAGCAGATCTACTTGAAAAAAATTAAAACCCATGCAACCCGATACCGATATACATTGCTTATAAGGAAGATGTACATAGCAACTCAAGGTACCAACGCAATATCACTGAAGTATTCATGCTTGAGAGCACTCCTGGCTGAAGGTCTTTTGCTGGGATCCAAGCAAAGCATTTTCTGGAATACAAGACACATTCATAAGAAATTGTATTGTCTGCTTGTCAACTGTCATGCTATTGATATGACTCCAATTGAGTATCACAAAACTAAAATGATTACTTTCAATGTAGAATACATAAACAGATATACCAAGACATAAGCAGGAAGACTGTAGATAACTCGTGACAGTAGCAAGACATATGAGCCAGTTTGGGTGAGCTTAAAATGTTGGAAATTATGACTTAAAGTGACTTAATGTGACAAGCTGAGAGTTTAAAATGTCTGTTTGTGTAATTTTGACTTATTAATGACTCAGGGGTTATTAAAAATATAATAATAAAAAAAAGAGCGATTTATGTGTGACTTATTACTTACGGGTATTTTTATAAATAAGAAAAAAGTTTAAAGAATTAATTCATTGAAAAAATACCTCAGAATTCAGATTAACTTCTGGCTTTTAGCCAATTTCTGATTTATTTCTAAATTTAAGCAACCCCCCCCCCCCCCCCCCCCCACACACACACAAAAGAAAAGAAAATATAACAATGAAGAGGAGAAAAAGATACTGTAAATAAACATAAACAGAGGAGACTAAAACCATTCTGGCAAAATCGTTGAGCACATAAGAAGAGGTATATTTTTCAGCGGGTAATAAAAGCAAAACAATTAATTGCTCCAACTTTCTCCTCTTCAGCTCCGTGCCCTACAAAAATGCAAGTACACGTCCTGGTGGTAGGGCTTATAGAGCTCGAAGCCGACTTACAATTTGTTTTTGAAGTTAGTCTTTTCTTTTCTCATGAAGGTTTTGGACGCATCATGCAACTCATGGAAGTGCCATTTGATTGTCTAGATCTAGGTCTAGTTAATTCCTAGCTTGTTTCTTAGACTTCTAGGTTTCCAGGTTTCATATAATCTTCATTTTATTTAGCTTTGATCCATAGAGCACGTAAGAATTAAGATCATGATGAGGACATTGTATCTGATGTACCAATCCTTTCAATGAATAAAGAACATGATTACATAATTGAAAACTAATACTCTTTCTCTAGTATAGCTCAATCCATAATCATCACTTCCAGAGTAACCTGAGGGCAAGATACCGTGGAATATGAACTTATTTCCGGAGATGAATTAAGAAAGTTTATGAATAAGAATCAGAACTCACAGAAAGGAGATCAATGCCATCTGAGTCGAGATTTGGGACCACCGTACTCAATTCCTACAACGTGTTCAGAAAATAAAAGGCAGATATAAAGGAAAACAATCATATTAGTACAACAAAAGTAGCCATAAAGATTACCGTAGCTGGCCACTTCGGGAAGGAGGTCTTAAAATCAGGCAAAGATGCAACTCCAGGCCATGTATTCTCATTTGGAGTACCCATGATTCTTCAAATAATTTGATGGAAAGAGTAGAAACAACAGTTTAGGGAGGCAGAGACAATACATAATAGTATTAGAATATCTAGAACTACCCTTCTTGCAGAATTCTGAGAAAGGCTACTGCCTTCTACTACAATGGTCGCAGAAAATACTTGAAGCAGAATTACAAGACATGAAAGAGTAGGTACCTGAATATCCTATATAATTCATCGATTTCAGAATCTCCAGGAAACAGTGGCCTCAGGTTCACCATCTCTGCGAAGATACAACCAACTGACCAGACATCAACAGGTGTAGAATATTGGCGAGCTCCAAGGAGGATCTCTGGTGCCCTGTACCACAGTGTCACCACCTGGAAATATGTTGATTTTAGAGTGACCATGAAAGACAGCACCAGCTACTGTAGTCATAAAGTTCTTATTGTAGCTTAAAAATTCTAGGCGAACAGATTATCCATCACTGCAATAATACTCAGTAGCAGCCATCATAAATTTAGCATATACATAAAGTAACCCAACTTAGTTTAATCCTTAATAGTTTCAGTTGGTTTAAGATGAGCTGTAATGAATTTGAGCTTTAGCATATAAGCTATTAACCTTTAAACAAACTACAGAACTTTCTGATGCACTAAGCTAGCAGAAACAAAGAACAGAGTAAGGACGAAGAATCTCCATGACAATTGTCTAAACGAAAGAATCTTATAGCAGTTATAGCTGAAGTGCAAATAAAAAAATAAAGAAGAACACATAAATGTCCTAAATTCTGCTTGCCTGTTCCCATAATGGAAGTTAGAAGGACATTAAACTCTGATATAATCTATACAGTTTGGTTGTTAATCACGATTGAGCATAGATAAAAAAATATTGATTTACTTCTCTTGTCTTTTTTTTTTTTTGCATTAAGTTTTTCAATTTACCCTTATTTTCATTTTTAGAATACAAAGATATAATGCATTTTAACAATTTTAAATTTCTCACATGTACATATAATGATTACAAAAGAGCTATACAGATTACAGATAAAAACACATGTACATAAACTGATATAACACATTGTCCAGCCGATCTAATGTAAACAATCACCTCATGTGTGAAGACCCTAACAGGAATACCAAATGCTCTTGCCAGTCCAAAATCTGCAAGTTTTAGTGCATTGGTACGGCGATCTATTAGCAAGTTCTGAGGCTTTAGATCTCGATGCAGAACTCTATGTGAATGACAATAAGCTATACCGCGAAGCATTTGATAAAGAAACATCTACAAGTTAAAGCCAAATTATCAGTCAAACATTATACTGTGATCATGATAGCAGAACAGATAACATTAGAGTATGAATTTAGCAAAGTACTGGCACATTACAGATATGAAGTGAGAAAACAATGACAACCAAAATGCAGAAAGTACCTTCTATTTCATCTCTAATTGCATTTCACTTAAAAAAGTGAAATTCTGATAAGTACCGGGTTGCTTAGAGCAAGCCCAATGCAATGCCAAACTTAGTTGCATTGCTATAATTTGGAACCAAATGCAAAATAAAACACAACTCCAAAGGAGTTGCATAATTAGATTCCAATATGCATAAATGCATAGTCGGTTCAAAATTTGAGACCATGAATAAATGGAGTGCAAGTTAATGTACTCTAAATAAAAGTTGGGAGGACCGTACAAGTTAGTTAAATTGAAATCATTTGGTTGCACAAGGCAACTAGCATTGAAGGCAAGTTTTATTTTAATACCAAAAATCACTTTTGGCGCAATATTAAGGTAACAGGATGAAAACTTAAAGAACGAGGTATTTAACATGACTAGAATTTCACCAGATCATCAATTTAATGTTAAATCATTTACTCACTTTAATGATACGCGGATCCTTCGCAAACTCTGGACATGTATCCATATGCTTTTTCAAATCCAAGTCAAGATATTCAAAAACAAGATACAATCGCTTCTCACTGTGCACCACATCCATCAATCTGTCACCAATTAATCACAAATAAATCAAGAAAGTGTAAATAAACCGCAACACTACATCTACTAGCCTAACATATTGGAAGGTAACTAATATATCTGTTAAATGTTTTAGTGCATAACTAGAGAAGCCTGTTTTTATTGAACTTGCAAATCAATATTTTATTTCTAATTAAAAAATTAAAATTTAAAAATATTACGCGACGCGTTTAAGTTTTTGTTCTATAATCATTGTTTTGTGAACTTTGAAAGTGAAACTCGTTAAGGAGTTTGAATTAGATTTGTGCTGCACAACTATAGGTTTTATTATTCTAGCTTCATTGAAAAATTAAAAAGTAAATTAATAGTAGCAGTGTTGGATGAGTTTTATCCCATATACACCTCCACTTGCAGGTCAAAGACGTACAAGTAAATCCTTTCAAAAAAAAAAGAGAGCAAGAATACAACTGTCTCTATCCGGTTCCTACTTGAGAAAAACTTCTAGTAGGGATCATTCTATTATGCTACACCAACTCTATCAAGTAATGGTTTTCTTATATACATTTAAGAAATTTCTTCTATTTTAAAGATATCAGTTCAGACTTGAGAAAAGAAAAGATATCATGTGACCTATTTACTAGCAAGCTCATAAAATCAGAAGAATGTAACAGGAGCAAAGTGATACATTACCGAAGTTTCATCAACAGGTAGTTAAATTCTGAGTAGATTTCATGAAGACAAGGTAACAAAAACAAAAATTACAAGTCACCGCATAAAGAAGAAGAACAACTAGGCCAAAACTAGAGGGAATTAAGGATTAAGCAGAAAATTAAACATTTACCAGTCGGGACCCTGCATAAGCCAAAAGGCCTTTTAATTTTAGTTAAAATAAACGAGAAGGTTATTCTAAAGATTGTAAGTGCCAATATACCTGACAATATTATCATGTTGCATCTCTTTCAAAAGAGAAATCTCTCTAATAGCAGTGCTTGGGACACCCTCATCATCCTGCTCAAGCCTAATCTTCTTCAACGCAATAGTTTCATTAGTCACACGATCACGAGCTTTGTAGACCACTCCATATGTTCCTTCACCAATTTTCTCAACTTTTTCATACTAAAGTTCATTCAAATGTCAGTATTCTGTGCAAGCAGACAAAAGGAGAAATACATATACAAAACGATACAATCTATCTACCTGATCCATTTGGTCCACCACACAGATTGCAGTGAGTCAAGATAGCTCTAAAGTAAAGCATACACGTAAAACAAAATTGTCAGAATAGCATAACAGCAATGAATATGCGTTTCACATAAATCGTAAAACAAGAAATCACAACTGTGTAAAAAGACACCCATAGTGCCTATTGAAGTTAGCATCTCTGCCATCGAATCATCAATTCTCAGACTAGATCAATATATCATCATTTCATCAACCACGATCAGCATCATCATAAAACAGTCATTCCCAAACTTACGCCACACAGTATACTCATTCTGTTATGCATAACATTCTTCTTAATGCTAATCATTAATACACACTAATGAATCAGCAATCAGATATATAGCCGTGGTTTCATAATATCACACGAATTTCCAAACAAATATATCGTTCCACCACTCATTCCGGAACTTAAGCCACATTATACTATACGCCTAAAAATAACGATACCTGAACTAATCACACAGCTCATCACATTCTTATTAAAGCTAGCAAACATCTATGAATCAACATCACATGGATTTCTCATCATTTCTCTGTACATTATGCTGTTCCATTACATAAAATTAACAAAATATCCTAATTAAACAATTATTTAAATATAAAACCGCAATCAAAACGTGAACAAACTAAAATTTTAATCAAGTTACTGTAACTCATCATATCAAACAATCTAATGACAAATGCTGCTACTGATATTCAAGATCAACATAATCACATACAATAACAATTGATGTCTCATTGAGAAATACAAAGCACAGCTAATTTCGGAGAGAGTGATGGGGAGAATGTACCCGACTGTGAAGCGATAATTTCGGAGGAAAAACACACACAAAAAGTGGAGACTGTGTGTCTGTGTGCGAGGACTGAGGAGTGTGTTTGTTGGTGCATAGGGTTAGACAACCGGGTGACCGGGTCATGTGTATTGACTATTGTCAACATTAAAGTCAACGTTCTATGAGTTTTTAATTTGTGATTAGATTAAAAGTGTTTGATTGAGCACGATCGATAGCCCGGTGGTTAAGGGCTTATCCTCTGTCGTCCCAGGTCATGGGTTCGACTCAGGCTCATCCCGGAAAATATCTTAGAACGGATACTCACTTTGTTAGGCTATAAGTCATATTAGTCAAAAAAAAAGTGTTTGATTTATTTCCAAAATCGCGCCCCTCCCCCAAAACCACCGGTGAGCAAGAAACTAAGGGGCTGGTATTGTATCATGATTTTTAATGACTTTTATTGACTTTTAAAATCTAGGTGTATTCAATTACAACTTTTAAATACTCTTTAAAAGTAAAGAGGTATTGTATCAGGATTTTTAAAAAATCTTTCAAAGTTTGAGGTATTGAATTACAACTTCTAAAGAGTTATTAAAAGTCAGTTGTTATTCAATATATCAATGACTTTGGTGGAAAAATATAATTGATAGACTTTTAATGACTTTCTATGAAAAATTGCATATATTTTTTCAGAAAATTGTCATGCCATTCTTGAAAAGATTTGACATGACTTTATCTTCACTCAATTAACCGGTCGCTCCAACCTAGGGTTCATCCTCTGCGAAAAGTCTCTCCAATTCATCCTCTGTGAAAAAAGTTCCTTTTCTTCTCTATTATGATTCTTTATTATCATTGTGTTTGCTGTATTGCCATCAATAGTGGTAGTATTAGTGCCCAGATATTGAAGGATATTTCACTGCAGAGGACTGCTACATCAGTAATCTAGCTCTCCACACCTGGAAGATGAAAAAGAATGCATAAGGTTTATGACGAGTGACAAGTGCAACATGTGCTTTTACAAGCCACAAAGGATACGAGTAATTCACCTGTACTTGACCACTTGTTGCTTCATTAGCAAGCGTTGATTTTTAATATTACCTTCCGCACAGTAATGATACAAAGAAGAGTAAATGCCTGGGTAATGTTTTGCATAGTTTGGATTTTTTTTGCCTTTGTTAAAGATAATATGATACAAGATCACAATTAACATTATGTTTATAAATATGATTCAATAAACAGTATTATAGTATATATAATACAACAATAATACCTTGTACACTCGACTTTGTAGTCGCCAGATTTGTGAACATACACCCAACTTGGGTATAACAAAAAATCGAGAGGGTATAGCAAAAGGTCTATAGGATTTCAGATAGGCTATTTATGATTTTAATAAAAGTCTATTAAAGTATTTCAAAGTCATGAATTTGTAAAAAAAAGTTTGTTAAAGTTTTTAAAAGTCATTGTCTCGGGAGTCATGAATTGTTTTTGAAATCTTAAGAAGTCAAAGAGAGTCACTAAAAGTCTATAAAATCCATTAAAGTCATCCTCCCAAAATTTGTCATTAAAAGTCATGATACAATACCAGCCCCTAAATTAAAACCGATTGAAAATGATGAAAACCGATAAAAATATGTAATGGAGGCAGGGGAGGACGGAAGTTACTAGAAAGTGGGGTTAAGTGTGCTTGGATTATTTGGTTAAAATTGTTTTATCCGAACGAGTTCTTCCACCGGGTACTTTCTTTTAGTATCACTATAATTGAGTTGCTAATCTACTTCTATCATGATCATGATCCCAGAAAAATATATAAGTTTCATTGTAATCTAACCTTGTTTAAATTCAATGATATAATAATGTGGTTCATTATTAAATTTAAAGTATAGAGAAAAGTTCTATGTAGACAGATTTTTGTGGAGGCTTTAGAGACTTAATCACAGCCATCCATTTTTTACCCATCTAAGGGCTGCAGATATTTGTCCTGCACATTCGTTTTCTCTCCTTATCATGTCCTGCACTTCTAAATCGGTGAAGAACAAGCAGAACTTCTAAATCATGCATAACATAAATTAATAATTCCATAATATTGGTATTCAATCACCGAAATCTTAACAAATAAAAATAATAATTGCATACAAAACAAGGATGTAGTTGGACATTGGTATGATTGGCACTAAACTCATTGTCATTGTCCTGTAACAAATTGAATTTGTTGCAAGACAAAATAACACTTAAATATATCACAAACATGCGGACAAATTATTAATATTACACTATTAGGAATGCAAGACAAAGATAGTGTAAATTATAAAGATATTTTTCAATTAAAACCAAAACAAGAGATGCAGGACAAGAATATTAATAATACATTACTAGAAATGCAGGACAAAAAATATTTAATCATGTCCATTAATTGCCAGATTATTTAACGGTAGATCTTGTAGTCTCTAAGAACTCCAAAATTTTTGGTCTCCATTAAGCCCAACTCTTAAAGTATATATTGAATCAACATAAATTCTCTACTATTTCAATTTGGAAGTATATTTCTTATTTTTATTTATTGCGGTTTTAAAACCGAAATCGAACCAACTGAAATCGAACCAAGATTTTTTGAAACCGAAACCGATCCGGCTGTTCGGTTGCAGTTTCGATTTTCAATTTTAGAAATCGAAGATTTGTGGTTTCGGTTGCAATTTTACCGTAAAATCGTACCGCGCTGTCTCCTACCCAAAACCCCTCTTTCTAAGTAAAACATCTCCGATTTATTTATACGTTTTTGTGATCAACGTTTTCAATCAAAACAGATTTCTTGAAGCGGGTTTTTATGATTTGATATAATTATATTTCATTCAAATTCATTTCCTTTCCAATTGAGGTACTTACATACATATATGAGTACGTTTTCCATATTCTAATATTTAGATTTAGATGTATATATTTGCATATCATTTTATATAGCTAATTTCTTATCATTTTCAGATTTTAATGATCTTAATTTATCTCGTTGATTTGGGTTCGTGTGCATATGTTTTGATATCTTTCCATGTGTGTATATAATGTTTCGGTCAGTTATGAGTTCTTTTCTTCACATATTTTTATATTTTTGTATGTTTTCTTCACATATAAGATGATAATTTACGATGTTTGTTCAGAGTCATGAAATTTTTATAATATTTATTTTCGTTTTCTGAAATCATGTTTGTTAACCGTTGGGATTGTATGTTTTAATTTATTTAATATTTTTGGAATTTAGGATTTATATATTGTTTGGCAAGTGCAGTGGTGCCACCCATGTCGTCACTATTTCCGATTTCACCATCATCATCACCATTTGCTGCTGATATGTTTACAAAATCCGTTAATATTCTGATATACTATTTAGTGATATCAGTTATACATTTTAGTGATATTCGCTTTGGAAATTAGTGATGTTCGCTGTAGAAATTAGTGATATTCGTAAAATCTCCAGAACTTGATGCAAACTTCCAGATCTGTTTTTATTTGTTGATTCTGGTGATGATGGCGGTGATGGAGATGGAGGTGGTGGACATGAAGGGGGTGGGGCATGGAGGATGCGGGGGTGAGGGTTGAGATGGTGGAGGTCGAGGTCGAGGTGGAGTTATGGTGGAGGTAGAGATTGAGATAGCGCGCGGATGAAGGTGGTGGCGGTAATAGTGTTGAGGTGAAGGTGATGATGCAAAGGTCGAGATGAAGGTGGTGGAAGAGGTGGAGGTGTGGTGGACATTGGTGGTAGAGACGGTGGAGGAGGAAGGGAGGGATGGTGGACATGAGCGGGGCGGCAGGAGGCGACAAATGTGGAGGGAGCAGCGGACATGGTGTTGCTGGAAGTGGAGGCGTCGCCGGAGAAGATGGAGGTTGGTGGGTTGGAGAAGAAGAAGAAAGTGAGGTTTTTTGAGAATTTAGTGATATTCTCTTAGAAATTTAGTAATAGTTTGTAGTTTGTTGAATAAGGAAGTTTCTATTCGAGTAAGACTCTATATAATATATATAGAAAACTATGAGGTCAATAAACCGTAATTTACTGCTATTCAGTTTCGATGATATATTAATCCGAATGTTTTGCAAGGTTGAATATTGGTGGAGATTGCGCAAGAGATTTGGAATGATATGCAAGTGAATGGGTACTTGATTTTGTTGCATATAATATGTTGATTCATCCACTGTGCAAGAAAGAAGAGGGAAAGAAGCTTGCTATCTTGAATTACAATGAACCGCAAGTGCACAACAAACAATGCAGTGCCGGGTTCATTTTTCCGGTTTATGGTCAGCGAGTATATTTGGTTGAACTTGAATGGTTGAACCGTATTTTTTAGAACATGTATGATCGGTGTGTACACCATGACAAATTTCAATGGTAAAAATATATTTTAGCCAAAAAAGAATAATAAAGATTGGACCTCACAATATTAATACGAAAATTGCATATAAAACATCAATTGTTTATGAATGATATAGGAACAATAAAGAATGACTATGCACAAGAAAGAGGATCAAGGATACATTCATCAATGATATAACTCGTTGCTGGCAACATCCTGTCACGAAAATAAGTCTATATTTTGCTTAAAAAAATATTTTTTATTATAATTTTTTTAATATAAATATTAAAAAGGAGTTTCCTTATTTAACAAAAAGTTAAGAGTTTATTTTTGAAGAAAATATATTTATATATACTTCAAAAATAATTTCTTATTTTTAAAAATAAATTTAATCTAACGCGCGGCTCCTCCAATGTTACGCGGACAAGCACAATCCACATGTATGTTGTATTGACTTTTTTCAATGGCCTACAAAATTCACTAATGCAAGATTACAAATATAAAGTTGACTTGAGTATGTGTTTAGGTCACGTAGATGCCTAATTAGCTCCATAAATTTTATCTGTTTATCATGTATATTCATAATTTACAGTTTTCACTGACAAAACCTACCTATGTATATATATGACATCTACTTCGACATCTTTTTGGCAGGTCCAGTCAAACCAAAATAATACTAATAAAATGAAAATTTTTATGATTGATCTACATCCTAAGTAAGTGGTTAACAACAAAGACTTGAGGTTTATCACTTGATACATTACATAACCAATGTATTTGATTTCCATTAATCACCATTGATTATGCGCTTTCGAACTTTAATCTTGATAATTTTAAACCTTTTTACCGGCTTTGATTGCTACAAACTCTAACATCATGCAAGACTTGAGTCAGTCAGAGTGCTTGGCAGTTCAAATGTGTTTCCTCTCTTTTGAATCTAATGATAGAATTATTGAAAATTAGATGAGTTAATCCCATCTTAATTATTCTTTTTGCCTACCTATACTTAATGATCGGGAGAAACTAATTTGAATAATATAAATTAAATTATTTGTTTGGATAATGCTATATGGCCTGTTTATCTATTCAACACTTCTTTCATGTAGTGCTCCACACTCGCATATGTCTAAAAGTTCTTGATAGCAACTTTCTATAAATTTGTCAAACACATCCAATACTATTAGAAATTATCACTATTTGTAGTTTACATTTGTTGTAAATAAACTATGAATAGTAAATCAGTTTTCAATGTGTGATAGAGCATCCATTTCAGATCTTGTTCTCACTCACACCAAAGTAAGATAAATTAAGTCTACTTATATGAAAAAAAATTATTGGCAGTCAATTTTCACTCATTTCAAGTCTAATTATCTGAGAAGAATATTCATAGTCAAGCCAACAGTGATCATATTAATTTTATATAAATTAAGTACATCTCACCCTTATCCAAGAGTATAAAATCCTACTAGAATTTTTGCTGACATTTGAAATTAAATTTTAGTACTTAATATGATATAAGAGCTTAGTTTAGGAGGGACCTTTCTTATTTCTATTTAATTCAACCATCATTTCTCTATTTAATATTTGCAGTGTTTGGTCAGGTTTAAAAGTCAGCTTCTGAGTTTATAAGTTAGAAATATTTATTCGTATCATTTGTGTACGTAAAAAGTCAAAAAATACTTATAAAAAATTGAAAAATATTGATTTTTGTTTACTGATGACTTCTACTTATTTCCCAACAATTTAATTATCTTAGTTTATTTCCAACTTCTACTTCACCTTAGAAAAGTAGCATATATTTTAAACTCACCAAAATTGTCCATTATCTCTCAGTGTCCATAGTTTTATTTGTCATCTTGAAATTTTGAATAAATTCATTAGTTGACCATCCTCACACATAATTATACCACCTTATACATATCCGATGTTCTTGTTCCCATATACTACTATGAACTTTTCACCTTACAGGAAAAAACACAACTTGTCCATAAATTTATACATAAATAAGGCATTGCTGTGACACAAGGCACCTCGGTTTCTACTTGATATTGTTGTAAGATATTTTACTGACATGTTAAAAATATCTCGTACAGAAGAAAATTACAGCAGCCAGAGAAATTTAGTTACGTTCAAACATGTTTTCATGCTGCGCACCATAGGGATTAAATAGTATTTTATTTTTGCCGACCTAAGCTTGCAAGCCTAATTAGACCATTAACTTACCCCTAAGACTAGTCCACTCTAGTTAGGTTTATGAATTACTAGTATTTCTTTATATCTTTCTTGTATATTCAACTCTAAGTTGACGAGACACGGTCCAAAAATATTTAATACAAAAAATTCGATTAACGGACAGGAAGACTCGAGAGAGAGAGAGATGTTTATGAAACGGAAAAAAAAACAAAGGGAATAAAAACAAGAAATAGAACTTAAGACGAAAGGCTAATGATAGGCCCTAAATTAATAAACAAGATTTATGGTTCCTAAAGATTAATTTGATTTTCTGTATGATTTTAACCGATCAGTTACAAATGTTTCTAGAAGCAAAGTAATTTGGAATATATCTAAAAACATTACTTAAATATATCAGCACATAATCACCTAAACACAAGTACATAAAAGCAAAAAGAAAGACAAAAGATCAGATAGGATAACAAATTATACCACACTTGTTATGATAGAAACAAAATATATAGCACACAAATCCAAAAAAGTATATATAGTATAAAGCAAGCACTTTAGTTTAATTTAATTAATTACTATCGAGTAGGAGATCTTTTTGGAGTCCCTTCAATAATTCCATTTCAGACAACTATTCCGACCACTAAATCTAGAGTGCTTTCTTACTTCAACAGGCTTGCTCAAGTATTCATATATTATTCCTTAAAAAAAAAAAGGTTTGCATATATTATTAAACATGCACACGATTCTCTCTAGCTTTTCTCCTTTTTGAGATTTCATTCCGGGCATCTTCCGTGCATTCCTATAAAAAATATAAATAATTATTCATACAGAACTAGCTCATTACCTGGAATCTGAACATGTACGAGAGTGTGACGATTACATATCATTAGCAGTTTTGCCTTCCAAGCAGGGCTGTTCACGAACCGAGCCGAGTTTTGACCGAACCGAGCCGAGCTTTAATTTTTTTTCTGACGAGCCGAGCCGGGCCGAGCTTTTTTATCGAACAAAAATTGTGTTCAAGCTCGGCTCGTTAACTAACGAGCCGAACACGAGCTTGTTCGCGAACAAATACAAGCCGAACCGAGTAGAATCGAGTCGAGCCGAGCCAGAAAAAAAATAAGAACAAACCGCTAGTTGACTCTTAAAATAGCTAACCAAATAATTTTATTTTTTTTTAAACTTTGTTTATATCACTAAAATGTATATATGTTAACATCCATACGGTTGGATCGGTAAGAAATATTTTTTAAAATATTGAAACACTAAATTAGGATTAAACACTAGTTAGCAGTACTATTTAACCTTCTACTTGACTGTTAAAATAGCAAACCATATAAAATTATTATTTTCCGAAATTTTGGTTACATCACTGAAATATATATATATTAATTATATGTTGAATTCTGAGTTCAATAACATATATAAATTATAAAAAAAACCCCGAAAATATTACATTTTTTCGACTTTTAACGAGCCGAGCGAGCTCGAGTCGAGCTCGAGCCGAGCTCGAGCCGAACATACTAAAAGCTCGGCTCGAGCTCGTTTACTTAACGAACAATTTTTTGTGTTCGAGCTCGAGCTCGTTAACTTAACGAGCCGAGCCGAACGAGCTCTTAACGAGCTGAGCTCGAACTTGTTCGCGAACAGCTCGGTTCGTTAAACAGCCCTACTTCCAAGTTCCAAATGGTCCGGGAGATTTCATGCAAAAATATAATGCGTGATATCCTCGGCATGAGAATCTAGCTAGTCTGTTTCTACGTAAAATTGCAAGACGAGACCTTTTAAAGCTAATAATTTTTATGAGGAGAAATTATTTGATTTACTAGAGATTCGTCTCGTTCGATACTCTCCAACGATGAATATCTTTTACCTTGAGTTGATAGAGGTGGCAAAATGTGGTTTTGGTTTGATTTTGGTTCTTATAAAATGGATTTGGTTTGGATAAATGAACCAAAACCATTTCCAAACCATATATTCATGAATGTGGTTATGGTTTTAGTTTGAATTATGGGTAACTAGTTTAGTAAGTAAAAATAAATATTATATAATGAACAAAAATTAATATACTCAAATGACAATATAATGAATACTAAATATAACAATAGTTTGTGTGAATGTGTGAGTTGGTGTAGTGGTTCAAGTTCTTGGCTTCTCCAAGTAAGGTCATGAGTTCGAATCATGAGATGTGCATGTGTGATAACTAGAAAAAGAAAAAGAACATAATAGTAAGGTCATGAGTTCGAATCATGAGATGTGTGTAGAGTTAAAGAAATCTTAAAAGTGAGATCAAATGTGGTTAGATCCATATTTTGAGAGAAATGTGGGACTAGAAACCAAACCAAATCCATTTTTCTAAATGTGATTTCAAATGAATCCAAATCCACAAATTTGGTTTGGTTTGGATTGGTTTAATGGTTTTACAACCATATTGCCACCTCTTGTTGACATATAAAAATAAAAAATATAGTCAATCTCTTCAAAAATTCACACCCCAACCACACCCACCCCTTTTTTATAATTTTAGCAAACCTTTCGTAGATGGATAAATTTGTCAAACCTCTACAGGTCTGTAAAAAATTTATAGGGAGATTACAGATAATTTATTATCATATTAAACTGATATATTCTATTTATAACAATCTAAATATTGATACCATGTTATTTTTAAATTATAACCAACACTACTCCATATATGACCTACGACAACATCCAAAAAATGATGCAATAACCCCAAAATATGTTGCAATAGCCCGAAAAAGGGCTATTGCAACATAAAATTTAAGTTGCTTTTTTCGATGTTGCCCTAGGCCTCTATTGCAACATGATGGGCACCTACTGCAACATGGGGTTTTCTGTTACAATAGATATGCTACTGCAACATTTAACTACCCTATTGCAAGTGAAATTTTATGTTACGTTAGACTTTCTGATTTCAAAAAAAAGTGGGACCCATGTGTGGGTCCCATTTTACTACATGAGCTGCAACATTTTATTAATCAAAGGCAACATTGTTTACTGAATGGAATTGAAACTATACTGTTTAAATATTAAATATCCCAATAAATCCAATCAAATTCAAGTAGCTACAAACCAAATTAACTACCAAGTCCAACCAAATCCAAGTAGCTACAAACCAAATTATCTACAAAATTGAAAGTAACAGCAAATATTTAGATTACCAAATAGCTAGCAAAGGGTAGAGATACAGAATTAAGCATGGGTTCCCTATTCCGGCCATTCAAAAATCTAGCAGCACCTCTAATGTAGTTGTGTTGTCATCACCAGTTCAGTTAAAGCCTTCCCCGAAACACTATCCACATGTGTTGGACATATGGTAAGAATGGATTATTCTCTTGCAAGAAGAAGATCTCCGATACACAACTGATCATAGGTTAGTCCTGGTGAAACTGCTCTAAAGCTTTCACCTGAACCTTGTCGGGCCTGGATCTGGGCTCTGCGGAGAGGCCCTTTGTAGCACCAAAAGCAAACCTTCAAACGGACGTTCCAAGAAAGTAATTGGAAGTAGGAACTCCCTCTTTCATACTCCCTGCATTTAAATAATGAGATGCATAGAATTAAATTTTGAAATAACAGAAAAAGAAAATTGATTTCTGTCTGTAGTCAAAGAGGGGGCATAATATTATTATCTGGCATGCTAGAAATTTGAAAAACTCTGCTTTCTTCGACTTTGGTATCTGAATCCTAGGCTCTTTGCACTCCTTATCAGGACTCACAATCGCCCGACTGCTGTTGGTAACAAACTGAGCATTCACACTAAAAATAAGCTTCTGGTATAAATTGTAGTTGCACTTCTGTTACACTAGTTGAAAATGCAGAATTTTCTTAATATGTCAAATAAATCTCTTTGTATAGTGGAAGATACAGAATTTTGATTTAAGCTGGTTTCTTGAAGGTTTTGTTAGTAGTTTAAACTTTAGAGCAAGGCATCTAATATTTACAAATAAGCATTATCTTAACATTGAATGGTCTAGTTGAGTCCAAGTATACAAATATGTAAATGCAAGTTCATTTGTCGTCCAAAGTATACCTGAAACAAACCATCCATCTTTCATCTCATCTGGATAACCAATACCCGACAAACCACAAGTCTCTGTTAAGCCTGACAAAACAAATTTACATAGCAGGAATGCTCAAATAAGTTTAGTAATCGGCTACAAGGAATGCCAAGATCTAAGAATACTGAATTACGTGCTCACAGAATTCATCCAGAAACAACAAGAGTATGATTAACTAGTTACCTCCATTCACAGCCATCATTTGCACATCACGCATACCACAGACAGAACCCATCAGATGGGATAATGGATGGTTCCCAGAGTCGGGAGAAATTCTTAAGGGTTCTTGTAGAATCGTGAAGGTAGCCAGAGCAGATAGCACCCTCCCTCTCTGCTCTAAGTCACCCTGCAGCATATAGGATACACCATAGACACATGTATATATATGAGGAACAACAACCTTCATACCTTCTCACAAATTGGATATATTAGAAGGTTGCAGCCATGAATGCACAAGACAGTAAATGGTAAAAGAAGAGTTCAGTGGGGATTTTCATCAAATAGATAGCATCATAAGATAAAATTATACACAAAATATATAGACAGAAACAATACCAGGCAACATTCAATCAAATAAATCACAATTGATACGAGGCTGAATATAAATACATAAGACTCTAAAAACTAGACGTATCAAAGGAGTTGGAACTGAAAGCGGTTGGAGCAGATGAGTATTAACCTGAGCCTACTCCTGTGAATGTGAATATTCATATCATACAGTATACACATAACCAAATTATATACAACTACATATATATATACAAAATCAAGAGAAATACCTTAAATCAGACAAGTCTTGACTCAATCACACATTGAAGCCCTAATTCATCCAAATCTCATGAAAACAAAGCTTAAATAAACCTGAAATAAAGAAATAAAACAAATTAAAGAGCGAAATAGAACAAATTAAGTGAAGAAATCGATAAAATAAAAAACCCCTAAATCACACAACCCCAATTTCAAATAAAGTCAGATCGAAGCATTAATTGTTTGGTGAAGCCAGAATCCAATCGATCTACGGGAGTGCGGCTGATATCGACTGAAATCGAAGTCAGAAGATGAAATCCATCTATGTATGCCAGCGACGGAGAGCCTCTGTGTGAGTGTGTCTTTGAATATTTTTGCTGAGAGAGAGCTCGTTTGTTAAAAGTGAAAATTTTGGAGCCCTTGTATTTGCCGCGTACATTTTGCTTGCTTCAATGATTTTTCTACTCGGGAAATGTTTAAAACTAATGGGTTTTATTTTTAATAATTCATTTTACTTTCAATTGCTTAGTTATTTAAAAATATGTTTATTTAATATAGTTTATATTTTTAAAAATATAATACAATTCAGTGTTATTATTTTATTCATAATTAATTAGTTTCGAAATTATTATTTTTATTATAATTAATTGTTTTGAAGAGATGATATAAAAAATAATACTGTATCCCAAAATTTTGTGTTTTCATGTTTAATATATTATAGTTTATCGGTTAATCATTAAAAATTATTTTAGCTTTATATTATGTGAATTTTATAAATCATGGTATAAACAATTATTTTACTAATACTCTATGCAACACATATATTCAGCTATTGCAACATCAAATGCACATGAATGGTTATCGTTGCGGTAGGTGTGGATTACTACCTCTAATGCAACATAATTTTGCAACACACACGTTCATACCATTGCGGTAGGCCAAATATGGCGTAGTGCAATTAATATAGTCAATACCATCGAAACACGATGTCTTACCGGTTCAGCAATTTTACGTAATATTTTACGGGTCCAATTTCGCCAACGATTATAACCAACCCATTGGAGATGCTCCAAGACACTAAGATCATGTCTAAAAGTTTCCAAAAGAGTCTATAGATATTCTTATGTGAAATGACCAAAATCTGACTTAATCAGAAAAAATATCTAATATAATGAGGAATGAATCTGATTATTAATTTAAAATAATTAAATATTATTTATAAAATTACATTTTAATTATTATATCATATATCTTATAACATCAAAATAGCATAAATTTATATATCACCAATATATTAACAGAACTAGTTGTTTTGCTAAACATAGACAGGGCCGGTTTTTGAGACGTGCAAGGTGGGCGACGGCACAGGGCCCCAAAACTATAAGGGCCTCTGAATTTAAAAATCAATGTTTTATTTAATAAAATAAAATTTAGAGAATAAAATTGAAAATTAAAAATTTATATTTATTTTCATTCTATTTATTTATAGATAAATAATTACATAATCTAATATATTAGTTTATTATGTCTATTTGCATTTTAAATTCTTTTGTGTTGTATCTTTACTTTTTTTATAATAATTACTCTTTTATTAAATGTTTTCATAATGTTTTTTACATATGATATTTTTCCATATGTACTATAAATTTCATTCTTTTCAATGAAATATAGATATTTTCAAATAAATTCATATATATATTTTGTTTAAAATACTAGAATTACTGATTATTTAATAACATTATTTATCTTATTTTAAGTGACCTATTTTAATTTTATAAAAAAATAATATTTTTATTATTTATTTACTTTTATAATATACATATTTTTTTTATTATTTGGGGCCTAATTCATATTTTAGCACAGGCCCCCAAAATTCTCCCAAACGGCCCTGAATATTGGGTATGCCCCCCAAAATTCTCCCAAACGGCCCTGAATATTGGGTATGCCCCTTCATAATCGTCGAAGCAAATAAAAAACTAGCTGTTCATTCAGGTTCTGTAGGGTTTTCTTTTCTCTCTCGTTTTAAGAGTCGACTTCCGTACTAGGGTTTCAGCCGTCACTTCTCCGCCTCCCAAATCTTCATCTTCTCATCAAGTAACCACTTCGCTCTCTCATCCCCTGTATTATTTTACTTAGTTTCAATAAAACCAAGATTTAATCTTGTTTGAGTACCTTGTTATCAAGGTTGTGTGCCCATCGTTTTGGGATGTCAGTGTGTGCCCATCGTTTTGGGATGTCAGTGTATTATGTTTTCGTATTTTTATGTGTCTTGATGTGTCGTTCGATTATCAATCTGAAAAGGATTTATACGGTATTTTGGGAGATCGGTAAGACTCGCATCGATTTCGGAACGATGGTAGATACCGCAAGAGCTCACCTTTCACAACAAATAATTGTTCATGTTTTGGAGACGTTTGGTGCTCCAGGATCAGTTGATTTGACTGATAGTTCTGAACATTGGGCTACAGATGATGCTTACGTGAAGGTCAATTGCAAGACTACTAGTTTCATAAGTGATGTAGGTTGGATTGCTCGAGATATCATTGTAATACTTTTTAGATCAAAGAATATGAATATTCTATTTGTTAAGCGATCTGAAAACAAAACGACTATTTGTTTAGTTCGTTTTTTGTTTCACAATCAGATTGTAGTTGACAGTTCGGGGGTTTGTCTCGACTGGGTTTGCGATTCGTATTAATAAAATCTTTTGTTTGTCAAAAAAAACTAGCTGTTCAAGTGACGTATGCTTACATAATAATTTATAGCACTATACCCTAAATAGTATCCAAAATATAATAAATAATTAAAGATACGATGGTGATTACCCCCCATATCACTCCTTAAGAAGTAAGCAAGGGCAACACATGCTACATCTCCATTGGTCTTGCAGTAGTTATCATATCATATTTAAATAATAGGTCACCTCTTCCACCACTTATTTTATTTATTATATATTAAAAAATTACTTTTGGCTATTTTTATATTTCCTAGTGTCTAGATACATAAACCCTGTGCAATACGTGGCCTGCGTTTTGGACTCACTTTATAATCAACAAATATACTCTAACCGATTTGATTCATAGAAGAACATGTCACCCAATCCCTTGGCAACATTTTAGTTTATTGAAATGACCCTTCTACCCGCAACATCTTTTACATGTTACATGATGGTAGATTCTAAAGAATTTTTCGGTGTTGACATTTCCAAATTATAACCTAAACGCCGGGTTTATCTTTTGTTATCCCGGAATATCGGATTTTGACTCTGATTTATTCCGAAACGCATTAAATCAGATATTCATTTATAAGACTCAGTGTCTAAATTGTCAAAAAATAACATCATATATACATAAAATCGTTTTGTCGACTCTAAAATAATACGATATTAAAGCTCGATTTAAGAGGGACAATGATATTAAAACCAAGGATAATATGGTATTTGTTGAGTTTTAACCTTCCAAGATATGTCATGACATGCAATGTGATATGGAGGGGGCTAGTGATGATTTGATACATAGAATTGGCTAGAGATGGACCAGAGTAGTTGCCTTTTGGGCACATATAAATAAGCCCCAACACAAGACCATTGATGTCATAAAATATTCAACACAAGCTTCTAGCAAAAGTTGTTAGAAGACAAGCTTCTAGCAAAACCATCAGTTATATTTTTGAGTTTTGTCTTACATGTCTTTGGGAATAATGACAGAAAATATGGGATGGGGAGTCCTAGAAGCTCAAGGCTGGAGAAAAGGGCCTTGGACTTCTGAAGAAGATAGGTTGCTGATTGAGTATGTTAAGTTGCATGGTGAAGGAAGATGGAACTCTGTTGCTCGCCTTCAAGGTTCATATATTAACTCATCTTCCACATTTTTTTGGATTTTAAATTAATGTTTTTCTAGTTTAAAGATTGTAACATTTGTTTGGTTGTGTGTTATGTAGGTTTGAAGAGGAATGGAAAAAGTTGTAGGCTAAGGTGGGTTAATTACTTGAGGCCAGACCTCAAGAGGGGCCAAATCACCCCAAATGAAGAAAGTGTGATTATAGAGCTCCATGCTAGATGGGGAAACAGGTAATAATAGTACTTACTAAAAAATTATTAGCAGATTGCGAAATTCTGGTTCCGTCACTGGTACTGGTACTGAGTAGTACTACTATATAATGAATTTCAGGTGGTCTACAATTGCAAGAAGCTTGCCAGGAAGAACAGACAATGAAATCAAGAACTACTGGAGAACTCATTTCAAGAAAAAGACCAAAGTTTCCCCAAGCGACGCCAACAAGTCCAAAGCAAGAATGCTCAAAAGGCAACAATTTCAGCAGCAGCAACTTCTTCTTCAGCAACAGCAGCAATACGAGGTGGACATGCAGAGGATCATGTCGAATCTACGAGACCAAACTGAAGTGCCTATCCCGTCTCTACCTCAGCACCAACTAATGATGAAGCCACAAGACAGCGTGGCTAGCTCAAACAACTGTACACAAACAGTTAATTCTGATCAAGGGAGATATGACTATTCATCTATGACTATGGTTAGTCATTTCAATGATTGTGCTTCTGTGGCCGAGTCCTCGAGTGATCAAGATTTCTTTTGGGATGGCAATTTGTGGAACTTGGACGATATTCAGGGCAATTTCAGTGAAGTCCCAGCAGCAAATAGAGCTGCCGCTCCTCTGCAGGACTTCAATTCCTCTCCTTTTATGCTATTTAACTGCTACTAAATTAGTGTAACAACTCTCTGCTCAATGAAACCTCCCACAAAGAGTGGTTTCTAAATAATGAAGCCTCCATGAAATGTAATGAATTTGCACTATACCCCCTTCAAATTATAGACTTGTATTACCGCGTTAAGTTACCAGTTCTCCTGTACACTGTTATATTAGTTAATCAATTGGTGTACTAACATGTGTACAGTGTCATATGCATGCTTTCGCGTCTAAGTCGACCATGTTAATTTCATTATCCTGGTGTTCAGCTCTCTAACTAAACGATAACATCAAGAAATCCATAGTATATATGATATATTATATATAGGACTTTCTCGTTTCTTCTAGTGTTCGAGACTTCGAGGAGTAATATTTTATGTTTGCATCAATTATTGATCCTGCATCGAGCCATTTCCCACTACCAAATTTCTGGAGTTGAACCTGCTATTTTATTCTTCAGCTTCTTTCTTGTGATTTAATCAACGTAACGGTTTTTAAAGTTAATGGATCGAAGGTATGTGCATGCTGTTTTTTTTTTAAGACCTGAGAAAACAGATTAACTGATGGAAATAAAGCTATTATTTTCATCAAAAAATAATAGTGTTGTGTTTGGTTAGGGTGAATGATTCGGCAAGGAATGAAATGGAAAATGAACTATCTTGTGGACAGTTTTTAAGAAATTTCATTCATTCCTCCATTCCATTCCTTACCTCATGGGTTATATATCACACCTTCAATTTGATATGGAATGCTTTCATTCCATTGTCCCCAACCAAACACAACATAGGAGGAGTTCGTAATTTTTTCCTTATCTTTTAGTTTATTTAGAATATA
This sequence comes from Daucus carota subsp. sativus, assembly GCF_001625215.2. Classification (NCBI taxonomy): domain Eukaryota; kingdom Viridiplantae; phylum Streptophyta; class Magnoliopsida; order Apiales; family Apiaceae; genus Daucus; species Daucus carota. Next base: position 41,857,017 of record NC_030389.2, read on the forward strand.
CATTTATAAGGTGTCAGCAGTCAGCGCAGAATAAATATTTTCTTTTGACAGAAGAGAAATGATATCATCATATATCATATAATAATAGAATGAACTCCAGTTTTTTTTTCTCAAGGAGATTTATCATGGAACAATTTGACATGCATCAGAGATATCTTCCATCCTGTGGTCCTGCAAAAATGATAAAAAATAATGGCATAAATAGTTGAAATATAATGTGAGAAAAAGCTGAACTTTGACTAAATTTGAAACTATACGAGTACTATAATATTAAGTCAGATAAAACTCTATATTTATGAAATGACTCGATGAAGTTGTGACAATTAAATCACTCTTATAAATTATTTTATTTTTTTGACAGAAACTCTTATAAATTATTATTTAGTTATGCAATAAGTGATCAAAATGACATAATTTTAAGTACTTATAATTTGAATTTTGAAAATAAATAGGTTTTTCATTTCGAAAATATTCAAATGAATACACCCACTTCTAAAATAGACTCTATTACTTTATTAAAATATTATTAAATTTAAAATACTTTTATCTATATTTGAAATAATTTAATCAAACTCCAAAAGAAAATAACATAAGCAAATTCATATCCTTTAAATCTCTAGTTCAAATTTACTATATGTTTTCTCTTATGACAGTTATTACCTATTACGTTATTTATTTCAAGAAATGGTTCTGAAAATCTTTAAGTATCATTTATTTATCATCATCCTCCTCTTCCGTACTACCCATTTACAATACTATGGTTTTAGTTTTTGTCAAAAGATGTTAGGCAGTAAATCACTTCCGCAGCTTCAAATCTAGAATGTGTCAAAGTTAGATTGGTGAAATTCTTCCTTTATTCTTCACCTGTTTACCATAGACCAACAATTATCTTCTTCTGCTAAGAATATTTTAAGGCACGAAGGCGAGTTCAATGAAGTTAAATTTGTCGTTTGTCGGTTTAAAATGTACAAGAACTTAATTATGATAAAATCAAACTTCAACCAAAAAATAATTATAACCAAATAATTAATCCATGTAGAGTACTGACTGTGACCATACCTAAGTGTATTCATAGGTTGTCAGTTCCCTCAACTGTTTAGAAGGGAGAATAAAGAATTTTATATAAGTTCTGAAAAAAGGGATAATTGAGCGTCTCGCGTTCAAGTCTTTCAAAAAGACTTCACAAAACCAAACAGGTGTAATTTCTTTTCTTTTTTTTTTTGTCAGGAGGTGTAATTTCTTTTTAACTTAAAAAGAATCTATCATTTTCGGGATTATGAAGCTACTATTTTCGGGATTAATTTAGGCTGGATTACTCGAGAAGTTTTTGTATTCATTTTCAGTTTCAACAATCCTTGGATTCAGTGTGTTAAGCAGTCTGGAAACAATGCGGCTATTTGTTTAGCTCGTTTTATTGTTTATCAACCTAATTGCATTGTCAGTTGGGGATTTGTCCCGACTAGACTTGTTTTAATTTAGTGGAATGATTTTGCATTTTGTCAAAAAAAAAATTCTTCTTTTTTTTTTTTAATTATCCCAATCCTAAGATTTTTTTTATGAAAACAATCTATCATATTTTCCAAAAACAAACAAAGGCCCAAAAGGTGAAAAAAGAATAGGTGCTCTATTTGAGAATCTCCAGATCTATGCTTATTTTCAACTCCCCTGAGCATTTTGTCGCTTACTGCGCCCTTCCTCGTGTCTGGGTGTCTGGGTGCTTAGGTATCCATCGCAAGCCTTTCTTCGTTTGAACCTCCTCGGCACGAATTCTATTGATTTTATAAAATATTGTTTGATAAATTGTTTTGGTTTTTTTCTTTTGAATAAATATGTATTATTTTAATTTTGATAAAAAAAAGAAATTTTTTAAAAATAATAATAAAATTATATTTTATATACGCTTTAGAATACGTGTCGAGCAATATATAAAATGTAAAAAAATGAGAGTGCAAGAGGAAGTACTAATACATCCCAAAAGCCCCAAATCAAATGTCCAAGTAGATCCAACTACGACGTCCATAAGCATTACATCTAATTTTATTTATTTATTTCTACATATAGTCAGTGTTCTGAAAATTTCCGATTTAGCCGATTAATCCTCTACGAGGTGGCTACCGATTGATTTTTAAATCCGATTAATCCTTAGAAAATTTTCTCAGCCGAAGTATATATAATAAATTATTAAAACTAAATACTATATAACTTTAAATATGAACAATCATAGAATTTATGATATGTAAATATATTTGTTATTGAATAAATAATATAATAATAACTAAATACTAAAAAAATATTTTAATATTAAAATATAACTGATTTTCACTCCGATTAATCTTTGAATCGGTGGCTCAACCGATTTGGTCGGACCACTGCATATAGTATATTAATCCGCTATTATATGTGTGTGTAAACTGTAAAAGTCGGATTAGACTTTTTCTGAATCGTATCATAATAAATTTATATCATATATATATTGAGTTCGATTTTTTCGAATCATATTTTATTTTTGATAATCCATGTCCGTTTGTTAGCTCCTGAATCGAACCGGATATATGATACATCGACAACCCTACCGTTAAGTAGCCATCCTTGTTTCGAAGCTATTCCCCAAACAATTAATGAATTAAATAAACATGAAGAAAAAAAATGTATAATTTTTTTTCAAAAAAAAAAAACGGTACTCCTATACCTAATGAAAACGTTAAAAAGCCGCCGCAGTGGATTCGGCTTTCATCAATTGATACTATTTGAAGAGTATAGTCTCACACATCTGTACTATTTTGTACCATCACTCTGGACTCTGGAGATCAAAGTTGATGATCACCTTCTCTGCACTGAGACAACTCACTAAATTCACCCCTACTATCTCCCGTAATTACACTTCTGCCACTCTTCAACTTCTCCAGCTCTCAATCACCAACCAATCTCTAACTCAAACCCTACAATCCCATGCTCGTGTCTGTTACCTAGGCCTAACTCAGCACTCTGTCATTGTAACAAAACTCATCTCTGCATACTCACTTTGTAAGAACCCACTTGCTGCTCGACTCGTTTTTGACTCGGTACGAGTCAAGAACGTGTTTATATGGAACACATTGATCAATGGGTATGCTAAGAATGGTTTGTGTAGCGAAAGTTTTGAGCTTTTTAGAGAAATGTGTAGAAATGGGGATGACCCAGATAATTTTACGATTTCGACAATGGCGAAAGTGTGTGGGGATGTTGAGGATGGTTTGTTGGGGGATTTGGTTCATGGGGTGTGTGTGAAAAATGGGTTTGGTGTGGATATTGTGGTGGGGAATGCATTTATTTTTATGTATTGTAAATGTGGGAGGTTTAGGGATGCATTCGAGGTGTTTGATGAAATGCCGGAAAGAAATGTTTCGTCATGGAATGTTATGATTGGGGGGGTTTCTGGTTTGGGGGGTGATGGGGTTAGTGAAGTTGTGTGGGAATTTGTTAGATGTATGGTCGTTGAGGGGTTTGGATTTGATGGTTTTACGATATCAAGTTTGCTTCCTTTTTGTGGGAGGAGTAATGGGAAATGTGATTTTGGGAGAGAGCTGCATTCTTATATAGTGAAGAATGATGGAGGGTTCTTTGTGGAGTCTGATTTTTATTTAGGGTGTTGTTTGATAGATATGTATGGGAAGAGTAAAAGAGTAAATGTGGGTCGAAATGTTTTCAATTGTATGAGGGATAGGAATATTTTTGCCTGGACTGCGATGATTAGTGGGTATGTGCAGAATGGGGATTTTGATGAAGCTATGTTTTTATTTGGTGAAATGCAGAGTAAAGGTAGAATTGAACCGAATAAAGTTTCTCTCATTAGTATTATTCCTGCTTGTAGCTCACTTGGTGGACTTTTGGGTGGCAAACAAGTTCATGGATTTGCTGTAAGAAAGGAATTAAATCATGAGGTTTCTTTATGTAATGCTCTGATTGATATGTATTCAAAATGCGGAAGCTTGAACTATGCAAGAAAAGTATTTGATTTTCACTGTATTAGTAAGGATGCAATTTCATGGAGTTCAATGATTAGTGGGTATGGACTACATGGGAAGGGTAGTGACGCTGTACTATTGTATAATAAGATGCTTCAAAGTGGAATCAAGCCAGACTTTATTACGGTTGTTGGAGTTCTGTCTGCTTGTGGCAGGTCAGAAATGGTTGAAGAAGGCCTGGATATCTATAAGCATATTAATGAGTATGGATTGGAACCAACATTGGAGATTTGTGCATGCATAGTTGATATGCTTGGTCGATCGGGTCAACTAGACAAGGCACTGGATTTTATCAAGACCATGCCTTTAGAACCTGGTCCTAGTATTTGGGGATCACTTGTTAATGCATCTGTACTTCATGGAAACTCTGACATGCTAGATTTGGCTTATAAGTTTCTTATCCAAGTAGAACCCGCAAACCCCTCAAACTACGTCTCACTTTCGAACTTGTATGCCTCTTCTAGGAATTGGGATGCTGTGGCTGAAGTTAGAGCGAAGATGAAAGAAAGAGGACTGAAGAAGTTGCCAGGGTGCAGTTGGATCAGTGTGAACAATGAAACACACAGTTTTTATGTTGCTGACAAAGCTCATCATTGTTCTGACCTGATTTATCAGATGCTCCAAGAACTCATTCCAGTAATGATGGGAGCTAGCAACTCTACGATATTAGAGGATTTGGCATTATCCTATTTAGAACAAGCTTGAATTTTTTTCCTAATCTTACTTGATAAAAACTACAGATCTGATGGCAAATGTGTGGCTTATTCGTTGACTTGTCAATACGTCAACAGTCTGTCTAAATGGCCAAAATCTGCGTATTTCTCATCTATTTGATGTACTGGTGGAAGGATCGTGTAGTTGGAGTTCTCTAAAACTACAGAAAGTTATATTTTGAACCTTACACAAGAGTGTTATACCTTACTGTGCATCTGATTCTAAGGATACTAGTTTGAGCCAAACTGATGCAGTGTCCTGTTTACTATCCCGTCATTGTTTGATATCTGGGTATATGTTGCTTTGATCAACAATTAAACCGCCTGACAAGTAGTGGAACCAACCATATATTTTCGCCTCAAAAGGATATAGCTTTGCTGTCTGTTAATTTTGCGAATCACATTATTACATCATCTTTATTACAAGTTTCAAATCACAGAGTAATTATCTTTCTTTCGCGAAATGTGAAACTAAAAAGGAGATGGTACTATGTTATTGACAGTCTTGGCACATCTATTATAAACACTCATAGTGTTGGACATAACAGTGGCTGTTTGTTCCTCGTTAAACAACGGTGGCTGTTCAAGAGCTAATCTCGTCATTGCCTTGTGACAGAACAATCCCATTTTCACTAATTCTCCACAACAATTACCCGAAACATTTTCAATCTCAAGCAGTGCATTCCTTATCTCTTTACCACAATTCGACGTCAAATGTGCACCGCATTTTGCCACAAATTTTCTGAGCTCTGCAGACGGGTCAGCATTTGGAGAACGACTAGGAGAGGATGACAGAGTGACCTCGTTCTGGTGCGAGGGAGCAAAGAGGAGGAATGTAATTGCGAAGAAAATAACCATGGTGGACAAGAATGTAGAATTTGTTGCCATGGTGATTGATCGAAAAAATTACCAAGAAGTGTTGTGTGCTGGTTAGTTCTCTATGATCCAAGTGCGTGTGGAGAAGGAGCAATTTATAAGGTGGCAAGGGAGGCCTAATTAATGTTTTCGTTTCTCTTCATTTAGTACATTGATAAATGTAGTAAATGTAACATAATGTTTCAATCAATTCATGTGTTGCGAGTAATTTTTTTGAGTGTTGTTTTGCCGCAATGTCTTTTAGTTTACGTAATTAGCAAGCACAGCTTAGAGCATCTCCAACGGCGTTGGCTATAATCGTTGGCTAAATTGAACCTGTAAAACATTATGTAAAATTTGCTGAACCTGTAAGACATTGTACTTCAATGGTATTGGCTATATTGGTTGACTATAATTTAAAAATAGAATGTTATTAATATTTTAGTTTGTTAAAATAGAATATATCAATTTAATATGGTAATAAATGATGTGCAATCATCCTACAGATTTCTTACAGACCTCTAGAGGTTCGACAAATATAGCCATCCATAGGAGGTTGGCTAAAATTATAGATAACAGATTCATGTGGTTGGAGTACGATTTTTTCAACATGTTGGCTAAATTTTTTATATTTGGAATGCCAACACATTTTTTAGCCAAGAGGTTTGTATGGTTGGAAATGCTCTTATAGGGGTAACTGATAAACATTCTGTCCGGCTGTCCCTGCTAATAATACGCGCCCCAGCTTTCCAAGAGTTTCTCAACATAAGTTAATTAGAGTTACCAAAGAGTAGTAGGTTTACCCTCCTCGACTCGAGCTCAAACTTAAAAGGTTTTTAATACAGTACTCCCTCTGTTTTTTTTTCATATGTCACTTTTGATTTTTGCACGTAATTTTAGGTAAGTTGATCGGATAGCAGAAATTAATTTTTTTGTGAATTAAAATTTTGATTATATATTTTTATTTAAAAAAGAAAATTTTAAAAATAATACTTTTAACTACTCGGTCCAAACACTTAAAAGTGTGTGCCAAAAAGTCAAACGTCATATATTAAAAAACAGAAGGAGTATTTTTTATGAACTGGATTGAGACGAATTTATTTCGATCTATTTGACCCAGATTAAATACACCGAATTTACTAAAAAATTAGGACTTAACCAACAGAATTCGCACGATTCGGTTTAAATCAATTTTCCGTTCTAATTTAATTGCGATGACGCCTAGTAATAGGCCTTGTTCGAGTTTTATGATAACATATAAATAATGAAGTAATATATTAATTTGACATAAATATAAGTGACTTGTTCGCTGCAACAAACCCAGGTTCTTAGGACGGATTTTTAGCACGACATCAGTCGTACAATTTTCGTCGTCATAAGTTCAACATTGCGTCGTAAGTTAAATATTATGACGGAAAAATAGTAATAATATAGGTGGGTCTCCGAAGCAAATTTTTTCATATCAACTTATAGCTGAAGATTTTTGTCATAAAATATGTATCTTACGATGGAAAAAACGTCGTAATTTCATGGTGGCTCAATCATAATTTTTTTTGTGTGAACTTACAACAGAACCTTTTCGTCGTAAAATATGTCTTACAATGAAAAAATCGTCGTAAAATTTATATAGCCATATTAATAGCAAAATCTTGAAAAACTTTTAACCTTTTAATTTTGGATTTAAGATTAAATTTCATGTTTTTATTCTAAAATAATATATTTGAATAATCATGTCTTATCCATCGCTTAATCTTTTTGAATAATTAAATGTGTCTCGAAAAATTTCATGACCAATAATCTACTTGTAACTTATGACGCAAATGTAACAATCATCTATTAAAAATAAAAATGCGGTTCAAAATGGCTAGATGATTTTTATTAATTATCTTTTAAATAGGATGATATAAATTTCATTCACAGAAAATTTAACAAAACCAGAAATCACGGATAGATGTCAGATGATGTTTGCATCAAATAACTTGCCGATCCAGACTCTTTTTCTATTAGTTCGATGAATTACATATCATTGTTGACTTCACATTTCAGTTTAATTATTTATCTCACGTCTGTGGTTTTTCTCGTCGACCCTTCAACATGCAACTTGATTAAATATACCCATTCTACTTGCTAATTATATACTGCATTGATGCTTAAATTTTTATTCAGAAAATGACATGATACTTAACACTTCAGCTGTTTCGAATATTAAATCATCAAACAAAATTAAAAAATCCAAACAAATTGTCAATTGGGTCATAATTTGATGATCTAATATGGTAGTTTAGACTTTAGGCTTATTTATTTTCAATTTTTTAGTTGAACATGCATGATTGTAAGAGAATCTGAAAGAAGCTGAGAACAAAACTGAACAGCTACAGCCCACAGTGTGTTTGAAAGGTTAGATTCGAACAAGATACTAGTTCAAAGGGCAGGAATATGCAGCATTCATTGGTTGTTCTTGCTTGCCCAGACAGCTTATATTATAACTTATAAGTCAGATCTCCCGTCACTGTTAAGATCGGCGTATACAGGTACGTGTATCATACACAACAATTAATAAATAAATACATGTTGAAATGTATTACTACTACATTTAGACTTTAACAATGAGTTTATATTATCTTAAGATGCAAATTTTCAGCTGGTTATTCAGAAAACTTTCACGATTAGTTACTTCTCAGGAGACCTGCGCATCTGTGACGAATATAGTGATCATATTCAGTTGGAAAACCATTGTTCAGGCGAGAATTCGATGGGCAGTTTCACGATGAATATACTTACATGGTTCCAAAAATTCGCCATTTAATCAATTAATCATCCGATTATCCCCAACCATACCAAACTCTTAGAAATAGTCAAAAATGTCATATGTAAAAATTATAGTCAACATGTAAAAAATTATCCATTCCCATGAGAAATTTTCACCGGCGGAAAATTTAACAAATAATATTGACTATATTTATCGAAACATGTGATAAAGTTCACATCATCTCTTACTATATTAAAACAATATATTTTTTTTTGAAATAAAATAATATATTCTTTTTTTATTAATTTAAAATAATAAAAACATAATATTTTAAAATATAATCAGCCATTATAAATTTATAATCATTATCATCAAAGTACCAAGGCTTCAATGTTTCAGAAATTATACATAACCAATATGTAAAATTGTTTTAGCCGACTATTTTGGTCAATGCCTTGTAGATGTTGTAAGGCATGATTTAATTTTTAAAATCTGACTAATCAATATATAATTTTATAAACTCACAACATATTTAATAATTTAAATATTAGATTCCAAGAATGGAGTCTTAAAACAGAATATCTGGAGGAGCGGTACATCTGATCCAAGCACGGGTTAAAAACAGAATAAGAGCATCTCTAACGACGTTGGCAATAGAATAAAAGCATTTTCAACGATGTTGGTTATAATAGTTGGCTAAATTTCAATCCGCTAACAATCAAATACTATGATTAACGGATTGAAATAGTCAAACCTCTGAATTCTCCAAAATTTTTGATTTTTCTCCAAACTGCTAACTTTCAAACACACCGCCAATGAGGGAAAAGATACACAACGATTTCCATATTATTTTCATAATCAAGTAGTGCACTGTACTTTAAACGGTCATGATTCAATCATCGAACTAAAACTAAACTAGATTTAAGTAATAATTTAAACAATAACTAAAATTCGACAAATACGGTTATATATACGATGTATTTGTAAGTTTATCGTTTATGCTAGCTGGATTGTTCTGTAAGATTCTTCACTTGATTAAACCCGTACAAAAAGAATTGATATATAGATATGCGTATCATGACCGTGAATCTCTGTAGAATCCGTTGGCATGTTATGATTAGTGACTACATATTTTTCTTTAAAATCAGCTAATTGGCATTTTGTCACATGCTTTTAAATTCATATTCACCTCACTTGACTTTTTCCTAAATTATTTTCTGTTTAAAAAAAAACATAATGTTTGCATTTTATCAGATAAAAATACGAACATAAAATGATAAAATTAGTTGACATGATGTAATAATGTAGGGGGTGTTTGTTAAGAATGCTAGCTTTGTACCGTGTAAAAAGTGAAAAAACACTTATAAAAAGTTAGAAATGCTAGCTTTTGTTTCATAGTTACTGCTTATTTTTCAAACACTTTAATCACTTATAAGTCTTAATTTGTTTTTAAATTCTACTTATAAATCTTAATTTGTTTATAATTTTGTGTTAATTTTTTAACATAAACAATACAAATAAGCTTTTAACTTGTAAATCTTAATTTAAGAAAATCTTATATTAAATAATCCAAACAATTTTTCCAAAACTGCCTCGAATACAAGCGATCAGATGTCATTCACGAATAATTTATTCAGGCGAATCATAAGAATCTCATATACCTCAGATTCTCGTAAGTATCTCAAATTTTTTCACCAAAATTAAACCACAACATAAATCCAATCTGATAAGCTACCTTCAAATAAGAGTGAAGAAGAATAGTCAAACAACTGATCTAGCCCAAATCTCTATAAATAAGGACCCAATAAAACACTCCTCACAAATCTCCAGCTCTCATCTCCAAACCTCCCAATGGCCACCACTCCCACCACCTGCTCCGCCGACCTCGCCCAGCTCTTCGGGGCCAACACCACCAACGCCTCCGCCGCCGCCTCCTACATCTGCAACACCTTCTCCGCCGTCGACACCCGCTTCACCGACACCAACTTCGCCATCGACTCCACGTACCTCCTCTTCTCGGCGTACCTCGTGTTCGCCATGCAGCTAGGGTTCGCCATGCTCTGCGCCGGCTCGGTCCGAGCCAAGAATACGATGAATATCATGCTTACGAATGTTCTCGACGCGGCGGCGGGTGGGTTGTTCTACTACTTGTTCGGCTTCGCCTTCGCGTACGGCGCGCCGTCGAACGGATTCATCGGAAAGCATTTCTTCGGGCTTAAAGATGTTCCGGACGCGAGCTTTGACTACTCCAATTTCTTGTATCAATGGGCGTTCGCCATCGCCGCCGCGGGGATCACCAGCGGCTCGATCGCCGAGCGGACTCAATTCGTCGCGTATCTGATTTACTCTTCGTTTTTAACCGGATTTGTTTACCCGGTTGTTTCTCATTGGTTCTGGTCTTCCGACGGATGGGCGAGCCCGACTAATACGGGAAATTTGTTATTCGGATCCGGCGTGATCGACTTCGCCGGATCCGGAGTCGTCCACATGGTGGGCGGCATCGCGGGCCTCTACGGCGCATTGATCGAAGGCCCGCGAATCGGCCGCTTCGATCAGAGCGGCCGCGCGATCGCGCTGCGTGGACACAGCGCGTCGCTGGTTGTGCTAGGCACATTTCTACTCTGGTTCGGGTGGTACGGATTTAACCCCGGCTCGTTCAACAAAATCTCCATTATCTACAATACTGGTAGTTATTACGGGCAATGGAGCGCCGTGGGCCGCACGGCTGTCACGACTACGCTAGCCGGATGCACGGCGGCCTTAACTACACTCTTCGGAAAGCGGTTGTTATCGGGTCACTGGAACGTAACGGACGTGTGTAACGGTCTCTTAGGCGGTTTCGCTGCGATAACCGGTGGATGTTCAGTGGTGGATCCATGGGCCGCAATTATTTGTGGCTTCGTAGCGGCCCTGGTGTTAATCGGGTTTAATAAATTAGCGGAAAAATTTAAATACGATGATCCTTTAGAGGCTGCGCAGCTCCACGGCGGCTGCGGCGCCTGGGGGATAATTTTCACGGCATTATTTGCGCGGGAAAAGTACGTCGGAGAAGTCTACGGTGGCAAAGCGGGGCGGCCGCACGGGTTATTAATGGGCGGCGGTGGGAGATTATTAGGCGCTCATGTGATTCAAATTCTGGTGATTTTTGGTTGGGTTACCGTTACCATGGGTCCGTTATTTTACGGGTTGCATAAATTGAAATTGCTGAGGATATCGGCGGAGGACGAAATGGCCGGGATGGATATGACGCGGCACGGTGGATTCGCGTACGCTTATGATCTGGATGAGTCTGTGAAGCATGGGACTCAGATGAGCAGGATCGAACCCTCGCTCTCTAGCTAAATTTGTTCTTTTATTGAGTATTATTGGGTGCAGCGGCATGGACACGTGTCTTCCGTGCCTCTTCCTAGATCCGTCCCGTGTAGTAGTAGTGTTATTAGAGTTAGTGAATGTGTGATGTGAATGTGTGTGTTTTGTGTAAGTGAAGTGTGTCTGGTTTCGTTGATGATTTGGTATGGGAAATGTCATGTCGTTTTGTTCTTGGCAGCCTGCTTGTCTGATTTGAGTAGTGGAGTCTGATTTGAAAATTCGTTTGTGCACGACCTGACCAAATGGTCGATGGTTTGATTATTCATTATAGTGGGGTTGTTTGGGTTAGCTTAAAAGAAGTGACTTCTTGTTTAAATTAAAGAAGTGGAGTAGAAGTGAGAAGTAAATAAGTGAATAAAGTGTTTGGAAAAGAAGCAGAAACTCTGAGACAGAAGTTAACATTCTCAGCTTTTTAAAAGTGCAAAAGTCGGAAGCAGCTTCTGCTTCCACCATCCAAACAGGCCCAGTATGTGTTGCTTTCTCTGGACTCTGCTAAAGAAATGAAACACAAAATCATGATTAACTTTGGCATTGACTAATTATATTTGTCCTTCAAGTCTTTAGGTGGAATTTTCCGGTGAGGATTGGAAACGGAAATGTAGGTATTAAAAAGTATTTTTGATTTTTGATTTTCTTTTTTAAATTTGGTTGATAATGAATGGTTGACACTAATAAAAATGACACTCTTATATTAAAATTAGTCATCTAACACGTTATTTAAAGAATTTTGGATGTAGTATAATATTTTTGTTTCAAATTTTGCGCACAATAATAAAATGGATTTAAACTTGTGAAAAATGTTTTAAAAATTTCTGATTAATTTTTTGAAAATTCACCTATTTATCAAGTACACTCCGATTTAACTAAATTTTTTATTTATCATAAAAATTTCTATAAAATCTCTTATAAATCCTCGATTAATAGGTGGACCGGTTAGTTCTTATTTTTGTGAAATATAATTGAATATAGGATGCATATTAGATATATATAATCGTAGAATTTTTGTGAAATATAGTTAAAAATAGAAAGTGTATTACATATATATAATTGTAGAAGGAAGTTTATCCGATATGAGTCTCAGGTTCTTTTTTTATATGAGTTTCAGGTTCTTTTTCTTATAGAATATTTATGATATATATGAATCTCATGTTTCTTTTTCTCATAAAATAACTATTAAATTCCGAACGAGAAAGACCGTACTACTAATATTTGATCATGCCTTTAATTGTTGATTAGTTCATTGAACCGAGTTCCCAAATCAATGTTATGGTCACGTAAAAAGAAAACCATAAAGTTCAAAGAGATGACCAATCTCTTTCAGGGTAGGAATAGCCATGAATTTGTAGCATACACTGTCACACAACTCGTGTATAAAAACATGGCCATATCTGCGTATATGCCCATATGTGATAAAGATAGTGGTACAAATGTACAATTGGATAGATTGTACTTGACAAATATGGCTTATCACAATCGCAAGTAGTGTTGGGTGGTTAGAGGTGAAGATAACGTAGACATGGTTTTGGTTATTCTGGCTTATCCGTGCTCTGTTACACTACCTTCAGAATTATTATAAATTTTTCCGAATATTTGTCATCCTCACGTTACTGATTGATGTCGAATTTATGTTGAGGTGCATAAAATAAGAATAAAATCAAATATTTAGAGCATCAATTTGTTACTATACTTTGATTCTCATGTGGGATTTATAAACCTTATTTGACTTTATGCTAAAGTATGTTAGGAAGAATATAATGATAAAAATAATATTATTTAAAAAATAAAATATGATAACATATTACATGGTGGATTTATATTTGCTCTAATTCTTTTAATACTAATTGTCTCCTTTTATATACAAAAATCTCTTTCAATTATTATCTTCCAACTAAGTAAAATATAATTATATGGGGACACGATTAAAATATTTCACCTTAATAAAAAGTATATATAGAGCATCAGAAAAATCCAAATTTTAATTTTCCATCTGTTCTAAAATAAAAGTCGCTTTGACTTGCTGCAAGTGATTTGAAGCACAAAAAAAACATATATTTCTACATATTATACTTCAAATTTTCTTTTTAAAAATAGAAATATAGATGTTAATTTTTTATTCAAGAAAATAAAATTTGTAAAAATTATATAGAAACATATATTGTTTTACACTTCAGATGATGTCGAAAGTAATAAAGTAGTCTTATTCTCCCTATGTCTCTGTTTATCTGTCCACTTTTAACATTTTTACGCATATTAAGAAAATTTAAATTTGATAAGAAACTTCTATCAACACCCTTATTTAATGCTTTAATTGTAGAAAAATACTAGAGGGATTACTCCATTATCCAATACAAATTTGATGAATCAATGAATAATAGTCATGATATATATAGCTTGAAGAACAAAGTCAAAGACTCTTGGTTATATAAATGGACAGATAAATAGAGACAAATTTTTACTTTCAAAGTGGACAGATAAATAGGGACGGAGGGAGGGAGTAATTTTTTTTTTTAAAGAAACTGAGACCAGCTTCCTGCTATTCCAGAAAGCTATATTTAAATCCACCAAAACACGTGTTCAACAAGAAGTCATAAACAATAACGCCACACCGGCTTCATATCCAAGTTCCAACACAAATCTCAGAATAAAAATTCCAAATTTTAAGAAAATCTTTTATATTAGATAAAATACGATATTATCGAATAATGACGTCATCAAGTGGAGGGGTATATGTTTAAGCACATAAAAATGTTGTGCATTTTTGACTCATTTCACGAAGGAAAATTTGCAAAACATTTCTAGGTACAATAACGAAACAAGCGATATTCAAAGAAATTTATTACTCCCTCCGTCCCAATCAATTCTATACAGTTTCCTTTTTGGGACGTCCCATCATTTCTATACATTCTAAAAATAGTAATTTTTAATAATAGAAAACACTATTACACCTACTACTTTCTTCCACTATCTTCATTCTATAATAATATAAACACTATTACACCCACTACTTTCCTCCACTATCTCAAATTTATCATTAAATATAAATGGGTCCCACCACTTTACCCACCTTTCCTCTAACTTTACTCACTTTTTACACTTTTTCTTGGTCTCACTTTTTACACTTTTTGTTGGTCTCCGTGTCCAAACCATTTGTATATAAACGATTGTGACGGAGGGAGTATGTTTAGGTACTACTCTTTGACCTGACAGCCATTTATTGTGAAACAGAAACTTCGTTTATTGCTACTGATCGGGTCCCAAAATCAAAGTCAATTAGATGGCAGACCGTCCCTTCTTTAGCATCAGTTTTGAGCATCACAAAAAGGGGCTTCATTTATAATGTATGATAATGTCAACTTAAGATCTGCCCCGAAGACATCTTCAAACTCCTTGTAATAACGCTGTGATGCGACTTGCGAGAACTTCATCACCCAACTTGCACCATATTCTGGTATTCGATATTCAACAGTACTCTTTCCTCTGTCCCTAAAAACCTTGCCCGTTTGAAATGTCGGTCTTGTGCATAACACGAGATAAATTACTAATTTACGTCTAATCTATAAGATAAAATATGGTCATGAGTTATCTTGTTGTATTCGTATTTATGAGTATTTTAATACGGTAAAATTTTTATATTTAATACTAATCAAAACTGTGAATACTAATACAAAATCAAAGATATTAGGGGTCGTTTGGTTTGGGCGTCTCTGGTATCAGGTATTGGTTTTGTTCATTCCAAATTGGTTGGAAATTTTCTTTTATCAACCCCATTCCTCAAACCCACAAGGTATGAGATTTTCATACCCAATGGGGGAGGTGGGTATGAAACATGAGTTTCTGGAATCAAAATCTTTTTCTTTTATTTCATTACTATTTATATCATCTCATGTAAATTATTAATACAAAATTTAATTAATGACTTTAAAATGTATATAAATATTAATTTAATGATATTTTAAAGTAATTACAACTAATAACTAATAAATATTATAATTCCATCATATTTATTCCACCACTCAACCAAACACCTGATATCACAAATGATACCTCAAACTCATACCATCTCAATCCGATTCCTCATTCCAACCCATACCCCCTCTTCAACCAAACGACCCCTTAATGATTAAAAGTGTGTATTGACAAACGTGATAAAGATAAACGGAAAAAGTATTTAGGGACGGAGGGAGTTCGTATACCTTCTCTTTCTGTAAAAAAAAGGTCATCCTGTTGTAAGGTTTATGCCTTCGTTTATATAACAAAAGTCATTTTTATTACAAGGTTCCGTTCTTTATGATATATCATCATGTCTATCCGTATTAATTAATTTTGATTTATTTTTATTTCTTAATAATAATAGACTCTCTACATATACATAATCTATATTTCTTAGTAATAATAGACTCCCTGTACATACATGTCTTCATAGCACATAGAGGCCGTTTGGCTGAATTTAAAAGAAGTGACTTATTGCTTAAAGTAAAAAAGTGGATTAGAAGTGATAATGTGACGCCCCCGACCCGGGATGACCTCAGCAACCCGACCCGGGGGTGCCATTCTACTGAACACACTGAAATACATCTTCACAATCTCAAACTTGATATAACTTAAAGGCATATTTTACCTTACATCAGAAGTCTTACATTGCTCCTCTATATGTTCAGCACACGAGTCTTATACAAAATACACATTTAAAATACTTTTGTGGATTACATAACACCTCTACTTGCAAATCCAACCAAGTCTAGCACTTCAGTTCATCACACTTTTACCCTTGCCTGAATATCCTTCTCCAGAATTCTTCCCTGTAAAGTTAGTACATAACAAGGGATGAGCTTATAAAGCTCAGTAAGCATATACGTACTGTTCAACTGAGTTTTATTCACAAAACTTGGTGAACCAAATCAATATTTCATCAGAGTCATCAAAACAGGTTCACACATGAAGATGAGTATGAGTATTCAAACACGTTCACGAGTTCACACGTTCTACTGTTAGGGATCCCGGCCAGCTAAACAATTGGTTTAGCTTTCCTTCCCGAAGGAAGTATCACACTTTACTTCTTAAAAGAAGCATCACACACAGAACAAATGTAAGAATACTCATTTCTCATCAGAAAATCATCAACAAACTGTTCACCAAAACATCATAAAATATCACAGTGAAGGGTACATTATATACTTACAGTGCACAATGTTCTCGAGTG
This sequence comes from Daucus carota subsp. sativus, assembly GCF_001625215.2. Taxonomy (NCBI): domain Eukaryota; kingdom Viridiplantae; phylum Streptophyta; class Magnoliopsida; order Apiales; family Apiaceae; genus Daucus; species Daucus carota. The sequence continues at coordinate 41,873,907 of NC_030389.2, forward strand.
TCACAGCTTCGTTCCCAAATTTAGCAGTCATGCTTCCTAATTTTAGTAAGTCACCATGGGCTGTACTGTATATATAAAGAAAGGAAAGGCTTTCATTTTTATTCTTTTCGATGTGGTACAATGAGTATGGTTTTAAGAAAATACCATTTGGGTGGCGACAGGGGTGACGCCAAGGGATTGGCGACAGGGCGACAGGGCAACGCCTGACTTGGTTAACATATTTTTAAATTAATAGCTAAGCTCTTCCTTATATTCCTGAGAATATATTATCATGTTCTCGATGTGGTACAAAGGTGGTTGTAAGGAAATAAGTTTTGAATTGGCGACAGGGGTGGCGCTCGCACCTAAGCGAGCGGGGCGGCGCCTCAGCAACCGGGCGGCGCTTGGCTTCCATAGTTTCTTAACTTAATAATTAGATTCCTAGTTATATTCATGAGAATATATCATTATATTCTCGATGTGGTATAAAGGGTGTCTAAAGAAAATAAGATTTGAACTGGCGATCGGGGTGGCGCCAGCATAGGCGACAGGGGCGGCGCCAGGGGCGACGCCAGCCTCAGCAACGGGGGCGGCGCCAGCCTCAGATTACTGACTTATAAACCAAGTCATTACTTATATTCATAACAATATAACGTATTGCAATCGATGTGGTACAAAAACAGGGCAGGGCGCTCTAAGGGCGCTCCAAGGCGCTGCTGGCTTCCGGGCGCGAGCAAGGCGCTACAAGGGCTCTCCAAGGCGCTAGTGGCTTACAGGCGCTTCAAGGGCGCTCCAGGGCGCTGGTGGCTTACGGGCGCTGTCAAGGCGCTCCTAGGGCGCTCTAGGGTGCATGGCCAAAATCAACAAGTGTTTGTTAAACCTTGCCTCGACTCTTGCTATATATTCTTATTCTTATTGTTCTTTTCTTTTATCGATGTGGGTCGGGAGTTATTCAATATAGAAGTTGTACTATACCAGATTAAAATACTCATTATGTATTATTCAAATAAAATAGATTCGGGATATTACAGATAAGTTGGTTGAGACTTATAAGCTATTATAAGTGTTTGGATACTGTGACTTATAAGTGTGACTTATAAGTTTTTAAGTGTTTGGATAACTTAACTTATAAGTTGATATAATTTCATAATTTTGTAATATAATTATTTGATATTTACGAAATAAATTAAGAAAAGTTGATTAAAATATTAGATCAGATTAATATTTATCGTGTATAAAAAAAGATTTTTGGTTTGTTTTGTCTCTCATTTTATTATAAGTATTATTTATTTATTTCTTTAGATTATATTAAAAATATAATTCAGAAATGAATGAAAAGATTTAACCAAACTTCACAATCAATAACTTTGGTGCTGTTTGGGGTTGCTGTTGCAGATAGCGATATCAATTTTTTGCTGAAAAGTAGGTGAAAAACTGTTTGGCAAATCTAAAAGCAGCTTTTCTGAACAGCAGCTTTTAGCTGAAAAGCTGCTTTGGTTTTCTTATACTTTTGGAAAAAACTGTTTTCAGCTTTTGCAGGAAGCTATTACAAAATATTAAAAAAATTACCAAATAGTTATCTGATTTCTATAACAGCGCTTTTTTTACCAGCACTTTTTCTGACCGCACAGCAATTTTTAACAGCACTCCCAAACATCTATACTATAATATAATAAGCCAACATAGGTTTAATTTGTAGTCGTACAAAATTTTGGTTTGGTCATCTCCTTTATAACTACAAGTTGGTCACATGTAGACTTCTCTTACTCTTACAATATTAAAGAGTTTTATACCGTTCAAATTACAAACACTTGTGATATAATACAAGATAAAAAAACTCCACCATTATTCTTTTAAATATGATTTATATATTATTTATATACTATATTATAATAAACTGATATTGATATAATTCGTAGTCGTCCAAAAAATGTAATCAATTGGAATATAATCTGGTTAAAATCTAATTCATTAATACTAAAATACTAATAAGATGATGATAAAATTTAAATTATAATTAATAAATTACAAATTCTATACCCGCCCGTGCGAAGGTTAAAGGCTAGTACTCTTAAATAAGTGAAATTATGATTTGAAATGACTAAAATGTGTCACATTTAAATATTTGGAAAGTAACAACAGGAAAAAATAAATAAACAAAAGCAGGAAGCAAAGGGGAGTAAGCTGAAAGAAGCCGAAGTTGTGTCCTGAAAAAAGCCCCGTTTCCTAGCTTTTCTTCTCGAGTGGTTGAAGGCGTAGCATTGAAACTGCTAACTTCTTTTGCTCTTTTTAAGTGCTTCCGATCATTAGACAAACGCGCAGGAAAAAGGTAGAAGCGGGCTTCCAGGCGTTTAAGCCCAGAAGCCTGTTGCCAACACCCCCATAGTATGAGGTTCATGGCTTCAATTTTCCAGCATCTCATCAGTCATTGGTGGATATTTGATACATAAATAATAAGGTTAAATAAATAAATATCAAAATTTAATCTGATATTTTTCATAATAAAAGAATGTTCTCCATATGTTAATACTCCTTTTGTTTTGTTTTATAAGCTGTTTGATTTTTTGACAAACAATTTTAGGTGCTTTGACTATATAGTCAGAAATATTTTTCTTAATTTTTTATATATAATACTTATTGTTTACTTTTATTCACAAAAAAAATTTGAAAATAATAATTTTTACAATATAATTAAAACACTTAAAAATGTATGTCAAAAAATCAAATAACCTCTATAACAAAATAGAGGGAGTAAAAAAATCACAATTCCAAAATTATTTACAAATATTCAAATTCAACATCTCCCCCTGCCGAAACTTTAAACAAATTTCATATATTGTAGTAATTGTCAGCTCTCCAACAGAGGTCGTCTCTTGTCGAAGAAAAAAACACCAGAGGTCGTCCCTTTCAGCACCAGTTCACAATGACTTTGTTTCAATACAATAAAACGTCAAAATTAACGGAGGCTGTATTTTCAGCTTTTTTTTACATCATCAATCGCCTAAAGTTGAAATTCTTTACGTCATCTTACCTAAACTTCTAGTATCTTTTTTTTTTTGAACAGACATATTCTGATGCAACAATTTAAAAGTACACTTAGGTCATAATCAAACACAGATAAATAAACATGCACCCATGTTTCCATGAAGTATGAGATATAGGGCAAGTAATTCTCTTCACGACCAGTGCTACATGCACACAATTGAGCTCAAAATAACGTGTCAATTGAGTTGAGATGTTTTAATTAGTGTTATTTATGTGAATACGGGACCCATTCCAATCAAAATTTAAACTATGTCATTTTGTGATAGATTTTGTATCCAATTTTGTCGTGAAGCATGTCCCTTTACAATAACAGGTTTCACGCCCTTAGTAGGGTGATAAAAGTACTTGCTAAACAACAAGAATACGAACCAAGCAGATCTTATTATAATGTCTACTGCACTAAAAATTTCAAGGTAGTTGTACCTCTCATGTACAAGCACACACTTGATCCAGTACCTTAAAATGATGTAATGACTCTTTTCACCATGTTTATGAGGCTTCAGTTCCATCACCCTCCCAGATATGAAGGAAGGTTGACATGCATGGTTGCCTATATGAAACAATGTTGAGAACATATTAGACACATGCTTAGCAATAATAGAGTTCAAAGGCATTGAATTGCAAGCAGCATAATTGCTTATGGAAGCATTTACCGGGCATGTACATGTCTGGGAACCGACTGGATATGCACAAGTCCCGTTCTGTTTTTCCCCTCAATCAGACATATTGATGCCAAAGGTTTGATGTTGAAAGGTTATGACAAACTACACTGCAGCACTGTCGTTGGTGCAGAGCATCTAACAGCAATCACCAGCAGGGCAGGCCACAACTACCATACTCATTCATCAAGCACTGAGAACTGCGGCTAATTCAGCATGCCCTTTTATACATAAATGAATTTCAATATATTTGAATAACAAATAATTCAAATTGGCGACCATGTGGTAGCTTATAGGTAGAGGGAGAAAGTTCTGCTCTATTCGATATATTAACATCCCTAAAATGTTTACAAAATTTTTGTCCACGAACCCAAGAATGGGAAAACTGCAATCAGCAACCTTAGAAGTAAAGGTGTTTCACCTTTCCTCCTTCCCCTACTCAATTTGCTCCTCTGTGGTCTATCTGTATTTTGAGCAAAATTCTTATCAGATCCTTTATAAGATTTAGACTGTCTATCTAGATCGTCCCATCCACCAAATCTAGGCGAGCTTTGGCTGTCACTGTCGTCTCGAACATCATTTCCACCTACCCAGGTTTGATAACCCATTGAATCATTTCTGGAACCCTCCTTTGCTTCTTCTTCTTCTTTTTCTTCTTCCTCTTCGAATCTCACATTTCTTGCAGGCCGAGTGCGTGGTTTTCTCCTAGTCCTCGCCTTGCGCTTTGGTTTGCTTTTCTTTCCTACAATCTTTTGAAATGCTAATGAAAGAATCGATTGCCCCAGAGGAACAGCTAGGGCCATAAGGAAAGCTTTCGGTCCTGAAGTTATTAGCAATGATGAGATTATTGCTGGTAGTGTCCAACCAAAAGATCTGAATACCTGCAGCAATCAAAAGAATTTATAAGAAAATTATTACTTAAAATGTAGATAACGTAACTTGTCTGACAGATGTCAAACCAATATATATGAATGAGGTTTGCTTAGGTCAATAAAGCTGGACTTATATATTTCTATGCTACCTATAAATGTATAGTTTTAAACAGGGAAGAGGATGTTGTATGAATGTATATAAGGAACCTTTTCATATTTTAACCATGGGTATGTAAGCTCCGCTAATTGCACATTCAAACAGATATGGATCCTGTAACTTTGAAAAATAAGAAAACATATCATATAGTTCTTTCATATAATTTAGTGGTACTTGTCAGTGAGACATGAGTAAAATTTAGTAAAGTAAATTGTATTCAAATTGAGGAATATCAATCTCTAATCTGTCAGATAAATGTTGAAATAAATATCTACGTAAGGAATCTAATTTACTAGTGATCTGTTGGGGGTGTCATTCAAATTGAGCCAGCTCGAACCCTATTTGAGGTGTTTGGAGGGCACAAACATGTAACGCATAAAAGTATAAAGTTGGGAATAAATTTTGGATGTTCGCAACAAAGATAAATTTAGGTCAACATTTAAGAGGTTTTAGAATATACACAACACAATTGCTACTAACAAGCCATGAAGAATTTTAATACCAACATGTTGAAAGAAAGAAATTTCATTCAATTGTCTGGTTTTAATGTCTAAAAGTTCTTCTTTTTGAAATACGGAACAACTGATTCGCAACACAAAGTCATAAAATATAAAGGTTCATCTAGCACACCAGATAAAAGCAATTATAAGAAACAAAAACTAGTAACTCCAGAAAGTAATTTCCAGCGAGAAATAGGAAAACAAGAATAATCTCACACCAATCTTGAGCTTCAAAACTGAAAATAAGTACCTACAGTTGCTACCATCTCAGCAGGTATTAATCGTTCTAACCCTTAACCTATTGTGAGATGATGACTGATTTTCCAGTCCGAAAGGACTAGTGGTGCAGTTTTTACTCACTTACACAACATCTATGTCTCCCAGTAACCATTTTGCAGTTAAAAAGAAGTCATAAATTCCACTAGGAAAATATGACGTTGCGCAGCCATAACCTAAACAATAAGCTCTCAAGACAAACAACTAGCAACTATACACATATTACACTAACATCTACAAATTAAAATCGATCGATTAATCAAAAGCATATATAAAAAAGCCCCATTATCTACAAAACTACAATTAAAATTCCAAACCATAACTACAGTAGAATCTCCATAACTTGCCTAAATGAATATATTTAGTCCAAACAGATTAAAGACAGCCTATATTAAACCTCGATAAATGAATAAAGATACAACCAGCCCAGAAACTCAGCAAATAACTCAAATTTGTCAAGCAACAGGTCAATCCAAAACCTTAGGTGATAAACAGGTAAACAAATCATCCAAAACCCCGCTCCAAACTGAGGTCTGATACTATGTTAATCAACTCTAACCCGAGCTCTAGCTCCATGTTAATAACCGGTCCATCAAAAATTTGTTGGGTTTTAGTTTCTATCTATGAGATTAAAAGCCCAATAGGATTACCCTTGTTTTGGCCCACAAGGAGATAAAAATAAAGGGAACCCTATATATAAATATAGGAGGATATTTGTGAAAATAAGCAAGAGAGAAAATAGGCAAAAGAGATATATTGTGTGAAAATTCGTAGGTAATTTTCTGGTTGCGCTGGCTGCCTTGTTTTTGCGTTTCCCGGAGTTCCAACGGTCGGATCGTCCTGAATTTCGGACAGCATCTTCCTAACACCGATATCTAAATTCTGAACGGTGGAGATCGGATTCGGAGGTGTATTTGAGGGGCTGGGCAGTAGCTAAAGAGCCGTGGAGAGGCTGAACCTAGCCGTGGGTCTTTGTTCTTTTGTTGCTTATTTGGTTCCATACTTCTTGACGAGTTATTCCAAGAGTGTGAAGGTGATTGTATTCCTCTAGTTTTATCTTGAAAAGAACTTGGTGTATTACCCATATAATTTATGATACTCTCAAGGTTTTGATGATCACACTGCCAGCAAGCTAATAGCATAAAACTGATGATTGTTAGCGAGCTATCAAAGTTATATATGAATGTGCTAACAGCTTGATGAGTTTCAGTATTATGTTCACTGTCAGCAAGCTTACAGGTTATCATTCAGGCTTATCAGCGAGCTTACAGCGTGAACAGAATAACAAATGGATAAGGATCTAAGTCGAAAAGCAAGGAGATTTATTAGGAATCGATTTGTAAGGACTTTAATATTTATATATGACTTATATAAATATTAGAGCTCAGTTTTTAAATCAGAATTTCAAACAAAAACGATTTCCTAACTTATAGGAGTTTTTATCTCATATTCGATCTTATCTCTAACTACTCCTATCCTATTTCAAATTATGGTTTTTATATATACGTTTTACTGAGTTTGTTTACAACGTTCCTATGCTTTTTACTCAGTAATCTTCACAAGGTTAAACGTTCAAATTGAGAACAAATTATACGTGAGTTCGGTTGGAACAAGAACGTTGGAATTTGTTAGCAAATTGACCGTTGGATTTTGTGTATATAAACTTGAGTGTGGTTGCCGTTTTCTTTAAGGAGAACACACTTCAAGCTTCTGAAATACAACACACTTACATTGCAAAATCTTTATTTGAGCTCTAGTACTTATATTTGATTATATATCTATATTGAGTTCATAGTTTCGGTTGTATTACACTCATACATTGTATTGTTCAAAGTGTAAAGGTTTGTTGCTGTGTATCGAGCTTGTGAAACAAGGGAACAAGGGGACTAGTTAGCTAGAAGAGTATACTTGGGAAGTATAGGTCTTGGAGAGCTTTTGGTTCGTGGTTCAGGGGTTTCAGCAAGCTGATAACAGGAACAAGGGATAAAGGGAGTTATATTATTGAATCATTGTAATCGTTGACATTATTGATTAATAATATAATCTCTTACCAGTTGGTAGGGGACCAGGACGTAGACCATTAGGGTTAGGGGTCGAACCTGGCTAAAATTCTCTGTGTTGCTAGCTTACTGATTATATCTGTTTTGCATTGCATCTGCATTGTTAGCTAGCTGACTGTTTACTCTGATAATTAACAGCAAGCTGTCTGTGACAGTATAATATTTGGTAACATTAAAAATCGGTCATATTAGCCATAACACCTATTCACCCCCCCTCTAGGTGTATAATTTCAATTGGTATCAGAGCTGTGTTTGTACTAATACTTCTGTAACAGGAATAGTATCGATCGATATGGCTGATAACTTTCAGGGAAAGTCCGATTTTAGAGCTCCTCTCCTCACGGGTTCTGACAACTACAATTGGTGGAAAGGCCAAATGGAGGCTCATCTATCCAGAGATCCCCTAATGCAAAGAGTTGTGCAAAGAGGTCCTTATGAATATCTTGATAGCGATGGCAAAGTCAAGGACGTTGATGTTCTTACAGCGGACGAGCTATCAAAGGTTGCTGCCAATGGAAAAGCAAGGAGTACATTAATCAATGGGCTGAATCAAGCTGAATATGACAAGGTCTCTTCTCTCAAATCTGCAAAAGAAATTTGGGATGCATTGGAGACATATCACGAAGGCTCAAAGGCATTAAAGAAAGTCAAGCTCGGGAAGCTTATGAAAGAATTTGGAAGCTTTGCTATCAAGAAGGGAGAATCCATTCGAGAAAGCCAAGCTAGATTCCAAGTCACTCTCAACAGTCTTGAAAGACTTGGCAAAAAGATTCCTCAATCGGAAATCAACATGAATATTCTAAATGCTGTTCCATTCGAATATGGTGCCAAGGTCACAGCATTGGAGTCAGCTCTCAACATTGATACTATGGATCACCTGGCTATATTTGCTGAGTTGGAACAATTTGAAGCTAAGATTGAAGCTAACAGCTCAAAAAGCAGCAAGCTGCCAACAGAGAAAATGAAGAATCTTGCACTGCACTCCTCTGTCAGCAAGCTGGAAACAGATGAGGAAACAGAATCAGATGAGGATCTAGCTCTTATGTCCAGGAAAATCAAGAGAATGATTGAAAAGAAAAACAAAATGAAGCGAGAAAAGGGCAAAGCGTTTGGTGCAAAGAAAGATCCAAAGGATGATGCATGTTTTGAATGTGGCAAGAAAGGACATTTCAAAAGGGATTGCTACAAGCTGAAAAACAAGTCAAAGCCGCCTAGACAGCAAGCTGATTACAAGAATAAAAAGAAATCCAAGGCACTTCTAACTTGGAGTGATGATGAAGATGAGTCAGCTTCTGATGATTCTAGTGATGAGATGGTGAATTTGGCTCTTGTTGGTCTCGATGGCTCAATTGAAACAACGGATTCAGATACGGACACTAACAGCGAGGTAAACTCTATTAATTCTGAATTACATGCTATTGATACAACTACTTGTGAACTAACCATGCAGGATAAGAGTTGTTCATCAATAATGGAACTCATTGATCTTAAGAATGAGAATTATGAGCTCGAGAAAGAAAACGTTCATTTGAAGAAAGTCATAGGTGATTTCTTGAATGAAAAGAGTGCCAAAGCTAGTAGTGGAATCATTGCTGCCCTCAAGGAACAGATCTCACAACTTGAAGGGAACAACATGCAAATCCAAAGAAGGAATGATACACTCATGAAGGAACTCAGCTCGCTGAGAGCAGATCTTAAAGCTAAGGATGCAAGCGTGGAGGCGTTCGAGTTAAGCAAATCTCAAAGCTTAGCCGAAATCTCTATTCAAGCTGAAAAGATCAAATCATTGGAGCAAGAAGTCAAAGATCTTCAGAAAGCCATGGGAAAGTTTGTTCAAGGAGAAGAAAGTCTCAAATCTATAATGAAACAAGCTAAAGGTTCTCATGACAAAGGAGGCATTGGTGCAGCTTCTACATCCACTTCTTCAATGAGATATGAAGGGAAAAATGGCATTCCATATAATTATGCCATGCCTTGGGTGACTTGTCACAAGTGTGGAAAGAAGGGCCATCTTGCTAATAACTGTCCAATGAAGAATACTCAATCAGCAAGCTGGAAAAGGAAGTCAGCTCCCAGGCAGTATGCTGACAACAGAAACAGACAGAAGACAGCTCCAAGACAGTATGCTGATAAGACCAGCAGAACATGGAAGAAGAGTTCTAAAGTGGTCCAAATGTGGATCAAGAAATCTGATCTTAATGTTCTATATGTTTTATCAACTAACACTGCTGGACCCAACAAAATTTGGGTACCAAAACGTTGAGTTGTTTGTGTTTGTTTTGTAGGTTTGTCTCGTGTCTAAAGTAAAGCCAAATCAATGGATATTGGATAGTGGATGCACTAGGCACATGAGTGGAGACAAATCTCAGTTTCTAAGCTTGAAGATGAAGAAGGGTGGACGTGTCACAATTGGTGATAGCAAAACTCTTCCTATTCTTGGCAAGGGAACTATAGGTAATAGTATCATTTCTATTAACAAGGTACAATATGTCAAAGGTCTTACTTATAACTTGCTTAGTATAAGTCAGTTATTTGATGATGGTCATATTGTTAACTTTGGTAAGGATGAATGTACTATACTTGTTGGTGCTAACAAAACTCCTCTAGTTGCAAAACGAGAAGGAAATATATATGTTTTGAACTTTGAAGAACAGGAGGCAGGTGTTTGTTTAGCAGCTATGGATAATAATCCAGAAATTTGGCATAGAAGGCTTGGACATGCTCATATGGATCATCTCAGCAAGCTGTCAGCAAAGAAGCTTGTTCGAGGACTACCAAAGCTTAAGTATGTCAAGATGGAGACATGTTCTGCTTGTCAATTGGGAAAGCAAACAAGGACTCCACATAAGGCAAAGAAAATGGTATCTACTTCTAAACCTTTAGAGCTTCTTCACTTGGATCTATTTGGTCCCGAAGCTTATAAAAGTATTGGAGGTAAACAATATGCCTTTGTTATAGTTGATGATTATTCTAGATTCACTTGGGTATTATTCTTGCGTACTAAAGATTGTGCTTTTAGTGAATTTGAGAAGCTAATCAAGTTGCTTGAGAACAAACTAGATACAAGACTTGTAGGTATTCGAAGTGATCATGGTGGGGAATTCCAAAAAGACTTCATTACTTATTGTGAAGAAAGAGGAATCTCACATGAGTTCTCAGCACCTCGTACACCTCAGCAAAATGGAGTTGTAGAGCGTAAGAACAGGTCCTTACAAGAAACAGCTAGGACATTGCTGCAGGAGAGCAAGCTGCCAAGAAGCTTTTGGGCAGAAGCTGTCAACACAGCAAGCTATGTTCTTAACAGAGTGCTTATCAGGCCAATTCTCAACAAGACTCCTTATGAATTGCTAAGGAAAAAGAAGCCTAACATCAGCTATTTCAAGGTTTTTGGATCTAAGTGCTTCGTACTCAAAACCATTGATAGGGATGGTAAATTCGACTCTAAATCTTATGAAGCTATATTTTTGGGCTATTCTTTAACAAGTCGTGCTTATAGAGTGTATAATCTTGCTAAACATACTGTTGAAGAGTCTATTGATGTTTCATTTCAAGAGTCTACTGATGATCTTGCAAGGGATGAGGAAGAATGTGCAGGTACAGGTACTAGCAGCAAGCTGACAGTGAAGGAAACTGGAAATCAGCAAGCTGACAAGTCAACTGCCACAACTTCAGAAGGCAATAAAGCGACTGAATCCACTCCATCTCTTGAAGAAACTTTGGATAAGATGTCTAAGCTCACATTGGATGAATCCAGAGGTCAAACTTCATCAGCAAGCCAAAATGTTGTTGATCAGACTCCTCCTAGGCAGACTATAAGGAATGAAGAGGTCATAGCTCAACATGATCTACCAAAATCAACTAGAACAGTGAAGAATCATCCACCTCAGTTGATCATTGGAGATAAATCAGCTGGAATAAGGACAAGGAAAGCTCAAGCCAACATTTGTGCTTATGCTGCCTTCATAGCTCAAGAGGAACCAAAGAATGTTCAAGAAGCTTTACAAGATGAAAATTGGATCATGGCAATGCAAGAAGAACTCAACCAATTTGAAAGATGTGATGTTTGGGAACTTGTAGATCCACCAGAGGATGCTTCAATTGTTGGAACCAAATGGGTATTCAAGAATAAAGTTGATGAATTTGGTACTATCACTCGAAACAAAGCTAGACTTGTTGCACAAGGATACAATCAGCAAGAAGGAATTGATTTTGATCAAACTTATGCTCCGGTTGCAAGATTGGAATCTATTAGGATGCTATTGTTATTTGCATGCTACAAGAAGTTCAAGCTACATCAAATGGACGTCAAAAGTGCATTCCTAAATGGATATCTAAAGGAAGAAGTCTATGTCAAGCAACCACCAGGATTCGAGGATGAAAAATATCCAAACCGTGTCTACAAGCTCAAGAAGGCACTTTATGGATTAAGGCAAGCACCTCGGTCATGGTATGAAAGGTTAAGTGAATTTTTGATCAAAAATGGTTTCATTAGAGGTAAAATTGATCCTACTTTGTTTACCATTTTTAAAGGTCAAGATATATTAGTTGTTCAAATATATGTGGATGATATTATATTTGGATCTACTAATGATTCTTTGTGTAAGTGGTTTTCAAAGTGCATGCATAGTGAGTTTGACATGAGCATGATGGGAGAGCTCAATTATTTCTTGGGGCTCCAAATTAAGCAAACTCCGGAAGGAATCTATGTGCATCAATCCAAATATATCAAGAATCTACTCAAAAGATTTGGATATGAGAATATCAAGGCGAAATCAACACCAATGAGCGTTGTCAGCAAGCTGACAGCAGATGAAAATGGTAAAGATGTTGATATTCGAATGTATAGAGGTATGATTGGAAGTTTACTTTATCTTACAGCCTCTAGACCTGATATTATGTATAGTGTTTGTGTTTGTGCTAGATTTCAAGCAAAACCAAAGGATTCTCACTTACAAGCTGTTAAAAGAATATTTAAATATTTAAGTGGAACAATTACTTTGGGCTTATTCTATCCTATCACAAATGCTTTTGATCTTGTTGGGTATAGTGATGCAGATTATGCAGGTAGTCAAACTGATAGAAAAAGTACAAGTGGTGTTTGTGCATTTTTGGGTCAAAGCTTAGTTTCTTGGTTAAGCAAGAAGCAAACTTCAGTTGCTCTATCTACGGCTGAGGGGGAGTATTTAGCAGCTGGTAGCTGTTGCTCTCAAATGCTATGGATGAGACAACAATTGAAGGACTTTGGAATCAAATGCAAGCAAACTCCTATCTTTTGTGACAACACAAGTACAATCAACATTTCAGAAAATCCAGTCAATCATTCAAGGACAAAGCATATTGATGTTCGACATCATTTTCTGAGAGACAATGTTGCAAAGGGTGCTGTCAAGCTGATTTTTGTGGCTACAGCAGATCAGCTAGCTGACATCTTCACAAAACCTCTTCCTGAAGAAAGATATGTTGTGCTGAGAAGGGAATTGGGTATGTGTGAGGTGCAGTCAGCAAGCTAATAAGCTTGGTCCGGGTACTATCAGCTTACTCTTAGTACTTTACATATTTTGAATTATTTTTGCATGCGGGTCAGTTCAAGAGTTTTTAGTTAGTTTTTCTCCATAAATCAACTATCCGTTGTGTGCTGATTTTTATGAATTTATGTGAAAATTTGTGTTACGTGATTATGTGCTAATCTATGTGGTTTCATGATTAGGTTAAAATTTGAATTTCTATCTAATCACTATTTAAGTGGAATTGAGATTAGTCACGGTAACAAATTTTTGTTTAGATTACATTCGGATAAATATAATGAATTGTTTGAATAAAATAAATCTAACTAGATTTATTCCTAAAAACCCTCCCCCGAATATGATCCAAAAGAGTTTGAAATATCTCCTATCTCCGAGTCTCTACAACTACCTCTTTAAAAGCCCACAACAACCAGTTAGGGTTTCATCTATCATCTTCAATCGCTACACACTAATCACAATCGCGACAATAGCTTACAGAGTTACAATGAGGCGCAAGACTAGGGCTGGACTCAAGACTGGAACTCCTACTTCCGGTCGCAAGCTAATCGACGAAGAAGATTTGGTGATTGCTACAGTTGACTCCGACAGTGGTTGTGATGAATCTGGGGTTCAGCGGTCTGATAAGGATATGAAGCGGGCTAAGGTTGAGTCAAGTGACAAAGAGAAAGAGAAATCTGACAATGGGATTGCTACTCGCAAAATCATTTTGGGGAAACCGATTTCGGGTAAGGCATTCTACAATTGTGGTGTTGTTAAGCTATTTACTGACTTAGGGTTTCAATCTTTGATTGTCGATTTGCCTAAGTACTGTTATCCTTCTCTTGTTCGTGAATTTTACTTGAATTTGCATGAGAATCCATCTGGTCAATTCGTGTCTTTTGTTTCGGATACGAAGATAACTCTGTCCCCTCTGTTTCTGAATGCTATTATCAAGGCTCCTCCCTCTTCTGTTTCAATTCACACGAAACGAGGTTTTAAACAATTGGATGATTTTTCTGTTAAAGAACAATTTACTGTGTTATTTGGTCAAGAGGTTCCTACTGAAACTTTCCCATCTACCACACAAATCCTACCTTTAGCTCATGCTGTTTTCAAAGTGTCTATTGAAAATCTCTGCCCTCGCCTGGGTACTCGTTCTAACCTGTCTGCACAGGATGTTGTTGTTGTGTCAATGGTGATGGCTGGTAAGTCCTTTGATGTTGGGGACTTAATTTTAAATAATATGATTGGTGCTTTGGAGGGCAAATCATCTGCTGGTTTGCCATATGGATTGCTGTTAACTCGAATTTTCGAGTGGTTTGGGGTTAGTTTTGAAGGTGTTGAGTCGTTGGCTGCAAAAGAATTTTTAGATGGTAAGTGTTTGAGTCAGTCAAACTTGAAAATTGAGAAAGATGGTAGTTTGTCTGTGTTGGAGGTTCCGGTTGTTACTCCATCTATTGCTGCGGCTCCGGCTGGTGTTGATCTGGGTATTTCTGCTAAGGAGATTCTGGATTACATGGAGGAATTGAGATCAAATCACAAGCAGCTGGTGGATGGACAAAAGCAGCTGTCAGAACAGCTGGATAACATTGCTTCTGAGTTTCAGTTTTGGAAAGAGTTTATGTTTGCTGGTAAGACTGGAAACTCTCCAGAAAAGTGCAGCTCTGGGAGTCTTCAGTATGAGTTACGCAAGAGGATGTTTGGTTCTTGCGGTTCATCAGATGTCAAATTCACTTTTACTTCTACTGAGGATGGTACTGACAGTCCTAGGCCACGTACTGCCATGGATGTTCTTAAAGAGGCTGCAGGAACGGACTCTGTGTATGCTGAGGCTGGAAATTTGATGCTGGAAAGGAATCGTATTGCTGCGGAGCTCGAGAAGAAGTTTGCACAGGAGAATGAGAAGCAGGATGCTCAAGATGATGAGGAGACCTAAATTTTCTAACCTTTTCGATGATTAAGGGGGAGACAATTTAGGAATCTATCTATTAATAAATCTATCTATTAATAAGACTTGTGTGTGCTTAACTGTGTTTAAGTACTTTATTGGCTCTATGTTTTATCTGTTTGGTTTTAAAGACTAAGTTGTTAAGTTGGTTTGAATTTGGTTGGATATCAGGTGGTTTATCCTGATTGAATTTGTTAAGTTGTTTTGGATATTTGTTGGTTGCCAGGTGGTTTATCCTGGTTAGGATTCTGTTTAAATTATCTATGCAAGTGCTTTGTTAATTCTGATTGCATAATGTGGTTGATATATCTATTGCTTTGCAATATCATATCTGTTATGTGAGATTTTATTTGCTGAATTGATATATGTGTTAGGTTTAATGATATTAGATTGCTGTATTCAGGGGGAGTTTAATTACTTTTCCTAAATATGGTGTAATCATCAAAAAGGGGGAGATTGATACTCTCAAGGTTTTGATGATCACACTGCCAGCAAGCTAATAGCATAAAACTGATGATTGTTAGCGAGCTATCAAAGTTATATATGAATGTGCTAACAGCTTGATGAGTTTCAGTATTATGTTCACTGTCAGCAAGCTTACAGGTTATCATTCAGGCTTATCAGCGAGCTTACAGCGTGAACAGAATAACAAATGGATAAGGATCTAAGTCGAAAAGCAAGGAGATTTATTAGGAATCGATTTGTAAGGACTTTAATATTTATATATGACTTATATAAATATTAGAGCTCAGTTTTTAAATCAGAATTTCAAACAAAAACGATTTCCTAACTTATAGGAGTTTTTATCTCATATTCGATCTTATCTCTAACTACTCCTATCCTATTTCAAATTATGGTTTTTATATATACGTTTTACTGAGTTTGTTTACAACGTTCCTATGCTTTTTACTCAGTAATCTTCACAAGGTTAAACGTTCAAATTGAGAACAAATTATACGTGAGTTCGGTTGGAACAAGAACGTTGGAATTTGTTAGCAAATTGACCGTTGGATTTTGTGTATATAAACTTGAGTGTGGTTGCCGTTTTCTTTAAGGAGAACACACTTCAAGCTTCTGAAATACAACACACTTACATTGCAAAATCTTTATTTGAGCTCTAGTACTTATATTTGATTATATATCTATATTGAGTTCATAGTTTCGGTTGTATTACACTCATACATTGTATTGTTCAAAGTGTAAAGGTTTGTTGCTGTGTATCGAGCTTGTGAAACAAGGGAACAAGGGGACTAGTTAGCTAGAAGAGTATACTTGGGAAGTATAGGTCTTGGAGAGCTTTTGGTTCGTGGTTCAGGGGTTTCAGCAAGCTGATAACAGGAACAAGGGATAAAGGGAGTTATATTATTGAATCATTGTAATCGTTGACATTATTGATTAATAATATAATCTCTTACCAGTTGGTAGGGGACCAGGACGTAGACCATTAGGGTTAGGGGTCGAACCTGGCTAAAATTCTCTGTGTTGCTAGCTTACTGATTATATCTGTTTTGCATTGCATCTGCATTGTTAGCTAGCTGACTGTTTACTCTGATAATTAACAGCAAGCTGTCTGTGACAGTATAATATTTGGTAACATTAAAAATCGGTCATATTAGCCATAACACCTATTCACCCCCCCTCTAGGTGTATAATTTCAATTTATCATAGTGAATTGTTTGGGTGGACTACGGTCCCGTGGTTTTTACTCTTTTCATTGAGGGGGTTTTCCACGTATAATTCTTGGTGTCTTGTTTATTGTTTATTGTTGCTTTACTTGTTTGTTTCATCGAAGGTTCATACAAGTAGGGATAAGTATTGTCCAACGAAGATTAATTCCGCACTTAGTTGTTGCCGTTGTGGTCACTTTTTCCCATCAAAATTTTCCTACAATAGAGCAATGCCTCCTCATCTAGTCATCTTATATTATTTAACAAAATTCAGTAAACTAATCAAAAGCACAATAAACACTATATCAAAATTCAGCCAACTAATTATAATTCAAACAAAAAAAAACCCAACTATTTATCCAATAAATTCAAAAAAAATCATAAAAATACCGGAATTATCCAAGCCCCATCAATAAGCTCCTCCAAGACCTCCAACCATTGACCAGCCTCATCATCCTCATCATCATTCTTATTGGGCTCTGGATTAAAATTGAAGTTCTGGGCTCGAAAGCTTTCAGCGTTTGAGTCCCACCGGCGATACTGGGCTTGCACATTTCTGAGCGGAGAAAATAGATATAGATTTGAGTTTGGAAATAGATACAGACATTGTGTGTATAGATGACTAGTTGGAGTCCGAGGAAGTGGAGGATTGAAACACAGCTTTGGTTGCCTAATCTCAAGCTGTTTTAACTCCATCTCAGTTCCAACACTTGGCTTTATGTTCCAACGTTATCTTCTCTTTTCTGCTATATATAATCTAGCGCCAATCGTTTGTGGAAAATGATTTTATTGGGTGATTATTGACGAGTTATGTTAAATAATCAATGTAGTTTTATCGAATAATTTGTATAATTGCATACATTTAGAAGATTATATGATTTTTTTTTGCTTTCAAACAAAATTTACTATTGAGAATTTTATTGTAGGTATGGTTTATCATAATCTAAAATTATTTTTCTATCTTTAAAAATGGGAATTTATTTTTAAAAAAATTGGGTGGTACTTGAACTTTACACCATTTTTAGATACCAAAAATTAAGAAAAATAAAATTAAATATATGAAATTATTCCTTTTAAAATTAATATGTATTTCTAATTTCCTCGAAACTCATCCAATATACATGTTTAACCCGCTTCTTTTATCCAAACGAACTACTTTACATTATAAATTTTTGTTCAATTCCAACTTCAAATATCTTTTTTATTAATTCGAATTCTATAACATTTTTCATTTTTTTAATAAAACATTTTTCATCTTTTAAATATTCAATTATTGGAATCTAAAATCCCTCAATTCACACACACATATATATAAACTAACCTGCGAGGCCCACTGATAAACTTGAAAACCCATCAAATAGCAGGACTACTAACATGATCAAACATTTCTCTTTTCTTTTACCTGTTAGCATATGTGTAAATTAGGGTTGTTGGAACTATGATATATGCGATTGAACTTCATGTATTGTATGTGTCTAGCAACTATACATAATATTTGTCATCTACATTGATTTTATATTTCATACTTCGATTATAATAAAAAATAATTGAATTTTTGTTCGTATCAAACAACATATTCCTCGGTGTAACTCATTTCCCAAAAATCATTACAAAATATATGTGCAATGCCACCTATAATCTAAAACTAGAAAATGATAAGAATACATGGAGCTGCTAATTAAACGCAGAGCCCCAAATGAATTGCCACATGCAAAGTACCTAAACGGCCAAGTCAAAAGCAGAAATACACGCTCCAATTGTACCACTTATTTCTACCACAAAACTCTCGGCGTCAAATTATGGAATTCAGTCTATAAATACATTCATTCTCCATAACCCAAAACACTTCAACATCTTTTCGTAGACAGATAATTTTCTAAACAATTTGCTCAACATGGCTTCTCAGCAGATGAGTAAGGATGCTCAGGTAATGTATAACATATATAAATATGGTAGATCTCCAAACAAAAATCTCGTCCCGATTTCATTTATTTAATATAATTATTATCTAGGTCGTACTCCATTTCGAACCCTTTTAGTGTAACAGATATATGGAAGAAATATTGGTTTATATATTATTATGAGTAACAATTTTAGAACTGTGTCCGTAAGCACGACCTTGTCAGAGCCGACTTTTGGGTAGGCGACTAACTCGAACGCCTAGGACACCGCTATCTTAGAAGCGCCAAAAAATCTATACATATATAATGATAATTTTATGCGTTTATGTATTTACATGCATTTGAATTGATAAATCATTAATCTTAAAATAATGCTTTAATTTGAATATGTCATTGCATAATTTGGATGTATGTAAATTTTTCCTTTGCAATCTTGGAAAGCAGAAGCACAATTTTCAAATTTTCTCTGGGACATCCAAATCTTTCCGGCCTGAGCCTCTTTTACTGATATATACACATAAATTTTTAGAAATGAGGTTGATGTGCATGTATTGAACAATCAATTTTTATTGTTTACTGGATAGGCCAACACTGAGAGTATGATGGACTCGGCCAAGGGCAGTGCAAACGCAGCACAAGAGAAGGCTTCCAATGCAGCCAGTTCTGCACAAGAGAAGGCCTCGAACGCAGCCAGTTCTGCACAAGATAAGGCCTCCAGTGCTGCTGATTCTGCACAACAGAAGGCCTCTAACACTATGAATGCTGCAGGTGAACAGAAGGACAATGCTATGGCTTCTGCGAAAGAATCAAAGGACCAGAGTAGCGGATGGATCCAGGAGGTTATTGTTTTTTCTTTAGCAGTCTAATCGTTTGAACTGATAGTTTACAATGATTTTTCTTAATTTTTTTAAAGAAAAAACTGGTATTACTTAGCATCCTGATATTACCTCACTGTGGCCGCAACATTTACTACCGCAAGTCACTCCCTCCGTTCCACTCAATTGGGTTTGGACACAAAAACCAAGAAAATTCGTAAAAAAAAGAGAGTAAATTTAGTTGAAAAGTGGGTAGAATGGTGAGAACAATTTATATTTGTTAGGTTGTGTTCACTTGGAGTGAATGGAATGGAAGGAGAATGGAATGAATTTTGTACTCTAAAATGGTGTTGATCAAAGAAAATGTATATAATTTTCATTCCTTCAATCATTCCAACCTTACTATTTTAATTATAACTCTAACCCACATGTTTTAGAAAGAATGCTCATTCCATTTGAACATCACGTTTCTTCACAATCTTTCTCACAAACAAATTAACTACATTAATATTTTGTCATTATTATCTCATACTTTCTTCTTTCTCCTTAAAACTTCTATATAATTTTTCATTCCATTCTCCCCTCATTCCATTCCATGAAGTGAACACAGCCTTAGAGTAATAGATTTTTTAGCGGGGATAAGTAGTAAGCGTGATAGTATTTTATATTGTCAAAGATAGAGATAGTGAAAAAAAATAATGAGTGTAATAGTATTTTATATTACTCCCTCAGTTTTCTTATTTGACGTTTTGATTTTTGACATATATGTTCAGGTGGGTTGATCGGATTGTAAAAATTATTGTTTTTGATTGATTTTTTTTTAATGAGTAAAAGCTTTGGTTATATATTTTTATTCAGAAAATAATATTTTTAACTACCCGGTCAAAATCCAAAGTGAAGGGTCAAAAGAGAAACATAGGGAGTATTAAAAGTTACCTGGAATGTATGGAAATAGAGGGACATCCCAAAACAGAAACTCTAAAAAAACATGTTGAAGAGACGATAATAATCATGTTCAACTGAACTAGTGAAATTTGTTTTGGTATAATGCAGAAAGCAGGACAGGTGGGGAGTGCAGCACAAGGTGCCATTGATGGAGTGAAGAACTCCCTTGGGGTCGGTGAGAAGAAGTGAAAAGAAAATCTACCTCTCATGGCTCTCCTGAAGTCATGCTGTAATTAACTGCTATATTACATATTACTTATTGAATTATTTAAGTATCTGTAATGAAAGTTTACTATGCATTCTTTGCAAAAGTGAAGAATGCTGCTGCTCTGATCATTTGATGTAATAAAGTTTGTAGCAACCTGATATTCTTGCTGATACATACATATACATTGTAGTTCTTGAAAGAGTGATATGCTCCACTCGTTTATGCAAACTTCAAGTTATTATTCCTATCAAATCTGCAGCTACATAATTTAAAACTAATGTAGAAGTCCTTGTTGCGATCCTTAATTTTCTAAGATATTATTTAAAATATATATATTGTAATGTTCATTTTACTTTATTTTTTTAAAATATGTTTTATTTAATTATAATAGAACCTTTAATCTATCGAACTCTTAGTTCTTGATACGTTCATGACTTGTCGATAGGGGCGAGCAGGAAAAACCGAAACCGCAAAAAAAACCCTAAAAAAACCGAAAAATCACACCGAAAAAAACCAAACCGAAAATAACCGAAATTAAAAACCGAAATTAATGGTGCGGTTTTATTTTCGATTTTATGCTAAAACGCACCGAAATTAACCGAACCGAAATATATATATATATATATATATATATATATATATATATATATATATATAAGAAAGTTATATGGAGTCCTATAAATATTGGAGTCCTTGGAGTCCCAATCTAGGCCCTCCATTTTGTTTTAGATCCAATGGCTGTTATGTTTTTTGATTTAATATTATATTTATTAGTTTTTAACTTTTTTAAACACCAACCCATGCTTATTTTGAAAAAAAGTCGGGTGCTATAGTTATCAGGCAGTTACAACTGCCTATGAGTGTTTCCAGGAGATTTTGCAGAAGAAGTGTCCTGCACTGGTGAAACCATTTTTTCTTCATTTTCTCTTTCTCGTTCTTTCATACTCGGGAGGCAATATCTATATCACTGGGATCATTCTGTGTTTTTCTCCACAAAAAGTGTCTAATATCTAATAAGAAGGTCGAAGCAAGTAAGTTTTGCAGATTTTTAAATGCATATTTTGTTCATTTTAAATCCTGTACTGCAAGGTCTCCTGTGCATAAGATTAGTGTGCAGGACCTGTTTAAGGTTAATGTATTTGTCTTCCTTCGTAGGATCATTACAAAGTAATGGTTGTTTTTTCGTTCTGCACATGTTCTTGTGTGTCTTTTGCTGTGTTCTGCACATGTGATTATGTGCTTCAGTCGAATCTGGAGTTTTTGTTTTAATTGTTCTGCACTCACGTTGTGGTTATCTTTGAATAAACTAGCGCACCTCATCTTTGCGCGAACGCCCTATTCTGTTATGCAATGGAGAGTAATTCTTTGCTCCATTGGCTTAAAAAATTAGACCCAACAGTTGTTTATTCTCAGTTACCTATCAATATGACGCTCAATTCTGCACTATTTTATTTGTTTTGAATAGTTACAAACATGTAAATTATGTGTTTTCTTCCCTGCATGGCTGAACTATTGAGTCTGCTTTTTTTTTTTTTAAATTATTGGTAAGCTTACTATGTCTCATTTGTTGCAGTTTCAGAGGTGCCAAATGTTGATAGTTTCGACTCTCATAATTCTGAAAATAATTTAGAAAATTTAATCTCAAAAAGCTCCGAAAGTTCTTATTCGGGTAAAGATGTTGAAGATGGGGAAGAACCTACTGATAACGACAATTCAGAAGCTACTTGCTATATAGGCAACGATGGCGTTAATTACTAGACTCCTATCTATGAGGAGTCTAAAAATCCTCAACTAAATCAGCATTTTACCACACTGGAAGAAGCGTTTTGCCAAATATATAATATGTAATCGTGGTGCTTCTCCATTGCCTAAGAAACTGTACGATGATGAAGGTAATGTAGTTGAAGGTCCCCGAAGGAACACCACTTCCAAGCACTGCAAATGTCTAACTCAGATTGTGATGAAGGCTGCTGGGCTCCGGGGTTTTGTTCTGATGGGGTTTGTAGAGGAACACAACCATTCTCTCGTTTATGGCTCGACCCGGATCTACTCTGTACCTCACTACTACAGACCATGTTTCATTATATTTCTTGTCACCAGAACTCAGCTCTATGTTACATATATATGTTTCCCTATTTATCCTCATTTTATCCTGAAATATGTACTGAATTCCTGACTCAGAGTTTTTATTATTTGAAATAAGGCTCGTTTTCTTGATGGATTGTTTGTACCATACTGGTTTCCATTTCTTAGTTCTATAAGTGTACACAATGTCTGCATAGTCCATTCCAAGGACCACCTTTAATTTTACAGTCTCAAAAAATGTAGAACCTTTGGTTGTATGCTTAGTATCTTTCATCTATTTAATTTATAATTTACAAGACCACAGCAGCATGATATATTATCTTTTTCTATCTCTTAATTTAGTCTCTCCTTTTAAGTAATATTATTGTGCTTTGATGTGTGCATGTTGTATTTAACCATTTCGATAGTCCCAATATTTGTATTTTGGTCATCCTCTTCTTGTCTGCTCAATACCAAAGTTTTAAAAAAAGGTTCTTCTCTTCACTTGACATATTGTATCTGAAGTTACCAGACTACAAAAGAAATTATACTCATGTGTTCTGCTGGATAACCAAATTTATTCAATTCTTGATATTGAAGGCCAAAACATATTAAAAAAGCTTTAAACTTGTAAATTTTTTAACGTCCAGTGCAGAGACAAATATGCGAAACAAATACACCATATTCAAACATTTAACTACATGTCCGAACCAAATCAAATGTCGTTCATACCAAATAAAAGAAGTATCTGACTACATAGAATTGAAAAAACATAATAGTTTCTGCGCGTCGACATCAATTCCCTATCATCTTTCTTAAACGAAATTTGACCATCTTGTCCATCACAATATGCCTTTTCCGGTTCTCCGACCACAACATCTTGTGCGCATAAATAACTCTGAGCTTCTGCAGCAAGAATTTTTGTAAGTCTAAATGTAAAGACAACCCTATCTGTTACATAGGGATGATAACTCAACAATAGAACAGGACAAGTAAATAACACTACGCCTGCACCGGAATCGGAAGATACGAAGACAAAGGTTGAAGAAGCCATCTACAGTCTTGAAGGAATAAGTTCACTGGAAGAAGTTCATTAATATGTTCATGCCTCAGTGAAGAATAAAGATTGAAGTATTCAAGATTGTGGAAGAAATGAAGATGTTGTCCAAGTACTCGAAAGATTTCAGTGCAACCCCTGAAGCAAGATATGTCTATATCTTGGTTGGTTATTTATAATCAACAAACTGAAGCATAAACTAACCCGGAACCGACTGATCAATGTTTGCTAACAAAGACGGTACAATGTTTGACTTCAGTGTTAGTCGCTTGTGAACCAGACCAGTGCACTAAGCGTCAGCACGTACGGAGTTTGCAAAGTATTTATCAATCGAAGAATTGATCAAGTCATAACAAGTCATTTGTTCCAAAGCCAAGCCAAATGCCTAGCCTCTGCAAGCTGTATCAAGTCTACTGCTCAAATGTCATATGTCAAGCTTCCACAGAAAGCCATATCAGGAAGTGACCTATCTTTTATATGTGTGCACTTATATATTTGTATATGTACAAATATATTTATATATATGTATATATGTATATTTAATTAAATATAATATATATAATATATATGTATATATGTTTTTAAACATATGTATATGTATATTTATATGTATGTATATTTAAATAAATACATATGTATATAGTATATGTATTTATATTTTACATAAGCAATTATATAATTAAGTGTATATATATATTATATTATGTGCATAAATATATGTATATTTAGAGAGAGTTATATATATATATCTTTATATATATATATTTATATTTATATTTACACATAACTATGTATATTATATATATTTAAATATATGAGAATATATTTAAATATATGTGTATATATATGTTACTATATGTTTATATAAATATTATATATATATATATATATATATATTTATATATACTTTTCTTTATATATATTTATGTTTATATTTATATTTATAAATAACTTTATATATCTCTATATATATTTATATATATATTTACATTTGTATTTACATATAATTATATATTATATATATTTAAATATATGAGAATATATTTAAATATATGTACATATATTATTATATGTACATATATTATTATATGTTCATATAAATAAAATATATATATGTGTGTATATTTATATATACTTTTATTTATTAATATAATCACAACATAATATATTATATTATATATATTATGCATGCATATGATGATGTCAGGTGTCTAGGGCACTCTAGGGTTTGCATGTGCATGAACCCTAAAGCACCTGGTATCTACTGTTGAAGCTAAGTGGAAATAAATCTAAGGCAGTAGTATACAGGGCTCCTTTGAGCGCAAGTTAAAAAGAGATAAGAGTGTGCACAGTGGGAACAACAGCGCCAACTCAAGCATTTGAGTAATATTGGCTAAGTGTTGAGTGAAGTTGCGCCTATACACACTCTGTGTATATACAGGCGCAAGTTTAAGTCAATGGTGGTCCAAGGAGAGAGATCAAGGGGAGTTCCTTCACTAGTGAGGCGCCAATTCAAATTGTGGTTTAAAGAAACTAAGGCAAGGCTCCCCATAGTACATACAGTGTACATATACAGGTGTGAAGGCGCAATCTTTGACTCGGCGCAACTGTTGACCACTTCTATGTGCATTGTAATGACGCAAGTTTCATATCCTGAATGTTTTCTAAGTGCTAGACATACAGTGACACTCTGGAAGCGCAAGTTCACTGAGAGGGCGCCAACTTTGACCAGAAAAAGTCAAGCGCAAGTTTGAATGCCTTGGGAAGTTTCTAAGGCAAATCATATACATAGTGCACTGTAGGCGCAAACTCAATATATATATTGGCGCAAGATGACTATTCAAGTAACCATGGTTAGTTTTGTTCAAGCCTATAAATACCCCATGTGTGTTCTCACAATTGGGACACACACTCTCCACCACCTTTATGGTGGAATGGCTTTGTGCCTTGCACACTACTACACACAAATAAACTCTAGCTTAGTTTTGTATTATATATATTTAGAAGCTAGGGTTTGTGAGTGTAAGTAGTAGTAGCCATTGTAGCCAACCTTCGGGTTTGGATTTATAGCACTCTTCGAGGTATT
Organism: Daucus carota subsp. sativus; assembly: GCF_001625215.2. Taxonomy (NCBI): domain Eukaryota; kingdom Viridiplantae; phylum Streptophyta; class Magnoliopsida; order Apiales; family Apiaceae; genus Daucus; species Daucus carota. The sequence goes on from NC_030389.2 coordinate 41,899,650, forward strand.
TATCAATATACAGATATACCTTGGAAAATATTGTGTGTTGGTTTAATATTTTTATATCCTCAGAAACCGACCCAATAAATATCCGGAACACGAAACCCATTACAGGACTGCAATTTGTTTATCCGCAAGATTCGAAAGAATTTTAAATTGTAGTGAGTATCGTATTCAACCCCCCCTTCTACGATACTTTGGACCTAACAATTTTTGATTATCCTGCAACACAAATAGGTCGACAGTAACTACATGACTTCAACAAAACAGGGAAGCAACTAGTCTATTTATATTTTATAGGCCTTTTACCCTCTCGGTCCGCTGTCCACTCTTCCAAGTCACAGGGTTCCTCATGTAGGATTCCAGTGTCGCATGACAAAGACTCCACAGTCAACCGCGTTTTCTATGATCTACCAACTCTTTTTTATAACACTGGGTTGGAGGTTTACAATATCTGCTTGTTGTGGCAATGAGTAGCATTCTAGGAAGTGACAAAAGCAGTCGTGCTGTTGTGCCCCATTTTGTACATGAAATTTACATGGAAAAGTAAAAGCAAATTGGTTAACTCATGCATCAGTCATCAAGATCCTGCATACTATTAGTTATGATACCCGTATGTTTGTGCGTTTAACTAAAGGATTTTACTGTTTGTTACTATGTAAAGCATACCAAACGCCACTGGATACTATAAGTCAATTACAAAACATACACCAGATAATCTTCTTGCACTGCGCAATTCATTTTCAAAACAAACATTTTACTTACCACTGGATATTAAAACCTGAATTATCCCACACTATAAATAATTTTTAGATCAATAAACACTATAGCACCTCTATACCATAGCTACCACGCATTTAAATCTCTAGAATGTCCCCCAATATCGAACAATTAAATAACTACAATAACTATGTAAAATACTCTCAAGCGTACGAAATGCAGGACATCAATTCAAGGACTCAGAAGACGCTTGCCCACCCACACCACATGCTTGTTTACTCTAGAAAATTACACAAGTGTAGAACATAATCCAAGGCTCATTATAAACTAAAAACACAGTAAAAATACTATCCAACTCAAAGTCATAAACGCACACAAATTTTATCAACCATACACAACATGGAAAATTAGCATACATCACCACATAGACCCAATCACTTACAAAACATACACCCGATGATCTTCTTTCACTGCGCAATTCACTTTAAAATCAAACAATTTAATTCCCACAAGATATAAAAAACCAGAAATATCCCACACTATAAAAAAAAGATCGATAAACAATACAGTACCTCTATAAAAAATTACCACGCAATTAAATCTCTAGAATGTCCCACACTATTAAAGAATTAGATAACTACAACAACTATGTCAATTACTATCAAGCATACGCAATGCAGGACATTAATTCGCATAATCAGAAGACCCTTGCCCTCCCCTTCCACATGTTTGTATTCTCAAAGAAAATCCAACCAGTGTAGAATATAATCTACGGCTCATTAAAATCTGAAAACACAGTAAAAATAATGTCCTTCTCAAAGCCATTAACACATCCCAATCTAAGGTTATTTCCATGCACAATCAATAATCTTAAAAAACTCCAGGAAACATTATCATATCTTAAAACACTTACATACCTCTATTAACAACATACCAAGACATTTACTTTATTCAACGTCTTACTGCGGCACTCAAGTTCAAAAAAATAAAATGTATGCTAAAAATAGAGGTTCACAATGTACCAAATATCCACACAAAACATATAAAGTTCTTCCAGATATCTAAACCACAACTGTAATACAACCCATTAGATATTTAAAATGGCATATTACAAGCTTGCAGGACAGATGCTCTCAGTTATACATTAGAAGAGTTTCCGTCATAAACGATAATTTGTGGGAAATATCATCAAACAGTTTGCTCGCATCATCCAAATGCAGAACATCAAAAGAAATTTCCAAAGGGCATACACAACTCAATAACAAAACAGTTACCAAGTGCAGAACAAAACATCAATTTGCATTTTAAATTTTAAGAATAAAAAACACAGCTTAAGACCCAAATTCACCGGAAACACTAATTATGCGAAAAGCATCGCCCAGTCCTAAAGGTCCCAATCTACTGATATTTAGTTGCATTGTCGACTTAAAACACATACAAACTTAAATGCCCCAAACAAATGAGGTGTTCGACGAATTAAAGCCATCAAGTGCAAGACAACCCACTGAAGCGTGCTGCATGGGTTGATAAATTCCGGCAATTGAGTGGCCAGAAAACCGTCATTCAAGGCAATTGAAGGACAAAATGATGAGAAAGTAGACATACCCGAACTCATTTCCCCACAATGATAATGCGTCCTGCAAACCCACAAGCAGAAGGTGCTTTACGTCTCTATCGTTCTTCGACTATGGTCAATCACTGCGAAAAATAAGGGCTTCTTGGTAACGGCCGCTCTTGTATCTGCCAGTAGAGAATGCGGGATACGAATCTTAAGAAACGTGCGCGTAACCCAGGTTTAAAATTGGGTGAAATTTGTAAACCGTATTTTCATTCTAAAAATCTTGACCGCAGGATCTATTTCTAATTCAACGGTAGATCTAAGGGACTCCAAATTCTCAAATGTAATGGATACCCACAGAACTCCACTCTATATATATATATATATATATATATATATATATATATATATATATATATATATAGGGTCTTACTCCAGTACAAACTCCTTACAGTACAAACGTACAAACTAGTGATTATGACAATAATATTTCGTGATTAGCAGATTTTAATTTAACAAATAAATACATACACCCATCACCACCGCTACCACAATCACCTCAAATCACCACCCCCACCCCACCCACCACCACCAACCACCACCCCACCCACCACCACCAACCACCACTGCCCAGCGCCTCTCTCTCTCTCACCACCATCATCCACTGCCCAGCGCCTCTCTCTCTCACCCACCACCAACCACCACCCTTTCTCTCTCTCTCACCCACCACCAACCACCACCACCACTGTCAGCGGCTCTCTCTCTCTGGTTGTTCGCTCACCGACCAGTGCAACACACACACACACTCACCACTGCTTTTCTCATCTCCATCAATCGCGTCTCTCTCCCTCAATCGTGTTTCTAGCACTGCCCTCACGCCGGTGTCGCGATTGCCGGCAGTCGCGTTGCACCACCACTCAGCTATGCCGCTCTGTAAGTGCTCCTCTCCCCTTATCTCTCCATCAGACCCCCTAGTAGATTTAGTGATTCTGGTCAATCATTTAGTGATTCTGTTTAAGTCATTTAGTGATTGTTTGTACGTTTGTACACTAAGGAGTTTGTATTTGAGTATTTGCCTATATATATATATATAGAGAGAGAGAGTCATACTCCAATCAAAACCAAATTAGCCTAAAAACTAAAAACCAGTTTCTGGACAGTTTTTTATCACTATTTTTAACTACAGATATCACTAATTTGTACATAACATATCACTAATTTATATATAGCATATCTCGCGGATATAAATATATATATACACATATATGCAACGTATATGACCATCATCTTCATCCAAATCGTGATAATAGACTTCTTACCACCATTACCAGACGTTTCCATGACTTGCCACCATTGTCTATTATCACCAATAGTCACATACACTTTCCATCATAACTTACAAAACTAACGACTACTTACCATCATCATACAACTTCTCTTGCGGCTTCTTACCGTCAAGAACCTTCCTACAGATTAAATTGATCATCTATAATCGATTATCAATAGTTTAAATAAGTAGATTTTCTCAATTTCGATAATAAAAATCGGTATTTACATACTGTATAAAAACAGTGATTAGTGCAGTATAAATTAGTGATACCCGTAGTTATAAATAGTGGTAGGGAAACTGGTTTCTAGTTTTTATTTTAAGAGTGGTTTCTATTTGATCATGAGCCTATATATATATTAATAATAGTAATAAAGCACCTCAATTCATTTTTAAACTTCTCATCTTATTTTATATGGAGGCTTGCTCTCTTCATCCACAGATCCTCACTTGTCAAGTCACGTAAATAACTGGGCACCCAAATATTTGGAGGAGAGCTTAATCGAAGATTAGGGCTATTGGGATTTGCCACAGAGCATAAATATTTCTGCTGTTAATCTGCTGATCAAATTTTATCATGAAACCTATTCTACTTGTTTTATTTATGTACTTTTTGAAGATTTTTTATTTGAATTTCATGATTAGTTGAATTTGAAGATTTTTTTATTGACTTGACATCATCTGATTCCTTGTCGAAATATGTATGTTTTGGTTTTTATTGTGTATTAAGTTTTTTTAGATGAAAATATGTAATGTTTTTTATATCCTCGTATGGAAACATAACCAAACATACTATACATGTTCATGGAAATTTTATATTTTTTTAAAAAAATCATTATGTTTAGAAGTAGCAAATAATAGTGGAAAAACCGGAAAAAAAAACCCGCAACCGACTAATGGTTAACCGCAACCGAAAAACCGTTTTAATTGGTGTGGTTACGGTTAATGATAATTAATCGAACCGAACCGCATTCAACGGTAACGGTTAATGTGTGGAACCGCACCATGCACACCCCTGCTTGTCAGACACTTATAAGTTATTGTGGGAAGCTCTTCATTTATTACAAGTAATTCTAGATTTATTACATGAGTTCTGTAATAAGTGTAATGTGACTTTTTTACATAGAGAGTTCTTGGTAGTAATTTGATTTCAGATAATATTGAGAATGTGATATATTTGTAGAATACCGTATTCGATATAAAAAATTGAGGACTTGCAACTGAGTCATGTTGTTGAAAAACCTTTCAAACGCATCATCAAGTAATTAAAAATTTTCAAAAGCATCACTCTCTGTCAATTCGTTAAGTAAATAACGGAAAGTCCAAAAAAGAAATAAAAAAACACAAAAAGAAAATAAAAAATTTGAAAAAAAATTAAAAAAATATTTACAAAATCTGAAAAAATTCAACAAAATCTAATATTTTTTTAATTTTTTGAAAAATGTGAATAAAATCAAAAATGAGAAAAAATGAGAAAAAAAGTGGCAAGCTTTTTTTTTTTGTTCTTTTCAAAATTTCTAAAATCTGAAAAAAGAAAACTTGCCACCTGATTTTTTCCGAATTTTTTCAAATTCTTTTAAGATTTTGAATTTTTTCAGAATTTATTTGAACTTTTCGAATTTTTCCCTCATTTTTTCAGATTGCTTTTGAATTTATTGAGAATTTTTTGTTGTTTTTCAGAATTTTCAGAATTTTTAAAGATTTTCTTGATCTTTTCTCATATTTTTTTTAAAAAAATTCGAATTTTCCGTTAAGTAATTAACGGAACTGACCGAGAGTGACGCGTTTGAAAAATTTTAATTACTTAATGATGCGTTTGAAAGGTTTTTCGACAACATGACTCAGTTGCAAGTTTTCAGTCAGGTCATCACATATGTACTTGAATTGACTTCTTAACATTTTCTTACTACATACATAATTTCACAATTTATTTAATTTTAACCTTATTCTTCATTCTTCATAGGAGTGGTCGTGATAATATTGTTACAAAAAATCTTTATTATAATTGAAACATTGATGTAGTGAGAAACATATTCCAGTAATGTCTTCACCTAATTTAATATAAAGTATATCATATACTTTTTAAGTACAAATTATGAGAAAATATAAAAAAATTATATACCTTTTATAATTTCTCTTTTGTAGATACTGTTTATATATTTTACTCATAAATTATAAAAATTAGAAAAGTAGATCTAAACGATTTTAGACAGCCACTTCGTCTCGTATATATGTTGATGATCCATTTTTGTCACCAACTTTACAACCTACTGGGCCTTCATTGTCCCAGGCTGAGTTGAACTTGTTTAAATATATGAACTTGATATTGATCAATTAACAATGTTATATGACAGGTCCATTTTGATGTTGGGCTTGTCGTCCAGGCGAATAATTTCTAATATTTCCTTCAAAATGGTCATGTCTTATATTTATCTTCGTCCTTCGGTGATCATCCTATATATTTCTATGTTTCAATAATTTGATAATTCAGAATTTTGACAAAGATATCGATAAAATACGATTTAGAAAAATATAATTTGTAACAATCCAGACCCACATCAATAAGTTTGGAGATTTTAATTCAGTTTATACCATTATCAATTATACCAACACATCATTATCGTCTCGGGCTGTGATGAATTTGTGTGTATTTGAACTAGTATGTTTCGACTTATTTTCGGATTCAGAATTTGAGACTTGCTTCGAATTTTAATTAAAAACTCGACATTTGTGTTATAAAAGTCTCAAAAGTGATATTTTTAAGAATTATATTTATGTTATGTATTAAAATGAACTGGGCAGATATAATATTATATGGGAATATTATGATAAGAATTTGGTTGGTCTTGGCCATTCTTCATCAAGCAATGGTCCTGCCAAGCTATTAGAGGGTCATGTGTAGTCACATGAATTTCCACCTTCGTTTCCTCATTCTCCTGCTCCACAACCATTGACCCATTATTCTTTATTTCATCGTCCCCACAATATCCCACTCTATACCAAATCGGTTATTACGGTTATAGGGTTAGTTGCAATATAATACTACTGAGACGTGAGTACCAGAATAATGGAGATGAGTCATTCAATGCTCTGCGGTTTTGGTATCACAAAATTAAGTACTTCCAACACATTAAATATAAGTTGATGGAAAATGAATTATCATCTTCATACACTGTATAGTGACTTCTATCGTGAAATAGATCGAGTGTGTAGCATTTTTCTAGGAAATAAAGAATGCACAAGTGCAGGGCGGTTTCTCAAAATTTAGGTGCTGTGAGCAAATTTTTGAAAGAGTAGCTGCGTTAGTGTTATGTTGTATTTATGAATAATCTTTTTTTTTGAAAAAAAAAGGAGATAATTCAATAAATAATGGTCATACGGCATCTACAAGAATGATCGAGTTGAACAAACATAGAAAAAATTAACATGCCTGTCTTCATACCCAAGATGAGACAAATAAGCAATGTTGAAATTGACGATGGTACATGTATAGATCCTTGCTCTGTGTTCACCATCTTTTCCAAAAACTCCGTTTGAGCTATCGACCACAAATGCAATTCCCGAAAGGCTTTATCTATGAATACAAACCACTCTCACAAAAGAAGGAGAGAAAAATCACACACTCTCACCAGGGAGAGAAATCAAACTATAATCAAAACAATTAGATCTGCACCACGACGCTTAGGAGATAATCGATCCACTCACAAATCCAAAAAGGCCTCTGGAAGCGAATAAGAACGAAAATCGAAAGTTTCGGTGATATAGATCTAAGAAAACTTTCCCCGAAGATGGAGATTTATTAAGAAACTCAATGAAAAAGTAAGAACAATCAAAAACTAACAATCAAACGAAAAGATTTGGGGCTTTCCACCGGAAACCGATGGAAGCCCCGTCGGAGATGAAAAGAGGCGGCAGCTAGAGAGAAGAGAGAATAATCTTTTATACCCCTTAATGACAAATTGGGAATCAGAAATTAGAACAAATCGATTGATCCATCATTTCTGAATTTATCAAAAATTTTTTGATGAATAAATATTTTTATTAAAATTAAAATACAATAAATAAATTAATTAGTCAAACATCTCATAAGATTAATTTGTAATTTTTGAACGAATCAGAGACATTTAGAACACCACTTTTAATATAATGATGTCTTTAACTCTCATTTTGATCGTCTTATTAGAGTGTCGTGTCAGTTAACAAATATTAACATTTTTTTTATAACTAAAATAACTTATAATCTTATTTGAGTAATTATCCTCACGAAATCTCGAGATGAGATAAAACCTTAATCCTTTGATTATTTAATCTTGTTCCGGACATTGTCATCTTTGTTATACCAGAAAAAGTCTCTAAAATTTGATTACATCAAAGAAAAGGTAAGAATAATACCATGAAAACTCATCATCATCAAAGAGAAAGAACAAATTTTCCGCCTCACATCAATGGATCAAAATTAGTTATCTTCTTTGGAGTTTCTCTCATATTATATTCACATCACATGTGTTGAGTTAACAAAAGAAACATACAATAATAACACAAACTCATGATCAATGATTGCAAAATATTGATACTGCGATTGATGTATAGACCCGGTTTTTATTATTTATGAAAGCTAATAATGACGGTACGATTAATGATTTAATTAAACAAAAACCCGGATTTTCTTTGTTTGTATTTTAACAAGGGTCAGGTCACATGCAACTTTGTGCGAAAGTCATCAGGCCCTTTGTCGACTGCATTTGTTCGGTTTTTATACAAAGCTAATGCCTAATCATTAAATCTTCCTTTTAATTTTTAAATGAAATCAACAAACTATTATCAGCTCGGTAGTATCGAACCTCTTTTCTCGAAGAATCTCTGCAAAAGGATTTGGTTCTGGTACATATGAGTAAAATTGAAAGAATATTACACTAATTATCATAGCAATTTGCAGGAATTTATATTGAAGTTGTGTGATTTATGTGGATGTAATTAGTAAAAAGAATTAAATTTGCTTTATAAATAAAAATGTTTCGAAAATAATATTTTTCAAACGGGAACCGGGAATAAAGAGATTATATATATCTGTTTATCCATAAGAGTTATACAGGTTTGAGTGAGGGCACTAGTTAAAGTATTTAACTTTAATTTAAATATCAGATTTGAAAACAAATGGATATAAAGTTAAAATAAATTTAATTCTAGTTTTTAGAATAATAAAATAGATTAAAGTATAAATTGATGATCGAATTTCATCCAGTTTTCCTGTTTAGTGCCCAAAATTATAAATTTTACAATAATATAATTATATATCGATTTAATTCATAACAAAGTGACTAAAAGCTATTTTTTTGAGAAAAGATATATTAGTTTTTCCTCAAAAAAATAGAGCTTAGTCCTTTTTCTGAACTATAAAAATAATGTCTGGTGATCATATTTCCAAGATCTGGCCACTAAACTACAAAAGCGAAAAAAAACTGACCACCAATTTTCATTTTACTCAATAAAATATGTGAAAATATAAAAAACTCAAACAATACATTCAAAATTATTGATTGTTTTCCGATCGCATAATTAGATATTTGTAGATTATAAAATAATCATTTAAACACATGCAACTATACCAAAATCGGTTGATAAGATCAAATCAGTTCATTATTTATAAACAAATCTTATAATAAGTTAGAGGTAATATAAAAAGCTAACAAATATGAGCAATGATCTAAGAATATTTTGAATTGCAATAAAATTAAGTGCAAATAGATTCACAATTATAGTATATTAGGGATCACTTTCTGCCGTTAATATCTAAATTTATATAACTAATCCAAAGATTCCATTACTTGCTTGTGGATTTAAGCGGCTATTCCAAGTCAAATGAGTAATCACGAGAAGGTTTGTGGTTTTCGAAATATTTAGGACGTGAATGAGCGCAAACGGTGGTGGCATTACTAGCAGGGCCTCATGTTGGAATTGCACAGGCAAATATTCAAATAATGAAGGATGATAGAGGATAAGATATATGTTGTCTTTGGTATAAAAATGGAGGGAATAGAAGAATTATAATTTAGTTGAATGTGTAATAATTTTATTTATTCAACCATTTCATTCTTATTATCTTTTACTACAGTTAAATCTTTCATTTTGTGAAAGAATGTTCCATTTCTTATCATATATATTTTCTATCCAAATCTTATCATACGAAATTTGTACTACTCATTTGTTTCAAGGGCAATGCTAGAGACCCAAAAAAAAGTCCCAAAAATCTTTATCAAATGATGTGGCAAACAAGTGGCTAGTTATGATTGGGTGATTGATGAATCTGCAGGGGGTCTCATTAGTATGGGAGTGAATTCAGCCAATTTTGGACACATCATTTGGGAAAATTATTTGGGACAATTTTTTGGGGTCTCTAGCATTTTCCTTTTTTCAAATATTCCTTCCATTTCATCTCATTCACCCCAGTCAAACACAACAGAGAGAATGGGATAGAGAGATTAATTAGCTGCTGAGTCCTGCTTGTCAGTTGTCCCTGCTGCTTTTTACAGATTATTTTATTTTCAATTGATCAATTTTTTTAATTTTAATTTTAATAAAATTATATAAATTATAAGTGTGTATGAAGTCTCACTCTAGGGTAATCGAATTATAATAAGACAAAGTAGTGATTTGTATTTTGAAACTGATAACTTAGATGTGATCATAATCAGTATTCACATCAAACAATTATGACAAAAACATTGTTTATATCAAATAATCTATTTCATTATATTTGATTATCAACTAGACAATACTTTATAAGTTTTAGTTAAGAAAATTCAAAAATATTAGGAAATGGGGGAGGGAGGAAATATTAGTTATCGGCACTCTTTGTTACTCCCTTTGTTTTTTTTTTCCTGTTTATAATGTTGGTACTGTTTATAATATGAGACAAATTACTAATTTACATCTAATCTATAAAACTAAATATAGTTATTAGTGATTTTGTTGAATTCGTATTCATGAGTATTTTAATACGGTGAAGTTTTTATATTTAATGTTAATATAAAATAAAAAATATTAATAATTAAAATTGTATATTGACAAACGTAAAAAAATTAAAGTATTTAGAGACGGAGGGAGTATCGCCCTACTAATCGAATTTCATTCTCAAATATCTTTCTTATAACTAGCTTATAACCCGTGCAATGCACGGGCGGTTAACATATTCGTTATTTTATTATATATATTTTAAAGTTACCTAATTTTATTGTAAAAATAAAATTATGATAGAATAACATGGTTTAATAAATTTTTTACTTAACAGTTGGATAAATTCTTCATAGTTAAGTCCGTCAAATGGCTAATTGAAAATTAGGTCGAACATATATATTTTAATGAGAGACTTTTGGCACACATCTTTACGTATAAATATGTCGCCCATGTCCGTATTAATTGTAAAAGATTAATTTTTTAGTTGGAAAATTTATAAAAAGATAATATATTTTAGTTAGAAAAGTAATTACCATGTTTCTCAATGTTATTTTAGAAGATTGAGTTTTTTAGTCAAAAATATAAAAAAGTAATATATTTCAATTAAAAAGATTATCTGGTTATATAAATAGGCCCGTACTATGGTCCAAATTAAAAAGAATAATTGGTTATATAGATAGACCCAGAATAATTGGTTATATAGATGGCCCCGTATTTTGACCCAAGTACTGACCTACCAACTTTTAATGTTTCAGTTTTAAAAGAATTATTCTTAATTGGTTATATAGATAGGCCCGTACTTTGACCCAAATTAAAAAGAATAATTATTTATATAAATTGGCCCAGAATAATAGGTTATATAGATAGGCCCGTATTTTGGCCCAAGTACCGACCGACCGACCAAACTTTTAATGTTTCGGCTTTAATAGTATAGTATAGATTGGCTAACTGAGACGTACATGATTGTTCATTGTACTTTTGTATTTACTTTTTTTTTTTTTTTTGATAAACAGCAAATATTGGGGCCGTTTGGCTGAGTTTAAAATAAGTGCTTCTTGCTTAAAATAAAAAAGTGAAGTAGAAGTTAGAAGTTAGTTAAGACTTATAAGTGATTAAAGTGTTTGGCAAAAAAGTAGAAGTCATGAAACAAAAGCTAGGAATCGTAGCTTTTTTTAAGTGCTTCTCGACTTTTTACACAAACAGTACGAATAAGTGCTTCCAACTTAAAAGTCCAGAAGCGGGGCTTTTAAAGCCCCGCCAAACACCCACATTGTATTTACTTCATTTGCTCTTTTTTGTCAAAATGATTGACAAAATGATTGGTCATTTGTTAAAAGGTTAAATTTTGGCTCTGTATTTCAATAATGTTATGAATAATTGTCATAAGTCAATATTATATAAAAACTCTTTTGATTCGACAAAAATAGCTTATCACGGTCATCTATTTTAGTTTTAAGAAATTTGCAGGGTAATATTTTTTATATATAATGATTTTTGATATATCAATATCACGTAGACTAATGTAGCTAAGTTTTATATTTTTTATATTACTAGAGATGCTCTCATAAAAACTAATTTCATTATAATTTTCATATAACATTTTGTCATTACTGGAATAACCCCGGCAATAATTATTTCAATAACTAATTCAAGTTATTTATTCATTTTCTCGAAGTACAAATCTCAGTTTCATTTTCTAATAAAATGAATATTGATTTTTTTTACGCAGGTGTAATCACAAATTCTGACCTGTGACCAAATACAAGTCCCCTCTTTTAACCAACCGAATCAACCCTTGCCGGCTATAGTTGAAGATCATCTCCGATGTGCTATAGTTTTTTTTTTGATAAAAAGGAATCAATTCATTAATCAAAAGCCATACGGCATCTACAAACACAATCGAAATTGGACAGACGCTGAAGAATATCGCTGTTGAATCCTTCTTTCTTGGAGAGCCAACTAAGCGATTTGAAGATAATTTGAATATATACATTTGTTCCCATCTGATTGGTTTTCACCTGAATGTTCTGAACAATCGACCATAGATGCGATCCCATAATAACCTTCAAACCTGAATCAAACCCATGAAAATCATGTCGATCTATAACCTCGGTCATGGAAAACATCAAAACACACCAAAACAAAACAAACCAACTCTCACAAGATGGAGAGACTAACAAAACCCAAATAAATTGGGAACTTATTGAATGAAAAATAAGATTTCAAAACAAGAAAGTAGAAAAAAAGAAGAAATCGGGGCTTTCCACCGGTAGAAACCGATGGAAGCTCCTTCAAAAATCTGTGATGGAGGCTCTCCGATGTGCTATAGTTGATTAAAAAATTATAAACAATAATTATATGTAATTTATTAAATTTATAAGATGCCCGTCTTCAATGAGATAGGTTATTTTTTATCTTCACTATAAATTTTTTATATGATATTTTTACCCTGCTAGAGTTTATCTCCATTACTTGAAGCTTACAATCATATCAAGAGCTCCACAACAATATTTATTTCCTAAGCCACAACCTTTATGCATAAGTATCTATGTTAGTGGTTGACTAATCATAGATTGAGTCTGTTTGAATTATACAGGCCAAACAATTGTAGCCAAGATTCAAGGTCAGTTCTGTTAACATAATAACAAACTAATTAATTACCACTATAATATTGGTTCATAATACATGTTTATGCATGCCTCAATGATGAGTGGTGACTTATTAGCCCTCTATTTATACTCTACCAGATCCTCACATTTGCACATCAAGTTTTCTCTCAGTCTCTTCTATTTTTTCTCAGAACTTCAAGTGATTTCAGCAGACAAAATGGTTTACAATCTTGAGTATAACCATCCATTCTTTTCTCGTCGTTGCGTGCTGGTGACCGGACCAGTTATTGTTGGTGCCGGGCCATCAGGACTTGCAGTAGCTGCTGGGCTAAAGCAGCAAGGTGTGCCATTTGTGATCCTGGAACAAGCTGATTGCATTGCCTCTCTGTGGCAAAACCGCACTTATAACCGCCTTAAGCTTCACTTACCTAAGCAATTCTGTCAATTACCTTTGTTCCCCTTTCCTAAACACTACCCTGAGTATCCCACAAAATTTCAGTTCCTTGAGTACCTTGAGTCCTATGCTAGGAAATTCGAGATCACCCCAAGGTTTAATGAGTCTGTGCAGTCTGCAAAGTACGATGAGACGTGTGGTATGTGGCGACTCAGAGTAGTGACAACCAGTGGGGGGGTGGTGGTGAGTGTGATGAACTACATAAGCAGGTGGCTTGTGGTGGCCACAGGGGAAAATGCAGAGAAGATTGTGCCAGATATTGAAGGGCTTAAAGAGTTTGGTGGCAGTGTCATGCATGCTTGTGACTATAAGTCTGGTAAGGATTTTCAATACCAAAATGTTCTGGTTGTTGGCTGTGGAAACTCGGGCATGGAAGTTTCTTATGATCTTTGTCACCATAAGGCCAATCCTTTGATGGTGGTCCGAAGCTCGGTAAGTCAATGACCTTGCCTACAAAGGCCACAAATCAATATTCAAAATTTAGTACATTATGCATGTTATCAACTAGGTGCAAGATAAATTCTGAATTCTGAAACTTTGAAAATGTTTAAAATTTTAATACTTGTTTTTATGATATTTAGGTGCATGTTCTGCCAAGGAATATTTTTGGAGCATCAACTTACGGATTAGCAGCTACCATGTTAAATTGGATGCCAGTTTGGATGGTTGACATTGTTCTTGTAGCTCTTTCGAGGTTAATACTCGGAAATCTGGAGAAGTATGGTCTGAAAAGGCCTTCAATAGGACCTCTGCAGTACAAGAACACTGAAGGAAAGACCCCTGTACTTGATGTTGGTGCACTGCACAAGATTCGGTCTGGAGAAATAAAAATAGTCCCCGGGATCAAGAAGCTCTCTCGTCGTCGTGTTGAGTTTGTTGATGGCAATGTTCTTGACATAGATGCTGTCATTTTTGCCACAGGGTATTGCAGCAATGTTCCTTCATGGTTAAAGGTGAGTAAAAATAAAATACCTTAGTCTGAATATTCTTAAAGATTCATGTGACAGTTATGGAAGTTGGGTATCTTTTATTTATGCTTATTTTTAATATCTGATAGGAAAATGAATTTTTTTCAAGAGAGGGGACCCCTGTGGGGAAATATCCAAATGGATGGAAAGGAAAAGATGGGCTTTATGCAGTTGGATTCACAAACAGAGGGCTGGCTGGGGCATCATCTGATGCTACTAGAGTTTCAATAGACATTGGGAAACTATGGAAAGAAGAAACAAAGAAAATGAAGCATTCTTCTGTTGTTTTGGCTGGCCATAGAAGATGCAAATCACATGTCTGATAGATTTCATGCAAAAGTCTACTCTGAGAAAACAGCAGCAAAAACAGGACAATTCTGTTCTATTTTGCCTTTAAAGGTTTAGTAATTTTTATTTTTCGGGTCGGATTCGTGTCGGATTGCATTTAAGCAAGACAAAAAGTATGATTATAGTGGCCCTCTCCATAGAGCTCCCATAACTAGTGTTGGGATTTTGAAGGAAGATGTGGCTTGATGTTCTTAGAAATTCTTATGTCCTCAGTAATTCGTATCTTTAATAAAAGAAGTTTGTTCTCTTGATGGACTGTAATATGTGCAATGTCTCGACAATTAGTAAATTTATTCTATAATTTTTAACCTCGAAATCAAGCCAGAGCAATCTTTATTTTATTCCATATTTTTTGATAATTCAGTGTCAAGACCAGTTTTCGCGTAGCTCGACTATTTCAGAGAATTGTTAATACACTCGTATCTCAATCCGCACATGATGGTCCACTTACTTTTGAGCTTTCCGGTGAAATAAAACCTATGACTTTCAGATAGTAAGCCCTTAAAGATCACGGTCTCAACCAAATGAGACACCCATAAAATCCATAATTGGGTTTTTATGTATTTCATTTTATTTGTTCGTTCTTGCATTCATCTCGTTTCCTTATGTAAGAAAACTCCAGCATTGCTTGATATCCGTTCTGATTCTTCTTAAACATTATAAAAAAATGAATGATTATAACAAAATTATAAATATCAAATATATTGTGAAAACAATTAAAGATAAACATTAACAAATGTGAAATTTCAAAACCACTGAACTTGAACCGAGGAAGTCTAAAATCTAAACTATTTTTATAAGATGAAACCGCTGCGATACATAAAACCTTTTCCATAGGATCATCTTCCGGGAGACAATCAATGATTAATTAATTATTTGAAAATGTCAAATAAGAAATACAGCTACCAGATTCGTTAACAAAAATTAAATCTGAAATTAGCTAACTAAAGATCTATCATAAATCATAATACCTGATTTTCAGTTTTCACACTATTGTATGACTAACAGAGTTGTCCATAATTTGACCAAACCGATTAAACTGATCCAACCCGTCCTTATTTTTAGCCGACCCCAACCTGATATTATTAAACTGAACTTAAATGAGTTAAACACTAAACGAGTCATTGACTATATTGATAAAAAATTATGCGTATGACAAAAAAAATAAAAGTTATGCATTATGACAAAAAAAAAAATATGCGTAAAATGTCAAAATTTATCCTTAATCAATTGATACATGCCCAGTTACTTATACGAGTCATGTTTGTATAAATTGGGAATCGAAACTAATTGATTATTATATCAATTCAGGATTTGATAGATATTTTTTTGATAAATCAGAAATTTTTAGTCAGTCTAAATATAATCTTATAATCAATAAAATATTTTCTAAAAATTAATCAAGAAAACTTTTAATGAATCAATATGAGTATTTTTTTTTTTTTCATTTTGCTAATTACATGTTTGGACAATTTTGGATGTAGGATGGTCCACTTCAGTCAGTAGAGCCTAATAAATTTGGTGGAGGCAGTATCTATATTAAAATCTGAAACCGACCTTTGACTGATTTAGAACATGAAAGAAATCACAAGAAATCTTGCAGTTGTGGGCCTTCTCCTCGTATACTAATCAGACAGTACCGTCCATTGCCTCCTTTACGTTCTTTGTATATTTTGCAGAGATTGTTGGAGGAACCAATTTCCGGTTAAAAGTTTGTAAATTTCCGGTTAAAATACGGACTACACGCAATCGTATATATACACCAGTCATATGATCATATCATTATAACAATTAATATATTATTAATAAAATAAAAAATGTTAGAGACCCCAACAAATTTTCCCAAATGATGTGTCCAAATCTGATTGGCTGAATTCACTCCCATAATGAGACCCCCTGCAGATTCATCAATCACCCAATCATAACTAGCCACTTGTTTGCCACATCATTTGGTAAAGATTTTTGGGAATTTTTTTTGGGGTCTCAAGTGTTGCCCTAATAAAATCAGTTAACCAAACAAGTATATATTAATAATGACCTGAAGCTATAAAGAGATAGATAAGAATAAGAGTGAATCTGTAAATGTCGTTTTATAACAAATAAAGTAAATAAAGAACTATTTGAGTCATCGGTAACTAAAAACCATAAGAGATAAATAAAATTGAAGAGCACATTTATCACTGTCATTTTATAACAAATAAAGTAAATAAAGAATTAGTTGAGTCATCAAGCTTTATATAAGTCCTGGAGTGTTATTGAAGTATTAATTGTTCTATTCACGCTGTGATGAGTTTGCAACACATTACTCATAGATTAAGGGACCGTTAAGATGAGATTAAAATAAGTGCTTCTTGATTAAAGTAAAAAATGAAGTAGACGTTAGAAGCAAGTTATAACTTATAAGTGATTAAAGTGTTTGGGAAAGAAGCAGAAGTTGCGAGAGAAAAACTAACATTTATAACTTCTAAAAAGTGCTTCTGCTTTTTTACACAAACGAGTCAAGAAAAATAGAAGTCAACTTCTTTGGAAAAGAAGTAATTCTTATCGATTGCCAAACAGGCACTAAAATAACATCACACACACGAGAAAACTCAGCAGAATTCATACCTCTGTTTACCCAAAAACTATGTATATTTGTATGTATCAAGCGCATGAAAGAAGAGTCGAAGGAGGCTTCTAACATCTCCCAGATTTTCTCTCTTTATTTTGCATACATTTTCTAACATAAATTATACGAAATTGAATTTGATATTAAGCAAATGTTAGAGACGAAATTGTAACCATACTACGCAAGAAAGGCTATTGATATACTTTTAATATTTAATCACTGTGACGTACACAATATATTATGTACTCATGTATGGATTCATTAGTTTCCCCAATCTTTTAATTTATCCCAAAAATAATATTGCCCATAATTATCCATTCTCCAGAAAAAGAAGCCATCAGTCCTAACTTCAAACTTAAATATATCTTCAGGTAAATCACGCCATATATGTCTATCAAAAACATGGCTCACCAAATGTTTTCCAGTCCACCAAAAATCACAAATGAACAAAGTAGTATGCCAAAAATTCATATTAAAACTAAAAGTAAACATTTGATTGACATTGAGGTTTCGGTAACCCAAATCATCATTCTTTGATTTACAATGGAGGCGCACCGGAGGTGTGTTACCGGGAAGACGACTGGTAATTTCCACATGACACTTCGAGAAACATGTGGTGAAAAATAGAGTTATAATCAAAATGCTGAACCACACAGGAATGGAGGATCTTGTATTCATTTTTGATGTCTAGTAGATCATGTGCTATTTTATCAAGTTGTGATATTTTCTTGGATCACAATCTTATTAATTATCATTTGTCTAATATTAAAGACATATGAGAGTTGTTTTTAGTTATTAGGTACATGTAATTATTTTAATTACAACTAAAATTAAAAGCGCAAGAGTCGTTTTTAGTTGTTAGGTACATGGAATTATATTAAATTACAGCTAAAATTGCAATCACATTAATTAGATTTAATTAGCTCAAGTTAGGTTGTAAATTTTATATCCAAATTTTATATGTACCATATCTCCAAATCGAAAGGTTAAAATTCGATGACAAAATCCTTTAGATATCACTAAAGTCAAAAAAAATTTATAATACGATATCATTTTAAAACAGATATTTTTATAATTAATAATCCAATATTTCCTCATATATTTAATATGAGATATGTTTGATTAAAGTATTGTAAATGATTGGAAAAAAATACCACCTTAATTAGTATCTGACAGGCCCACATCCGCAATCAGGAGATTTTGTCATCATGTGAAAAATCACAAAATAAAATAACACTTGTTAAATAAAATAATAAAAAATTTACTATTCTAACCCTAAGAATCAAGAATCTTTTAGAGTATATTGCTGTATAAAAGAATCCAAAATAACAAATATTATATACAACAATTTGCGGTTAATGAGTTAGGAGAGCAAAGAAGCTTATTTCACGACCACTACAAAAAACATGGCTTTTTATGATAAAATTTAAGTTTAAATATGTTGTAGATTTCCGATTTGTGATAGAAAAATTCCGTCATTTTTATTCAAGTAGTAAGTTCAGTAAAACATGACAATTTTTGACATGCGTCGTAAATAAGAAAAAATATCGTAAGTTTAGCCTGGTGGGCTCCATCGTAGAGTAACACTATCGACAGAGTCTGTGATGAATGTCCGTCGTAAATTTTTGGAGAAAACTTAAACTTACGACATATATTTTCATCGCAAGTTTGAATTTATCTATTACAAGATCTTGATATATTTTCTTTCATAAATAACATCATAACAAATATTTTTATAAAAGCAAAACAAAAAACTAAAGTTATACATACATCCGCACCAAGTCAAAATATATTTACAAAACTAAACATCAGTCCTTAATCTAATGTCACTCTATTAAGAGTCCGTGCTTTCATGACTACTCCTGCCTTTATCAACAAGGAAATAAAAAAGAAAGAATCCTTCGTTCAGGCCAATTATGTGTTCTTGTGGAACTATAACATTGAGAGTGCAGGATTCATGATACTAGAAATTGATTCCTTTTTTCCAAGTAGAACTTGCAGAGAGAGAGAATCACCGGTGTAAGTCGATTCCGATTCCAGAGGTAAACACTGAACCCATGGATGGACATTAACTTGGCGAGTATCTTTTAAGAAACCTATTGTAGTAATAACAGCAACCTGCGCATAAACTCATAACAAACCAAAGAACTATAACATAGAGGCAGAGGTGTTCATTACCAGTATAGCGTGTCTGATAAAGCAACTATTTATAAGAAGCTCAATGAACATACTACAGAATTGTTCAAAGAGTTTACAAGTTATATGATTGTTTATCGAGACTATATCATATAGGTTAGATTAGGTGATACATATACAGCAAGTTAGAAACAAATTAACACTTGAAGAGGTGCGATGCAGGATAATAGCTAGCATATGAAGCACTCAGAATATTACAAACCTCTGAATTTCGGTCGTAAGTTGAGACGCGCAGCATATCCGTAGTAAGTTATCCATCGTAAATAGCCTGTTTGGTGTGGTGAACCAGTCGAGCTGCTCATAGGCTCTCTAGGGCGACTAATGATAAAGTAAAAATGCCAACTCAAATTGTTCAATGTCCTAATGTCATACTTACTGTTCTCAGTGTCTTATATTCTGAATTAATTATAATAAGTCTTTATTAATGCCAGATGATCTTGCTGGTTTTGAGCAAACATGAACATATAGTAATACGTGTAGAATGGTATGACCATTCTCTTTGTTTCCTCATTTTTTTTTGGTATAAATCGTAATTTTATTTGTATTTGCTTATAATCATAGTTTGTTCATGTTGAGCACATTAAACATATATATGTATGTGGAAAAAACAAATAATTACACAATTAAAGGTTCTTCCACGTCTGATGCAGAGGATAGTTTGTTGTTTATGCTAAACCTAAAAATAGTAAACCTAAAATGCAGAGTTATGTTACAGTAGTTCTTTGGTTTGTTGAGAGGCATTATAGTCGCTCATTCGTTACAAGGCATCGTATAACATTAGAGGCAGTATGTCTAATCTTATTTTTAATAAATAAGGGCTTATTTTCAGAGAAAAGTACATCAAACTGCACTTTTTTCTGAAATAAGTCTTTATATTTTTACCAAATAACGAATACGAAACATCTCTTGAATATTTATATTCAAAAAAATCATACAAACATTATTTCTTCTAAAAAAAATAAGCCCTTAAAGTTAAGGGAGCCCAAACAGGCACTTAATATGACCATGACCAGTCCTGGACCTTTTGCCAGTCTCCATTTACATTAAAATAGAAGCCATCACCTCTGGCTTGATACATAAACTCTCCATTATGAAGCTTCTTTGCAATGTCTTTACTAAACACAACAAAACCTGCATGTTGTTTGCCCCACACAAAGTCACAAGAAAATAGGGTGCTTCCAATAAGATTCATTCTAAAACTCCAGTCATAAGATTGGTTCAAAAGCACGGTATGAATACCTAAATCATTATCCTTCGATTTGCAATGAAGAATCAAGGGTGGGTCTGGACCAGGAAGCGTGTTGGTTATAGTGACATGCAATTTGGGAAAAGAAAAACAAGTGGTGAAAAATAGAGAGATTGTTAAGAAACTAATCAAACATGAGGAGCTTCTAGTCATGCTCATTGTGTCGTCTATATGTGTTTTGGTTGGGTTTGTTTAATTGTTTTGGTTGATTCTATGTTTCACTAATTGCCTCCTTATATATACTTTCTTGTTGTATCGAAAAATGGTAAGAATTTTGATTAAAAGTTTGCTACTTGTAAGTAATTTTAGTTAATTCAATATTCAACCAACAATCGGTACAATTATAGTAATTTAAATTTTAAAAAATCCATAAACATGTACCATATTATAGGTATTTAATTCTTTGCTTACATTTACTTAATTTGTTTTGGTTCTTTCACTATTATTTGTAATATTTTAATTCCATTTAAGGAAGAATATTTGCAATCATTTTAATAATCTTTTAAACATGCCAACTTTTGTGATAATATACTATACTAAATTAGCCTATCAATTGTATATGAATATGAATTTATTCCAAATTTGACTCCGCTACATCCATATCTATTGTATTTAGTTGCTAAGTTGTCCAATGTTATTTTCAAATTTGACTCCGCTACGTCCATATATGTTGAATATGAAAGACATCATCGGTATATATAGTTGTTAAGTTGTCTAATGTTATTTTCATAAAATTAGATCTTTTTAGTTAAAATAATATAAAAATGATAATAGGTGTTGCTCTTGTTGATAGCTTACGAATTTAATCTAAAAACATCAATATCTAGCATTTTTAACATACCAAAATCATATGATTTCTTTTCAATTTTTTTATATAAATTTCACATATATATAATTGAATATTAATCGAGTTTATTATTGTCAGTTTTATCCATGTTTTAAATCTAAACCATCAGTTTTAAACTATGGTGAAATATTTAGTTGCTAGTATATATTGTTTGTTCCCGTCACTTTTATGGTTCGTAATTAAGTTCTAATGACTAATGAGATGGAAGATATTACCCTTAGATCATATGCGAATCGTGGGTTTATCATCTGTTGTCCGGGTACACTTCGATTCTGACTTACCCTAAAAATTACTAGAACAGATACTAATTTGTAAGGCATATAAACATGCATTGTCAAAAAAAAAAAATGTCTAAAATTATTGGTAAATGTAATAAATAATTTTCTACTATATATCTTATAAATCCTCATAATTACATCCAATTAAATATCAAATCGTGAAAGATATTATTATATATGCCTAATAATGTCACATGAAATTAATAATATTAAATCTTACGTTATCTTACTATACATAAATTTGATAAAATTGAAAGCTATCTTAAAGAGGATGTAATTGTTTAGAAGTATAAAGGAAACTGATACTAGTTTTGATATTTAAGGTTAGAGTTACATCAAACTATATATCAAATATATGTCCAATGAAGAGTTCTTTTATTTTCTTTATGATCTTTCTCACAAAATGTTATGCTATAAATGATAGCTTAACTTTCAGCTTCGAAATGCATGTACGGAACGGAGTCTCGGATCCGATGTGGGTTCACTGCGCATCCAAAGATGACGAGATTGGAAAATTCCATCTTCAACCTAACGAGGAAATAAAATGGAAATTTAATGTACAATTTTTTTTGAGAACTACATATTTTTGTCACTTTTGGTGGAAAAATCTTGACAGAGCATTTGAAGTGTTTAACAAAGATTATTATCATAAGTGCTCCAAACAAGGCAATGGGGTTTTTCCATGTTATTGGTTAGCTAAGCCTGATGGGTTTTATTTTGCGACAAGTGACAAACCTTTTCCGGGGCCGGACTGGACTATAGAACACACCTGGACAGATAAATAGTTTCTATACGAGTTGATTAATATTCAAGTTATGTAATCCTATTATTGTGTTTGACATCATTGCTTTTTTATTGTAATATAGATCTTGCATCTAACATATAAGAAAAATATTTGGTGCATCTTAATTCGGTCAGTTCTAAATCTATATTATTGTCCATCTTTTAAATTCGTTTGAAAAACAAATTAGTACTTGTTTCATAATATTAAATATCTTTCTTGGTTAATTTTTTGTTATTAAAAAAAACTGTAAAAAATTATAATGTATAATTATCTTTTGTAAGAGGGTTGATGGCTTGTGGGGTTCCGGAGAAACGATTGAAAAATGGTGAATGATGCATGAGAGCATCTCCAAGAGTCTTCTAATTAACTCCTATATATAAGTCATGTTTGGAAATCAGAGGTTTTGGATGTTTTAGAGATTCGACCATTTTAATCCGCTACGAGCATCTCCAATGCTATTAGGTAAATTGATTAGCTAAAATATTATTATATAATAATAATTAGCTATATTATAGTTGAAGAAAAAGTGATCTTACTCTAAGAGCATCTCCAACGATGTTGGCTATAATCGTTGGCTAAATTGGACCTGTAAGACGTTATGTAAAATTTGCTGAACCTGTAAGACATTTCGCTTCAATGGTATTGGCTATATTGGTTGGCTATAATTTAAAAATAGTATGTTATTAATATTTTAAATTGTTAAAATAGAATATATCAGTTCAATATGGTAATAAATGATGTACAATCTTCCTACAGATTTCTTACAAATCTGTAGAGGTTCGACAAATTTAGCCATCCATAAGAGGTTGGCCAAATTTATAGACAACAGGTCACTATGGTTGGAGTGTGAACTTTTAAAATGGTTGGCTAAATTTTTTATTTTTGGCATGACAACTCACCTTTTAGCTAAAGGGTCTTCATGGTTGGAGATGCTTGCTATTAGCTATAATTGTTAGCTATATTTCAAAAGTAATATCATATTATTATAATTATTGGAGGGAGATGAGTTAGACATGCATCAAGTATAAAATATTAATATAAAGTTGGAGGGAGATGAAGTGGACATTTATAGATAATGAGAATGAATCAACAAATATTGAAGACCAAAAGAGGTTAGCTAAAAAATTTATTGCTAACAGGTTGTGGTTGGAGAAGGTAATTATGTATAGGGATATGATCAAATAAAAACTTTTTTAAGTTACAAACTTACAAACTTTTTTTTATTCTCCCATCGTGTTAATCCTTAGTTATATAAAGTATCTATATTGAAAATTCTTCAAAAAAAATCACAATTTTTAAAAATAACGCATAAATAAATCGCGTTTTCAACATATATAACTGGGGTTCAACATCGGGTGTTGAACACTAATTATCATTGTGTTGAATATATCTAAAAAGATGTTTAAACTATACCTCTGGGGTTTGGGTAGGGTCTAGAAACATAAATATTAGTTATATAACATGTTTCCCTTAGTTCTTACATTTAAAAATTGGTTTACGTACTTCTCCACCACTATTTTAATCGATGTTCAACAAAATATGTTAAAAAAATGTTGAACTCAAGTTATATATGTGTTGAACAAAAAAAATTTGTAAGTTTGTAAGTTTGTACCAGAACCCTCCCCATTATGTATATTGGTTAGCTACATGAGGTGCCGAGTAGGATTTAGTTAACAGATTTGCATGGGTTGAAGATGCTCTAATGTTAGTGTTTGATAGTTAACAGATTGAATTAGAGGTTTGACCTCAAACAATTAATTTTCAAAAAGGTACTTTGAGGAGTTTTTTGTGTTAGAATTTTTGATACGTGTTATAAAAAGCTAATCAAACACCTATCTACCAAACAAGTTTACAATAAACCGCTAATTCAATCCGCTAGTCAAAACATCTATTTCAATCCGCTTGTCAAAAATCTAATTAAATTACTTAACAGCTAACCGCTAATTCCTAAACATGGTCATAATTTAAAATATTAAGCTCCAACTAAGTTAATATAAAATTAAGAGCGTCAATTCTAAAAATGCTCTTTATATTTATTCTTAACTTATATTTTATTCATATTTTGAATTCAGATATTTGTCATGTAGTGGAAATTTAAATATAAGATTAGAGGAAGTGATTATTTTATTGATATACAAATAGTTAAGAGCCAACTAGCAATTTTTAAATTAGAGAAGAGATAAGAGTCTCTTAAGATTTTTAAGAGCACTATTTTTGAAACTCTATTTTTTTCCAATCCTCCTTATATTTTGATTTAAGACCTAGTTTTTATATTAAAAAAAGAAGCTAGTTATGGGGAAGAGAAACCAAATGTGAAATTGACATTTATAATCTTGATTATAATAAAAACCAACCATGATATTGAAGTGTACTCACATATATAAAAAATCTATTACAAAAATAAAAAAAAATTATCAACTTCAGAAAAAATAATTTACCATGAAGATAAATATTTTACCGTATTCATGATGTGTGTTTTGCAAAACCCCTAAAACCCTAAAGCCTGCTTCTTCTAGACCCTTCCCTACGCCCACTTGATATGAATATATACAACTCTGCGGAGCTATATGTTTTTCTTGTATCGACCACTAAATATTGTATAAGCTTTTGAATTGAAGAAGACAAACATTTGATTATTCTGCAACAATCCCAGACAAGTCATGTATAGATTTGCAGCAAATCTTGCCTCCAAAGCACGGTACATTGACCCAATTGTATTCAAAATTCATTTCCAATATTTTGTTTTGTTGTAAAGTTTTGATCGTTATGCTAATTAGAGCAAGCCCTTTTGAATTACGATAGGGTGTTTTATTTTTTGCTTAAAGTTGTGATCTTTATACTGATTAGAGCAAATTCTTTGATTTTACATCATGTGTTTGATGTTTTTTCTTGAAGTTTTGCTCTTTATTCTAATTTAAGCCAGCCCAGTAGTCCATTTGAAGAACAATTTTTTTTTTTTTTTTTTTTGGTTTTGAGTTAAAAATTTGTTCTTTATTGAATTGGAGAAAATCCATTTGAATATGCAACATTTTGATGTTTTGGTTTTATAATTTTGATGTTTATTATAGTTTAAGCATAACCTTTTAGCCCCCTTGTATTTTCAATTAATTTGGTTCAGCTTTTGTTTTAAAGTGTTAACTTGATTCTAATCTGAAATATCCTAATTGTGGTTTTGTGCAGGATTGCTTCAAACAGTAGCAAACAGGTATTGTTTATGGTGATTAATTGACTGATTGTGAAATTCAGCAGAGAAGTTTTTTTGATATTTTGTGGAAGTTGAATTTTATATTTATTTATTTTATCGGTTTTTGTTTTAAAGATTGGGAGTAGATTAAGTTTGAGCAGAAACTATGCCGCCAAGGATATTAGATTTGGGGTTGAAGCCCGGGCCTTAATGTTAAAAGGTGTTGAAGAGCTCGCAGATGCAGTTAAAGTAACTATGGGGCCTAAGGTACTGCTTGTTTTCCAGCTGTATATACTTGGTGTTGATTTTGGCATCATTTTATTTATTAATTAGTCATATGTATTACTGCTCTGTAATATTGTTTAATTAGGAAGACTTGGTTGCTAAAAGTTCGTTGTTAATTTCTAGTTTCTATTGGAGCATATTCGTTGATAGTCGTCTAACCATCATAGTTAATATATATTTCATGGAAGGAAATTTTTTTATGGTTAGAACTTAGAACTTAGAATCATTAGGAGTTTTTTGGAGGTTTGTAAAGTTGATATATATACTTTTTTAATTTTTGTTATATGTGGTATCTCTGTTAAGGGGCGTACTGTGGTCATTGAGCAACCTTATGGGGCACCAAAAGTTACTAAAGATGGGGTAACGGTTGCTAAGAGCATCGAGTTCAAGGACAGAGTGAAGAACATAGGAGCAAGCCTCGTCAAACAGGTTGCAAATGCCACCAATGATGTTGCAGGGGACGGTAAAGTCTTAACTTTATATCTGTGCTTCATGATTGTATACTAGACTGTCATATTTAATTTCTTTACAGAAAGATATAGATTTTTTATAAATCTAATGATTGCCTGACCTATGGGCTATGTTTATGTCATAGTTGGGTCAGTGTTTTTCTGAAGATTTGATTGTGGTTGTCTACTTAAAACATATATCTTATTATGGTAGACTGCTAGACAGTCCACAAATTGCTCTCACTCCTGTGTATCATTCTCAGAAACTGTCATCGCTAACATATGGTATTACATGTTCCGGTTTTAGTTTTTGTTTGAAGTCATCTAATCTACCATCCTCTCTATGTAAAACCAGGTACCACATGTGCCACAGTCCTCACCCGTGCAATATTTACTGAGGGTTCCAAATCTGTTGCAGCCGGTATGAATGCAATGGACCTTAGACGTGGCATTACCATGGCAGTAGATGCTGTGGTGACAAATTTGAAAAGTAGAGCACGGATGATAAGCACATCTGAAGAAATAGCACAGGTTTGTTTATAAAACAAGTACTTTGTCAATATTTGTGGCATTTTTGTGCTTGGTGGTTTTGAAATATTGTCCATCTTTGTATTTTTGAAGGTTGGAACAATATCTGCCAATGGAGAGAGGGAAATTGGTGAGTTAATTGCGAAGGCAATGGAAAGGGTTGGCAAGGAGGGAGTAATAACAATTCAAGTAAGTGGATTATGTATTAGGCAACATTATAAATAATGACTGATAAGATTTTCATAAATTAGTGATGAATTTTGTTGGGATTTCTCTTACATGTTGGTAGTAAAGTATTTGTGTCCCCTGCCAAGATATTTACAAGATTTGTCAATAATCTTCTAGTCCTTCAATGGATTCAAAATTTGTGCCCTTGAATAGATCAGATGTGCTAAATATCTTGATATTAGTTTTATATGAACTAAATTGATGCGACCATCAAACTAGCTAATTATCAAGTCCAGCTTTGATCTGTAAGTTAAAAAATATAATATCTAATTTATGTCCTCACAAATAGTTTAGTTTTTTATGAAGAATTTTTGAATTTTTGAACCCCTTCAAGCTTGTTACAAGTATTATCATCTGAAACCTGTTCTACTTGTTGCTCTGAAGAAGTTGAAATGTGGAACAATTAAGTTCTAGCATCCTGTCTTTATTCCTGAAGACAATTTTATTTCTTGTATTTTGGCGACATGTTTAGTCTCTAAACTTTAGCAGAAATTATTGATCAGAGATCTCGAATAAGTTTGATGCTGAATGTGAATGTAAAGTTTCTTTAACACTGATGCAGGACGGAAAGACACTGTACAATGAGTTGGAAGTTGTTGAAGGAATGAAGCTCGATAGGGGTTACATATCCCCATATTTTATCACAAATCAGAAGAACCAGAAATGTGTAAGCCTTACTTTCTATAAAACTAACCATCTTGAAAAGGTTTTCAAATTTGGTGATGAAGAACTGCTAGCTTCAGTAAATTTGCCTGAAAGTATTATAGTATGCAGATATTTTAAATTTATAGCTTTCCTTATTTCTCGCAGGAGTTAGATGATCCTCTCATTCTAATTTATGAGAAGAAAATCTCTAGCATAAATTCAGTGGTGAAAATATTAGAATTGGCGTTAAAGGTACTTTGTTTCAGGCTTATCCGCTATTATGTAGCTGTTAACCAATTGTTTTGACTGCTTTTCTTTGTTATGCCTTTTGTTACTAATTTGAGTATTTTCCAGAGACAAAGGCCTCTGTTAATAGTTGCTGAAGATGTTGATAGTGAAGCATTAGCAACATTAATTCTGAATAAGCTGCGTGCTGGAATAAAGGTTCTCTCTTAGTACCTGCAGTAATTATTTTATTTCCTATTATATTTCTGGTAAATGAAAAAATATATATACTTATCTTTATATTGTGGCTCTCTTTGTAGGTTTGTGCAATCAAGGCTCCAGGGTTTGGAGAAAATAGAAAGTCTAATCTCCAGGATCTTGCTGTACTTACTGGAGGACAGGTTGCATATTCTGCCAAATATGTCTCTCTGTAGAATTTCTGTTATTTTCTAGTAGCCAGCTAAGATATATGCTGTTGGTTAATAGGTTATTACTGAAGAGCTTGGTATGAACCTCGACAATGTGGAGTTGGATATGTTTGGGTCATGCAAAAAGGTAGATTCTTTGTAATTTGTTCTTGAATTATCCATTTCACTTTATGCACTAAGAGCATCTCCAACAAGCTCTTCAAACAAGCTCTTAAATCAAAAAGTAGAGAGCAATAACAAAATTGTAGCTCCAATAGACTCTTAGAGGCTCTTCAAACCCTTAAGAGCCTCTTCTCTCTCCTTTCTTTTAAGAGTCTACCACCCACTCTTAAGTTATATTATATTGTAAAGTAATAAAATGACCCACTTTCTCTCTCCACTTTTGTATTGTACTCTATTTAATAAAAGTAATTTAATAGTAAAATATTGTTTAGAGAGTGAATATAAAGAGTGTTGTTGGAGATGAATGTACATTAAATTGTTAAGAGTCAATTTTTTATATTATATTTGAAGAGTGGCTTAAGAGACTATTGGAGATGCTCTAAATTGGTTATAGTACAATAAGGTAGTCTATAAAGTAGCCTCATAATTTTTTATAATATCATAAAAAGAGCAAGCTTCCTGTGATAGTTCTTGTCTGATTCTACATTGCAACTGTGTACAGAACACCTTTTTGGTATATCTGTAGTGTTTACTGACAAGAATTTTTTTTCTAGATCACAATATCCAAGGATGACACAGTTGTTCTTGATGGTGCTGGTGAGAAAAAGGCTATAGAAGAGAGGTGTGAACAGGTTAGTGTACTCCTTCCACTTCTAACATGAATTGCTATTGATTAAGATTGACTGGGTAATCAACCTTCTGATCCAAAGTAGGCAGTAGCGCACTGTAATTTTTTGGTATATATAACGTCATTCTCTTGTTTTCTGTTACAGATAAGGTCATCAATTGAATTGAGTACTTCTGATTATGACAAAGAGAAGTATCAAGAAAGACTAGCAAAGCTTTCTGGTGGTGTTGCTGTATTGAAGGTTTGTCTTGTTTTTGAAAAACACGGTTGTATTGGCAGTTTTAATTTCAGAGCTTATACACTTCCTAAATTCTTCTTCTTCTTGGTTTAGATTGGGGGAGCTAGTGAAACTGAAGTAGGTGAGAAGAAGGATAGAGTTACAGATGCACTGAATGCCACAAAAGCTGCTGTAGAGGAAGGAATTGTGCCGGGTAATATTTTTTTCTGTATACCTTTATGATATTGATGATGACCAGAAAAGAAATACTAAACCTAATTTATTTTATAGGGGGTGGAGTTGCTCTTTTGTATGCGACTAAAGAGTTAGAAAAGCTTCAAACAGCCAACTTTGACCAGAAGATTGGGGTACAAATTATTCAGGATGCCCTTAAGGTATAATTAGATTATATCTGCTTACAGTAGTTTACTTAATAGTCATTTGAGAATGGCTGTGATAATAAGAGGCACTTGTTTATGTCTGATTAAACATTTTAAGTTCGTTAGTCTTTGATCGAGTATTAAGCTACATTATGCACTTGTTATTGCAGACACCAGTACACACTATTGCATCTAATGCTGGTGTGGAAGGGTCTGTTGTTGTTGGCAAGCTCTTGGAGCAAGACGACCCTGATCTTGGTTATGATGCGGCCAAAGGCATGTCTATCTTTGTTTGGTTTGTTTCCCTTGATCTTTTCTTCTCATCTCGTATAATATTTGAAATTATTACAAACAGGTGCTTATGTTGACATGGTCAAAGCGGGAATTATTGACCCACTGAAAGTGATTAGGACGGCACTGGTTGATGCAGCAAGGTAATAAAGATAGCAAGCCTCGGTCTTTTATTGTCCAGAAATTGTACATTCAATGCAAGTAACTTTGTTTTCTGCATGGTTATGTATGCAGTGTATCTTCCTTGATGACGACTACAGAAGCTATTGTGGTCGAACTTCCCAAGGACGATAAAGAAGTACCAATGGGAGGTGGCATGGGTGGTATGGGCGGCATGGATTATTGATAGGCATATTGCTCAACATGTCCGACATATATTGCTCCGAATACAAGGGTTTTTTTGCCCATTATTAGGTTAGGATAGTTAAAGGTTGGGTGGCTAAAATAAGCATCCCCATATGTAATAATTTGCTCTAATTGCGCCTGAGTGTTCTATTAGAGTTTCGGTATCTGTAGGATTCTTATATATGAGGATGCTTTTTGGACTAAATGGCTATTCATGTGTCTTGTCTTTTATGATCTGCAGCAATTTTGACTTGATTTGAGGCTTTTCTCTTGGCTAGTTTGTTTCAGTGATCTGCAGCAGTTTTGTGATATTTGATATGTGAGTGTTACCAGATTTTATACTACAATCTAAAATTCTTAATGAATATTATTGAATACTCCAAGGGAGGGGTATTTAACTTGAATTCTAATGGATTGTATTTCATTTAAAAAAAAGGATTGTATTTAATCTATTGATTTTGATGAATTGTATTTGATTTGATTTTGTCTGAATTTTTGATAAAATGTTGTAGAGTTAAAATTCAATTTTATAGAGTTTGGTGGGATTTTAAAAAATTTAAAATATATTGAACAATCTCACAAAATTCATTATTTGCGAAGTTCAAAAAAAATTAATCAACATTTGAATACTATCAGATTTTAATAGATTTTAAACAACCTAAATGAATGTAGAATTTAAAATTCTAACTAAATATCATTATTTTTTGTAACATAATTTAAAATTTCAATTAAATATCTAAAAATTCTGATACATTTTTTAAAATCCATGTTGAATATCTTGAATTTCATGAATGAATTTTTTTTTTAAAATCTCAATTGAATACATAAAAAAAAATTAAATACCTCAGAATTTTGATAATTTTGGTAAAATCTAAATTGAATATATTCAAATTTCATTAATAAAAAGGAATTCTTTAAAATCTCAATAAAAAACATCTCTTAACTTTATTCAAATTTTCAAGCAATAATATTATATTCCCTCCCTCTATAATATTGTCTACTGATAATAGTGATTGTGTTGGATTATTATAGCACAACCAGAACTAAAGCTACATCCATCCAGTTCAAAACCCAAGCCCTCTTCAAACTCTCAAACTACA
Source organism: Daucus carota subsp. sativus (assembly GCF_001625215.2). NCBI lineage: Eukaryota > Viridiplantae > Streptophyta > Magnoliopsida > Apiales > Apiaceae > Daucus > Daucus carota. The sequence continues at coordinate 41,931,633 of NC_030389.2, forward strand.
TACAAACTAAACTCACCCCTTCTCTTCTCTCTCTACAATGGAAGCTTTGGATGAGTTTCTCAATTTCTCTGATGAAGATGAAAAGACCAAATTACCCTTATCTTCTTCTCCCTTATTCTCCTTTAATGGACTCAAAGATGATGACCCACCTTCAGTTACTGTAAGTTTTATCTACCCTTTTGTTTGAATCGTTCAGACTCGGACCGAGTTATGTTTGACTCGGTCGAGTTGGAGGTGAGTTACTGAGTCCGGGTAATGTTGCGGCTGTGAATATGAATTATGAGAAGTCTGTTTTGTCCCTACGAACCCTAACGTAGGTGAAAATATTGAATGGGCCTGCAAGGGTATTTTAGTCATTAAATGCTGTGTAAAAGTTTATGCTATTGTGTAATTTTTAGTTTTTTTTTCCATTGTTTTTGTAGTTGTATGGCGCTCTTTACATAATTTTCAAATGTTGAACAAAACTATGGTCTGTGTAGGATTGCTATATTGAAGAAGACAATAAAATATTTAAATGTTGATAGCTTGGGATAATTACATATTTGGATAACAGTTTTAATAATATGAGAATTGAGAATTATAGTTTCGCAACATACTCGATATATATTTTTAAAATTTTCTAGAAGTGCAGAAAAATTGTGTCCAGCTAAGACGGTCTCACCTGAATGCGAGTCTAACTAGACGTGTTGTGTGAATCATTTGCATGTGATGGTAAATTAGTAAGACTACGATGCAAATTTTGTTTTGCGGAATTTTTTTAGAGGATGGGACCTGTTGGATGATGTGAGACTTAAATGTGGTGATATTTACTGAGTTAACTTAGTGTTTGTGATATAGTTTGGACTTGGGACCATGTCATATGGTTGTTCCTGTTCAGGAATTTGTAGAGGAAGAATTGGAATGGTTATCAAACAAAGATGCATTCCCAGCACTTGAAAGCTGCATGGATATAATATTGGATCAGAGTGCCATTTTTCAGAGTGATCAAAATCACCTGAGTCCTGTATCTGTGCTCGAGAACAGTGGTACGAGTTACATTGGAAATCTTATGGTTCCTACCAGCTTCCCAGTTCGGGGGCGTAGCAAACGCACACGAAAAAGACGAAGAAGGTTCCCGGAGTTATCTATTCGGCAGCCGTGGCAGTGGAATCAAATGAGCATGGAGGATCTGAAGCAAGAACATGAGAATCCGTTCGTGTCAAAAACAGTCACCAGGGTTGCTACAATTGGCAGGAAGTGTCAGCATTGCCAAACAGAGCAAACCCCGCTATGGCGTGCTGGTCCCATGGGGCCGAAGACGTTATGCAATGCTTGCGGTGTGAGGTACAAGTCGGGGCGGCTTGTACCTGAGTATCGTCCAGCTAGTAGTCCTACATTTTCGAGCAAGTTGCATTCTAATTCTCACAAAAAGATAATGGAAAAGAGAAGGCAGAGTCAACTCAGCGAGATGGTGGTGAATGGAGTCTGTGGATATGGGGTTGGATAGGGGTTAGTAGTTCTATTCTTTTACATTTCCCTAGCTTCACTAGGAGTTATTGTTTGTTGTGATGGGCTGAAAGTTTAGTGAACCATATCTGTTTGATTGCGTAAACTATATTAGAGAAGTTCAACTAGATGAAAAGGAAAAGTTTTGATTTCCCCATTGGTCATATTTATGCTCATTTTTGTTTATTGGAATCATGCACATATTATTGGGAATTCTATTCCAACTATATGGTATCTTTTCTAAAATTTAAATGCACATATCTCTGATCTCCTTTTAGCATAAGAATCACAATCTTTAGGGAAAACAACAAGAAAATGCGAAGGAGAATGGGTTGATGCAATTCCAGCTGTGATCGGGGTAAGGTTTCTGCTGTTTCATATAATATAAATTCAACATATAATAAGTCTGCTGATGATTGCCGGTGGGGGTTGTGGGCAGTAAATATGCTCTTATACTTGGTGCTATCGTATTTGTTCTTTGGATGATTGTTGAACATTACAGGTTTAGCAATTGTTGTTGAGATGGAATAATAATTTTGCACCTATTGTCTCCGCTGGTAACAGAATGTAGTAGATATTTAGATGTACTAAATGAACTTCTGATAGCTGAAGAAAGTGTTCTGCACTTATTTACTAGATTTTTTACGCGTTATTGTTTGCTGGTCATTCAACTCTTAGTTTTGTATTTGAGATTGCTTATTCGGCATGACAATAGGCAATATCAATCTGGTGTGATGAATCTAGTCAGCCAGACAATCATTGCTAAATAGTATGATTCGGACACTTGTTGGTTATAACTTCGCAATCCATTGAAGCGTAAGCTTGCGTGATTCAAGGGGGATGTATGTCTTCATGTTGTAGAAGCATGTTGTATTATCTGGATTTTAGTAACAGCTTGGGGACCCTTTGTCATGTGGGAGATGTGATTTATTTCTGTGCAGATAATGGGGAATGGGTTAACTGTTCATAACAAAATAATGAGGTATGGTCTTAAGTTTTTATATTATCGGTTGTTGGCACGAATCAAACTCGAAGCCTTTCTTCAGTTATGCTTATCATACGGAGGATACATTGAGAATTTTAAGTATGATTCGCGAGCGAGGAGTCGATATGCCTCGTGAGCAAGTCAGGAGTCGAATTCAACTATCGAATTCAAGCCCGTAGGATAAGGGTAAGGATGAGGCGATATGTCTCGTGAGCAAGTCAGGAGTCGAATTTAACTATCGAATTCAAGTCCGTAGGATAAGGGTAAGGATGAGGCAAATAAGCCTGGATGCCGCAACAGAATATGTTGAAGTGATTAAAGTTATACTCCTACAAGATGTCCGTGCACTCTCGTCCCTAGTAGTACTGAAAGGACATACATGATACATCATCAAGAAGAAAAACTTTCTGTGCGGTTCTAGAATTGATGGTTAAGAAGTTGATTTTGGGATTGCGGGCTGCAGCTGTTTGATGTGGGATACTCTCCTTAGACCGTGGCTGGAAACTGGAAACAGAGATTTTAAGCACTGTGAGATTACCGAATGGGAAACATATAATCTCTGATCATTGTGTAGAAAATTACATAAGAATTTAAGGATCAGTTCATCAACAACAATAATTTTAATTAGTTAAATGTGGTGGAGAAAAGAGACTTTTACCATTTTGTTAGATTATATTAGACATTGAACAACACGAAATCATATCAATCAAGCCTGAAACCATAGATATAACTTATTTCTGAGAAAATATTACAGAACAGGACAGAAGTTCGAAACATAGCATATTTTCCATTCTTCAAATTGAAAAACCAACTCAAAATGTGGACTTGGTGGTGGTGCAGGACAAAAGGGCTGCTGTGGTGGCAGATGTGGAGGTGGCAAAATGCCCTCAACCCGTGGCGGTGGTGGACCACAATGAAAGTGAGACTGAGGTGCTGGTAAGGCCCTAGCAGCTGGCACATGTCGAATCAGTGGTGGCGGTGGTGGTGGAGCAACTCGATCAAGGTTGTAGCCATGGCCTTGGGGAGGAGGATAGTAAATTTCCCTCTGGCATGCATGTCCCATAATAATAGTCATCATCATCTATGTCATCAAAAAAATTCATTCTATATGATTTTATCATCTCTATATAACCAAAGTTTGAGTCCTAGATCATCCCCTACCTATCAATCTGTTAAATCTAAATTGGTCTATTTGCGGTTGTGAAGCTGCATTATAACAGGATCAGGCAAACTTCAGAATCACCGAAAGTTCGAAACCAACAAGAAACTTGATGAGGCCAATCACCAGACCTACATGCTGAGTGTTTTGGTGTGACAACTCCAGTTCCAGTTAAGGAAGGTAGTACAGGTATTATTGGTAAAAGGCATTAATAGAGGAAGGACCCAGAAATTGAACAAGGCTCACATTCACATGCCATAGGGACCCAAATCACATGACTATTTTTGCTCTGTATTTTCCATCTTCATCCACTAATTCACATGGATTACAAGGGTGGAATTGATGTTGTTGAATTGTAAGGTGATTACTTTCTGTTTAATCACTTATAGGATCAATAGATAGATAAATTAAAAGAGTATTAAGCACTAACTATTTAAGAAGAGCAGCAAGATGCTTTCATTGATAAAGATAAAGGAAGAAACTTTTGACATTAGCTTCTTTACAGATTGGAGAAAGAGTTTGGCATTCACAATATAACTTGTATTTTTACGTATGACTCGGTATGCTAAGAATAAAATTACAAAATAACTGTTCTGCTATGAACCCAAATGCCAGCAACATGATAATAAGTAGCAACTATTTCAAATATAATCAGATGATCGGAAGCCAATGGTGGTTAAATGGAGAAGGTTTTAGATATATAAGGAAGGAGACGCAGAGATGAACAACGCTTCCAGGCCTACCCCTCGAATAAGGACTGTTTTTTCAGATAAGCAGGCTGAGGTTGCACAACAGGGGACGGATGTTGGGGAGAAATGATAATGACATGCGTAAAAAATGTACACTTGCCAAGAGTAAAGGAAATTGCAGCGATGCTGAGGGAGAAAAACGCGCTATGTAATAGTAAATTGGAAGTTTTGGCGAGGAAAAAAGACTCGTTTTAATACAATATACTGAGCCATGAGATTCCTTAGTCGCTAGCACTGGCTTCCCCTGCGGCAGCCTAGGACACCAGCTCCAGAAGTAATGGTGCCAACCATAGAAGAAGCCTTTGCACCCAAGCTTGAAGCTCTGGCATAACTGGCTGAAGCTCCGGCTCCAGATGGAGTGAAATAGGCCCCGTTTAGTAATAAATCGCCTTCTGACCTCCAGTTCCAACCTCTCCACTGGCCAGCATTAGTATCAACTCTCTTTGTCACCTGGTACATAAATTTCATTATTACAATTCACCTATAGTAGTTTTGCATTGAGTACATTATTGATTGGGGTGGAAGAATCACCTCCTTTGCGAAAGGATTGACTGGGGCAAGGTATCTGTTGCCTTGGCTGTTGATGGTGGGGCTTGCACTTCCGCCAATTGCATACATCTCCCAGTGAGTGTAGTCGTTGTTAACTACGTGAAAATATCCGTGTCTGCACCTGCATTATCCATAATAGTATGTATTAAATACTATGAACTAGATTCAGATTAGTCTAGTACTGCAATTTTTAGTTGCAGAAGAAAGATATGAAAATTTACCTTGGCATTCTCTGGATAAGGCCCTCTCCAAAATGGTTGAAGGCAATAGTCACTTGCATTTGCTTGTCTCTCATGTAGGTGTCACTGTGACCCAACAACATGACCTGATTTACAGACAGTGTTAATTTTTCAATTAGAAGAGACCAGTTTATGATAAGTACTTCAGTTGAAGTCTCAGAAAAGAACATACCTCATTGTGATGAGTGAAGTAATTGTTAGAAACTGTGATCGCGGTTGAGCCCATGACAGCATCAACAAGGCCATCAGCACAGTTAGAGAGTGAATTGTGATCAACCCATATGTGGCTTGACCCGAAGATTGAAATGGCATCGCCATCAGCCATAGTCCTCCAGCCATAATGGGACGGTGAGCTCCTAACCATAGCATTTCCAGTTGGTTTGCAGTCATGGATATGCAAACCATGAATAATTACATTGGTGACAAACTGGACTGTAATGCACCCTCCATTAGCAATATGAACATTCACACCGCGGCCATCAATTGTCTTAAAGCTGTTCATTATGAGCTCCTGCTTAAATGTGATCACCATATCACGCTTAAACACGATCCAGAGTGGCTCGTCTTGAATAACAGCATGACGCAAGGTACCAGGCCGGGGGTTAACAGGGTCATCATCACCAGGATCAGTGACAACATAAAACCGACCATCACGGCCTCCAATGGCATTTCTGCCAAAGCCAATGCCACAATCAGCAAGGCGTCTCCTGTTGCGAAACCAGTTACGGTCACAACGCCAGCAATCATCAATAGGATTCCCAGTTCCACAGGAGAAATACCCCAATTTCCTCCTTTCAGTACTGTTACTAATGCTCCTGTATAAACAATTAAACGTCGATAAGTATTCTGAATTATCATCATCACACCTAATCACCAAAAAGGCACTGTCCAATATCTTGATACAAAAGGCACCACTAAATATCTAAAATGTTAATAAACTTATGCACTGTTGTTTCCACTGGAGTTAGTTTTTTCGACATCTAGACATGTATTCAAACGCAGGGCTCTAGCTGGTGTCGGTGGAACTTGTGTATGGTCCATCGACAAGAGAAAAACTGGTCCTTCCTGTTTGATAGGGCCAACTTCTGCTGGCCATTTCGACGTTAAAGCACCAACTGTAAGGTGCCTTTTCTCTCCTTTCCCTCATATAATTGATGCTGTCAAAGCAAATATGGGAAACAGAAGAGAAAAGACTATGTACTTCATCACCATTTTTACATAACCAAATTTATTATATGCACATTACTACATAAAGCACCTTTTAGGACATGCACATGCTTCTTGGTTCATAATAACAATTAGAACCTTACAGTTGTGATTTGCATACATCCACATGATCAAGATACTTTGATTAATGGAAGTACTTTCGGTTGTTTTAAAATCCATGGAGTAAGATGTATGAAACCGCGAAAATTTGTCCAGATAAACAACTTTCAGATACTAGGACACGGCTACTCGGATAATTCTTATGCAAAACCATTCTGAAACTTTAATTGTTCTTCTCTGATTTTATCAGTTCTTGGTTAGGACAGTAGAGCAAGGAGCCAAGGAAAAGCTCAGATTCAATGAACTATATGAGGCTCCTACAGGCTACAGCACCAAGGCATCAACTCAATAATTTTATATCTTTGTCATTGTCAGATTTAATATGCATAAAAGCACATACACATGGATTGCTATGCATAACAGAAAGGATAAAAGATGGTATAGTATATTGGTCAAGTAAGGAAGATGCATGTGATGAAACTGAACAAACAAGATATGGGAGTTCAGAATTCAGCAGACTAGAACATGGGTCATTCAATCCCCAGATATTAAAAGTTATTAATTCATCAATAATGACAGATAACTGAAAAAAGGCAAGAAATAATTAAAAAAACATTATAATAATACTTAATATCTACTTTCCGGGTTTTTTGAACTACACGAAATTTAAATACTCATGCATACATTCATCACGAGTGAACCCGAACCCACATGTACCACTTCTGCAACTACTAGTTTGCTTAAAGTTATTCTGTGGTCACACCTCAAGAGCTACCATAACCACCAGAATCAATTTTGATCAATGTCATCATGAATTTACCATGAAGTTGTAATTATTAATATATAGAACACAGAATTTATATGTGTGTGACAGAGTAAACAGAAGTATGTTTCTTACATCTCAACCATGGCAGCAATCTCATCTGGGTCAGAAACTGCATGCTTGCTCAGACCTTCAGCATCTTTCACACTAATACAACAAAAATCATAATGGCCTTATTAATTTCACTACAAATTAATAGTAATAAACCGTTAATAATAGCAGAGGTGGTTCTGATTCCAGATTTGAGATGATCCAATGATCAATATGAATCAGGTAGAAGTAAGTACCTTGCTTCCATAGATGAGTTGGTTGAGCTCTGCACCTCCTCTTTTTTACCACTCCTGCGCAAAAAAAGCAGTGGAAATAGTTAAATTTCATGAAATTTTACTCAAGACTCACCGACATAACAGTGAACTTTAATTAACTCAAACGACATTATAAAGTTCATAAAATCAAGCAATTCCGCGTAAAAATTTTAGAAAATTTTAGACTCACTCACATAACAATGAAGTTTAATCAACTCAAACGACATTGTAAAATAAAAAACAATTGTTCTCACTGTTCTCACATTCCCGAGGGAGAGCAACAAACCTGTGGTCAGTGGCAGCAATGGCTGCGACGCAGAGCAGCAGCAAAGTAACCGGAATCAATTTCATCGAAACCAACATTGCCATTGATCTTCACCAATATAACAACACTCAGCAACTATCTATGAAATATACCAAGAACATGCACTAGTATTTCTTGCTAGTTTTTCTTGTACAATGTGTTTAGTTCTCTATATATAGAAGAACTTAGAATTGGAAAGTGGCTAGTGAAACAGGGCAATGCTAGAACAGAGAGATGGATAAAAGTGAAAGACTGAGAGCAGAGCTAATGGCTTGTTTTATAGACAAAACAGAACACAAACACAAACACAAACAGGGCTGTTCAAGTAGACCACGTTGTACTTGACGCCGTTAAATACTTTTATCTAACTATCTGTATTATTAATCACATTCGTTTCTTTTGTTTATTTATTTTATTTTGAAGGCTTTCATTGGTCCCCGGCTGTTGTGGAATCTATGTACTGGGGTAATTCGAATTTGTTTTCTGATATTTTTTATCCCAGGTAGTTTAGCTTTTTATTCAGCTTATTATGCGGTTGTACATGGATACCACTGAATCCTGTTTTGTCATAATTTGACCAAGTTTGATTAATTTTGCAGTACAATTTAGGCTAATATGGTTTTTTGTTTTAATACTTTTGGACGAGCGAGAGTCAAATCCGAATATTTCGGTACAACAACGACGATCTGTTCTATTCTTTATCGGAATGATTGAGAGTTAAACCTGAATATTCCGGATAACAGAATATAAACTCGTCACTTGAAATATCCACCAAAGTTCGTCATTTTTCTTAATTAATTACGTTAGATCGTAATTTCTCCCCTCGGGCTCTTGGGGTGGTTGTTGCAGATAGCAACAGCAGCTTTTTGCTGAAAAGCATGTGAAAAACTGTTTGGCAAATCTAAAAGCAACTTTTCTGAACAGCAGCTTTCTAAAAATTGCTTTTAGAAAAAGCAAGTCCTCTTGTTTTTTGAAAAAATTGTTTTCAATTTTTGCAGGAAGCTGTTACAAATTTCACTGCCAAACTTCACCAAAAAATTATTATTTTTATATTAGAACTCAAAATAAATAAATATCAAAAAATTAACAAATAGTTATCTAATTTCTACAATAACATTATTTTTATCAACACTTTTTCTGACGGCAGAACTTTAATTCAGTGTTCAGCCCCCGACAACATTACTGAACTCCATATCTACAAATTTCTACCTTCACCAGCAATATACACTTTAACCTCTATTAAATCTCATACGTAATCAAAAGTGAAAGCAAGATTTTGTAGGCCATGTCTGGTAATCACTAACTTCTAGCAATGTAATAATAATAAAAGTAAAGTAAAAGTTCTCAGAAACAAAACAAAAAGGGGACCTCTAAATTTGCTATCTTCCCATGTAAATCACCTTGAGTCAATTGAAATCCGATTCATGTCTTCACTTGATTAATGAATTTATATAATTTACATACTGAATTTCTTCAATATAAGTCAATGAAACTACACATAACATGCAATAATGTAGATGCATTTAAAAAAATTAATAAAGCCTAAACACAAAAAGTTGTATATGCTATACAATGAGCCCTCCATGTCTCCCACCACGCCAAATGTTGCACATGGACTTCTCTAGCAACTTACACCACCACCATATCTTACAACTTCATCTTCTTCCACCATTATCCACATTCTTTAGGATTACATCAAACTACCAATAGGGACAATAATATCATTCCCGACCCGACAATCTGACACACTTGAAGTATTGGAGTTTTTCAAGTTCGGATTTACTCGCGACTGACTGACTGACTGTCAACTCGATCTGAACCGACATGATAACCGAAATTGTCACATATTCAATACAAACCATTTATATGGATAATGGCTTAATTGTTATATGTCAAAATTATATACATATGACACATGCATGACTGGTATATATGTTAACGTATGATTTATCGAGTTGTGATTTGCAAAACAAAATATGGATGGGTGTAGCTATTGGCTAAGAAGACCATGCATGTGTTCGCCATGTGTTGATCGCTACCATAGGTGCCCACCTATTACACCATTTTCTGGTCATTCACATTCTATTCCTTTCCCTCTTTTATCCAAGTCTGACTCTGACTTTAACATTAATACTACCAAGCTTTCTACATTTATTTGTATCGCTAACGCCATCCTTTGCCTATGTACCAGGTTTGCTCGCTAGTTCTATCCATATTTTGTTCATCCAAGCCTTTCAAATACAGTACCTATCTAGTATTCTCTAGCAATAATTTTCAAGGGAAATATTGATCCTGATAATATTCATTTATCAAATATTCTTTCGATCCCAAATTATATGACCTCGTTTGACTAGCCCGTTTTGCACAAATCAAAACTTAATGATAATCATGAAAATGACGAGTGGATATTAAAGTATATTATATGAATATTTGGTTGTGGCACTTTATGAGAAATCAAAGTTTTTGGATTCTGAGAGGAGTATGAAACTTAAAAAAAATGATGGAAGGGAACCACTAGGAGTAGAGTCTGCGGCTTAATTTGACTCAACACGGAGAAACCTATCAGCTCTAGACATAGTAAGGATTGACAGACTGGGAGCTCTTTCTTGATTGTATGAGTGGTGGTGCGTGAGCAATTCAATATGTAAATCTAATTACCCAAAATAACCAAAAGGAGTAGTACAAATGTACAATATAAGATAATGCACTTGCTTAAATAGCGAGACCCATTAATTACATAATTCGTTACGAGATTTGACAAGAACATGTGTCTCTAAACATATCTCCTGGCTTCATCACATTTGTTCCTGCTAGGAATTGCTGGTAGGGCAGAAGGCTTCAATTCTCGGTCACCACAGCCTTGTCATACAGCTATTATACTTCTACAATTGCTAGTAAAACCCGCCATCACCATAATGCACTTTCGAGAATAATGCTGTACTAATTAATTTGATCGATTGACAATCCGAGTCAAAAATTCAGACTTATTTGGTAAACGAAATCCGAAAATTATTTAATTTTACGTGGGAAGCCAAACACTCGAGCAGCGTCAACTAGAGAGTTGGTTGGGTTTTCAAATAACTACGAGTTCCGACAATCGCGGAGAGGGAAATAATAGTATTAATTTAATAATTTATTTAATACTCCCTCATTCTGTTATTACTTTTCCCGTTTGCCTAGAATCCGTTTGCCAATGCACACTTTTTATCGTTAATATCTTTAATTTTATATTAATATTAAATATAAAATCTTTATTGTATTAAAATACTTATAAATATGAATCCAGCAATATCACTCATGATTATATTTGGTCTTATAAATTTAACATAAAATAAACATTTGTCTATGTTATATGTTATGAACAGTTCCGATATTAAACGAGCAAAATTTAAAGAAACAGAGGGAGTATAATGTAAAACGGATGCACCACCCACATGTACTCACTTGTCAAGACCACGACTCGCCACCACCTTCTTATTCACTTGACAATCTTCCCTTATTTTTTTGCCTCTTTAAGTTCATGTGATTCGATATCTCATATTTTCTTGTTTGGTTGTGTTGCATCAGAAGCAATAAATATGTTTGTGTGTACGCATATATTATTTACATGTATATGTATATATACATATGAACACACGATTTGATACATCTTGTGGTTTATGTGTTATTATACTTTTTTTCCAGAATTTTTTTGAATGAGCATGCTAATTGAAATACTATTAAAACAAACCTTTTAATTTTGATAAAATTTAAATTCGACCAAATCATGTCAAAACTAAAAACCGTCAAAAAAAAGTTGGTCGTTTATCAAAATTAAATTTAATTTTGATACAAAAGATTGTCTGTCGAAAACATTTTTCACGTGCAACATAAATTCGTTAAAACTAAATTCATTTATATAGAAATTATATTAAATTAAATTTCGTCACAATAATTCACGCAACTAATACTATGGGGCTGTTTGGCAACGGTTTAAAAGCCGGCTTCTGGGTTTATAAGTTAAAAGCACTTATTTCGTACCATTTGTGTAAAAAGTCAAGAATTACTTATAAAAAGCTAGGAATGCTATCTTTTGTTTCAGAGCTTCTACCTATTTCTCAAACACTTTAATCACTTATAAGTTTTAATTTGGTTCTAACTTCTACTCTACTTTTTTATTTTAAAACAGGAAACACTTATTTTAAACTCACAAAAACGGCTGGGATGACATAAACTGCATTTCAGTTATGAGAGACATATTAACATCCAGATGGTGCGGCATGATTAAAGATTCAATTAGAGTCTTGTGTAAACGACAACAAACAGATACGAAATATACCCACGTATACAGATTACTTGAACACAATCCCCGCCATGTGATTGCACCATAAAATTTCTTCGAATAATTAAATTGTAAGAAAATAAACATATAGGAGTACATGTATCGAATATAATATCAGCCATTAATAACTGACAGTATTACACAGAGAATATTAAGAGACACGTGTGTACATATCATGGTGTACAAGTGTCCTCATAACCAATGAGATGATTGTGTTGCTGAGAAAATTATTGTTGTCAGAACAATGAACATGTTCTAAGACATAAGTATTGGCTGATTAAGGTACAGCGCAATCTGATTGGTTTAGTGTCTAGATTAAGTTATCTTATGAGGATAATCATAATTAAACACAGTGATTAACAGATGTTTTATTAAATAAAGTGGGATGCTGTACATGCATGTGCCAAGATTCTTGCTCTCTGGATGCAATTAAATCAGACCTGATTTGAAGGGGTTTAATTGTTTTTACACATGCTTTGTTTACGGAGTGAATATTTTCTAAACAACTAAGTTAGCTTTATTAATTTGCTTTCAAAAAAAAAGTTAGCTTTATTAATTCTTCATCCATTTCATTTTAACAGTTTTGTTTGTGCAAACCAAAGTCCATAATATTTGCTACTCTCTCCGTCTCATTTTAGTTGTTACATTTCTTTTTGACCAATGATTATAAATCTATCTTTCATTATTTTATAAAACTGAAAATTACATCTTAAAGTAGATTAAATGTTATTTGTGATGACATATTTTTTTTTATTTTTTTCAATTGATAAAATATTAATAATTTTCAGTCAGACTTTGGTCAATTTGACCGGTGTGACAACTAAAATGGGATGGAGGGGGTATTTTCTTATCCTATATAAATTTTATACTAGTTTTATTAAACTACCAGGACCCACACAATTTTTAAAACTTATTATGTAAATGATTATGAAATATATTAAATTTGATAACAATTTAATTATATTTTTATAATTAATATGATTACAATGATTAAAATAAGATAAAATATTACATTTAATACTATGTATGAAATTTACAAATAAAATTAAGAAAACGAGATAAAGCGAATACTTGATTTATCATTTTTATTATCTATACCGAAATCTTTCTATGCATATGAATAGATAAGAAATAACTAATTAATAAAAATCAGACTTCAGATTATGATAACAAAAATATACTTATATAAAATTTTTAGATCGATTATTAAGATGGATGGAAGGAATAAGTGATATATCATTCATTAAATATAGAAATCTTTCACATAATAAAGAGAAAGTAAAAGATTAACATAAACGAGACTCAGAGTCATGATAACAAGATTAGATTGCAGAAACATATTTTGGAATATATAAACACACAAAAGTATATGCATGCATGAAGTTGTAGTTTGTAGATTCATGAATTGCATTCACATAATGCAGCTCTAAAATCGACAGGTGCAGGAAATCTTGAGACGTGCATATAACATGTTAACCACACACTAAAAACAGATTAACCAGATTCCAAACATATACTCCTTCCCTCCCACAATACATGTCTCTTTTGGAAAAAAAATTTGTCCCACAATACATGTCTACTTTTAGTTTCCAATGCAAATACTGTATATTGCAAATATTTCAAAATTACCCTTCTTGAAAGTTGTATAACAATTAATGTAGGTTGAATAAGAGTCTACATTCATGCATTTATTAGGGGTAGAGGTGAGAAAATTTTATCTAATCAATGCTTTCTTAATATGTGTAATTTTTTCAAAAAAGACATGTATTGTGGGACGGAGGGAGTAGTCATATTTGTAAAAAGTCAAATTGTAGCAATTATTCTGCTAAATTAACGGAAATATTTATTATAAAACGATAATTACACAACATAGATACTCATTGAAGATGACTGCTAATTAGTGTTCTAAAAATCCCCGATTTAACCGATTAATCCCCGATTAATCCCCTGCAAGGTCGGCCACCGATCCGATTTTTGAAATCTGATTAATCCTTATATATATTTCTTAATCGAAGTATATATGATAAATTATTAGAATTAAAATACTATATTACTTTAAATATGAGTAATTATAAAGTTTATGAATATAATAAATATATTAGTTACTGAATAGCTAATATAATAATAACTAAATATTAAATAATATTTTAATATTAAAATAAATCCGATTTTCATACCGATTAATCCTTCCGATTAATCCCCGATTTTCGATTAATCCATGAATCGGTAGCTCAACCGATTAGGTCCGATTCCCGATTTCTGTAACACTGCTGCTAAGATATTATACTTTTTTTGTATATTTTTTATATAGAACTGAAAAGGGCAGGAATCAAAGCTAAGGGCCTTAGGCATGTCACATGTGGTATGATTATTGTTGTAGTTACCCCTTCGGTTTCATGTTCGTATCTATCATTTTCAGTTCGCACATGGACTCACGTGTAAATAGACTTTTATTTTTTTCGTTGTTTTGTGCTAGTTCCAAACCGGAAATGTAATCATAGGCTTGTAAATTGTTATCGTATATCATATGCATGTCAAGTTTTATATTATATATTAAAGAGAAAATATGTGATTTATATATATATTTAGTGTGTGATTTATATATTTGGTATATCAGATATTAATTATTCTGTCATCTACTCATTTTGAAAATAGAACTTTGATTTAAATCTTCTCCGACTTGTTTGTTGGAGACAATTTTGTATGATATCTTGAAATAATAAAAATAATTTTTCATTTTTTACGACAAATATTAATATAATTAAAAGATCAATATAATTTCTATTTAAATTTGACTAGTTTCAAATATCAGTAAATTTTTTTTTTTGATCAAAGTAAATTATTATTTCTTTAATTTTTGCCAGAAACATTTCGATTCGTTAATTGTCCAGATTTTGATAAAGGCCCAAAAAGAAACATTAGCTTAATCATGCAATTTTGTACGGGCCCAAAAGAAGTGCTCTGCTCATCTAGTGCAACTAGCAGTAGAGGTCTAAATGCCTAAACTCAATGTTCTAACTGACATCTCCGTCATTACTAAATTTAAACATCACAAAGAAGTGCAAACGACGGCGAATCCAAATTGAAGTTCTATTTTCAATTTCAGAATGATAAAATAGGGTCGCGGTTAAAAGTGAACCGATGCTCAAAATAGAATCAGAAAACCCTAAAATTCTGCTGCATAATCCTAAATTTTAAATAGATATTCAGTATCTAAATATAAATATATGTTTTTTTCATGTTTTTTTATCATTATGTGTGTCCAAAAATAATTTTAAAATATAATACATGGATATCGACATTTTTTGTATGTGAAATTGTGCTGCAGAACCATAACTAATACTAATATACTACAAACTACAAATAAGATATGGGTCTCTTTAGTGGTTGTTTCTTGATCATATAAAATAATATCTGACAAAATAAACATGACAAATTAATACATATTGAAGTCTAATAACTTGGTACCCGTGACCAATGGATACTCGTACCTTCTCTTTATAAATTTCATTTCTTTTATTTAAATTACGGAGAAAATTTATTATCACTAGAAACTAGAAAGTGCAGTGGCCCCTATAATAGGATAATGTTTTTGCACTTTTTTCCATTTAGACACCATGCTGGCACGCTCACAAAGTTTCAACTCTTTAAACTGAAACCATATCTACATCATCCAAGGAATCTACAATGGTATATCCAATTTCATCCTTGTACTTCCCAAAACCTCATAGTGACTGATAATTAAACAAATCCTCAATCATCAAACACAAGATTATTACATTAATGTAAACTAATCAGTGCAAGAATATTTTACCTCAATGGAAATTTGTAAAATTTGTTCAGCTCTAGTTGTGCTCTTGATCTTAGCAGATGTGGTTGCATGTAAACATTATAAGATTCCCACCACTTTAGATGGCCCTTTCAAGCCTAGAACTCGAGCTTTCGATCCGTGTTTGCGTCGAGGTAGTGATGATGTGCCAATGGATGATCCTAGGCTGAAGAGGAATGTGACTTCAAATTTTCCTGAACAGATTGCTATTGCAGTATCATCTCCAACTGCAATGTGGGTTTCTTGGATTACAGGTGTGTTAATCAGTCACCCTTTTCTTGATTTCACTATGTATTAGGCTTAAGGGGTGTATTCAATTGGGATTTTAATGGATTGTTTTTAATCTATGGATTTAAATGGATTGTACGTGAATTTGATTTTGTGCGGATTTTTGATAAAATGTCGCAGAGTTGATATAGATTGTTTAGGATTTAAGCATAATGCTTCAAAATCTCATGAATTTTGGTGGGATTTCAAAAAACTTAAAATACACCGAAGAATCCCACAAAATCCATCATTTTATGAAATCCATCTAGTGTGGCTTAGTTTGGGTTGGTTCTGTAATTTACAGGGGATGCTCAGATTGGACTAAATGTTACTCCACTGGATCCATCTAGTGTTGCTAGTGAGGTGTGGTATGGGAAGAGAAGTGGCAAGTATTCGATGAAGCGGACTGGGAGTTCAACAATTTACAATCAAAATTACCCCTTTGAGGGGCTCCTCAATTATACATCCGGCATAATTCATCATGTCAAGATTGATGGTGAATCCTCTTAGATTGCGTTTGAGAACATGTATTTCATTTCAAATGATATGATTTGAGGTGTCATTTCAAATTCTCAGCTTTATACTATTAATTGAATGTCTGGATTTCAAATGAAATTCAAATCTTTTCTTGTATATCCAAACATGTCATTTGATCAAATTCAGGATTTCAAATGAAATTCAAGTTCCCAAACAGGGCATTATGAAATTTGTTTCACTTGCTATGGTCTTTTTAGATAAAGGGTAAAATTTTCCATGATTTTGGCAGATCTTGAGCCTGGAACAAAGTATTATTACAAGTGTGGTGATAGTTTCTTGAATGCTATGAGTCAGGAGCATGTGTTTAAGACCTTTTCAGTACCTGGACCAGACAACTATCCTCGTCGAATAGCAGTGATTGGTGACTTAGGTCTCACATTGAATTCCACGACAACCATCAACCATGTTATACAGAATGATCCTTCGATGATCCTTTTTGTTGGAGACTTGACCTACGCGAATCAGTACCTTACAACTGGTGGCCAAGGAGCTCCCTGCTATTCTTGTGCATTTCCTGATGCGCCCATCAGAGAAACCTACCAGCCACGATGGGATGGTTGGGGAAGGTATAATTCTTGATTCTATCCAACTAGACTAATCTTTGCAAGCTAGGGACAACAGAAATTCATCTGATCTGATCAATTGATAAAATTAAATTTGATGTCCAGGTTCATGGAGCCATTGACCTCAAGAGTCCCTATGATGGTTATAGAAGGAAACCACGAGATCGAGCCTCAAGCTGATGGAATAACTTTTCAATCATACTTAACAAGATTTGCAGTTCCCTCAAGTGAATCAGGCTCCAACAGCAACTTCTTTTACTCTTTTGATGCTGGAGGAATCCATTTTGTCATGTTGGGGGCATACGTCAACTACAATGCCACTGGTAACTGCTTCAATTATCCGACTAATAGCGTTTAACTCAGAACATGTTCTGTCTTGCATCTGAAACAAAATTTTACTACTTTCAATGCTCAATAGGTGCTCAGTTTTCATGGCTCAAGAAAGATCTTAAACGGTTTAACCGTGGTGTCACCCCTTGGTTAGTAGCTGTCTGGCATCCTCCTTGGTACAACAGCTATTCGTCACATTATCAGGAATTTGAATGCATGAGACTTGAAATGGAAGCCATTTTATACGAATATAAAGTTGATATTGTCTTTTCTGGTCATGTAAGTTTCCCTGTGTTCACTCGGATGAAATGTAAACATATAAGACCGTGTTCCACCTATTGTTCTTTTTAAGCTAATGGAAAATCCGATACATAGAGTAAGAGAAGCGTGTAATTTGTGTACCAGGTGCACGCGTATGAGCGGATGAACAGAGTTTACAACTATACATTAGATCCTTGCGGACCAGTGTACATAACAGTTGGAGATGGAGGGAACATTGAGAAAGTTGATGTCGAACATGCAGATGATCCTGGTAAGTGCCCTTCACCTGGAGACAATATGCCAGAATTTGGCGGAGTATGCCACATGAATTTCACTTCCGGCCCTGCCAAAGGGAAGTTTTGTTGGGACAGACAACCGGAGTGGAGCGCCTACAGAGAGAGCAGCTTCGGACATGGATCACTTGAGGTAATTGGTCTGGTTACTTCATGTTCTGTAGCTTGTCAAACTGATTAAATCCCTGATTAATGCTTGTTCAGTGTCTTTACTGATTAAGTCTGATTCCCGCATTTTACAACACTGGTTAAAAAAAAAGATATGATATGAATATCCTGGATATAGGTTATGAATTCTACGTATGCATTATGGACATGGCATAGAAATCAGGATGTGTACGAGGAAGATAGCCATGGCGACCAAATATACATTGTACGACAGCCTCATATATGCTTGAAAACTCCACAGGTAAGATCACACATATTTGAATGATTCTTTGTGAACGCGTTTGCCATTAGGGTTGGGCATTTACTAAAACTCACCGAGTAATTTCACAGCATGGTGCTGAAAGCAGCGAATTGGGAGCTTCCTGAACTCTTTTCTTCGTTTCTTTTCTTGTGCCTGGCGTTTGAAGAGACTATAGATTTATTTGATTGTACAGCTTTGAGGAATTCAAGGACCATGAGTAATATGCTTAAGGGTACCTGTGCTCAGAGTATCTTTATAGTTTATAATGATGTACGTAACTTTAAAGTTGTGTTCACTTGGAGTGAATGGAATGAAGGGAGAATGAAATAAATTTTGTACTCTAAAATGGTGTTGATCAAAGGTTTCATTCCTTCAATCATTCTCTTCCTACTATTTTAACTATAATTGTAACCCACATGTTTTGGAAGGAAAGCTCGTTCCATTTCTACATCATGTTTCTTAACAATCTTTCTCACAACAAATTTAAATACATTCATATTTTCTCACCATTATCTCATACTTTCTTCTTTTTCCTTAAAACTTGTATATAATTGTTCATTCCATTCTCTCCGCATTCCATTCCATCCAAGTGAACACAGGCTAATAGAAGTCTTAAAATGCTATGCTCCTATGCCTTAGCACTGGAAACATAAATCAAAAGAAATCTTGCTCTGCTATGCTATGGTCTGGCTGTAAGGGAAAATAAATATATTATCAATAAAAATATAATAAGTTTTGGGTTTTTGGGTATAATAAACACAAAAAGTTTTGTGTTTCTTTATCCCCAAAAACAAAATAGAACCAGCCAGGTGCAACATGCTCGAGAGTTATGGTATTCAATCTTGAAGATAAGCTCCAACAGAGTTACCTAGAAGGCTACTATGATAATGTAATGTCTATCACTGTCACAACAATATAACTTGTTTAGGACAACTCGCACCATCAGTATTATTTGTCTAATAAGATGAATATATAAGAACGCTAAGAGGTCCGCTGAGATCTCTAATAGGTTGCTAACTACAACAATTGGATTTGACTGAACTGGTTCAACTTTCTCCCACAGAATTTCTGTGCTTAGTACCTGAAAAATGAAAATACTTTCCATCATTAAACTTTATCCATCACTAATTTACAAGACATTTGAATTTCGGTGTGCATGTGTACTTGTCCCTGGTGTGTCGGTCTACCTGGCTGATAAGAAATAGTGCAGGCTCATTCAATCCTCCTCCATTGGTACCTCCGGAATATCAAACCTGTCTTCCTCAATTGTTTTGTTAATCACATAAGCAGGAGAAGGTGATAGCAAGTTAAGGAAACAGGAATAATGTACATCAACAGATTCACTAGCAAGCTTTTCAATCAGCAAGTCAGTATTTTCTCTTAGCAACATTGATTAGTTTTATACATAGATTAAGGGGTTTAATATCAATTGCCCGCCGTTCTCGCCAAAAACTATTAGGTAACTACCCGATCTCCACGGGGATTTGTGTTAGCCACTAGAATCACTATATATATTACTATGTTAAATCTTGAAAATAATTAACGGAAACCTTAATGCAGCAATCCTAATCGGCAGATGATGTGTGAGCCATATGGATTACAAAAAAAAAAACTAAACCCAAAGATTACATAGAAATATAGAAAGATTGTAGCAAACACATCATCTGTTTGTTAACTTTTTCATTAATATTTTTTCAAGATTTAATGGAGTGATATATATAGTGATTATAGTGGCTTAAATGAGTCCATGTGGAGATCGGGTAGTCACTTGATAGTCTTTGATGAAAATGGTGGGCACTTCGATATAATACCCATAGATTAAGAAACTAAGAATGATGTAGAAATGAAAACCTAAGGTATCTAATTCTGTAATTCCAAAAGGATATATATTGACATAAGGTCATCCTCTGCCTCTCCACGATTCCGGCTGTTCTTCAGCTCCCTACATATTTCCGGAGTAACCTGTATTCGAACAAAATATAATTACTTCCAATTTAATGGTAGAAAATTATAGAGAATTTTGCAGAAGTTACGATCCTTACTAATTTATGCCATTGTCTTTCTACAAGAGCGTTAAGATTGAGTTTGTCTTCTTTTACCAGCTCATTTTTGTACCTGTCATAAAGGTTTTTAGCTAACATATAATAAAATCACAAATTAGAATGGAAGTAATTAGAGAAAATGGGCTCAACCCTTAATAAGTGAATGGACAAACTAATGATTAGCAAACCTTTACATTATGATGAACATAAATTGAACAATAACATAGTATCAATAATCTTAAGCATGCATAACATATATTTGCACGAGTTATGACTGGAAGGGATGCATAACTGTCTGTTTGTGAACAGAATGTCACTAACAGTATACACGCGGAGATATACATAGAGAGATGTAAATGTGTTCTCTGTGTGTCAGAGAGTAAACTGGTTAATATTGGAATGAGCATGACGTTACTCAATGCATTAACATCCGACTCCTGTTAGTAATCCAAATATGAAACTATTTTATCGGTAAATTTTCCATTAAATGATTATACTGCAAGCTAGCTAGCATTTACAACTTAGCATTGGCACTTTTGGGCACTTAAAATTGTAAATCCTATGTGAATAGATAGGATTACTAACAGCATATATCCAGTGAATCCTAAAAACTACATTAATACCATCTCCCAGCTAGCACGAAAAATTAATTTCGCAATAAATTACTCCTTTTTGGTATCTCAGGCATACAATAATACTAATAATAATTCAACAACGTGATTAGAAAAAGTAGTGCCTAACTAGAATGCTTCATTATCTACTATAAATTACTGTCCCAAATCCGTCTGATTTGACTTTTGTATACTGAGAATAACAGACACATATACACATCAAACTGTCCTTACTGAATCGCTAGTCCAGAATTTTCTAGCTGACCGATTTGGCTTCTCATGAATCATTCAGAAGAATTAAAATGTTAGCCAAATAGTCAGAATGATTTTATTTGTTACAATAAACTTCATTCAGTTATGTTAAGAAGTAAACAAATGGACACTTTTGTTAAATTTTTCTACTTTGGTATATTATCTGTTTGGTTCTTGTAATCTAGAGAGGGAGGATTATTTTTACAGAGTTACAGTACAGGGAAACTCAATTAGCTGTGATTCTATTTGTGATAGCTTATACGTCTTGAACAATTAGATTCAGTATAGAAAATACAAAAAAATTAAACAGCAACTCGGGCAAAAGAAATGGGAAGATAGAGTAGGTTTTCCTTGGAGAACAGTTCAGATACTAGAAAAGAGAACACAGCAATTTCTCAACATTTATTGATATGGAAGTTTCAGTATCAGGCATAAGAAAAAAAACCACATTAAAATATGGAACTAACCTTTGCACGAACGCAAGAAGTGATTGATGCCAGATCACAGGCATTATTCTCTCATCATTAAGAAAAGCCATAAAATGTTCAACTAAGGCATCAAGGACACGGTATGGCAAAGCATACTTCTTCTCAACTAGAAGCTTTATGAAATAGCTGCATCAAATACCAAAAGAAAACAAAACCATCTACGATTATTCCTCGAATTTGCTGGAGTTAGTTAATTACGATTAAAGACAAACATAAACAAACATTCCGTAAATTGTATTAAAACGAAGAATTTGGTAGTGACGTACGTATTCAACCCCCCATCTACGTCATCTTGGGACTAACAAACCAATCTGTATCTGTCAAAGATGGGAGATAACTGGCAATGTTCTCGTTGTCTTTAAGGTGATTCATCGTATGAGAAGGAATAAGCGGGGAAGTGAGGGGGAGGTAGCACTTAGATTAGATATTAGCAAGTCCTATGATCGATTTAGTTGGAATTTCTTTGATACAGAATACAGGTGATAGGATTCTTTAATACATGGATTGAATGGATGATTTTGTGTAAGTAAAATCTTCCTGATGTGTAACAAAAGTTAAAGATTTAAATCAGGTTACAGATATCTGCACATAAAATATACAACCATACAGAAGATATTATATTAACAATCAAACAAAGTTAACAGTTAGTTATGTCAAAGACTATTCTACAAAGTAAACAAGCATATAAGTCATAACCGTCATCTAGTAAAGCCAGAGTAACGAAAGAAAATAATAATTTGCAGATCTGGATATAAGATACATCACATACCTTGTTGTTCCACAGTACTCCATTTCAGCTAGTTTCAACAGTGCAACACTATATATTTATTAGAAAAGTCAGTTTCGTACTTCCAGCATACAGTTATCGTATAAAGATATGTATAAGAGATAAAATTAGGTAACACTTAACAGAGAAGAATTACTAAATACAGGTGAAAACACAGAGGTCTGTTTACAATTTCACATATAATTAAAAAGCCAAAACACCCAACATGGAATTCATGATTCAACACACGCCTCACAAAAATAAGCATTAAATGCAACTAATGCAATAAGAACATTGTGCTGCAGAATTCTGGAAAATAAGACGGTACATATGCATATGTTATATATGCTATAAACATCCAGAGGCTTATGCATATGTATATATATGATATTTCTTATCAGCCAGTAACAGGAAGTACAACAATATTCAATTTCCCGATGGCCAAACTCCAAACCTTGAATGAAGAGGAGGAATGGAGACTTTCTGAATGATGCTCCCTATAATGACGGCCTCCCTCAAGTTGCAAGTCCTTGACTGCAATTAAAGTATGTTAAAACCCAGAAAGTACTAAAACGTTTATTTAATCATAGGGTGACACATCATAGAGCAGAGCACAGCTTTTTACAATACCTTTTGTTTGTAACATATTTAGCTTATCATTTTGATTATAAATTAGTTGAATCTTGAAGGCCAACTACAATAAAAAGTCCATCTTCCATGCATATATTGTGTTCCATAATTATAACAGACATACCTCGCACAAAGGAAACAATATTCCCTTGTTAAATGCTGCGGGTTTGTACAGTGATTTTTTAAGAGCTTGATATAACGCAAAATGAAGTTTCTTATTCTTCCTGATATCATCTCTAATTCTCGGAAGTAAGACTAGCTTGTAAAACCGTTCTGCTTTTTTCACACCAAAATTGGAAGAAAATATCCTTGTGGCTTGAAACATTGCATTTGGAGACCATTTCTCAGGTTCAGTTAGATACAAGACCTCTTCCCAGAATTGCAACGAAGGGATGTGCTTGAATGCTTTTGGTATCTTTCCTGCCGTGTATTTATTAAGGAGTTTGCCAACTCTGCATGATTTACATCCAACATCAATAAAAAAATACCAAGCCTGTACATATATATAACTATGAGAACCAGTCAAGTGAGCTACCCCTTGTATAATTCTATGATGGAGTCATCCATTTTAGGCAACAATTGTTTTTCTGCAACCAACAATTTCAGAGTTCTTTTACCATAATAATCTAGCAGTAAAGAAAGTTCAACGACAGAAACAAGATGGACCAAGAAACACAAAGAGAACTCAGAGTTTACTTTGCTTTCAAAGAGAACATATATTATTAGAGCATAGCAGCTATAGTTAAGAAGAATGGTTTCAAAAGAAAGCTATAAATGCACCAGAATATGTGCATACTATACAACAGGGCATGAAATACAAAAAGAAACCTGAGGAAACTTGGGCATCTTATTCTTTGATCTTGTCAACGATAATGTCTGCCAGAGTCCTCTGTGGACAGTAATCTTTCGATAAGAATGCCTCAAGTAGCTTCTCATCATCCTCATCAATTTCCTCCTGTTTTGTTGTAGAAATACAATTATAGCAAACTTAATATCTCTTCTATAGACCTAAGTAACCTGGTTTGTAAATTGAGAAAGAAAAGGTAAATTCACATCACTCAACCAATAAGTCATTAAGTCTACTAGAACATAGTAAGCAGCACAAATGATGCTCATCTCTGTCTCCATTAATTGAAATAAAACTTAGGGTAAAAATGAAGAGAAATCTATTTATTTAGATGCCCCAAAATTACGGAGCACAGACTATACAGAATAAACCAAACAGGTTCCAGTCTTCCAGAGACATTGCACAGGTCATAAACATGTTTATTTATACAACCTTCAATTTTTCTTTTAACAGCGAAAGATTAACTAAGTAAAAAAGAACCGCATGTCATACCGAATCTCATTGCAGACATTGCAAATTAATTATTCCATTAGCTTGAACGTTAACCAAATGAAGGCATGATAACAGACAAGGATGGCTCAAAAGTATTAGAGGTCCCAATGTCCCCTTCAAAACCGGAAACTGAGGCCCTAAAAATATGAATACTTTTCACATACTTGTACCTATTGTAACAAATATTTACTTATACATTATTTGATATAAAAGTAAGTTTTTCAGTTCACTATAATAATTATATAAGATATACTATATGGGAATTAATTAACTCAAACTAAATAAGTAGTTTTGTGGATGTCTTATTGTACCCTTATTTGTATCCTTTTATATATTTCCAAAATTAATTTAAATCAGAGAAGAAATTGTTAATAGAAAAGATTTTCAGTTTCCACTTCAATTTTCAAGTTCATAGTCATTAAATTCCGATGACATGTGATTAAGTCTCTAGATAGTAATAAAATCATTTTAAAAGCAATAAAAAATGAAAATTATTTAAAATATAAGACCCTGGTGCAAGTGCGCCACTCGCACATGGCATTAGCCGAATGCCGGCTCTGATAACAGAAGTACAGAACTAATAGCTCTCCTGTGTGGCACAAATGCAAACACAATATTACTTATACAAAAATTGTAAAACACTACAACAACAAGTTTAATTATTACCATTATATAACAAAAACAAACTTCTCGAAAAATTCTGACAGGCTAAATTATTAACAGCTATAAAATGCATGTAACCACTACCAAAATTTTTACTTCCAATAAACCAAACAACAAACAAAACGAGAATGTACCAAACTAGTCGAGAAGATTAACCACCTCATCGCCACCATACTGGCTCTGCGTCTCGGAAAATCCAGAAAAGTGATCAATCTCCTCCTCATCCAATTGCAGAGCATCAGCATTATCCTTCAGAAACGCAAAACTGGCTGCACCAGGTTTCAGAGCATCGGCCTCATCCTGTATTTCCTTCTGCTGAATTAAAGCTTCCTTCAATATCTTCGCGCTCATATCCGACGCAATGAGCTGTACACAAAACAATCATAAACATCTTTATAAATACAAATTAATCAATTTAAAAAAAAAAAACACAGCGTAATCTCGATAACCTTGTTTTGTTGCTGGTGATGCTTGGGAGCTTTGGAATGCTTTGTGGAGGATTTCGATTTCGAATCATTCTCTTCTTCGGGGAAGAAAGGCTCTGGATTTTGGTTCCTGCTTCTCTTTTTCGCCATTTTGCTGACCGGAAAGTTGAATTATTCGGTTGTAAAACCCTAATTACCGGATTTCTGGAGCTTGTCCGGCCGCTGTGTTTATATACCTTAAACCCTGGGAAATAATTTTTTCGCTTAATACCTGAATATATTATTATTAATTTGAAAAAGTTTTAAGTTTTTTAACCAGCTCAGACGGCCCTCCTCAGTCCTCTGTATATATAGAAATAGAAATAATTATTTAGACGAATAAAAATATTATGTAATTATATGAAATGTAAAAGGAATCTATAATGTTATTAATGTAGAGTTGTCTTTTCTAAAATAATATCAATGTCATTTTTTGACTTATTTTTTATACATCTGATTTTTTTATCATTAATCTTTCATAGTTACTGATAGTCAAAATAATGAACTCCCTAACTAAATATTAAAATAAAATTAATTTCATATTTCAATGTTATTACTCTCATGAAGACAAAAAAGATTTAGTACTTTTTTTTTCGAAGAAAGATTTAGTACTTTTTAATTTAACGATAATTACTATAATGCAAATTCACAATCTTGATTTTCCTAGGAGTACAACTCGAAGAAGCCAATAAATTGAAAAATAGTATCAATATGAAAATTCAAACTCACTATACTGTTATTGGAAATACACAATATTGAAAATTACTGGTATCTATATAATCTATATAATAAACGAATTAGTTTAACAAAATTTACTATATATAATTTTATAATTGTGATTTTTTTTTTATAATTTAACATACAAGGATATATTGTAATTTCATAACCATTAAAATAGCTCGTTGACTAATTATAGTAATAGATAGATAACGGACAACTTCTAAATTCCAAATGACCATCCGTCATAATTTATACTTTACATAAACTACGGAGCTGTAGCTTTCATTTTCGAACTTCTAAAACAATTATATCACCAACCACAAATGAGGAACCTTTGTTTAAAAAAACTTGTCATCTGCTTATACCAATATTTATAGAAACAAGCAAAAAAAATTTATTATTAAGGGAGGTGATGTGAGTCAAAATTTTAAACCTCCTAGCGGCTAGTGCTAGGGGCACATTCACCACCACTGAACTGCGGCTTTTAATCTCAGAAAAACACAATTTCATGACCGTCAAAGGATAGACCAACAATGTACCATAACATTCCAATACCAGATTTGACAACAAAATGTAAGACATCTCTACTTAACTGTTGGAAACTAACAGTTGTCTTGTCCAGGCCAGACTTTTTGTCTTAGTTAGTCATCGTGACAGAGAAGTCCAGCCCCTACATTCCGATGTCTTGGAACTTTATAAAGAGATGAGGCACATATCAGGTGACGGACGACTTGCAAATTGGACACGTTGTTCTTCTTCGGACCCATTCATCAATGCACTGGGCGCAAGAAAACCACATAATTAGATGCTTGTGACTGCTAAGAAATTAAAAAGGACAAGTTACAAGTTTATATCGTAATTCTTACATCTTTGTGAAATTTGTGCAGACAGGGAAGATGGCGTATGGTGTCCCCAATGCTTGGAGTTTCAAGACAAATTGAACACTCTTCAAGATTATCAGTCTGCATGATTAGTGGGGGAACAAATCATTAGATCAGCACCACGTATGCATGAATTGGGTGAGGGACTACTAATACAATCATATCAGGAGAAAGAAAATACAGATAATTACCCCCATTTTCCTTATAGGTTGTGGGCAGGTGCTATACTACACCATCATCTTTACATTCAATATTTTCCTAATAAAAGTATATATGAAGCAAGTAGCTTCCAACAGTACCTGAACTGTCGATTCTGGCAAAGCATTAATCTGAGCCGCAGATGCACCGCCATGTTGATGATTGTTCTCATCAAGAGCCAATAACATTTCATAATCGTTTCTGAGCCAAAAAAAGAAACAGGGGTTAGATTACTAGTAAAGTTCCTTTAGGAACAAATACTTCATGCATGAACATATTACGTACGTAAACAGGCGAATAAGTGAGTGATTAACTAATACTATAAAAATAAGAGTAAAATTGGTTTTTTCTAGTCTGTAGGCAAAATTGCATGGGAATGTAATGTACTTCTCGTAAATTGTCAAAATTGTTTGTCAGAGAGAATAGTAAAAATGGTTTTATAAAAAAACTTGTATGTGATATATTAGTAGGTCAAAAACCAGCAGTCTTAGTAAAGCACTTCGTTTTAGTAAGAAAGCAACTGCACCAAAATAGTTGAAACAGATCACTAGCACCGTTCTATCAGCCAAATAAAACTAATAATTGAGGTGATGGTCGAGTCAACAAACTTATAGGCACTTCTTTCAATTTCCTACAAGTACTTGGTAGGTTGTCTTGTCAATATTACCTCACTGTCTCTGTTATAGGAGTATCTATACCCTTGCATTATCATGGAGGGTCGCGCTCAAGAGAGAACCAGTCCTTAAAATAGAACCATAGAACCACTAAGGTTCTGCTGCAGAACCCTAAATTTTAAATAGATTTTTAGGATCTAAATCTAAATACATGTTTTTTTCATGTTTTTTCATCGTTTTGTGTGTTCAAAAATCATTTTAAAATATAATACATAGATATCGACTTTTTTTTGCATGTGAAGTTCTGCTGCAGAACCCTAACTAATACTTAAGTTCTGCTGCAGAATCCTACCTAAATACTAGAAATAAGGTAAGGGTTCTATGATTCTCTCTCTAATGGTTCTCTCTTGAACATGACCCTATGATGGAATTCTTTTTGAGTATTTTTAAATTCTCTACATCCTTTTCGGCATCGATCAAAATGTTTTAACAAACACATTGCGCCACCACGAGAGATATGGCAATTAAAGAATAAGCAGCCTGGAAGATCAACCTGAAACTGGTTGGATGTAGCGGTTGGCACCATTAGGCTTGGGCATGTGCGCCTGCAAAAAGACCAGAAGGACCAGACTCTACTATATTGACTATTACTAAAGGCTAGGATGGTTTCAAAGGCTATTGTATAAGGGCTTTTCTTTTTGTTTTCTTTTTCTCTTTTTGCTAAAAGACCAAATCAGAAAGGGAAAACACACAACTATAAGAATATTTTTCATAAGTTCAAGTTTATTGGCTTTTGTTCTCTTGATAGTAGCCCATTATTCTCGCCGTCAATCTAGACAATAATTTTTAAAAAAAAAAATTACTGACACAGTGCCACTTGTTCTCTTTTTTTTTTTTTTTTTTGCTAAACAAGTAAACTGCCACTTGTATCTGCATCTCTCTGACCTTGCACAGCTCATCGAGAAGTTTAACACCCCTATTATGAACGTTTAGGACTTCAGGTAACACCTAAATAATTAGGATCAAATAATTGTGGCTAATCAATACTCCTTCGAGTACATAGTGAACACTATTCTAATTATTACATTGATAAACCCAAAAACCAATTAAAGTGCTGCTACATAGATTGTTGAAATCATGCTGAGCTTGAGTAACTTACTCGTTAAAATCACGCTGAGCTTGAAGGAGACTGCCAGCCATTCCCATATCATTGAAGGCCTCTAGTGCTTCCAGTATATGCATTCTCTGCAGAACAAGACAGTCTACCCTAAAAGCCTGAAGTAAAGAATCTATGAAACAGCAGGTACAAGTACAAAACATAAGCCTATACCATGTCAACATCCATGTTGGGAGGAAACACGACATTTCTTTGTCTAGATGATATTGTGCGAGGTTGTCCTGGAAAACGACTTCTCAGCCGTGCCATTCTATTAGTGGTAGGACCTCGAGGCTGGGTTACTCTCTGGGTGGAAGAATTTTGAGAAGACCTTAACATATTTTCTCTATGTGAGTTAGATATGGACGAGCTTCTCTGCAACAAAAAGAAAAAAAACAATAAATTAATGATTGCATGGGAAAGACCCACTAGAAGTGGCTGTATAAATTAATATATGGTTTATATTCATATTTATGTTGACATTAATTCCTCCATCAGTATTAGTAACCAACTAAAGCAAGAGAGCACAATTACAAAACAAATTTCATATATGTTCTCTCAAGCAACTTCAAACCCTCAACTGCCTTCAGGTGAAAGCAAAGAAACACCTTGCAAAATATGAAGTTTAGATCCTGAAACCACGATATTTCTATAAGCTTGAATTCTTCGGTTTCCTATAATGAGAATTAATAGTTGGTATACGCCAAGACCTTGCCTGTAGATTCATCAATATAATGATCCCCATTATTTGCTTTCCCCGTCATAGGAGACAAGGAGTCAAGGACATATATTTGTAGAAAGATCCAAAACAAAAACACATAAACACGATTACAAGGAGAAAAAACAGCACATCCAGTAAACCAAACTATTTAGGCAAAAATTCGACATACCCCTTGAACTTCAGGGATAAATAAAATAACTATTTAGGCAAAAAAATCAACAATAAAGTGTGTAAATCTCGATTCTTCAGAGTATTGTACACCGAAATTGTATAATATGATTAGCGATTCACTTACAGGATGAGGCACATGCTGGCTTCTACTAGCAAAAGCATGCTGTGAAATCTCCTGCTGCAGCGCCAGTGCAACGTGTTCATCGATCTATTGTGTGGTCATGACAAAGCAATGAGAAAACTAACTATAATAAAGAGGTGTTCCTAAATAAGCAAATACAGAAATTACATTATAAAATGAAGTGGCATACCTCACGATCTGCTGCAACATTTGATTCATTATATAGTTGTTCCTGAAGCTCCCTAGCCAAAATTTCATCTGCTTCCAGCTGTCTATCCCTAATATCTGACGCACTTACACTACTGCGATCTATGTTGCATGGGCCGTTGCTTCTTGTTTCAGGGGAAAATTCATCAATATCAATAATTGGCTTAAAACTGCGTGCTGCGTGGCTATTTTGTGTCCTAACCGATCTTGCATTTGATGGTTCTCCTGATGACCCAAGAACCAAAAATTCAGAGTTAGATGTTGCTGATGACGAAGATTCACCTTGATGACTCCTAGAGGAACCCTGCCTCTGTCTTTTAATCACTGTGTTTGAAGAATCAGGATGATCATTCAATCTGCCTCCCTGATGCTTTTGGGATACTGTCTGGGATATAGGTGCCGCAGACGCATTCTGGGATGAGACTGAGTGTTTTCTTGTAATATTCCCCTCTTTATTATCCCTTCTGGCCACTACAGTCCTAGGTAACTTATTCACGTTACATGGATCATCTGTTCTGTGGAAAAGAAGAGGTTCTTCATCAGACAAGGAAGGATTCGATCTTCTGGTATGCTCACGTGTACTTATCCATCCACTTGATCCTTCGGAGCGCACACAAGCAGCCTTGTTGGCATGACTAGCTCCGTCTACCTTACCAGCAAGAACCCTGCAAGTGTTTTAATAGTCAAATTTCTCCAAAAAATCAATGGGGAAAATTATTTATTGACTTTGCAACCCTATTCTATTCAATTCTACTATGCATCAACTACATGATTAAGCGCCGCAGAAATGCAGAAGTTTACAGAGATCATCAGGGTTTAATCACTTGTTCGCTACCATAATTGTAAGTAGGATAATCTATATCAGAGATGTAGGATAATCGATATCAGATATGTACGAAATCAATTTAGATGTTTTACTTTTTTTTACTTCTAATTTGACAATTCCTTGAAGAGTATTAAGCAATTACAAAACTGACCCAACAGTTCGCAACATATAGCATTAATCTCAAGTCAAACCTAGTTTCAACAAGTCAAGAGAGATAGGGTTCATCATGTAGGAATCAAGAAAATAGCAAATGGCATCAACATAAAGGTAAAATTGTGGGTAGATATTTAAAGTGGGAGTCCAGGAAACATGTTATGCAGTACAAAGATTCTTTAATAGCAAGAAAAATGGGAAAATTGGAAAGTTGCAGATAGAACTTGGGATATGGCAACAGCTAATTTTACGCAAAAGGGCAAAAAGTTTACTTTTCACTTATTTAATGTAATACTTTCCTTCTTAGTTAAAAAACGAGGTCATGGTCGGATAGCCGGTGACACGAAATGGCTAAAAGGAAAGAACCACTAAAGCAATTCAAACTATTGATTATCTCCTCAAGCAAGGAAATCAAAGCAAGCTGAGGTTGAGATATATGACTCAAAGGGTGAAAATTAAGAGAATGGCCTCTTGTAGACATCATAATTGCTAGTCACACCCTGACACTTCAAACACACTGAATTCACAAATCAAAGATACATACAGGTGTGTGTGTGTGTGGTAAGTCATTCAATTAATAATTGACGGATATTAACACCGATTTTGATCAGAAACAGGTTACCTACACATGCGAGAAGCATGCTTATCAATCTGGAAAATGTGACAGCCAAATTAATTGATACACACACACACACACACACAGACACACAGACACACACATATATATATGTACATATATATATATATATATATATATATATATATATATATATGTACATACATATATATACCTAACAAGCCATAAGTCCAATTTAATATTAGCTATTTACCTTCCAGGTAAAGGCCTTGCTTTTGCCTCAGATTCCATTAACAATCCGCTATGGGTTAGTAATCCCTTTCCCTTGACTCGATGAGAATGCTTGTCTTCAGCTGTTGGTTCCCTACTAGATCCATAATCATCTTGGTAAGGGTGCAGAAAAGTATTATTCTGTGTCTGAGCCAGTTGTTTAGCCTTTGATACATTAGATGGAGATACACATCCATATCGCTCGACTCGACAAGCATCCTTGACTTCAGCCATTGAATCCCTACTAGCTCCGGAATCATTCTGGTGGGAATGCAGAAAAGTATTATTCTGTCTCTGTGCAGTCAGCTTAGCCTTTGCTACGTTAAGTGGAGATATACATCCATTTCTAACCAATTTTTTCTGACAACTGGTTCTGTGTGAAGTCCTCGGGTTGTCATTTATTTTCCCAACATGAGAATCTTCTACAATAGGCAGAGGTGAAACGCTCTTGTCTGCCATTTCTTTTCTATGTTCTTTCGATTGACTACTTCCTGTGACGAATTTCTGATATGTTCTTAAATGGTCATCTTCGTCGGTCAGATCAAGTACCTTAACATGTCCTTGGCATCCAGCCATCTCGGAATTAGGACTAGAAAGAGCTTTTCCTTTTCCCATGTATTCCGGATGAAAGTTACTTTTTCCCCGATGATTGAATGTATGATCAACTGCAGTTCTCCTCGATCTGAACGGACCCCTAGAAGCAAGTGCATTTTCTGAATTGATATTAATAAGATTCCCTTGAAGCTCATTTTTGGTGGAATCATGTCTAGGAGGAATAAACATACTTCTGCTCTCACTTTTAGTCGCCCGTTTATTGTTTCTTGGCACACCTTGTAACCCAGCAGCAGACGTATCAGCATTTTCAATAAGATTGGCCATGGATGATACATATCTCTCTCGTCTTATACAATTTTTCCCATTAATATTTTGGGATGCTAATCTATCTGGGGTATCAGGAACCTCCACAACCTGATCAATATCCATGGCATCCATCTTCTGCAGAGTAAGAATCCAAACAAGACACATTTAATTGACAAAAAACATTTTTTATACCAATAACAGACTCTATCTACATTAACTAAAGAAGTTTCAATGTGCGGATGCACAATCCCAGAATAATCACCACAGTAAACCGCCCACAAAAAAAAAACACAATAAATATGTATAATTCATTTACTTTCCACATTCAGACACATGTAGAAAAGCTTGTTAAAAAGACTCGTCAGAAAGGCACAACTTTAGTAAAACTCAGGTAATAAAATCATATACTAGTATCGAGACCACAAATCACACAAAAAATCTTAAAAGCCTATCTTGTTATTAAACACAGCAAAACAATTAGAAACCGACAAAATAATCATATCGACACAAACTAATCCAGCAGTTACGCAAACCTTACATCCAAATTCAATAATAACATACAATAACCAACCGGTATACAAAACTAAAAGTTCTGCAAATAAACTCGCGCGCGCACACACTATAATCAGATTACGCAAACAAATCAACAATTGTAACAATAACCTAAAATCGAAACAATCAAAAAGCTAAATCTATTACAAATCAACATTCAATCAAGTTTTAAATCACAAAATCATATATTTACACACACAAACATAATAAATAAACAAAAATCACAAAATGAAACTTAATTTCAATTACGAACAACGAAATCGATGAAAAAACAAACACCGATTTAAATTAATAACGAATCGGATGAAATAAGTGATAAAGATCGAACCTCTAATTGATTTGGCGGTGATTTGAAATCGAACCACAATCTCCGACGACTCGGCTCGCCGGAACTGTTTCCCGATGAGTTTTTATGTGTACTGTAGGGAAAAGGTATATTTGTGGTTTACAATGTTAAGGGAACGTGTCATCACGCGCTGAGTCAGCGCGTGTACGGGATTTGTGTTGGAGATGAGCTCTGCTCGTTACTTTTTTTAAACTGCGTGTCGCTTTGTCGTTCGAAGACGTTGCTATAAATATAAGTGAATGGGCTGGATTTTCGTAGTGAGCGGGCTGGGCCTTTGGAGCGTTCAGCCGTTTTAGGATCGTTTATTTTAAACGAAGAATATTTAATATCGTTAGATTTTTTCATGTCATTTTGAAAAATTCGGACTACACATTTTGAGATAAATATATTTTAAACTTTTCCCTGGATAAATTATTTAGACTTTAATGTCGTTGAAAAAGAAAAATTATAAAAGTATTAACCTTTATCCTATGATCAAAATACCTAAAATTATGTGCAGATACAACGCGTAAATAACGCTTTTGTATAAAGATCTTTTACAAGAAATTGTTAATTCAATCCGCTAGTCAAAACAGATTAATTCAATCAGCTAGTCAAAACATATGTTTCAATTAACTAGTCAAAACATCAAATTCAATCCATTGACCGTTAATTCCCAAATATAATTATTCTGTGTTTATTGGAAATCAACGCAGTTCCTGAATAAATTTATCATGTAAATTGTAAACACCCAAATGAATCACAGAATTAAAAACAGATGTAAGCATATCAGAATTGCATGCAAACTAAATGAACCATATGAAGCCTCAAGTAGGCACACTGTGAAGAACAACAGTTTCGACAGTGATACCAGGCCCGAAACCAAATAAAACACCCCAATCAAGTCCTTCTCCGGTAGTTCTCTGTCCATCCTTAGCCGAAGCCTTTCTCATTTCATCTAGTATGAACAAAACACTAGCACTTGACATGTTTCCATAATCCCTCAGGACCTCCCTTGAACACTGCAATTTTTCGGGCACCAAGCCTAACTCCGTCTCAACTTGATCCAGGATAGCTCGACCGCCTGGATGTGCAATCCAAAAAATAGAGTTCCAGTCAGAGATGCCGAGGGGTTGGAAGGCCTCAACTAAACTGTTCTCAATGTTCTTTGAAACGAGACCAGCAACAGTTTTGAGAAGGTTTAGAGTAAGTCCAACGACCCCGAGATGACTGACAATAGCGCCCTCACTATCTGGGAGGATGGTTTGAGCAGCAGACACAATTTCAAACAATGGTTTTTCCACTCCAGCAATCAGGTCCGAGCCTACTATCACGGAACCAGCCCCATCGCCAAATAAGGCCTGGCCTACGAGGCTATCAACATGGTCCTCACTTGGTGCATGAAACTTAAACACACTAATCTCGGAGCAAACAACAAGGACTCGAGCTCCTTTGTTGTTTTCTGCCAAGTCTTTTGCCAGACGAAGAGCAGTTCCACCTGCAAAACAACCTTGTTGGTACAACATGAAGCGCCTGACGGATGGGCTGAGCCCGAGAAGCTTGGTGAGACGGTAATCTGCACCGGGCATATCAACACTACTAGTAGTGTTGGGAGTCACAGTGAAAATCACAGCAACAATGTATAGAGCAGTTATATTATATAAACAAGTGTAGGCCAACGAAACCACAACAATATAGCATGCACGAAGATCGTATATACAATAATCAGTGACTGATAAATTACAAGAAAAGAAGAGAAAGGCGCACCTTACACCGTCGCTAGAATTAGTATACAGAACAGCTGAGTCGCCTAGCCCTTCGATGAAGACTAGACTGTTCTTGAAGTGATTATTGCCCCACTACGCTGTGATGGGTAGTCGCAATATCGCTCCCAGGATAAAACAGCACAGACCGAACCGCTCACAGACACGAGTACGATCAACAGCGATCAACACCTCAGTTCGCCCGAGAACAGTATGTATATGTGTATATATCGGAGTAGATGGTGAGAGTGTAAGAGAGAAGAATGAGAATGGTGTTTGTGTTTTTCCCGTGCTACAACTCAAGTGTCGAGGCTCACTATTTATAGTGAGGCCAAGGCACCAACACACCGTCCAGATTCATCTGTCCAGGTTCAATGAATCTGTATCTGTCAGACATTCTGACCAGATTCATTTGTCCAGGTTCAATGAATCTGTATCTGTCAAACATTCTGACCAGATTCATTTGTCCAGGTTCAATGAATCTGTATCTGTCAGACATTCGGACCAGATTCATTTGTCCAGGTTCAATGAATCTGTATCTGTCAGATATACCGACCAGATTCATTTGTCCAGATTCAATGAATCTGTATCTGTCAGATATACTGACCAGATTCATTTGTCCAGATTCAATGAATCTGTATCTGTCAGATATACTGACCAGATTCATTTGTCCAGATTAAATGAATCACATTCTCATTTCAAGCTCTTTCAAGCCACTGTATTCAACTCTATTTCTCAATGGATTTCACTAAGAAAATGTCCCGGAAATTACATCAAGAACATATTAAAAAATATGCTTTAAACTTTCCATTTTCTAACAATCCCCCACAAATCCATATAGATATGCATATTAGTCCTCATCATGACTTGTTTTTCAGAGTAGGTACCCTTCCGGGTTTGAACCCTCCTAAGTCCCCTACTTCGATGGCTACCGGATATAGATGGATTGTTTCACCTTGAATCTCTATCCGTTGGGTGTAACCACACTCCATAGACGACGACAGGTCAAAGGCTATGGTGCCGATCTACGGCTTTGAGACATTAATGGTCGTGTCTCGATCCTGTTCGTCGAATGTTTCAAGGAATAACCCTTTCCTCTAATTGCGACCTCACAATTACATTCGCTTAGCTGGGCATCTCCAGAGATGTACTGCAACCATCTCGTCAAATGACTTGACCCCATTCAGAGTTCTAAAAACTCTTGCTATACTTGCAGTGTCAGTACCTTTTAGGTTTGCAGGGGATAGACTCAGATGCATAAGTATCTACATTGTAGTTAAAGGTACTACCGATCCACCCTTACAGCTTGTTTACCACATTGAATACACTTTGAGGGATCTCCTCTCAGATGTATTGGGTTCCCGCTGTAGATGAATCATGATGGGTTATCAGTCCCATCCCCAACCTTGACTTAAGGACAACAGCATGCTCAAGCCCTTTAGTCAGTGGATCAGCTATGTTATCTTGAGTTCCAATGAACTCAATAGCAATAGTCCGATCAGACACCAAACCCCTTATAGACTTAAGTCTAACTTGGATGTGTCTCTTTGTTTTAGCATTATACTTGACACTTCTGATCTTGTCGATAGTTGTACGGCTATCACAATGAACAGAAATTGCCGGTAGCGGACGACTTACTACAGGTAACACAGACATGAGTCCATGTAACCATTCAGCCTCCGTACCCGTGGCATCCAATGCACACAACTCGGCCTCAAACGTAGACCGAGTTACTATAGTCTGTCTAGTCGACTTCCAGGATACTGCTCCACCCGCAAGGGTAAACAGATATCCAGTCACTCCATTGGAACCAGACTTCTTAGCTATCCAACTTGCATCACTATATCCCTCAAGCACACTCGGATATCTCCTGTAGTGCAACCCAAGATATATGGTGCCTTTCAGATATCTAAGTACTCTATCTAGAGCATCCCAATGAGTTCTGTTTGGACAGCTTGTATATCTTGCTAACTTAGACACAGAATATGTTATATCTGGTCTAGTACCATTAGCAAGATATTGCAAACTACCAATAATCTGAGAATATCTTAACTGAGACACAGGTACACCTGAAGCATTCTTGATAAGAGCAACTTTAGGATCATATGGTGTACTAGCAATTCTACAATTTGAATAACCATACTTCTCAAGTATAGATTTCTCTATATAATGAGATTGTGACAAGGTTATTCCCTCAGTTGACTGAGTCAACTTGAGTCCAAGAATCACATTCGCCTCACCCATGTCCTTCATTTCAAAGTGTTTTTTCAAGAAATTCTTTGTCTCGTTAATAATCTCAATATTGGTTCCAAACAGTAGTATATCATCCACATACAAGCACAACACAATATGTTCATTTCCTTTAACCTTATAGTAGACACACTTGTCATTATCATTAACTATAAAATCAAAAGTCAAAACAGTGTCATCAAACTTTTTGTGCCAGTCTCTAGGTGCTTGTTTCAAGCCGTAGATGGATTTGACTAACTTACATACTTTGCTCTCATTGCCAGATGCAACAAATCCCTCAGGCTGATCCATATAAATCTCTTCTTCAAGATCACCATGAAGAAAAGCTGTCTTTACATCCATTTGATGGATGATAAGACCATGTACGGAAGCCAATGCTACAAGCATTCGGATCGTTGTCAATCTTGCAACAGGAGAGTATGTATCAAAGTAGTCAATACCTTCTCTTTGCCTAAAACCTTTAGCAACCAATCTAGCTTTATACTTATCTATTGAGCCATCTGGTTTCATCTTCCTTTTGAAGATCCACCTACATCCTATAGTAGAACACCCAGGAGGGAGGTCAACCAACTCCCATGTTCCGTTAGAAACAATAGAGTCAATTTCACTCTTCACAGCGCCTTTCCAGTGCCTAGATTCCGAAGAATCCATGGCTTGTCGGAAAGTCAAAGGTTCGTCCTCGACATTGTAAGTGATAAAATCACTTCCAAAGTCCTTAACTACCTTTGCACGCTTGCTCCTTCTAGGTTCCTCAACTTCATTAGGAGTAGAGCTACTAGTAGGATCTGCCCCCACATTTGTCATCTTTTCCACATGATCGGGAATAGAACTAGATGTGTGAGTAGGATCAACACTAGAAGAACTTTGAGGTATACCAGTCTTCATAGGGAAGACATCCTCAAAGAATGTTGCATCACGAAACTCAACTATCGTGTTTGCCACTATACCATCTATGTCAGATTTTAATACTAAAAATCTCATAGCTGTAGTGGTTTCGAGATAGCCCAGAAAGATACAATCAACAGTTTTCGGCCCTAGTTTCTTTCTCTTGTGTTCAGGGACAAGTACCTTCGCAAGGCACCCCCACACACGAAGATACTTTAGACTAGTTTTCCTGCCTTTCCATAATTCGTAAGGTGTCTTGTCCATATGTTTCAGAGGGACTCTATTCAGAATATGGCAAGCCGTATTCAGAGCCTCCCCCCACATGTACTTGGGCAACCCCGAATTAATCAACATACTGTTAATCATATCTTTAAAAGTTCTGTTCTTTCGTTCTGCCACCCCATTAGACTCAGGTGTATATGGTGGAGTCACCTCATGAATTATACCATTGCTCTTGCAAAATTCATTAAAGGTGTTTCCCGTATATTCACCACCTCTATCAGATCTCAAACGTTTAAGTACTTTACCAGTTTGTGTTTCAACTTCAGTTTTAAATCTAATGAATTTTTCAAGTGCTTCATCTTTATGTTTAAGAAAATAAACATAACAATATCTACTACAATCATCTATAAAGGTAATGAAATATCTACAGTGTTCCTTAGTCAACACACCACCAAATTCACATATGTCCGAGTGCACTAAATCTAACAAGTCAGAATCCCTAACCACACTATGAAAAGGTTTCCTTGTTAGTTTAGCTGTCACACATACTTGACATTTAGTTTTCTTATCAATGGCATGCTTTGTAATCAACTCTAAGTTCATCATATTCTTTAGAGCACCAAAATTTAAATGACCAAGCCTAGAGTGCCACAAATCGGATGATTCAATATTATTAACAGAAGGAGAGGCAATATCATTAATAAAACCGCCTAAAACAGGCTCCACATTTATTAAAAACAAGCCGTCTGACAAGTAGCCCTTGCCAAAAAACACACCAGTCTGAGTAATAACTACTTTATTACACTTTAAAGAAAGTTCAAAGCCATTTTTAACTAAACAACTTCCACTAATAATATTTCTACGAATCTCGGGAACATGATGCACTCTAGTAAGGGATAGAACACGCCCTGAAGCAAACTTCAGGTCCACGTTTCCTATTCCACGAACTTGAGCCGCACTAGCATTCCCCATCGTCACTGTCATCCCATGAGCCTGTTGATAAGATACAAACAGAGTAATATCAGCACAAATGTGCACATTAGCTCCCGTATCAATCAACCACTCATTAGACAGATAAGTGGAAAATAGTTCAGGGTTGTACTTAACATACCCGTCATTGGTTTCAGAAGCAACAGCCTCACCAACAACCATGTTAAGCACAGGCCCATCAGTGGTTCCAAGCACAGTATTTGCTTGTGCTACCACCTCAGCTTTCTTTGCTTTCTTTACAGGACAGTCCTTACTCCAATGACCAACCTGTCCACAAGACCAACATGGTTTGTTGGCCTTTGATTTCTTAGCCTTGCCCTTGTCAGTTTTGGGCTTAGTGTTCACCTTCTTAGCGACAGACTTTCTTTTCTGTCCCACAGTCACTACATTGACCTTCGAGCTACCAGATTCAGTTGGCATCACATGTCCCTGTTTGGACTTGTGCTGCTCCTGCACAGAGATGTCCAGCATCAGGTTAGTCCAAGTGATCTCTCCCTTCTGTCTTTTCAGGGAGAGTGCAAACTCTTCCCAAGACTTAGGGAGCTTTTCAATCACAGACATAACCAAAAACTTTTCAGGAAGGTCCATTCCGGACTCCTTCAAAGCATGCACCAACGTCTCAAACTCATGCACCTGCTCAGTCATGGATTTTGTATCCACCAGTTTGAAGTCCAGGAACTTAGCCACAGAATACTTTTCCAACCCTTGCGAGTCAGTATTGTGTGTCTGATCAAGTTTCTCCCACAAGGTCTTAGCAGTGTAGGAGTCAGATGAGTAAACATCGAACAGAGTGTTCGTTAAGGCTGCTAGAATAGCAGCCCTAGCCACCCCATCCTTTTCCTCCCACATAGCATAGGCCTTAAGGGTTTCAGCCTTTTCCTGTACCACAACTGGTTTCTCATACTGCAACACCGGCCATAGACCCTTAACCGTAAGCCACAGTTTCATCTTTTTCTGCCAACGAGAAAAAGAAACTCCCCCACCGAATTTATCAGGAATACCTGATAAATCAATGGGCTGTGGAAAACGATACGTAGTCCAATCGATGTTACTAGTAACACCAGACCCAGAACCAGCACCACCACCAACAACAGAATCCGCAATCTCATTAACCATCTTGCTTACTACACAATATAACAGATAATCACTTCAAGATTGTTGGGAGTCACAGTGAAAATCACAGCAACAATGTATAGAGCAGTTATATTATATAAACAAGTGTAGGCCAACGAAACCACAACAATATAGCATGCACGAAGATCGTATATACAATAATCAGTGACTGATAAATTACAAGAAAAGAAGAGAAAGGCGCACCTTACACCGTCGCTAGAATTAGTATACAGAACAGCTGAGTCGCCTAGCCCTTCGATGAAGACTAGACTGTTCTTGAAGTGATTATTGCCCCACTACGCTGTGATGGGTAGTCGCAATATCGCTCCCAGGATAAAACAGCACAGACCGAACCGCTCACAGACACGAGTACGATCAACAGCGATCAACACCTCAGTTCGCCCGAGAACAGTATGTATATGTGTATATATCGGAGTAGATGGTGAGAGTGTAAGAGAGAAGAATGAGAATGGTGTTTGTGTTTTTCCCGTGCTACAACTCAAGTGTCGAGGCTCACTATTTATAGTGAGGCCAAGGCACCAACACACCGTCCAGATTCATCTGTCCAGGTTCAATGAATCTGTATCTGTCAGACATTCTGACCAGATTCATTTGTCCAGGTTCAATGAATCTGTATCTGTCAAACATTCTGACCAGATTCATTTGTCCAGATTAAATGAATCACATTCTCATTTCAAGCTCTTTCAAGCCACTGTATTCAACTCTATTTCTCAATGGATTTCACTAAGAAAATGTCCCGGAAATTACATCAAGAACATATTAAAAAATATGCTTTAAACTTTCCATTTTCTAACAAGTAGTGCAGAAGATGAGGTGTGTGATTTTCGACTTTGGCTGCCCCCATTCCTCTAAGGCCTTTGTGGCTGCTTCTTTACCAAGCTTTGGCACTTCAGTAATCGCAATGTCTTGCCTGGCATCTAGGGACGGTGCCATGTGCTCACATAAGCTCGGATTTTCCTTGAGTATTTCTTCGCTCAAGTACATGTACCTCGTACTCACCATTGATTTCTCACCTGCAAAGTTAATTTGCTATCTTCAGTGTTCTAAAAATCCCCGATTAATCCTTAAAAAATATTTTACTAATTACACTCCGATTTGACTAAAAATCTCTGACTTATCAGAAAAATCTCTAATAAATCGTGAATCGGCAGGTCAACTGCTTAGTACTGCTATAAATAACATTTTCCTCAATTTCAAATTTACAAACCCAAGTAAAAACATTGAAAGACTAGACAGACCAACAAAGAGATATGTCTAAATTATGACAAGAATCTTACACATGCGCTTAAATTTCTGTTTCAGCTCTGTTTTATTTTCACTATTCGTAATACGAAAAAAGTAATCAGGATACGTGCTCTGCTGGACACAATTTGGAGGCGTTGCTGTTCCGATTGCCAGCACAGCCGCAGTGCCTTGAGCTTGACGTGCTTTACGGTACTCGTCTACGGTTACCATTACGAAGCTAGTTCCTCTGGTGTGCTAGCCCAAAGCTTCTCAGGGGCCAGTGACTCCTGTAATAAGATAACTAAGACTCAAAAGCTCAACTCTTTTGCATGTATGTTAATGAATTACGCTATCTTTCCCGTAAGTGATGGGTCAATGCATTGGAGTTGCGACAAGCATCTTTTGATCAACATTTAATCAAGCTACGAAGCTCCAAAACACAGAAAAACAAAGAAATTATCGAAATTATTCAGACTAAAAACTACTGTATTGGTGTTTCACTTTGTTTTCTGCAATCTCTCTAATAAAATGAAATTATATGGGAAAACATTCAAAAAATACCCACATCTTAATAC
The DNA here is from genome assembly GCF_001625215.2 of Daucus carota subsp. sativus. Lineage (NCBI taxonomy): Eukaryota > Viridiplantae > Streptophyta > Magnoliopsida > Apiales > Apiaceae > Daucus > Daucus carota. Next base: position 41,974,958 of record NC_030389.2, read on the forward strand.
CTGGGGCCTAGAGTCGGCCAAACAAACATAACATATTGGGCGCTCGCGCTTTTGACTTTTGACGTAACTTAAAAGAAGTTTTTATTGTTTATAAGTGAGAAGTTAATTATAAGTGAGAGATAACTTTTATCTTATTTGTTTGGATATATTTCAACCAACACGGTTGAAGATGTTCTACGTACCTAAACTAAAAATACGGATGCCAGACAACGACACAAATCACAGAAGAGCAGCAGAGGAACATTGGCTGCTTACTCGGTCGGGGGTTGGCAACAATGCTATAGCTGCACTTGTAGGGTTACCGCACACAGCTGTAGTATATGAAAACCAGGACAAAAATCTAGCAAGAGGACCACTTGAGAGCTAAGTCACTAGTTCCCTCATGTTTTAAATCTAAGACAAGCACACAATCCTCAAAGACTGATGAAACTAATCATCCCAAGACAACAACATTAGGAAACATCAAGCCAAATATAAGTAACTTTCAAGTTCTAATTCTTCAACTTTGCTTTTACATCATATTGATAAGTTTCCATGTAGTACAATCTATGTTTATTTGTAATCAAGGCAGTTCCTTAAATATATTTATTTCCATTTATCAAATCACTAGTATTGTTACATAATAAACACACAATCCAATTACATATATATTAAACCAAATGTAGTAACATCACAAATCACAAGCAAATTATGACACCAAGGTCTTAAGTAGGCACACTGTGAAGAACAACAGTCTCGACAGTAAGACCAGGCCCGAACCCGAATAGAACACCCCAATCAAGTCCTTCTCCGGTAGTTCTGTGTCCATCTTTAGCCGAAGCCTTCCTCATCTCATCCAGAATGAACAGAACACAAGCACTTGACATGTTTCCATAGTCCCTGAGAACTTGTCTAGTAGACTTTAGTTTCTCAGGCTTCAAGCTCAACTCTGTTTCGACTTGATCTAGTATAGCTGGACCGCCTGGATGAGCAATCCAAAAAATTGAGTTCCAGTCAGATATCCCCAAGGGCTTAAACGCCTCAACCAAACTCTTCCTTATATTCTTTGAAATTAGGCCTGGAACATCTTTGAGGAGGTGGAATGTTAGGCCAACCTCGCGAAGATGACCATCGATAGCACCATCACTGTCAGGCAGGATGGTTTGTGCAGCAGAGACAATCTCAAACAAGGGCTTCTCGATCCCAATTACAGGGTCTGATCCCACAATCACCGCGCCAGCTCCATCCCCAAACAAGGCCTGCCCAACCAAACTATCAAGATGAGTGTCATTAGGCCCCCGGAACGTAATCACAGTGATCTCAGAGCAAACCACAAGCACACGAGCATTTTTATTGTTCTCAGCCAGGTCTTTTGCCAGACGAAGAACCGTGCCACCAGCAAAACAGCCCTGCTGGTACATCATGAACCGCTTCACCGAGGGACGGAGCCCGAGGAGCTTGGTGAGGCGAAAGTCCGCGCCAGGCATATCGACACCGCTGGTGGTGCAGAAGATAAGGTGGGTGATTTTGGACTTTGGTTGACCCCATTCTTTTATGGCCCTGAGAGCTGCTTCTTTCCCCAGCTTTGGGACTTCATTCACCACAATGTCTTGCCTAGCATCAAGCGATGAGGCCATGTACTCGCAGAAACTCGGATTTTGTTTCAGTAAATCTTCGGTCAAGTGCATGTAACGAGTGTTTATCATCGATTTTTCACCTGAAAAAGTTTATTTCGAGCCATAATTATTTGCCAGTTCATGACAAAAACAGCAGTCAAAAGAGATTCTAAACCAATCTGGTTCTTTTTAGCGAAACACAAGAAGTATTAAATCAATTTGTCGCACGAACAAAGAAACGAGTATGCATAGCAAATTAGCAATTATTACGTAATGTAACATATAATTTGCATGTTGCCTATTTTCCTCTGTGCAACTGATCTAAGTCACCTCAGACCCGTTTGACATTGCTGTTACAAACGGTAACAACAATCTCGCTAAACACATTTGAAAAATTATTTGATAAATCTAAAATCAATTTTTTGGAACAACAGATTTTAGTTCGAGATCTATTTTTACAAAAAACAGGTCATCCCATATTTTTAGAAAAAAACTTCTATAAAAAATAATTGTAACCGATTTCACTTCAAACCACACCACAAATAATATACTTTTTATATTATAACTCAAAATATGCACATAAAAACTACCAAATATTTATCTGATTTGTACGACACTTTTTTACAACAACATTCTTTTTATGAGCATTTTTTCTAGACAACATAATAATTTTTAAAAATACTTTAAATCCGTCACCTCACTAAAAAATACCAGGAAAAAGGTATTAATATAACTATCCATCTATCTAGGAAAAAAAACACATCAAATTATCAATGTGACTGTATAACATTGTAAACCAAAAAATATCATAAAAACTCACACATCCGCCTAAACTTCTCCTTGAGCTCAGGTTTATCTTCGCTATTAGTAATGCGAAAATAATAATCCGCATACGCGCTCTGATCGACACAGTTCGGCGGCGTGGCGGTTCCGATCGCCAGCACCGTCGCCGGACCTTCAGCCCGCTGAGCCTTCCGGAACTCATTCACAGTCACCATCTCTAGCCAGAAATATTTAGAACACAAACAAATATTATTTTGTAGTAGAAACTAGAAAGCTTGGTTGTGTTAAATGTTTGTAAGTTACGGAAATGTATTTATAAGCGATAAATAAATAAGTATGGTAGCTAGAAGCAGCACGTGACCAACCCCCTTTCAAATAGCCATCTGTCCGGTTGGCACATCAGCCTGTTATATTTAGTTTGGTAGTGTATTATTACTGCGTTGTTGCATGCCTAGTGTACTTTCCAATTTCAGATCAAACATTACACGTTTTCTTTTTTTTCTTTTTTTCTTTTTTTTTGAAAATACATTACACGTTTTCTTGATTTGTCTATTGATGTAATTTTGTCTTTTTCTCCTTCACGTATATTTTTTTGAGTTGCAATTTAAGTAAGTAACAACAATGGCTTAACTCTCGAAACTAACCTATATTACCAAATTTTGTAGTTACGTAAAGTGTGATTATAGTATAATATGAATATTTTTATATATTTTAGTCGCATAAAAGTTTATTTTATATATTTTTGTATATTGTAATATATTTCTATATTATAATATATTTGCGATACAAATTTTGAAATATTCTCGAAAATGATCAAAATTCAAAATAATTACATGAAAAAGCTGTATAGAATAATGATTATTTAAACCATCGTTACATGTAATGTAAGCGAAATTAAACAGAATTATTAAAGAGCAAAATTCTGTACATTGAATTTATTGCGAGACAAGGTTTTGAATACCTAACTTAGCAATGCCCCATCATGTTAAACACTACAAAGATGGACTGACATCTATGAATTGATTTTCGTAGGAGGTGGAGAAATATTACGGGGCCGTTTGGGTTAGTTTAAAAGAAGTGACTTCTTGCTTAAATTAAAGAAGTGGAGTAGAAGTGAAAAGTAAATAAATGAATAAAGTGTTTGGAAAAAAAAACAGAAGCTCTGAGAGAGAAGCTAGTATTCTCAACTTCTTAAAAGTGCTTCTACTTCTTTACCCAAACGGGTCAAGAAAAGCAGAAGCCGGAAGCAGCTTCTGCTTCCACCATCCAAACAGGCCCTACATCTACTAGAAGCAAGGGAAAATTAAGTATGTATAGTACGGACCAGAGAGTAAAATTTGTTCCAAAAATCTTTAGTGCCTTGAAATATTAATTAGTCAAGTATATTAAATGAGAAATGCTGATATCTCAAACGCATTTCATTTTTTTTTTCAAATGCTGATTTGTCATTTACATAGATGCATGGTAATTTTTTAATAGTAATAGATCTCGTGTGTGTATGCGCCGAAATTAAAATTTGTTATATAATTTATACTAGATAATCTGATAAATATTTAAGGAATTTATTTGGAATATCTAACCCTACTCATATTATATATAGCTTTTACAAAGTGTTGACAGTTCTTTTTATTGTTATTGTCATTTCATGATATTTTTTACGAAATAACTTCACAACGGCAGAATTAAAAATGAGAAACAAAGTCAGATTTTGTGAGTTTGTACTTAAATTATTTCATTAAAACACTTCACTGTTTCATAGAAAATCATAAAAATCATGTGTGCGCGCGCATACATGTTTTGTAATCTTGTTACAAAACATGTTCTTTATAATAATATGTTTTGTAGTATTTTATAATATTTTATTCATAAAATTCATCTAATTTTAAAAATATTTATTGAAATGTTGATTTTTCTAGCATATATTTTATAAAGATACATCTATATTTTTGACACTGAACATGCATGGTCTTCGGGTCTGTTTGGGAGTGCAGTTAAAAATTGCTGAATAAATGCTGGTAATAAAATTGCTGTTGCAGAACTGTTTGGTAATTTTTTTGAAATTTATTTATTTTAAGTTATAATATAAAAAAATATTTTTGTGGTGAGGTTTGATAATGAAATTTGTAACCGCTTCCTGCAAAAGCTGAAAGCAGTTTTTCCAAAAGTATGGGAGGACCTGTTTTTTTTAAAGCAGCTTTTCAGCTAAAAGCTGCTGTTCAGAAAAGCTGCTTTTAGATTTACCAAACAGTTTTTCACATGTTTTTCAGAAAAAAGCTGTTATTGCTGTCTGCAACAGCAATCCCAAACAATATTTTCATCATATAAAAATACATCTATATTTTTGACACGGAACATGCACGGTCTTCTGAAATTAGGCTTAATCGAGATTAACCGGAAATTAATAGAATTGATCGAAAATTAACATGATGATTAGCTGAATACTCATAGATTTAATGAGTTCAGCAAATTACGAGCAACAAGAATTAATCGTGATAGTTATCGATTTTTTTAATATATGCCTTCACTGATGAGATGGCTATAAATGAAATAATGATACCCATAAAATTGAGTTCATATACTGATATACATGTGTAGGATAAAAGGACACCGTATCCCCGATTTTTTGTCCCCCCACCAGAGCTCATGCGTGTAGTAAGACTTTGTTCGGTAGAATACTTTTTCATATGTCTTCCTAACTTATGGGAATGAATTGGATTCATAGAAGTTGGCAAGTTGCATTACGTTTCCAGATACATCGGCTATTTACTTCTCTTTCACGCTTTATAACATGAAAATTGTTCTTCAGTACCAGCAGTTTGCTCATGCATGTAAAAATTATGTTAGTAACCTATTTCTAGGCCAAGGGTGCATGCATCATGTTAGAAACTACAATACTCTGGTGATGTTCAACAATACCAACAAGAGCTAGCTCCTTCAGAGCTGGAGGATAGATTCAGTTGAAATGAATACATTTCAAACTTCTAGTACGATAGCAACTTATAAAGATGCATTCTTCATACTTTAGTACTTGACTTGTCATAAGCTGATAAGCATTTTCGTTTAGCATGCATGAGCTTTTTCAGTGTTTTCTAATATTTTTATCTCAAATTCAACCTTCATTTCGTATTAGAGCAGACAATCACCAAATAGACATTAGATAGTATATAATTCAACTATACCTTATCGCAAAATTTTCAAATTTTTTGAAACTGATTACTTAACGTTATATTAGAATTTTCAAATTCAGATGTCTCCAGCTAATTGCTATGTTTAAACAAATTCATTCGCCTGTATGTTGGTATGTCAGTTTTATATGAGCACATCCGGAAAGTATTATTCCATCTGTTTTTTAATATATGACGTTTGATTTTTTGGTACATATTTTTAAGTGTTTTGACTAGGTAGTTAAACACATTATTTTTGAAATTTTTATTTTCTGAATAAAAATATATAATCAAAATTTAAATTTATAAAAAAATCAATTAAATATAATAATTTTTATTAGCCGGTCAACCCACCTATAATTACGTGTCCAATTCAAAAGTGACATATAAAAAAACAGAAAGAGTAAAACATAGGGAAAATAGATTTTTTTGCCACCCAACTTATTATTTGTTTAGAAACCTACCACTGAACTATAATTTTTTTCTTTTTTGTCACTAATGTTAGGTTCGGATTTTTTTTTTATCACTAATGTTAGGTTCAGATTTGATTGTTAACACTATGTTATTCTTTTTAGAGTTAATTGCATTTGGCACCCCTTTGATTTCAGCATGTTGCACATTGCACCTAATAGTTTTGGAATAAACACTATGCAGCCCCTTACTTTTAACCTGTAGACACTTTGCACCCTTTCCGTTATCTTCTGCCGTTACCGTTAACTTTTGAAGGGGCATTTTGGAAAATTTTATTATATTTAATTAAAATCAGACCTTTATTTAAATTTTCCGACCATCTAAACGATATTTTTCAGAAATTTATTTTTCGGTAGTCTGCAATATAATAGTGATATGTGTCTATATCTTTATATGTAATACTCCATATGTGTCCTGGGTAGTTTATCTTGGAGGACGAGAGTACAGATTTTTTTACTCAGAAAGGAAATATCAAAATTAACTTATGGAACTATATTTATAAAAAATGGGAACCTTAAAATACGTGACAATTAATGGTAAAGAACTATAAAGTCAAGTGATACTATATATTTGTGGAGTCTTAAAATAATTCATAAAACTAATTTTTTTAGGTTTTTAAAATGCCTGTTAAACTCTCATACTTCAAGGTAAACTAGCTAAGGGACATATAGATGCTTGTATATAATGTTATAGACACGTATCATATCACCATAATATTCCAGACTACCACTATGTTTTTATAATGCTAAAAAAATAACATATTGTTAATAATCAAATCAAAACAAAACGTTAGTGACAAAAAAAATTCAACGTTTTTTTAAGGAAGAAAAAACCAACATTAAATTTTATTCAGAAAAAATAAAATAAAACAATTTTTGAAATTTTTTGGAGTCTCAAAATGCGTGTCTAACTCTCGTCCTCCAAGGTAAACTACCTAGGACACTAAGATACAGACACATATCAGATCGTCATTATATTGCAAACTAACACTATATTTTAATAATACTAAAAAAATAACATAGTGTTAATAATCAAATCCGAACCTAGGGTTAGTGACAAAAAAAAGTTCGAACCTAACATTAGTGACAAAAATGAAAAAAATTATAGTTCAGTGGTAGATTTCTAAACAAATAATAAGTTGGGTGGCAAAAAAATCTATTTTCCCTAAAACATATATCTGCATTGTAAAAAAAAGAAGAAATTCTTTAACACATGCACCTTCCCAAATTTTCATATTATTTCGTTCCAGTTTGTTCGTCTTTTAATTCTCAATAAATTCACCGCTGTATTTACATTTTCCCCCATGGTTTTCTTTTACCAACCCAAAAACGGAACTAGAATCACATTAATCATTAATGTAAAGGTCTAAAGGTAGCACAAACGCCTTGTTTTAACTAGTTGTGTTAACATGTGTCTACTGGGTTAACTACATATGTAGGTTAATTTAATGTCTTCATTGTATCCTTCACGCAAAGAAATTTCATTTTGACTTCGTAATAATTATATGAGTTTAGTTTTTTAGTGGAATACTTTCTTCGGCAATTTTGTTGATACACATTTTGAATTTTTTTACCTAATTATTGTTTTCGAGAATTTTTGGATTAGTTGTGATAGACCATGCTAATGTTGCCCGTGGTTGGTTTCTAGGGCTGTAAAATGATCCGGATGATCCCGGGTACCTCTCTGCTCAAGTACCGGATTATATTATTTTTAGTTTGACCAGATTTGGGTCCGGGATCGTTTTATTCGGATCTAAACCGATCCCGGGTATTTGAGATTCGGATATGAACCGGATATGATCCAGTATCGTATTTTCAATTTTTTAACCGGGTAGTTTATGATCCATCGAATATGAGCCGGATATGATCCACTAACACTAAGTATCATTATTATTTCAGTTGTTCAAATAACTATCATTAGTCTAAGTAAACATAATATTATAAAGTATAATAATTTTAAATTAAAACTTATAGTTATATGTTGATATATATCATTTATTAAATATATATGAAGATAATAAGTATGATCACATTAAATAAATCATATTTTATGAAGATATAAACTTAAATAAGATATTAAAATTTTATAAAATGATAACTATTTACCTGCAAATATGATGGTGTTAAAATATAATATGTATATGAGTTTGAATTGAATATGAACCGTGGATCATATTCGGTTATTCGGGTAGGATCATATTATGAAAAGTTATATGAGACCGAATCTGAGCGGGTATAGGCGTGCTCGTATCCGGGATCATATATTATACGGGCTTAATTTTTCCGCCAGATTTGAATCGTTTTCAAAACGGATATGAGACATGTATCATATTTTCGAGCCGGATATGAGCCGAGACACCGGATAGTCCGTATCGATTTACAGCCCTATTGGTTTCCATAGACCCGAGGGGTTTGTTTCGAGTTGAGCATTAATTTTGTTTAATTCTTTTATTTATTTATATTAAATAGTTTAATAATTATCTAAAGATTATATTATTTATAAATGATTCAATAAATAATTATTATATTAATCAGATCTATATAATAATTTACTGTGAGAGGAACAAAATATTTTAAATTTGGATATAAAACTTCTTGACAAAAAAAAATAGTAAGGAAAGCAGCTCATACATTTTCCTAACATACTTTCAATTTAATTTTAAAAACATACCCTTAGATTATTCTATAGTTGTTTTAAGAGCGGCTACTTCTTCACCTTCCACATCTTTGTCAAAGATGTTAGTTGTGTTCTATGTGTACCTTGTTATCAAAAATGTTAATTGTGTTCGTTTTTTGAGATGTCAGTGCATTGTGTTTTAATATTTTTGTATATCTTGGTACATGTTTCGATAATTTTTCAAATAAGGATGTATATGATATCTTGGGATGTCTATAATACTCGCATTAAGATCATGAAATATCGGTGGATACCGTAAAAGCAAATTTTTCATAATAAATAATTGTTCATATTTTGATGATATTTGTTAATATCAGTTGTTGTAACAAATAGTTTTGAACATTGGTTTATAAACAATATATGACGGTCAATTACGATATTACTAGTTTCATATTTGATATAGATTGGATTGCCTGATTTATTTGACAAATTTAAATATTCTATCTATATTCAGTAGTATGAAACAAAACGATTATGTTTCATAGTTGGGAGTTTGTCCCAAACGTGTTTTAATATTTATTTTTTCAAATATTTTGTTTTAATAAAATAATTTGTTTGTAAAGGAAAGCATGCGCTCAATTTTTGGGAAAAAAATTGTTTTTTATTAAAAAAAACGTTTAGACATTATAAATGGATACTATCCCTGACATATTGTCAAGAGAGTTTTTAATCGACTTGCAAATTTTGGGTCGTTAGATGAACTAGCTTCTTAATCCGTGCAAAGCACGGGTTGCTTTAAATCACTTTCTTCAATATATGTTATATCTCGTTATTTATCTTTTTTTATATTTATTTGTATTTTAAATCATAGTATGTTGATGTCTGTATATACACATATCCTCACTTTTATGTGTTAGGTCCAAAGTATCGTAGAAGGGGGGGTTAAATACGATACTCACTACAATTTAAAATTCTTTCGAATCTTGCGGATAAATAAATTGCAGTCCTGTAATGGGTTTCGTGTTCCGGATATTTATTGGGTCGATTTCTGAGGATATGAAAATATTAAACCAACACACAATATTTTCCAAAGTATATCTGTATATTGATAAATACCTCGAAGGTGCTACAAATCCAAACCCGAAGGTTGGCTACAATGACCACTCCTCTAAATATTACAAGCCCTATCCACTACAAATATTTATGGTACAAAACTAGGCTAGGGTGTGTGTATATTTGAGAGAGTTTGTGCATAGCACTTGGCCATCCATCCCGAAGGATGATGTAAATTGTGAGAACCACAATCACATATTTATAGGCTTTCATAAACTAACCATGGTTAACGAGTTCGTCCTGGACGACTTGAGTTCGTCCTGGACGGATTCGATTTAACAAAATAAATCTAACTCCCAAGTACTTGAATTGGTGCCAGGAGATGTTGGTTTGGGGCGCAACATTTGACCAAGTCAAATGTTGCGCTTCAACAATGTTGCGCTTCATTGCTCCTCTGTTTGGTACTTAAAAATAATTCCAGTAACAAAAGTTGCGCCATGATTGTTGATTAGAGGAGCAACATTTGACCAGGTCAAATGTTGTTCCAATATAGTGCATCCCTTGTAGAGTTGTGACTTAGAAATTATTCTAAGTCACAAAGGGTTAGTGCCAAGAGTTGTTAGTAGAGGAGCAACATTTGACCGGTCAAATGTTGCGCCCGGGTCAAATGTTGCGCCTGGGTCAAATGTTGCGCCCGGGTCAAACCTTGCGCCTTGGTCAAATGTTGCGCCATAGAGTGTGCAAGAGGTATATGGTGACTTAGAGAAATTCTAAGGCAAATATGAACTTGCTCCACCATTGTAATGCTTCCCCTGTTATCTCTCATCTCTTGGGGACGAACTTTGACTTTGGTCAAAGGTTGCGCCTCAAGAGTGCTATGTCTTCACTGTGATGTACTTAGAGAATTTTCTAAGTGAGGAAGAGCTGTTGACTTCGGTCAAATGTTGTTCCTCACATAGTAAGAGCTTTCCTTGTTATCACTCCTTTGACTGAGATTGACTTGAGTTTGCTCCATCCATATATATTAATATTATATTCATAATATTATATAAATATATGTATAAATAAAGATATATATATAAATGTATATAAATAATATTTATATAAACATATAGTAATATATATATATACATATATTTAAATATATTCTCATATATTTAAATATATATAATATACATAAAATTATATGTAAATATAAATATAAATATATATAGGGATATATATATATAATTATCTATAGATATAAATATACACATATTTATGCACATAATATAATATATATATACACTTAAATATATAAATGTTTATGTAAAATATAAATACATATACTATATACATATATATTTATTTAAATATATATACATATAAATATACATATACATATGTTTAAAAACATATATACATATATATTATATATATTATATTTAATTAAATATACATATATACATATATAATTATATTTGTACATATACAAATATATAAGTGCACACATATATAAAATGTCACTTCCTGATATGGCTTTCTGTGGAAGCTTTGACATATGGCATTTGAGCAGTAAGCTTTGGCATAGCTGGCATTTGGCTTGACTTGGCTTTGGAACAAATGACTTGATATGACTGGATCAATTCTTCGATCGATAAATACTTTGCAAAGCTCCGTACGTGCTGACGCTTAGTGCACTGGTCTGGTTCACAAGCGACTAACACTGAAGTTGAACATTGTACCGTCTTTGTCAGCAACCATTGATCAGTCGGTTCCGGGTTAGTTTATGCTTCAGTTTGTTGATTATAAATAACCAACCAAGATATATAGAAATATCTTGCTTCAGGGGTTGCACTGAAATCTTTCGAGTACTTGGACAACATCTTCATTGCTTCCACAATCTTGAATACTTCAATCTTTATTCTTCACTGAGGCATGAACATATTAATGAACTTCTTCCAGTGAACTTATTCCTTCAAGACTGTAGATGGCTTCTTCAACCTTTGTCTTCGTATCTTCCGATTCCGGTGCAGGCGTAGTGTTATTTACTTGTCCTGTTCTATTGTTGAGTTATCATCCCTATGTAACAGATAGGGTTGTCTTTACATTTAGACTTACAATCTCCCCCTATTTGTTTGTTAATCATAACAAGCAAATCCTCTGGAGGATAACTCAACTAACACTAGAAAAAGTAAAGTCCTGGACTAGTAAATAATGCTACAAAGTTTCTGGATCATATAATACATTTCCAGATTTCATGAATAGAAATAACAAATGTGCATATCACCTTTATTTCTCTGGTTCTTGCTTACCTGCCAGATAATCCTCATAGTCTGTCTTGAAGAGAATTCAAAACATTCCATTATGCAAAGAACAATCAGCAGCTTCATTGAATTCTTCAGTGGTAATGAATGAGTTCACGTCTACCATTTACTGAAGAATAAATGTATCACCTTATACTTCTCCTCCCGTTACCTTGATCAGGTTCCCCTTAGTGATAAGTAGTTGTCTCCCCTTAGATGAAAGATCAATCCTCCTCCTTAGTTGAAAGAAGAATCTCCCCCTCAGTAGTACACAGCTAAAGAGTAGTTTAATCCCCCTTAGTTGTAGACAGCAGAAGAAAGCTAACTTACTTTTTCTTCCCCCTTTCATATATTCTCCCCCTAAATATATTCTCCCCCTTAGTTGTGGAATCCTCCGAGGATATGTGGTATCAAATATGGTCAAGGAACGTGTCCAATACATCCTGTACCAAAAGATAATATCCCCGTAGAGAACTAAACAACGCTAAAGCTGGGGTCGAAGAAAGAGTTCAGAAGAAGGGTTTACTTTGATTGGGTTGGTGCCTATGCTGAAAGAATAGGTTCCAAACGGAAAAGTAAGGAATAAAAACTGACATTCCAGTAACAACATCCACTATGTCTGTAGGTATAAATTTGGTAATTAGTGGGTGTCTCACTAAAATGTTCTGCAGGTGTATCACTCAACACTCAATTTTCTCTCGGTTTTTGGGTAAGGGTGTCACTCACGAGTTCTGTAAGTGTATCCCTCCACACAAATACTGAGCTTCCAAAATGCTGAGTACCTGCAAGAAAATCACCTTAGCCACCCTTAAAGGGGGTCACCGGTGGTGCAATGGGAGTTCGTAATTCCCAGTCCCTATAGACTCATCAGATAAATCCGAATCATGGTCCACAAGTTGCCAACCACTAAGTGGCTTATCCAATTAAGGATCCAGAGTTGTTTGCTCTGGGAGGTTAGACAAAGGCTTAATTATGGCAAAGGCCTAAGTCCTCCTCAATGTCTGTGAAGACACTTGATTCAAGAGAATCATCAACCACAAGTTCACACCGTGAAATGGAATGAACCGTAGTTGCTTCCGTCAATTCTTTCAACAACATGTGAGTTTTCGATACTAAATATTATAATATGTACCTCACAAGTGTTTCACTCTTCTCAATTTCCTATGTGTTTGCACTCACTCATGCTCACAGATTTCTCATTCTGATATCTCACTGGTTCTTCTCAGAATCGCACCAAGTGTTTAGCTCTCAGTGTTTGGCTCATAGTGTTTCTCTCAGCACTCAAAGTATGGTCTTCTGTACCTGCATGAGAAAATCACCATAGCCCCTTCAAGAGAGGTCACTGGCGGTGCAATGGGGTTTCGTAAATCCCCAATCCTCAACTGACTCATCAATAAATTGACTCATAGTCAGAGAGTTGCCGATCTCCTATAAATAGGAAATCCATTCCGATTGGATCCAGATCTGTTCTTATCTGGGGAGGGAGACGAGAATCCTGAAGATTTGGCAATTGAGATCCTCGTTTCCTCCTTACACCTGTAAAGGCATCAACCATCTTATCTACCGTAAAATGGTAAATGAAGAAGTTGCTTCTGGAACAAAACCTTTAACTTCACTGTGCACTCTCTTGTATTGTGTCCATAAGATTTTTGTTTAGGCTCTTCATCAGAGTGATGACTGATAATGTGCTTGACTCAATACAAGATGCTCTGGCTGACGAGCGAATTTCAATGGACTCATCCTGTTGAGAGAATGATTCCAGAGACTGTTTTATTGCCTTTTCAGCTCTATATTCTTTTGGGAGAATACAGATGAGCAACAGTTACCTCAAATTTGAAAACACCTTTTCTTCTTGAGAGGTAGAGCTGTGGGTACACTATATCCCTCACATCCTTATTTGCTGTAACGAGTACAGTTTCTCCCTCATTGACCTCTAGTCTAAAAAGTTCCTTATTACTCCAGGGGAAAAGTTGGGATGTGTTCTGAATTTGGTTTTATAGTCTGGGATAAAGATTGTTGGTTTTCAACCTTATGACTATCTAGGAAAGCCAAGAGGCTGATAAAGTTCCAAAGAACAGAATGAGATATAAATGCACTTTAGAAAATCTATGATTTTAAATGAAAGCAATTGCATTTAATCTTTTTAGAAAAAATGAATCAGTTGTGATTGTAAAAATGATTTTCATAAAGAATGACAATCAAAACCGATGAAAGAATCAAAGTTTTCCGTTAAAAACTGGTTTGAGTACGAGAGTCTGAATCTATGCATAAAAGGTTTAAATGAACTTGTCTTTGAAAAAGACACAGACTCCTGTTTCTCACTACAATTTAAAAAGGAAACAAGAAAATTTATGCGCTACAGTGTATAAAGCACTCGCCACACTAATTAGTGAAAATGCCTCATACTAGCACATCGTCAAAACAGACGCTGCAAGTGACAAAGATCACCAAGTACACAAATACAAGATAATCAATGTCTCGTCCTATGACGCTACATGTATAGATGCAAAATATTCTAAGAAATATTTATGAAATAGAGTAGTGGATACCAATTGTTGAAATCAATTGATAAGAAAATTTCTTTGAAGAAACTCACCACTCCAGAACATAAATATGAGACAAAATAAAGATTTTGTTGTCTCCCTTGTACTCAGAATATTAAACACCTAATATATATTTGCACTAGTGGTTTTAAGAAATATGCAACAATATTTCACCAGTGCCAATACATCACAATCAATTCACAAATAAAACATCAATAAAGCATCAAGAAAAGATACCAATCAAATATTTCAAAGATGAATTAATCATGCTTCTATTATTCTATCAAAGTCAATCATGAAACAAATAAGCATATAATTGTCATGGATCACAATCTAACTAAGATAAAATAATAATTACCTACGCAATATCATATAATTATCAGATCAGCATATAACAACTAAAATTATGACAATCATACAAAGATATTCGCAAGCCCGAGGAAAAGTTGAAGAAAAATTCACAAGTCCTATACATGTAAGCATTGGGTACAAGTAAACTCACACAACTCCTCGCAGAACATATTAACAATTAATATTAGTGATCTACATATAAGCATGCAAAATATCACTAACACTAAAAGTATCACAACTATATGCAGTTAGACATGAAATAAGATATCAATTAATAAATCATCAAATATCCAACACAAATAGTTATGCTTCAAATATATACACTAATATAAATGGATTCAGCCTAGAGAGAATCTAAGTAACTCCACAAATACTAGTATATCATGACTAAATTCTAACTAGATTCTAACCACATACCAATTACTGATACAAGTTACAAGTCTAGAAACAAATAAGTCATGCTTCAGATTTTATACCTATAAAAATGAATTCAACCTAGAAAATAATCCTAAGTATGTTCACAAAAACAGATATATCACGACTAGATTATGACAAAGTTCTCTACTAGATACCAATTGTTGAAGAGGTATAGATCAAGAAAAATAACATAATTAAGTCATGCTTCATGTCATCTCTAATCATTTAAATCATGAGCAAGTAAGTCACTTAATTATCATGCAACACAATTTAAATAATTTGAAATAACAAACACTCATGCTAAAACATATAATCACCATCTAAGCATGCAAATCAATAAACATGGCAATCACATATAATAGCAAAAAGCACGAGGTACTGGATTTTAAATAAATTCACAAGTCCTATGTATAGACAATTTAATACTCATGAATTCATTCAAGAAATACGATAGACATGCTCATGAAAGAAGTAATACCTTATAGAAAATATAGTATGTGATCTACTTGCAGTGAAGTAAAGTGATAAGTTGAATACCTCTGAGACTTGACATTTCAGTTGATGTACCTTTCTTGTACTGATCAAGTCAAGTGGTTGTTGGCATAAGTCTTGGCAAGTCTAGAATCTTCCAAAATGCGCATATTCAAAAGATCCTTGACTTCCTTTTATCGCCATCATTCTTTAGGCTAACTAGTAGACCATGAAGAATTGCAACTTTCCAACAAACTCATCATATCACTAATCTGCATTCACTTAGCAATTATCTTGCACAAGTGACGTTAGTCCACATATAATATAATCATGGTATCACATCACAAATAGTTGTATTGTGTGTGCCTTGTATCATGAGAGGTAATAATTTGGATACCAAATATGACTCTAGCAAACAGATATTAAAAAAATATGCTAGTTAGAAGTCATACCATGTCCGTGACGATCATCAGATGTTGGATAGCAACTCATAGAGAGCTGGTGAAGAAAGAGAATATAAATTCTGTTGGATCTGCAACTGCAAAGTCCTTGAAATGTTGCATGAAGCTTCATCTTCTAGCTCACTGTAATATCCTGAACCCGAGTCTCGTCAATGGTGCTTTAGTTCAATCATGAAGGTCGTTGAGTCCTCTAAGATATAGAGTCCTAAACTTGACGGTTCTGTTTCCATCATCTTCATGACCTTCTCCTTTGAAGTAACTCTAAGCAACCAAATTTGGCTTGTCCCTCGTAACAGAGCCAAAAACATCCAGTTGGAATCTGAATACCCGACAAGTACTAAATACTGAATTGTCTTTAGGTCAGTGTATCAGAATCCGCACAATCTGCTTTTCAAATTGATTGAGATCATATTGTTGTGCAATCACTCAATTTGGATCCCTTTAAGAGCTTCTGAATCTTCCTCAAGTTTCGCTTCAGATTGAAACCCAAAGAAATAACATCCTTTCACAATAGCTCTCCCAGTCTTCACTTCACCGTTAGGAACATTTAAGAACTAGAACCCGGGAATGATATTGACTCCAAACCCTTTGTCTAAGCAGATACGTTCGTGATATGTCCTGTTCATCTTGTGTGGTGTTGAGTTTGACTAGTGGATCTACCAAATGCTCCCCCTAAGCTGTTGCTGAGATTTCTTTAATAATCCTTATCCTTGCAAAGAGATTCTGCTTGGATCTGAATTATCATTATACCAATAATATCACCTTTAACAGCTTGGAGCAAAGTGTCGTTCAACGTCCCATCCAGACTTACAATCACCTTCTGTTGATCAATCATAATCACCCTGTAGACTGTAGACTCCATTGAGTAGCAGAGGAAAATATTCTTTGAGCTTCAAATGCAAGACTTGCAAAGAGGCATTTTCCTCCAAACACATACCAAGAGTTAGTGTTTGCTTCTGATTGGCCACTGACAAGAATGGTGTCTTTCTGGATTTATCAATGATCAGGGTTCATCTTGATCAACCTTCATTTGTGACGTCTTGTCCTTCGAACACATACGAACAACACGAAAAAATCTAGAGTAGTCAATGATCATCGCAAAAAGATATCTGGCTTTGTTTGCAGACATGACATTAGCTGCTCCGTCGAAATCCATACGTATCATCTGAAGCGGCTCAGTAATGTTGATCATATCTTTGCTTCTGTGCGATGCTCCTTCGACTTCCCTATTGACATACCTCATGAGCTTCATCCATATTGAATTCCAGATGAGGTAGTCCTCTCACCAATGCTCTTCTTGCAAATAGAAAGAGCTCCTTGTTTTGACATACAAGTTTGAGAGCTTCAAGTGCCATAGCTAATACTCATCTGATGAAGCTTCACTATCGAAACAGCTCACTCCATCTTCAATTGTAGTTCCATATTAGCTACGAGCAGATTCACATCTTTCCTGATTTGAGATAAAGCACTATTCCATGAACTGACATAATGTCCTTTGTCAGAGAATCGTCTGATACTAGGAATTTGTGTGCTTTGACTCTTTCAAGAAAGATATGTTTCCATGATGACATTCCTGGAAAACAGGCATGTCCCGCAAGAGAATCTTTGTTGTCATCTTTCAAAGATTATTGACGGAACTGCTCACACGATCACATTTGCTAACATGGTACTTTTGTGAATCATATGATTTCAGCTACTCAGCAAACAGAGTGCACCAAAAATCATATGGATCATATGTAACCTGCAATCACAAATGGAAAGAGTTCTATGGTCCCCAATCATAACTGGGTCCGGATGGATTAGAGATTTTTCTTTAACAGTGGTAACAACAGAAGCAACCTTAACATGCTAATTCTTATCTAGACATTGCCCTAATGTGATTCTCAAACATGCTTTTCTAAAATCAATGCAAGTACAAAGACATGCATTCATGACATGAAAATAAGCAGACATGATGTTGAATACACATGGCAAACAATCAAAGATAAGACAAGAGCAAGGTAGGCAGTTATGCAATTCAGAAGATTCAGTACTCTCTACTTAAACCAATTAACACAAGTGTAACAGGTAGCAAGTAGAATTACAGATATTCAATAATCTTCTAAGAGCATAAGGATCATGGACAGATAATCACATCATCAATTCATATTAATCCCAATCTGTTGTTATATGGCATTATACTATCTCTATTACCTAAGTCAGTTTTAGATCTAACATGAAGTTCTAAAAGTTCTACTGACACAAGGTAGACATTCCATCATAGAACAAAATAAAATCCTTAACAAACAATTCAGATAAATAAGCAAATCTAGTTAACTAGGGAATCTGAAAGTAAGTGTTTTAACAAAGTTATATATGCTAGGATCATAACCCCTAAAACTAAGAGCCGTGTTCCAAAGAAAAGCTTCTAATCTCACTATTGCAAATAATCAAATCCTAAATATTCATACACATGTTAAGAATCTGCTAAAGACACATGCACAAGATTATCATCAGTCCTAGTTACCAGAATAGTCATCTAGCATACTAGTTTAACATTATCTATTGTGATGCTATCATGCTTGTGCTTGTGTGTTAAACAATTCTACTCGAAGATTTATAACATGCTTTAAATATAAAGAAATAAGTATTGCATAGTTAGAAAGAATTCGTACCTGAGAAGTGCGAGGTGAGTCATCTTCAGAGAATGCTGGGATAGCCAGATAACCATAATCATCCTTCTCATCGGCAATTGATCCATCTCACACCTTTCCTAAAATAGCATAAGAACTTGTTGTGATGCTTGTTTCAAAACATCCACTTGAATTTCAGACAAGCCCTATCATCCTTGTTTGTCGAGGCTTCAATATATATAGCAACCCACCTTTGCTAAAGATACCAATCAATATTGTGTGTACTGACCAACTCAGTTTTCAAACAACCTGTCGAACTGAACCCAGAAGAGTCTCCACTCGAAACCAATGGATTCCATCTGAATCTGACATGACTAAACCTCTCAGACAGTGTTATGCTAATCCTTGAAGTTCTGTCCTCACATTCTTCAAAAGTGTTAACTTTCGTCGACTTGAGCTTCCTCAAATTCAGCAGTTACAAACTCTTCTGTTCAATCCTAAGGTTCTGACATAAATGCACGAAACTGATTTGGTGCGGTAGTAACTCGATAATTATATCCTTAAACCTCCACAGTTCTCTGTCTTTGATTCAGTTGATTCTGGATGGATTTAGCATTGATACAATTCACTGTGTAATTGTATATCCCTGAATCACTGAGTTAGATTGAAATCCCTTGAAGATTCTTCTGCAAAAACTTCTCTTTTCCTACTACTAGTGGTGCCATTCAAAGTTGACATTCCGAGCCCTGGAAAGATGCTTCATTGTAGATGTAGCAAATTCCCATCCTGATCTGGTGATCTGATAATCAAGTCGGAGTAATTACTCAGATCAAGGCCTGAAGTACCTTCTTCAAAATCCACTTTTAGTAGTACCAAATTAGTCTTCAATAGAATCTTCTTCGAATCACAATCAGCTTTGTCGAACTATAGAAAACTGCTTCTAATAATCCTTTGAGAAATCAATTGGATTGGGTCATCAATGTACTTCCATTACCGGTTCTGAGAATCTGGTATTTGAAAGCCCGGTGTTTGTCTTGTAATCTGTCAGCCTGATCTGTCTCAACTAAATGTCAATCTGATTTGTCTTGGAGTAGAATAATTAAAAAGGTTACGGGACACTTGATTATTTAAACTAAGTTTAAATTATAAAGAAAATAAATTTAAAATAAGTTTTAAAAGATGAAAGAAAATAAAGTATAAAATAAACTTAGTTAAATCTATAAAGTAAATTTAATTATATTTAAAAAATAAATTCAAATAAATTCATAATAAACTGAATAAGTTTAGAATAAATTTATTTCAAATTCATTTAGTAAATATATTAAAATTTATTAGATAAATTTAATTTTTGAAAATATTCAAGTGTCTCGTCTCCAATTAAATCATAGCTTCCAGAACAAATGAAATTGAACCCTTGAACTTGAACTTATATCCATAATCAGTTAAATCCTCTTAAATTTATATTTTATATTTTAACTTAAATTTAAATCATAAACTATACAAATTTAAATAATAAATTTATAAAAATTTATGATAAACTTGATAAAGTCTAAGAGTAAACTTTACAAGTCTAAAATAAATTTAAGCAAATTTATTAAATGAATTTAGCAAAGTTTATAAAGTAAATTTAATTAAGTTTATAAGATAAATTTAATTAATTCATAATAAACTCAATTAATAAGTTTAAAATAAATTAAGTTAAATTTATAAAATAAACTTATTAAAATTTAAAGTATAAATTTATAAGTCCCGGTCCAAAGTTCAGTATCCAACAGATAATCCTTGCTTAGGCCTACGGACAAATTCAGCAACACAAACCGGAAGAACATTTCCCCTAATCAAATATCAAAAGCTAGGTTCTTGATTTTCCGTACGATAAGGATCCTGATTTGTATATCAATCAGCCTGCTCTGATACCAATTGTTAGGTCCAAAGTATCGTAGAAGGGGGGGTTGAATACGATACTCACCACAATTTAAAATTCTTTCGAATCTTGCATGCGGATAAATAAATTGCAGTCCTGTAATGGGTTTCGTGTTCCGGATATTTATTGGGTCGATTTCTGAGGATATGAAAATATTAAACCAACACACAATATTTTCCAAGGTATATCTGTATATTGATAAATACCTCGAAGGTGCTACAAATCCAAACCCGAAGGTTGGCTACAATGACCACTCCTCTAAATATTACAAGCCCTATCCACTACAAATATTTATGGTACAAAACTAGGCTAGGGTGTGTGTATATTTGAGAGAGTTTGTGCATAGCACTTGGCCATCCATCCCGAAGGATGATGTAAATTGTGAGAACCACAATCACATATTTATAGGCTTTCATAAACTAACCATGGTTAACGAGTTCGTCCTGGACGACTTGAGTTCGTCCTGGACAGATTCGATTTAACAAAATAAATCTAACTCCCAAGTACTTGAATTGGTGCCAGGAGATGTTGGTTTGGGGCGCAACATTTGACCAAGTCAAATGTTGCGCTTCAACAATGTTGCGCTTCATTGCTCCTCTGTTTGGTACTTAAAAATAATTCCAGTAACAAAAGTTGCGCCATGATTGTTGATTAGAGGAGCAACATTTGACCAGGTCAAATGTTGTTCCAATATAGTGCATCCCTTGTAGAGTTGTGACTTAGAAATTATTCTAAGTCACAAAGGGTTAGTGCCAAGAGTTGTTAGTAGAGGAGCAACATTTGACCGGTCAAATGTTGCGCCCGGGTCAAATGTTGCGCCTGGGTCAAATG
This sequence comes from Daucus carota subsp. sativus, assembly GCF_001625215.2. NCBI lineage: Eukaryota > Viridiplantae > Streptophyta > Magnoliopsida > Apiales > Apiaceae > Daucus > Daucus carota. Next base: position 41,996,535 of record NC_030389.2, read on the forward strand.
TTGCGCCCGGGTCAAACCTTGCGCCTTGGTCAAATGTTGCGCCATAGAGTGTGCAAGAGGTATATGGTGACTTAGAGAAATTCTAAGGCAAATATGAACTTGCTCCACCATTGTAATGCTTCCCCTGTTATCTCTCATCTCTTGGGGACGAACTTTGACTTTGGTCAAAGGTTGCGCCTCAAGAGTGCTATGTCTTCACTGTGATGTACTTAGAGAATTTTCTAAGTGAGGAAGAGCTGTTGACTTCGGTCAAATGTTGTTCCTCACATAGTAAGAGCTTTCCTTGTTATCACTCCTTTGACTGAGATTGACTTGAGTTTGCTCCATCCATATATATTAATATTATATTCATAATATTATATAAATATATGTATAAATAAAGATATATATATAAATGTATATAAATAATATTTATATAAACATATAGTAATATATATATATACATATATTTAAATATATTCTCATATATTTAAATATATATAATATACATAAAATTATATGTAAATATAAATATAAATATATATAGGGATATATATATAATTATCTATAGATATAAATATACACATATTTATGCACATAATATAATATATATATATACACTTAAATATATAAATGTTTATGTAAAATATAAATACATATACTATATACATATATATTTATTTAAATATATATACATATAAATATACATATACATATGTTTAAAAACATATATACATATATATTATATATATTATATTTAATTAAATATACATATACATATATAATTATATTTGTACATATACAAATATATAAGTGCACACATATATAAAATGTCACTTCCTGATATGGCTTTCTGTGGAAGCTTTGACATATGGCATTTGAGCAGTAAGCTTTGGCATAGCTGGCATTTGGCTTGACTTGGCTTTGGAACAAATGACTTGATATGACTGGATCAATTCTTCGATCGATAAATACTTTGCAAAGCTCCGTACGTGCTGACGCTTAGTGCACTGGTCTGGTTCACAAGCGACTAACACTGAAGTTGAACATTGTACCGTCTTTGTCAGCAACCATTGATCAGTCGGTTCCGGGTTAGTTTATGCTTCAGTTTGTTGATTATAAATAACCAACCAAGATATATAGAAATATCTTGCTTCAGGGGTTGCACTGAAATCTTTCGAGTACTTGGACAACATCTTCATTGCTTCCACAATCTTGAATACTTCAATCTTTATTCTTCACTGAGGCATGAACATATTAATGAACTTCTTCCAGTGAACTTATTCCTTCAAGACTGTAGATGGCTTCTTCAACCTTTGTCTTCGTATCTTCCGATTCCGGTGCAGGCGTAGTGTTATTTACTTGTCCTGTTCTATTGTTGAGTTATCATCCCTATGTAACAGATAGGGTTGTCTTTACATTTAGACTTACAATCTCCCCCTATTTGTTTGTTAATCATAACAAGCAAATCCTCTGGAGGATAACTCAACTAACACTAGAAAAAGTAAAGTCCTGGACTAGTAAATAATGCTACAAAGTTTCTGGATCATATAATACATTTCCAGATTTCATGAATAGAAATAACAAATGTGCATATCACCTTTATTTCTCTGGTTCTTGCTTACCTGCCAGATAATCCTCATAGTCTGTCTTGAAGAGAATTCAAAACATTCCATTATGCAAAGAACAATCAGCAGCTTCATTGAATTCTTCAGTGGTAATGAATGAGTTCACGTCTACCATTTACTGAAGAATAAATGTATCACCTTATACTTCTCCTCCCGTTACCTTGATCAGGTTCCCCTTAGTGATAAGTAGTTGTCTCCCCTTAGATGAAAGATCAATCCTCCTCCTTAGTTGAAAGAAGAATCTCCCCCTCAGTAGTACACAGCTAAAGAGTAGTTTAATCCCCCTTAGTTGTAGACAGCAGAAGAAAGCTAACTTACTTTTTCTTCCCCCTTTCATATATTCTCCCCCTAAATATATTCTCCCCCTTAGTTGTGGAATCCTCCGAGGATATGTGGTATCAAATATGGTCAAGGAACGTGTCCAATACATCCTGTACCAAAAGATAATATCCCCGTAGAGAACTAAACAACGCTAAAGCTGGGGTCGAAGAAAGAGTTCAGAAGAAGGGTTTACTTTGATTGGGTTGGTGCCTATGCTGAAAGAATAGGTTCCAAACGGAAAAGTAAGGAATAAAAACTGACATTCCAGTAACAACATCCACTATGTCTGTAGGTATAAATTTGGTAATTAGTGGGTGTCTCACTAAAATGTTCTGCAGGTGTATCACTCAACACTCAATTTTCTCTCGGTTTTTGGGTAAGGGTGTCACTCACGAGTTCTGTAAGTGTATCCCTCCACACAAATACTGAGCTTCCAAAATGCTGAGTACCTGCAAGAAAATCACCTTAGCCACCCTTAAAGGGGGTCACCGGTGGTGCAATGGGAGTTCGTAATTCCCAGTCCCTATAGACTCATCAGATAAATCCGAATCATGGTCCACAAGTTGCCAACCACTAAGTGGCTTATCCAATTAAGGATCCAGAGTTGTTTGCTCTGGGAGGTTAGACAAAGGCTTAATTATGGCAAAGGCCTAAGTCCTCCTCAATGTCTGTGAAGACACTTGATTCAAGAGAATCATCAACCACAAGTTCACACCGTGAAATGGAATGAACCGTAGTTGCTTCCGTCAATTCTTTCAACAACATGTGAGTTTTCGATACTAAATATTATAATATGTACCTCACAAGTGTTTCACTCTTCTCAATTTCCTATGTGTTTGCACTCACTCATGCTCACAGATTTCTCATTCTGATATCTCACTGGTTCTTCTCAGAATCGCACCAAGTGTTTAGCTCTCAGTGTTTGGCTCATAGTGTTTCTCTCAGCACTCAAAGTATGGTCTTCTGTACCTGCATGAGAAAATCACCATAGCCCCTTCAAGAGAGGTCACTGGCGGTGCAATGGGGTTTCGTAAATCCCCAATCCTCAACTGACTCATCAATAAATTGACTCATAGTCAGAGAGTTGCCGATCTCCTATAAATAGGAAATCCATTCCGATTGGATCCAGATCTGTTCTTATCTGGGGAGGGAGACGAGAATCCTGAAGATTTGGCAATTGAGATCCTCGTTTCCTCCTTACACCTGTAAAGGCATCAACCATCTTATCTACCGTAAAATGGTAAATGAAGAAGTTGCTTCTGGAACAAAACCTTTAACTTCACTGTGCACTCTCTTGTATTGTGTCCATAAGATTTTTGTTTAGGCTCTTCATCAGAGTGATGACTGATAATGTGCTTGACTCAATACAAGATGCTCTGGCTGACGAGCGAATTTCAATGGACTCATCCTGTTGAGAGAATGATTCCAGAGACTGTTTTATTGCCTTTTCAGCTCTATATTCTTTTGGGAGAATACAGATGAGCAACAGTTACCTCAAATTTGAAAACACCTTTTCTTCTTGAGAGGTAGAGCTGTGGGTACACTATATCCCTCACATCCTTATTTGCTGTAACGAGTACAGTTTCTCCCTCATTGACCTCTAGTCTAAAAAGTTCCTTATTACTCCAGGGGAAAAGTTGGGATGTGTTCTGAATTTGGTTTTATAGTCTGGGATAAAGATTGTTGGTTTTCAACCTTATGACTATCTAGGAAAGCCAAGAGGCTGATAAAGTTCCAAAGAACAGAATGAGATATAAATGCACTTTAGAAAATCTATGATTTTAAATGAAAGCAATTGCATTTAATCTTTTTAGAAAAAATGAATCAGTTGTGATTGTAAAAATGATTTTCATAAAGAATGACAATCAAAACCGATGAAAGAATCAAAGTTTTCCGTTAAAAACTGGTTTGAGTACGAGAGTCTGAATCTATGCATAAAAGGTTTAAATGAACTTGTCTTTGAAAAAGACACAGACTCCTGTTTCTCACTACAATTTAAAAAGGAAACAAGAAAATTTATGCGCTACAGTGTATAAAGCACTCGCCACACTAATTAGTGAAAATGCCTCATACTAGCACATCGTCAAAACAGACGCTGCAAGTGACAAAGATCACCAAGTACACAAATACAAGATAATCAATGTCTCGTCCTATGACGCTACATGTATAGATGCAAAATATTCTAAGAAATATTTATGAAATAGAGTAGTGGATACCAATTGTTGAAATCAATTGATAAGAAAATTTCTTTGAAGAAACTCACCACTCCAGAACATAAATATGAGACAAAATAAAGATTTTGTTGTCTCCCTTGTACTCAGAATATTAAACACCTAATATATATTTGCACTAGTGGTTTTAAGAAATATGCAACAATATTTCACCAGTGCCAATACATCACAATCAATTCACAAATAAAACATCAATAAAGCATCAAGAAAAGATACCAATCAAATATTTCAAAGATGAATTAATCATGCTTCTATTATTCTATCAAAGTCAATCATGAAACAAATAAGCATATAATTGTCATGGATCACAATCTAACTAAGATAAAATAATAATTACCTACGCAATATCATATAATTATCAGATCAGCATATAACAACTAAAATTATGACAATCATACAAAGATATTCGCAAGCCCGAGGAAAAGTTGAAGAAAAATTCACAAGTCCTATACATGTAAGCATTGGGTACAAGTAAACTCACACAACTCCTCGCAGAACATATTAACAATTAATATTAGTGATCTACATATAAGCATGCAAAATATCACTAACACTAAAAGTATCACAACTATATGCAGTTAGACATGAAATAAGATATCAATTAATAAATCATCAAATATCCAACACAAATAGTTATGCTTCAAATATATACACTAATATAAATGGATTCAGCCTAGAGAGAATCTAAGTAACTCCACAAATACTAGTATATCATGACTAAATTCTAACTAGATTCTAACCACATACCAATTACTGATACAAGTTACAAGTCTAGAAACAAATAAGTCATGCTTCAGATTTTATACCTATAAAAATGAATTCAACCTAGAAAATAATCCTAAGTATGTTCACAAAAACAGATATATCACGACTAGATTATGACAAAGTTCTCTACTAGATACCAATTGTTGAAGAGGTATAGATCAAGAAAAATAACATAATTAAGTCATGCTTCATGTCATCTCTAATCATTTAAATCATGAGCAAGTAAGTCACTTAATTATCATGCAACACAATTTAAATAATTTGAAATAACAAACACTCATGCTAAAACATATAATCACCATCTAAGCATGCAAATCAATAAACATGGCAATCACATATAATAGCAAAAAGCACGAGGTACTGGATTTTAAATAAATTCACAAGTCCTATGTATAGACAATTTAATACTCATGAATTCATTCAAGAAATACGATAGACATGCTCATGAAAGAAGTAATACCTTATAGAAAATATAGTATGTGATCTACTTGCAGTGAAGTAAAGTGATAAGTTGAATACCTCTGAGACTTGACATTTCAGTTGATGTACCTTTCTTGTACTGATCAAGTCAAGTGGTTGTTGGCATAAGTCTTGGCAAGTCTAGAATCTTCCAAAATGCGCATATTCAAAAGATCCTTGACTTCCTTTTATCGCCATCATTCTTTAGGCTAACTAGTAGACCATGAAGAATTGCAACTTTCCAACAAACTCATCATATCACTAATCTGCATTCACTTAGCAATTATCTTGCACAAGTGACGTTAGTCCACATATAATATAATCATGGTATCACATCACAAATAGTTGTATTGTGTGTGCCTTGTATCATGAGAGGTAATAATTTGGATACCAAATATGACTCTAGCAAACAGATATTAAAAAAAATATGCTAGTTAGAAGTCATACCATGTCCGTGACGATCATCAGATGTTGGATAGCAACTCATAGAGAGCTGGTGAAGAAAGAGAATATAAATTCTGTTGGATCTGCAACTGCAAAGTCCTTGAAATGTTGCATGAAGCTTCATCTTCTAGCTCACTGTAATATCCTGAACCCGAGTCTCGTCAATGGTGCTTTAGTTCAATCATGAAGGTCGTTGAGTCCTCTAAGATATAGAGTCCTAAACTTGACGGTTCTGTTTCCATCATCTTCATGACCTTCTCCTTTAAAGTAACTCTAAGCAACCAAATTTGGCTTGTCCCTCGTAACAGAGCCAAAAACATCCAGTTGGAATCTGAATACCCGACAAGTACTAAATACTGAATTGTCTTTAGGTCAGTGTATCAGAATCCGCACAATCTGCTTTTCAAATTGATTGAGATCATATTGTTGTGCAATCACTCAATTTGGATCCCTTTAAGAGCTTCTGAATCTTCCTCAAGTTTCGCTTCAGATTGAAACCCAAAGAAATAACATCCTTTCACAATAGCTCTCCCAGTCTTCACTTCACCGTTAGGAACATTTAAGAACTAGAACCCGGGAATGATATTGACTCCAAACCCTTTGTCTAAGCAGATACGTTCGTGATATGTCCTGTTCATCTTGTGTGGTGTTGAGTTTGACTAGTGGATCTACCAAATGCTCCCCCTAAGCTGTTGCTGAGATTTCTTTAATAATCCTTATCCTTGCAAAGAGATTCTGCTTGGATCTGAATTATCATTATACCAATAATATCACCTTTAACAGCTTGGAGCAAAGTGTCGTTCAACGTCCCATCCAGACTTACAATCACCTTCTGTTGATCAATCATAATCACCCTGTAGACTGTAGACTCCATTGAGTAGCAGAGGAAAATATTCTTTGAGCTTCAAATGCAAGACTTGCAAAGAGGCATTTTCCTCCAAACACATACCAAGAGTTAGTGTTTGCTTCTGATTGGCCACTGACAAGAATGGTGTCTTTCTGGATTTATCAATGATCAGGGTTCATCTTGATCAACCTTCATTTGTGACGTCTTGTCCTTCGAACACATACGAACAACACGAAAAAAATCTAGAGTAGTCAATGATCATCGCAAAAAGATATCTGGCTTTGTTTGCAGACATGACATTAGCTGCTCCGTCGAAATCCATACGTATCATCTGAAGCGGCTCAGTAATGTTGATCATATCTTTGCTTCTGTGCGATGCTCCTTCGACTTCCCTATTGACATACCTCATGAGCTTCATCCATATTGAATTCCAGATGAGGTAGTCCTCTCACCAATGCTCTTCTTGCAAATAGAAAGAGCTCCTTGTTTTGACATACAAGTTTGAGAGCTTCAAGTGCCATAGCTAATACTCATCTGATGAAGCTTCACTATCGAAACAGCTCACTCCATCTTCAATTGTAGTTCCATATTAGCTACGAGCAGATTCACATCTTTCCTGATTTGAGATAAAGCACTATTCCATGAACTGACATAATGTCCTTTGTCAGAGAATCGTCTGATACTAGGAATTTGTGTGCTTTGACTCTTTCAAGAAAGATATGTTTCCATGATGACATTCCTGGAAAACAGGCATGTCCCGCAAGAGAATCTTTGTTGTCATCTTTCAAAGATTATTGACGGAACTGCTCACACGATCACATTTGCTAACATGGTACTTTTTGTGAATCATATGATTTCAGCTACTCAGCAAACAGAGTGCACCAAAAATCATATGGATCATATGTAACCTGCAATCACAAATGGAAAGAGTTCTATGGTCCCCAATCATAACTGGGTCCGGATGGATTAGAGATTTTTCTTTAACAGTGGTAACAACAGAAGCAACCTTAACATGCTAATTCTTATCTAGACATTGCCCTAATGTGATTCTCAAACATGCTTTTCTAAAATCAATGCAAGTACAAAGACATGCATTCATGACATGAAAATAAGCAGACATGATGTTGAATACACATGGCAAACAATCAAAGATAAGACAAGAGCAAGGTAGGCAGTTATGCAATTCAGAAGATTCAGTACTCTCTACTTAAACCAATTAACACAAGTGTAACAGGTAGCAAGTAGAATTACAGATATTCAATAATCTTCTAAGAGCATAAGGATCATGGACAGATAATCACATCATCAATTCATATTAATCCCAATCTGTTGTTATATGGCATTATATTATCTCTATTACCTAAGTCAGTTTTAGATCTAACATGAAGTTCTAAAAGTTCTACTGACACAAGGTAGACATTCCATCATAGAACAAAATAAAATCCTTAACAAACAATACAGATAAATAAGCAAATCTAGTTAAACTAGGGAATCTGAAAGTAAGTGTTTTAACAAAGTTATATATGCTAGGATCATAACCCCTAAAACTAAGAGCCGTGTTCCAAAGAAAAGCTTCTAATCTCACTATTGCAAATAATCAAATCCTAAATATTCATACACATGTTAAGAATCTGCTAAAGACACATGCACAAGATTATCATCAGTCCTAGTTACCAGAATAGTCATCTAGCATACTAGTTTAACATTATCTATTGTGATGCTATCATGCTTGTGCTTGTGTGTTAAACAATTCTACTCGAAGATTTATAACATGCTTTAAATATAAAGAAATAAGTATTGCATAGTTAGAAAGAATTCGTACCTGAGAAGTGCGAGGTGAGTCATCTTCAGAGAATGCTGGGATAGCCAGATAACCATAATCATCCTTCTCATCGGCAATTGATCCATCTCACACCTTTCCTAAAATAGCATAAGAACTTGTTGTGATGCTTGTTTCAAAACATCCACTTGAATTTCAGACAAGCCCTATCATCCTTGTTTGTCGAGGCTTCAATATATATAGCAACCCACCTTTGCTAAAGATACCAATCAATATTGTGTGTACTGACCAACTCAGTTTTCAAACAACCTGTCGAACTGAACCCAGAAGAGTCTCCACTCGAAACCAATGGATTCCATCTGAATCTGACATGACTAAACCTCTCAGACAGTGTTATGCTAATCCTTGAAGTTCTGTCCTCACATTCTTCAAAAGTGTTAACTTTCGTCGACTTGAGCTTCCTCAAATTCAGCAGTTACAAACTCTTCTGTTCAATCCTAAGGTTCTGACATAAATGCACGAAACTGATTTGGTGCGGTAGTAACTCGATAATTATATCCTTAAACCTCCACAGTTCTCTGTCTTTGATTCAGTTGATTCTGGATGGATTTAGCATTGATACAATTCACTGTGTAATTGTATATCCCTGAATCACTGAGTTAGATTGAAATCCCTTGAAGATTCTTCTGCAAAAACTTCTCTTTTCCTACTACTAGTGGTGCCATTCAAAGTTGACATTCCGAGCCCTGGAAAGATGCTTCATTGTAGATGTAGCAAATTCCCATCCTGATCTGGTGATCTGATAATCAAGTCGGAGTAATTACTCAGATCAAGGCCTGAAGTACCTTCTTCAAAATCCACTTTTAGTAGTACCAAATTAGTCCTTAATAGAATCTTCTTCGAATCACAATGAGCTTTGTCGAATATAGAAAACTGCTTCTAATAATCCTTTGAGAAATCAATTGGATTGGGTCATCAATGTACTTCCATTACCGGTTCTGAGAATCTGGTATTTGAAAGCCCGGTGTTTGTCTTGTAATCTGTCAGCCTGATCTGTCTCAACTAAATGTCAATCTGATTTGTCTTGGAGTAGAATAATTAAAAAGGTTACGGGACACTTGATTATTTAAACTAAGTTTAAATTATAAAGAAAATAAATTTTAAAATTAAGTTTTAAAAGATGAAAGAAAATAAAGTATAAAATAAACTTAGTTAAATCTATAAAGTAAATTTAATTATATTTAAAAAATAAATCCAAATAAATTCATAATAAACTGAATAAGTTTAGAATAAATTTATTTCAAATTCATTTAGTAAATATATTAAAATTTATTAGATAAATTTAATTTTTGAAAATATTCAAGTGTCTCGTCTCCAATTAAATCATAGCTTCCAGAACAAATGAAATTGAACCCTTGAACTTGAACTTATATCCATAATCAGTTAAATCCTCTTAAATTTATATTTTATATTTTAACTTAAATTTAAATCATAAACTATACAAATTTAAATAATAAATTTATAAAAATTTATGATAAACTTGATAAAGTCTAAGAGTAAACTTTACAAGTCTAAAATAAATTTAAGCAAATTTATTAAATGAATTTAGCAAAGTTTATAAAGTAAATTTAATTAAGTTTATAAGATAAATTTAATTAATTCATAATAAACTCAATTAATAAGTTTAAAATAAATTAAGTTAAATTTATAAAATAAACTTATTAAAATTTAAAGTATAAATTTATAAGTCCCGGTCCAAAGTTCAGTATCCAACAGATGATCCTTGCTTAGGCCTACGGACAAATTCAGCAACACAAACCAGAAGAACATTTCCCCTAATCAAATATCAAAAGCTAGGTTCTTGATTTTCCGTACGATAAGGATCCTGATTTGTATATCAATCAGCCTGCTCTGATACCAATTGTTAGGTCCAAAGTATCGTAGAAGGGGGGGTTGAATACGATACTCACCACAATTTAAAATTCTTTCGAATCTTGCATGCGGATAAATAAATTGCAGTCCTGTAATGGGTTTCGTGTTCCGGATATTTATTGGGTCGATTTCTGAGGATATGAAAATATTAAACCAACACACAATATTTTCCAAGGTATATCTGTATATTGATAAATACCTCGAAGGTGCTACAAATCCAAACCCGAAGGTTGGCTACAATGACCACTCCTCTAAATATTACAAGCCCTATCCACTACAAATATTTATGGTACAAAACTAGGCTAGGGTGTGTGTATATTTGAGAGAGTTTGTGCATAGCACTTGGCCATCCATCCCGAAGGATGATGTAAATTGTGAGAACCACAATCACATATTTATAGGCTTTCATAAACTAACCATGGTTAACGAGTTCGTCCTGGACGACTTGAGTTCGTCCTGGACGGATTCGATTTAACAAAATAAATCTAACTCCCAAGTACTTGAATTGGTGCCAGGAGATGTTGGTTTGGGGCGCAACATTTGACCAAGTCAAATGTTGCGCTTCAACAATGTTGCGCTTCATTGCTCCTCTGTTTGGTACTTAAAAATAATTCCAGTAACAAAAGTTGCGCCATGATTGTTGATTAGAGGAGCAACATTTGACCAGGTCAAATGTTGTTCCAATATAGTGCATCCCTTGTAGAGTTGTGACTTAGAAATTATTCTAAGTCACAAAGGGTTAGTGCCAAGAGTTGTTAGTAGAGGAGCAACATTTGACCGGTCAAATGTTGCGCCCGGGTCAAATGTTGCGCCTGGGTCAAATGTTGCGCCCGGGTCAAACCTTGCGCCTTGGTCAAATGTTGCGCCATAGAGTGTGCAAGAGGTATATGGTGACTTAGAGAAATTCTAAGGCAAATATGAACTTGCTCCACCATTGTAATGCTTCCCCTGTTATCTCTCATCTCTTGGGGACGAACTTTGACTTTGGTCAAAGGTTGCGCCTCAAGAGTGCTATGTCTTCACTGTGATGTACTTAGAGAATTTTCTAAGTGAGGAAGAGCTGTTGACTTCGGTCAAATGTTGTTCCTCACATAGTAAGAGCTTTCCTTGTTATCACTCCTTTGACTGAGATTGACTTGAGTTTGCTCCATCCATATATATTAATATTATATTCATAATATTATATAAATATATGTATAAATAAAGATATATATATAAATGTATATAAATAATATTTATATAAACATATAGTAATATATATATATACATATATTTAAATATATTCTCATATATTTAAATATATATAATATACATAAAATTATATGTAAATATAAATATAAATATATATAGGGATATATATATAATTATCTATAGATATAAATATACACATATTTATGCACATAATATAATATATATATATACACTTAAATATATAAATGTTTATGTAAAATATAAATACATATACTATATACATATATATTTATTTAAATATATATACATATAAATATACATATACATATGTTTAAAAACATATATACATATATATTATATATATTATATTTAATTAAATATACATATATACATATATAATTATATTTGTACATATACAAATATATAAGTGCACACATATATAAAATGTCACTTCCTGATATGGCTTTCTGTGGAAGCTTTGACATATGGCATTTGAGCAGTAAGCTTTGGCATAGCTGGCATTTGGCTTGACTTGGCTTTGGAACAAATGACTTGATATGACTGGATCAATTCTTCGATCGATAAATACTTTGCAAAGCTCCGTACGTGCTGACGCTTAGTGCACTGGTCTGGTTCACAAGCGACTAACACTGAAGTTGAACATTGTACCGTCTTTGTCAGCAACCATTGATCAGTCGGTTCCGGGTTAGTTTATGCTTCAGTTTGTTGATTATAAATAACCAACCAAGATATATAGAAATATCTTGCTTCAGGGGTTGCACTGAAATCTTTCGAGTACTTGGACAACATCTTCATTGCTTCCACAATCTTGAATACTTCAATCTTTATTCTTCACTGAGGCATGAACATATTAATGAACTTCTTCCAGTGAACTTATTCCTTCAAGACTGTAGATGGCTTCTTCAACCTTTGTCTTCGTATCTTCCGATTCCGGTGCAGGCGTAGTGTTATTTACTTGTCCTGTTCTATTGTTGAGTTATCATCCCTATGTAACAGATAGGGTTGTCTTTACATTTAGACTTACAATCTCCCCCTATTTGTTTGTTAATCATAACAAGCAAATCCTCTGGAGGATAACTCAACTAACACTAGAAAAAGTAAAGTCCTGGACTAGTAAATAATGCTACAAAGTTTCTGGATCATATAATACATTTCCAGATTTCATGAATAGAAATAACAAATGTGCATATCACCTTTATTTCTCTGGTTCTTGCTTACCTGCCAGATAATCCTCATAGTCTGTCTTGAAGAGAATTCAAAACATTCCATTATGCAAAGAACAATCAGCAGCTTCATTGAATTCTTCAGTGGTAATGAATGAGTTCACGTCTACCATTTACTGAAGAATAAATGTATCACCTTATACTTCTCCTCCCGTTACCTTGATCAGGTTCCCCTTAGTGATAAGTAGTTGTCTCCCCTTAGATGAAAGATCAATCCTCCTCCTTAGTTGAAAGAAGAATCTCCCCCTCAGTAGTACACAGCTAAAGAGTAGTTTAATCCCCCTTAGTTGTAGACAGCAGAAGAAAGCTAACTTACTTTTTCTTCCCCCTTTCATATATTCTCCCCCTAAATATATTCTCCCCCTTAGTTGTGGAATCCTCCGAGGATATGTGGTATCAAATATGGTCAAGGAACGTGTCCAATACATCCTGTACCAAAAGATAATATCCCCGTAGAGAACTAAACAACGCTAAAGCTGGGGTCGAAGAAAGAGTTCAGAAGAAGGGTTTACTTTGATTGGGTTGGTGCCTATGCTGAAAGAATAGGTTCCAAACGGAAAAGTAAGGAATAAAAACTGACATTCCAGTAACAACATCCACTATGTCTGTAGGTATAAATTTGGTAATTAGTGGGTGTCTCACTAAAATGTTCTGCAGGTGTATCACTCAACACTCAATTTTCTCTCGGTTTTTGGGTAAGGGTGTCACTCACGAGTTCTGTAAGTGTATCCCTCCACACAAATACTGAGCTTCCAAAATGCTGAGTACCTGCAAGAAAATCACCTTAGCCACCCTTAAAGGGGGTCACCGGTGGTGCAATGGGAGTTCGTAATTCCCAGTCCCTATAGACTCATCAGATAAATCCGAATCATGGTCCACAAGTTGCCAACCACTAAGTGGCTTATCCAATTAAGGATCCAGAGTTGTTTGCTCTGGGAGGTTAGACAAAGGCTTAATTATGGCAAAGGCCTAAGTCCTCCTCAATGTCTGTGAAGACACTTGATTCAAGAGAATCATCAACCACAAGTTCACACCGTGAAATGGAATGAACCGTAGTTGCTTCCGTCAATTCTTTCAACAACATGTGAGTTTTCGATACTAAATATTATAATATGTACCTCACAAGTGTTTCACTCTTCTCAATTTCCTATGTGTTTGCACTCACTCATGCTCACAGATTTCTCATTCTGATATCTCACTGGTTCTTCTCAGAATCGCACCAAGTGTTTAGCTCTCAGTGTTTGGCTCATAGTGTTTCTCTCAGCACTCAAAGTATGGTCTTCTGTACCTGCATGAGAAAATCACCATAGCCCCTTCAAGAGAGGTCACTGGCGGTGCAATGGGGTTTCGTAAATCCCCAATCCTCAACTGACTCATCAATAAATTGACTCATAGTCAGAGAGTTGCCGATCTCCTATAAATAGGAAATCCATTCCGATTGGATCCAGATCTGTTCTTATCTGGGGAGGGAGACGAGAATCCTGAAGATTTGGCAATTGAGATCCTCGTTTCCTCCTTACACCTGTAAAGGCATCAACCATCTTATCTACCGTAAAATGGTAAATGAAGAAGTTGCTTCTGGAACAAAACCTTTAACTTCACTGTGCACTCTCTTGTATTGTGTCCATAAGATTTTTGTTTAGGCTCTTCATCAGAGTGATGACTGATAATGTGCTTGACTCAATACAAGATGCTCTGGCTGACGAGCGAATTTCAATGGACTCATCCTGTTGAGAGAATGATTCCAGAGACTGTTTTATTGCCTTTTCAGCTCTATATTCTTTTGGGAGAATACAGATGAGCAACAGTTACCTCAAATTTGAAAACACCTTTTCTTCTTGAGAGGTAGAGCTGTGGGTACACTATATCCCTCACATCCTTATTTGCTGTAACGAGTACAGTTTCTCCCTCATTGACCTCTAGTCTAAAAAGTTCCTTATTACTCCAGGGGAAAAGTTGGGATGTGTTCTGAATTTGGTTTTATAGTCTGGGATAAAGATTGTTGGTTTTCAACCTTATGACTATCTAGGAAAGCCAAGAGGCTGATAAAGTTCCAAAGAACAGAATGAGATATAAATGCACTTTAGAAAATCTATGATTTTAAATGAAAGCAATTGCATTTAATCTTTTTAGAAAAAATGAATCAGTTGTGATTGTAAAAATGATTTTCATAAAGAATGACAATCAAAACCGATGAAAGAATCAAAGTTTTCCGTTAAAAACTGGTTTGAGTACGAGAGTCTGAATCTATGCATAAAAGGTTTAAATGAACTTGTCTTTGAAAAAGACACAGACTCCTGTTTCTCACTACAATTTAAAAAGGAAACAAGAAAATTTATGCGCTACAGTGTATAAAGCACTCGCCACACTAATTAGTGAAAATGCCTCATACTAGCACATCGTCAAAACAGACGCTGCAAGTGACAAAGATCACCAAGTACACAAATACAAGATAATCAATGTCTCGTCCTATGACGCTACATGTATAGATGCAAAATATTCTAAGAAATATTTATGAAATAGAGTAGTGGATACCAATTGTTGAAATCAATTGATAAGAAAATTTCTTTGAAGAAACTCACCACTCCAGAACATAAATATGAGACAAAATAAAGATTTTGTTGTCTCCCTTGTACTCAGAATATTAAACACCTAATATATATTTGCACTAGTGGTTTTAAGAAATATGCAACAATATTTCACCAGTGCCAATACATCACAATCAATTCACAAATAAAACATCAATAAAGCATCAAGAAAAGATACCAATCAAATATTTCAAAGATGAATTAATCATGCTTCTATTATTCTATCAAAGTCAATCATGAAACAAATAAGCATATAATTGTCATGGATCACAATCTAACTAAGATAAAATAATAATTACCTACGCAATATCATATAATTATCAGATCAGCATATAACAACTAAAATTATGACAATCATACAAAGATATTCGCAAGCCCGAGGAAAAGTTGAAGAAAAATTCACAAGTCCTATACATGTAAGCATTGGGTACAAGTAAACTCACACAACTCCTCGCAGAACATATTAACAATTAATATTAGTGATCTACATATAAGCATGCAAAATATCACTAACACTAAAAGTATCACAACTATATGCAGTTAGACATGAAATAAGATATCAATTAATAAATCATCAAATATCCAACACAAATAGTTATGCTTCAAATATATACACTAATATAAATGGATTCAGCCTAGAGAGAATCTAAGTAACTCCACAAATACTAGTATATCATGACTAAATTCTAACTAGATTCTAACCACATACCAATTACTGATACAAGTTACAAGTCTAGAAACAAATAAGTCATGCTTCAGATTTTATACCTATAAAAATGAATTCAACCTAGAAAATAATCCTAAGTATGTTCACAAAAACAGATATATCACGACTAGATTATGACAAAGTTCTCTACTAGATACCAATTGTTGAAGAGGTATAGATCAAGAAAAATAACATAATTAAGTCATGCTTCATGTCATCTCTAATCATTTAAATCATGAGCAAGTAAGTCACTTAATTATCATGCAACACAATTTAAATAATTTGAAATAACAAACACTCATGCTAAAACATATAATCACCATCTAAGCATGCAAATCAATAAACATGGCAATCACATATAATAGCAAAAAGCACGAGGTACTGGATTTTAAATAAATTCACAAGTCCTATGTATAGACAATTTAATACTCATGAATTCATTCAAGAAATACGATAGACATGCTCATGAAAGAAGTAATACCTTATAGAAAATATAGTATGTGATCTACTTGCAGTGAAGTAAAGTGATAAGTTGAATACCTCTGAGACTTGACATTTCAGTTGATGTACCTTTCTTGTACTGATCAAGTCAAGTGGTTGTTGGCATAAGTCTTGGCAAGTCTAGAATCTTCCAAAATGCGCATATTCAAAAGATCCTTGACTTCCTTTTATCGCCATCATTCTTTAGGCTAACTAGTAGACCATGAAGAATTGCAACTTTCCAACAAACTCATCATATCACTAATCTGCATTCACTTAGCAATTATCTTGCACAAGTGACGTTAGTCCACATATAATATAATCATGGTATCACATCACAAATAGTTGTATTGTGTGTGCCTTGTATCATGAGAGGTAATAATTTGGATACCAAATATGACTCTAGCAAACAGATATTAAAAAAAATATGCTAGTTAGAAGTCATACCATGTCCGTGACGATCATCAGATGTTGGATAGCAACTCATAGAGAGCTGGTGAAGAAAGAGAATATAAATTCTGTTGGATCTGCAACTGCAAAGTCCTTGAAATGTTGCATGAAGCTTCATCTTCTAGCTCACTGTAATATCCTGAACCCGAGTCTCGTCAATGGTGCTTTAGTTCAATCATGAAGGTCGTTGAGTCCTCTAAGATATAGAGTCCTAAACTTGACGGTTCTGTTTCCATCATCTTCATGACCTTCTCCTTTGAAGTAACTCTAAGCAACCAAATTTGGCTTGTCCCTCGTAACAGAGCCAAAAACATCCAGTTGGAATCTGAATACCCGACAAGTACTAAATACTGAATTGTCTTTAGGTCAGTGTATCAGAATCCGCACAATCTGCTTTTCAAATTGATTGAGATCATATTGTTGTGCAATCACTCAATTTGGATCCCTTTAAGAGCTTCTGAATCTTCCTCAAGTTTCGCTTCAGATTGAAACCCAAAGAAATAACATCCTTTCACAATAGCTCTCCCAGTCTTCACTTCACCGTTAGGAACATTTAAGAACTAGAACCCGGGAATGATATTGACTCCAAACCCTTTGTCTAAGCAGATACGTTCGTGATATGTCCTGTTCATCTTGTGTGGTGTTGAGTTTGACTAGTGGATCTACCAAATGCTCCCCCTAAGCTGTTGCTGAGATTTCTTTAATAATCCTTATCCTTGCAAAGAGATTCTGCTTGGATCTGAATTATCATTATACCAATAATATCACCTTTAACAGCTTGGAGCAAAGTGTCGTTCAACGTCCCATCCAGACTTACAATCACCTTCTGTTGATCAATCATAATCACCCTGTAGACTGTAGACTCCATTGAGTAGCAGAGGAAAATATTCTTTGAGCTTCAAATGCAAGACTTGCAAAGAGGCATTTTCCTCCAAACACATACCAAGAGTTAGTGTTTGCTTCTGATTGGCCACTGACAAGAATGGTGTCTTTCTGGATTTATCAATGATCAGGGTTCATCTTGATCAACCTTCATTTGTGACGTCTTGTCCTTCGAACACATACGAACAACACGAAAAAAATCTAGAGTAGTCAATGATCATCGCAAAAAGATATCTGGCTTTGTTTGCAGACATGACATTAGCTGCTCCGTCGAAATCCATACGTATCATCTGAAGCGGCTCAGTAATGTTGATCATATCTTTGCTTCTGTGCGATGCTCCTTCGACTTCCCTATTGACATACCTCATGAGCTTCATCCATATTGAATTCCAGATGAGGTAGTCCTCTCACCAATGCTCTTCTTGCAAATAGAAAGAGCTCCTTGTTTTGACATACAAGTTTGAGAGCTTCAAGTGCCATAGCTAATACTCATCTGATGAAGCTTCACTATCGAAACAGCTCACTCCATCTTCAATTGTAGTTCCATATTAGCTACGAGCAGATTCACATCTTTCCTGATTTGAGATAAAGCACTATTCCATGAACTGACATAATGTCCTTTGTCAGAGAATCGTCTGATACTAGGAATTTGTGTGCTTTGACTCTTTCAAGAAAGATATGTTTCCATGATGACATTCCAGGAAAACAGGCATGTCCCGCAAGAGAATCTTTGTTGTCATCTTTCAAAGATTATTGACGGAACTGCTCACACGATCACATTTGCTAACATGGTACTTTTTGTGAATCATATGATTTCAGCTACTCAGCAAACAGAGTGCACCAAAAATCATATGGATCATATGTAACCTGCAATCACAAATGGAAAGAGTTCTATGGTCCCCAATCATAACTGGGTCCGGATGGATTAGAGATTTTTCTTTAACAGTGGTAACAACAGAAGCAACCTTAACATGCTAATTCTTATCTAGACATTGCCCTAATGTGATTCTCAAACATGCTTTTCTAAAATCAATGCAAGTACAAAGACATGCATTCATGACATGAAAATAAGCAGACATGATGTTGAATACACATGGCAAACAATCAAAGATAAGACAAGAGCAAGGTAGGCAGTTATGCAATTCAGAAGATTCAGTACTCTCTACTTAAACCAATTAACACAAGTGTAACAGGTAGCAAGTAGAATTACAGATATTCAATAATCTTCTAAGAGCATAAGGATCATGGACAGATAATCACATCATCAATTCATATTAATCCCAATCTGTTGTTATATGGCATTATATTATCTCTATTACCTAAGTCAGTTTTAGATCTAACATGAAGTTCTAAAAGTTCTACTGACACAAGGTAGACATTCCATCATAGAACAAAATAAAATCCTTAACAAACAATACAGATAAATAAGCAAATCTAGTTAAACTAGGGAATCTGAAAGTAAGTGTTTTAACAAAGTTATATATGCTAGGATCATAACCCCTAAAACTAAGAGCCGTGTTCCAAAGAAAAGCTTCTAATCTCACTATTGCAAATAATCAAATCCTAAATATTCATACACATGTTAAGAATCTGCTAAAGACACATGCACAAGATTATCATCAGTCCTAGTTACCAGAATAGTCATCTAGCATACTAGTTTAACATTATCTATTGTGATGCTATCATGCTTGTGCTTGTGTGTTAAACAATTCTACTCGAAGATTTATAACATGCTTTAAATATAAAGAAATAAGTATTGCATAGTTAGAAAGAATTCGTACCTGAGAAGTGCGAGGTGAGTCATCTTCAGAGAATGCTGGGATAGCCAGATAACCATAATCATCCTTCTCATCGGCAATTGATCCATCTCACACCTTTCCTAAAATAGCATAAGAACTTGTTGTGATGCTTGTTTCAAAACATCCACTTGAATTTCAGACAAGCCCTATCATCCTTGTTTGTCGAGGCTTCAATATATATAGCAACCCACCTTTGCTAAAGATACCAATCAATATTGTGTGTACTGACCAACTCAGTTTTCAAACAACCTGTCGAACTGAACCCAGAAGAGTCTCCACTCGAAACCAATGGATTCCATCTGAATCTGACATGACTAAACCTCTCAGACAGTGTTATGCTAATCCTTGAAGTTCTGTCCTCACATTCTTCAAAAGTGTTAACTTTCGTCGACTTGAGCTTCCTCAAATTCAGCAGTTACAAACTCTTCTGTTCAATCCTAAGGTTCTGACATAAATGCACGAAACTGATTTGGTGCGGTAGTAACTCGATAATTATATCCTTAAACCTCCACAGTTCTCTGTCTTTGATTCAGTTGATTCTGGATGGATTTAGCATTGATACAATTCACTGTGTAATTGTATATCCCTGAATCACTGAGTTAGATTGAAATCCCTTGAAGATTCTTCTGCAAAAACTTCTCTTTTCCTACTACTAGTGGTGCCATTCAAAGTTGACATTCCGAGCCCTGGAAAGATGCTTCATTGTAGATGTAGCAAATTCCCATCCTGATCTGGTGATCTGATAATCAAGTCGGAGTAATTACTCAGATCAAGGCCTGAAGTACCTTCTTCAAAATCCACTTTTAGTAGTACCAAATTAGTCCTTAATAGAATCTTCTTCGAATCACAATGAGCTTTGTCGAATATAGAAAACTGCTTCTAATAATCCTTTGAGAAATCAATTGGATTGGGTCATCAATGTACTTCCATTACCGGTTCTGAGAATCTGGTATTTGAAAGCCCGGTGTTTGTCTTGTAATCTGTCAGCCTGATCTGTCTCAACTAAATGTCAATCTGATTTGTCTTGGAGTAGAATAATTAAAAAGGTTACGGGACACTTGATTATTTAAACTAAGTTTAAATTATAAAGAAAATAAATTTTAAAATTAAGTTTTAAAAGATGAAAGAAAATAAAGTATAAAATAAACTTAGTTAAATCTATAAAGTAAATTTAATTATATTTAAAAAATAAATCCAAATAAATTCATAATAAACTGAATAAGTTTAGAATAAATTTATTTCAAATTCATTTAGTAAATATATTAAAATTTATTAGATAAATTTAATTTTTGAAAATATTCAAGTGTCTCGTCTCCAATTAAATCATAGCTTCCAGAACAAATGAAATTGAACCCTTGAACTTGAACTTATATCCATAATCAGTTAAATCCTCTTAAATTTATATTTTATATTTTAACTTAAATTTAAATCATAAACTATACAAATTTAAATAATAAATTTATAAAAATTTATGATAAACTTGATAAAGTCTAAGAGTAAACTTTACAAGTCTAAAATAAATTTAAGCAAATTTATTAAATGAATTTAGCAAAGTTTATAAAGTAAATTTAATTAAGTTTATAAGATAAATTTAATTAATTCATAATAAACTCAATTAATAAGTTTAAAATAAATTAAGTTAAATTTATAAAATAAACTTATTAAAATTTAAAGTATAAATTTATAAGTCCCGGTCCAAAGTTCAGTATCCAACAGATGATCCTTGCTTAGGCCTACGGACAAATTCAGCAACACAAACCGGAAGAACATTTCCCCTAATCAAATATCAAAAGCTAGGTTCTTGATTTTCCGTACGATAAGGATCCTGATTTGTATATCAATCAGCCTGCTCTGATACCAATTGTTAGGTCCAAAGTATCGTAGAAGGGGGGGTTGAATACGATACTCACCACAATTTAAAATTCTTTCGAATCTTGCATGCGGATAAATAAATTGCAGTCCTGTAATGGGTTTCGTGTTCCGGATAAATATACTATGGGATATGGCTTGATTGCAAAAGAGAATGTCATCATTGATGAAGTTGCATTGGTGTCTGGTCTTAAGCACAACTTGCTTAGCATCAGTCAGCTCTGTGACAAAGGTTACAAAGTCAGTTTCACTCCTGCAGCCTGTGTTGTCACCAAAGGAGATGACAACAATGTGGTTCTGATTGGACAAAGAAAAGGAAATGTGTATGTAGCTGACTTCAATTCTGTCAAGTCTGAATCTATCACTTGCCTTCTCAGCAAAGCAAGCTCAGATGACAGTTGGCTATGGCATAAGAGATTGTCTCATCTAAATTTCAAAACCTTGAATGAGTTAGTAAAGAAGGACTTGGTAAGAGGTCTACCAAAGCTGGAATTCTCAAAAGATGGACTTTGTGGAGCCTGTCAGCTAGGAAAGCAAAAGAGAAGCTCTTTCAAAAGCAAGACTCTTTCATCAATTGTGAAACCTCTTCAGCTCTTGCATATGGATTTGTTTGGACCAGTCAACATCATGTCTATTTCAAAGAAGAAATATTGCCTAGTGATTGTTGATGATTTTTCAAAATTCACTTGGACTTTCTTCCTGCATTCTAAGGATGAAGCTGGGAAAATCATCATCAATCATATCAAGGCATTAAACAACAATCCAGATGTCAAAATTGGAAGGATAAGAAGTGACAATGGGACAGAATTCAAGAACTCTATGATGAAAGAATTTTGTGAAGAAGAGGGAATTATTCATGAGTTCTCTGCACCAAGAACTCCACAACAAAATGGTGTTGTTGAAAGGAAGAATAGAACTCTTATTGAGGCTGCAAGAACCATGATTAATGAAGCTCAACTTCCAACCTATTTTTGGGCTGAAGCTGTGAACACTGCTTGCTTCACTCAAAACATTTCACTAATTACCAAACCTCATAATCTAACTCCCTTTCAACTCTTCAAAGGAAAGAAGCCAACAATTAGCTTTCTTCATGTGTTTGGATGCAAGTGTTATGTTCTAAGAAATCAAGGTGAAAATCTTGGAAAATTTGAGGCCAAGGCAGATGAAGCTATTTTTGTTGGATACTCTGATGGAAAATCATTTAGAGTATATAATCTGAGAACCAACATTGTTATGGAATCAATCCATGTGGTGTTTGATGATAAGAAGATTCAAGGATTCTCAGATGAAGGATTTCATGATAATCTCAGATTTGAAAATGAAGGTGAAGGTGATCTGTATGACAGTGATGATGATGATGACATTATTCAAAATGTTGGAATTAATCCTGGAATTAATATTCCAACTGATGACTCTCTGGTGCAAGAAACAACTGCAATTGGAAATTCAACTGAAGCATCAGTTGAAACTACATTGGAGGGATCAGTTGAAACACCTCAAGGATCATCAGTTGAAAGAATGTCTCAAAGTTTCAATCAGTCTAGAAATAATGAGATGTCAAATTTAGGGGGAGCTTTCCAACATGGAAACCTGAACTTCAATAATGAAGCATCATCATCAAGACAATCACTTCCACCACAAAGAAAGTGGACAAGGGATCACCCTTTTGAGCTAATTATTGGAGATGCAAATGCAGCTGTACAAACAAGAAGAGCAACTCAAGATGAGTGTTTGTATAGTGCATTTCTTTCACAGGATGAACCTAAAGTCATAGAAGATGCTCTCAAAGATGCTGAGTGGGTTCTTGCTATGCAAGAAGAATTAAATCAATTTGAGAGAAACAATGTATGGAAGCTGGTACCCAAACCTAAAAACAGAACTATTGTAGGAACAAGGTGGGTATTCAGAAACAAGGTGGATGAGAATGGAGTTGTCACCAGAAACAAGGCAAGGCTTGTTGCTAAAGGATATTCTCAATCTGAAGGAATTGATTTTGATGAGACCTTTGCACCAGTTGCAAGACTAGAAGCAATAAGAATCTTCCTGGCCTATGCTGCTCATGCAAACTTTAAAGTTTATCAAATGGATGTCAAGAGTGCTTTTCTAAATGGTGAACTGGAAGAGGAGGTATATGTCAGTCAGCCTCCTGGTTTTGAAGATCCAGAATTTCCAGAGTATGTTTACTTTTTATTAAAAGCACTCTATGGACTAAAGCAAGCACCAAGGGCATGGTATGACACTCTGTCTCAATTTTTGTTAGACAATCATTTTTCCAGAGGAACTGTGGATAAAACACTATTTTACAGAAATGTAAATGGTGCCTTTATTCTGGTTCAAATTTATGTAGATGATATAATCTTTGGTTCTACAGATGAGAAACTTTGCAAAAAGTTTTCTAATCTAATGAAAAGTCAGTATGAAATGAGCATGATGGGAGAGCTCACCTACTTTCTTGGTTTACAAGTTAAACAAGTAAAGGAAGGTATATTCATAAATCAAACTAAGTACATTTATGATCTACTTAAAAAGTTTGATTTATTGGATTGCAAAGAAGCTAAGACTCCCATGCCAACAGCCACTAAATTAGAATTAAGTCCTAATGAGAAATCTGTGGACATCTCTAATTATAGAGGCATGGTTGGTTCTCTTTTATATTTGACAGCTAGTAGACCAGATATTATGTTTTCTACATGTCTCTGTGCTAGATTTCAATCTGATCCTAAAGAATCACATCTTATTGTTATAAAAAGAATATTCAGATATCTTAAGGGAACACCAAATCTTGGTATTTGGTACCCTAAAGACTCTGGATTTGATCTAATTGGATATTCAGATGCTGATTTTGCAGGATGCAAAATTGATAGAAAAAGTACAACAGGCACCTGTCAATTTCTTGGTGACAGATTGATTTCTTGGTTTAGCAAAAAGCAAAATTCTGTATCAACCTCTACAGCTGAGGCTGAGTACATTGCAGCTGGAAGCTGTTGTGCACAATTATTGTGGATGAGAAATCAATTACTTGATTATGGATTAAATCTCTCAAAAATCCCAATATTTTGTGACAACACCAGTGCTATTGCTATAACTGAAAATCCAGTACAACACTCAAGAACCAAGCACATTGACATCAAATACCACTTCATAAGAGAACATGTGATGGCTGGTACTGTTGAAATGCATTTTGTTCCAAGTGAAGAACAGATTGCAGATATTTTCACAAAGCCTCTTGATGAATCCACATTCACAAGGTTGGTAAGTAAATTAGGTATGTTAAATTTCTCTTAATTTAGACTGAATTTTTCTGTAATTTGGCAGCCAGAATTTGATTAATTTTGATTTATTAAAATTGAATTAATTATAATTCTGGATAAAGTCTATAATATTTCAACTGATGAACTAGTGAAATTGTTTCAACTGATGCTTGAAACAATATCCTCTTGCGTTGTTTTTTCATTCAACTGATGACACCAGTTGAGGACGCCTTCAACTGATCTTCATCAGTTGAATAGGAAGTTTAAAGAGGCGCTTATTTCATCCGTTGAAAGTATTATCAGATCTGAGCCGTTGAAACTTCTTTTGTCTCTCACCTACTTTATACACACGATCGTGTGTGTAAGTTTTGTAGAGATAAATAAGAGTAATTTCTTCTCAACGGTAATTTCTCAGCCAATCACAGCAATTTTCTGAGAAAGTATTTAAGTGTTTTAATTCATTTTTATTTCTTTTCATCTCACTCTTTCGAATTCTCAAAGCTCTCTTCTCTCTCTGTGCAAAAACAAGTTCTAATTTCTCTTCAAGCTTTCTCTGTAACTGCAATGGCACCAATGAAGAAGTATACTGCACCAAGTGGGTTTATTTATGAGAAGAACAACTTTGCGTCATTTGTGGATACCAAGGCTGTGGAGGAGAAGGAGTATCACAGGATGATGGAGTTCATCAAGTCAAGCCAGCTCTCTTATGCTATGACTGAAGCTCCCATCATTTACCATGAAATAGTGGAGGAGATGTGGACCTCTGCAGAGTTTAATAGTGAGAATGAAACTCTAACCTTCTCTATTAAAAATGAAACTCATTCTGTTAATGCTGATATTATGAAAGCATGCTTTAAGATTCCTGAAGATACTGTTTTATCTTTACCTAGTGATGTTCAGTTGGTTAATTTACTTTATGCTATGAATTATGTTTTACCAACTGATGCCTTAGGTAAAATAGAAAGGAGGGGTCTTAGGAGAGAATGGAGCTATTTATGTGATGCTTTTATTAAGGCATTTTCTGGTAAAATCAGTAATTTTAATGCTCTTACTTCTCAGATTTTACAAATGCTTTACATGTACCTGACTAATGAATATTTCAACTTTGGTGGTTTGATGATCCAAGAAATTGGAGAGAAACTAGGTGATAAAACTGATAGACCTAGGAATATTTATTATGTCAGATTTCTTATGATGCTAGCTAATCATCTCAATGATAAGCTAGTTATTACTAACAAGGAAGCCAAGCTTCCCAGTTTTGTGCAGGAAAAGAGAGTCTTTAAAGACCTCTTTAGGATGAATTTATATCCTTCCTTGGAGGTGGTGTACCTGCCAACAATGGAGGCTGGAAAGCACAAAGAGGTACATGGCTTTCCTACTACTCTTTCTCAACCCTCACCTTCTTTGCTTTCTGCCATCAGGGCTGTTGAAGAGGCCCATCAACAGTCCACACAAGTGGCAAAACCTTCTAAGAACAAGTCTTCTAAACCAACCTCAGATGCCTCCCAAAAGACATCTGTTGTAAAATCCAAGAAACACAAACCTGAGGGGAGTGTGATTGGAGGTTGTGAGGGGGAGGGAAAGGGTCAACATAAAAGAAGCCCTAAGAATAAGGATGGAGAGATGTGTGTTAACCAGCCAAGCCACTCTGCAGTCTCCCAAAAGACTGTAGATGTTAATATGGAATTAAACTCATCCCTAGCAGCATCCTCCCAAAAGGATGTTGCTATTGAAAATAGTCCTCAACCAGGGACACAGTCAAAAAGGGGGAGGGACACCACTTCTTCACCAATAAAAGCTTATGGGAGAAAGAAGCTGAGAAGTGAAAAACTGAAGCACTCTGCACACACACAGGCATCCATTCTGGATTTTATGCCTTTAACTTCTCAAAGTCAGATTGATGTGACTCCAATAAATGTGGAGTCACAGCCCCTCTCTTCATCTCAACCAATCACCCATATTTGTGATCTTACCATTTCTACTCCTCAAACACAATCCCCAACCTCTTCTGTGGATGTGGAATTAATTCACACCACACTTGTAAATTCTCCATCTTTGGATTTCATGGAGAAGCCCCCATCTGAGATTGATCATCATCATTTTGATGATTTGTTGGATCTTTCTCTTCCATTTCCTTCTTCTGTGACAGTGTGTTCTGTGGATTTTCCCTTAAAATCAATCACCACAGACTCAACTATCACAGCCTCTAAACCTATTTATTCATTTTCTTCAACTGATCTCCCTCATCAGTTGACAAGTGTTTGTCCTTCAACTGATCTGCTTAACAGCTCTCATCAGTTGAATGCCTCTTCTACTCATGTTTCAACTGATGTCTCTCATCAGTTGACAACTGCTGCTACTTCAATTAATTTACCTCTTTCTACAGCAGTTGATCACATGGTAGCACAAACACTGTTAGGATTGAGTGGAGTGAGCTATGGAGTGGAGAGGCAGCCTAGTGAGCTGGCAAAAGGAGAGGGTGTGGAGAGTCTGGCATTTTCTTCTAGCCAGGAAAAAGGAGAGGATAAGAGTGACCCTTTAGTAAGGGTAAGTGAGGGAGAGGTGAGTTGTGTGGTGAGCCAAGGGGAGCCCTTGATGCAAGAAAAGAGAGAAATTGAGAGAAATGCAGGTGTCAATGAAGGGTTTAGTGAACAAGAGTTTCAAGCTGAATACAGATCCATATTGGATGGTGTTTCACTAGACCCTGAGACTTTTACTCATGGGATGTCCTCCATTCAAGACTTTGCCAGATTGGACAATCAAGCAGCTGAGAGGCACCTCAATCTGATTCACACTACATCTTCAATGCTTAGAGCAAAGGAGGCATTCACAGCTCTGCCTGCCAATGCTGGAGATGATTTTCATTATGATGATAGTGATGAAGACCTCAATGATGCTCTTGAGGAATCCCTTGTTGAACAACCTACAACTTCTCTACCTTCCTGGCTCTCCATGCAGTCTGCCAATGCAATTGTTGTTAGCATGGAGCTGGAAAGGCAAGCCTCCACCATTCTTCAATCACAACCTGGAAGCTCATCCTCCTCTCCAGCCATCTCTGCCACCATTGCCAGTCAAGCTCTAGAAACTCTCAAGCTTCACAAGTTTCAATCTCTTCATTTTCAGCATGAGATAGAGCATCTCAATTCTCTTATTGCCTCTGTTAAGACTGATCTGACCAAGCAAATTGATGAAAAGCTTCCAGCTCAGGTCAAATCAGCTCTTTCTACATCTGAGCAAAAACAACTACAATTGGAGAAGCAAGTGGAAGCTCTGGAAGGAAATGTCTACACCTTAAACTCTAGAATGGATGAGATGTTGCAGCATCAAAGAATTCAGACTGGACTGCTTCAACATCTTCTTCTTGCCTCTGGTGTTTCACTTCCCAATTCATCCCCTACACTTGCTGCTAACAAAAAGGGGGAGAAAGAATTACCAACTCCTGCAGAATTGATCAGTCAAATTCCTCCCCCTTTCCACACTGAAAGGGAAAAGCAGAAGATTGCAAGGATGAAAGAATTGGACTCCATTGCAAAGAGAGTGGCTCAACTGGGCAAGAAATCATCTACATCTTCTACAGCCACTACAGCTCAAATCTCTTTTCCAACCACAACCACAATTCTCAGGGTGATTACACCTGAGATTGTTATCCCTTTCAAGACAGAAAAGGGTGAGCCATCAATTGTGAATGAATTCAAGCCCATTCTGTTTCCAAACAATTGTGGTTACTCCAAGCCTGGGAAAGACTCAAGCTCAATCTACTTTCCACCAGCCAGGCCTGACAAAAATGAATACAAGCTTTTGGGCCAAGAAATCAAAAGTTATAAAGACTGTGCAGATGTGGCCTTAAAGGCTCATTTTGCCATCATCTATAGAGAAGGCCAGAAGCTGATTATTGGAACTGGCCATCCTCATTACTCATTTGCAAAAGCTGAAGAGGTGGCCAGAGAATGTGAAAAAGAGGAGTTTGAATCCCAACTCTCCTTGAACCAAATAGAGGTGGATGAAAGGTATGCTATTGAGCTGGAAGAGGAGTTGGCAGCTGAGCTTTTAAATGAGAAAGGATTGCCTCTTGAATCTTCTCCAAAGAAAAAGAGAGTCAAATCTAAGACTAAGATGCCTGAGGCAGCCAAGAGAAGAGAAGAAGTGCCAGAAAAGCCTATCTCAAAGCCTTCTTCTCCAATCAAGGATACCACAGTAGTACATCCAGATGTCAACTTCCATGATGAGCCAATAATGCCAAAGGAGGAGCCAATTGACTTGGAAGATATCCCAATTCCAGCTTTTCTTGTTCAAGAATCTTCCAAGCCAAAGAAAAAAGTCAAGTCTGTGGCTAAGAGGATGGCCAACCCTCCTAAACCTCCAAAAGAACCTGAAAATCCTGATGACTATCTGATCATTGCTAACATTGAAGAAATTTCTGAGTTGGAGCTGGAGCTGGATGATCTTCAAGAAGTGAGAGGAATAGAAGCAACTTCAAAGTTACCTGAAAGATTGGTATTCTCTTACAAAAACAAGGGTGATGTCATCTGGCCTCTTCACAGAGTTCTGGATTCTGAGGGATTCAGTTCTCTAACAAAAATATATGGATCTATGAAGAGGACTGGAGGATTTACACCACCTGCCAAGCAAATGGTACTAAAGAGAATCCTTGAGATCAGGAAGGAATGGAACTCAGATGCTAGTCTACAAAGAAGGCTGAAAATTCCCTACACTGGAAAGAAAATTCATCATGAACCTACTCCAGTCATGGAATTTAGGGACAATCAAGGTGTTAGGAGATTTTTCAGACCTAAAGATCAACTCAAGGTTGCTAGCTTGAATACTCTGAAGACTCTTCAATCCAAGCTCAACAGACAAGATAGTGATGAAGAATGGTTCTACAGGATCTTTCAGAAGCAGATTAATATTCTTGAAGAAAAACTTAAGTCCAGAAGAAGAAGATCTTCTAGGAACAAGTAACTGCTCAGTCTAGAGGAGCATAATCATCTGTAATCTTTTCTAACTCTAGTATTTAAATTCTGCATTTTATTTTATCAATGTTTTGTTATCATCAAGTGTAGAATTTATGTCTGCATCTTCTCCAGTCATAAATTGGGGGAGATTGTTAGGAATCAATAATTTTTGATGATAACATAAACATTGTTGTAACATGTCTTACTTAGAACCTTTATCAAATTTCAGTTGTAATTGTTACATTTCTTGTCTTTGGGAATTATCAACGGATGGGTAGAATAGGATGGCTAATTGTAAATATCCAATGCCATGTAATTTTATCTAAGTGAAGGATATTCAACTGATGAGATGTAACTGATTCAACTGATAAAGACTGGATGATGTTTCAACTGATGAAAATCAAGCATTCAACTGAAGACAAAGTATTCAACGGATAATGCTGAGGAATTCAACTGATGAGACTGGAACAGCATTCAACTGATGGAGTTTGTAATTCATTCAACTGATGAGCCAGGCATTCAACTGATAAAGTCAATAGCAGTTGAAAGCAACCA
Organism: Daucus carota subsp. sativus; assembly: GCF_001625215.2. Classification (NCBI taxonomy): domain Eukaryota; kingdom Viridiplantae; phylum Streptophyta; class Magnoliopsida; order Apiales; family Apiaceae; genus Daucus; species Daucus carota. The sequence continues at coordinate 42,026,888 of NC_030389.2, forward strand.
GAACCTTCAACTGATGAAGCAAAGAGCAGTTGAAAGTGACTAGAGCTTAAGTCTGACAAATCACATGGATCGAATTACACTAAAATAGACATGGAAGCCTAATTAGGAAAATAAAGAAGAAGCAGAAACATACTTATCTCATGCAGTGCAATCTGGATCAAATCAAGATGATGGTCAAAGATGAAGACATCTCAGAAAGCATGCATAAGACAAAGTTGTGCAGCATTGTTTTTAGATTAGAGTGCATTTTGTAATCTAGCTAAAAAGCTTTGTAAAACTTGGAGTATATAACCAAGTTAGTAGCATCAGTTGAACTTGTTCAAATTACTTGAGAGAAAAATCTGAGAGTTAGAACTTGTTTGAGTGATGAACCAGCAGCTGTGCGAATTGTAAAACAATCCACAGATTCTTCTATATATAAAATCTCACGGGTGGATCATTCAATCCACCCGTATTTTTAATACTTGGTGTTTTTCTGTTTATTGTGTTCTTAGTGTATTGTTCTTGAATCTTTTAAATTTGTAAAAGATTGTATTCAACCCCCCCCTTCTACAATCTTTCTCATAGTTGGTGTAAAATAACAATATGGCTTTCTGTGGAAGCTTTGACATATGGCATTTGAGCAGTAAGCTTTGGCATAGCTGGCATTTGGCTTGACTTGGCTTTGGAACAAATGACTTGATATGACTGGATCAATTCTTCGATCGATAAATACTTTGCAAAGCTCCGTACGTGCTGACGCTTAGTGCACTGGTCTGGTTCACAAGCGACTAACACTGAAGTTGAACATTGTACCGTCTTTGTCAGCAACCATTGATCAGTCGGTTCCGGGTTAGTTTATGCTTCAGTTTGTTGATTATAAATAACCAACCAAGATATATAGAAATATCTTGCTTCAGGGGTTGCACTGAAATCTTTCGAGTACTTGGACAACATCTTCATTGCTTCCACAATCTTGAATACTTCAATCTTTATTCTTCACTGAGGCATGAACATATTAATGAACTTCTTCCAGTGAACTTATTCCTTCAAGACTGTAGATGGCTTCTTCAACCTTTGTCTTCGTATCTTCCGATTCCGGTGCAGGCGTAGTGTTATTTACTTGTCCTGTTCTATTGTTGAGTTATCATCCCTATGTAACAGATAGGGTTGTCTTTACATTTAGACTTACATTATGATATTTATTAAAAATATAAATACAAAAAATATATTAAAATTCGGTTAAATCGATGATTAATTGGTCGAAAATTGGATTAATAGGGTCGAAAATCAGGTTGAATATTAAAAAATTTACAAAAATTTTGGGGAAAATTTAAAATTTTAAAAATGATTATATATATATATATATTATTTTTACATATATAATATTAAATTAATTCTGAATAATGATCCTATTAATCATTCTGATTAATCGTTGATTTTCTGATTCCAGCTTTTTACAACACTAAATATTTATTTATTTATTATTAAATCATAATTATATATGATATATCCAAAAAATTATAAAATATACATTTTTATAAAACAAATAAACATTAAGGCTTAACTTTCGTAGCCAAACATATCCGCATAGATACTTAATTCCTACATTATACATCAAGCCAGTCCATTGACTGCAATATTAAAATACATATATTTATATATAGAGAAGTCATTATTGACTTTTAAAACTAACGTATTTTATTAGATATTAATGTCCAATCATTAATATACATTAATTATAACATGATTTTGGAATTAATTTAATATTATACATATAAATAATATATATCTAATCATTTTTAAAATTTTTTATTTTCCCAATCTTTTCTTTTTTATATAGACGTACGTTCAAATTTTGTGAATGAAAAATATCTTCTTCTTTTTTTTGAAACAAAGGTGTTAATCTAATAATAGAAAGCCATACGGCATCTACACCAATGATCGAGTCGAACAAATTGAATGTATTTTGAGTAAAGGATAGTTTAGTCATTTTGGATTAAATTGATCAAGATTCGATTTTACTGCTACAAGTATGTGTCAGATACTTAGATATATAGAATAAAAAAAATAGTTACTGGCTAATCACTGTTTCAGGCTTCTGGTCATTAGCCCTTGTACCGGGATGCTTGGCCAAACTACTTCTTTTATCATCAACTACGGTATATATTACATGATGTTTAAACACAATTGGAAATATAACATCTCATTATGTCAGCAGCCAAACTGCTTCTTTTATCATCAACTACAGTATATATTACATGATGTTTAAACACAATTGGAAATATAACATCTCATTATGTCAGCAGCCAAACTGCTTCTTTTATCATCAACTACAGTATATATTACATGATGTTTAAACACAATTGGAAATATAACATCTCATTATGTCAGCAGCCGCGCAGCAATCGTCAGCTTAGAGTTTTGACTATGACAAAAGAGTATACCTTCATCTACGATCGAACATTAAACTGCTCACAAAGAATACCATCATTTTGACTCTGTTTTACATGATTTAAGGGTCAATTTTATGTAACTTTTCGCAAGGATTTCAAATATACAATTTGTTTTAAGTTTGTAATCAATAGAGAGTAAATAAAAAGTACACGAGTGTACCATAGAGACTAAATTAAAAGTACGAACGTACGATCGGTAGAAGTCAAAAATGCAATGGTACCATTGAAAAAAACCACTTCTACGAGGGTACCATCAAGAATTTCCCTATATATAATTTAATTTTATATTTACTTGTATTTTAATTCTTATTATCTTGATGTCTAAATGTACATATATCCTTACTATGATGATATTTATTAAAATGTAAATATAAAAAATATACACTATTTAAAATTTTATTCTATAATTAAATTATCATTCACCTAAAATTATTGAAAATTTGATAAAAACAAATAAGATTCTTGTCGAATCAGAGACTTTGTCGTATAGTTAAAAAATCATATATATGATTTTATTAAATCATATATATAATTTTATTAAATCACAACAATTAAATATTCTAAAAATCGGCCGATTAACCGAATAATCGATAACAGACGAATTTTTAATACGATTTGGTAAAATTCGATTAAATCGATGATTAATTGGTCAAAATTGGATTAATCAGTCAAAAATCAGGTAGAATATTAAAATTTACAAAATTTGTGGAGAAAATTTAAAATTTTAAAAATGATTAGATATATATTATTTATATGTATAATATTAAAATAATTTCAAATAATGATCATGTTATAATTAATGTGTATAATAAATACATTGCTTAGACATTAATGTATAATAAATGCGTTAGTATTAAAAGTCAATAATAATTTTTATATATATTAAAATATGTGTATTAAGAGAAGGGTATATTAGTCATATCGAATTAATTTACAATGATTAGACATTAATGTCTAATAAATACATTAGTGTTAAAAGTCAATAATAACCTTTATATATATATATAAATATTGTATAATGAGCAAAGGGTAAATTGGTCGTTTTGAATTAAATTAATGTATCTCATATTTTTTTTGTTCATCTTTTTTAAATTGAGATTATTTGTAAATTTAATTTCAATTTAATATTTATTTGTATTTTAAGTCATATTATGTGTATATCTGTCCTTGCTTCTGGCTTTTTTTTCTAATATAGTCGCATATGTTTTTTTGGAACCTGTTTGTTTAAAAAGTCACAAGCACGCATAGGAACTTGAAATTCTAACTTTTTTTGAGGACTTCAATTTTCTTTCAAACACTTTAATCACTTATAAGTATTGACTCACTTCTCACAAATAGTACACTTTTTTTATTTTAAGAAGGAAGTCACTTTTCATAAGATTTACCCAAATACATTCTATATTGATGTATATATGTACACATATCCTCACTATTATGATATTTATTAAAATTATATAGTTATATATATTATTTATAGTTATTCTAATACATATGTATATAATTTTATTAAATAATAACAATTAAACATTTTAAAAATTGGCCGAGTTAACCTATTAATCAATAGTCGGACGGATTTTGATCCGATTTGGTAAAATCCGTTTAATCGATGTCTAATTGTTCAGAAATTTGAATAATGTGTCGAAAATCATGCAAAATATAAAAATTTACAAAATTTGTGAAGAGAAATTAAAATTTTAAAAATGATTATATATATTATTTTTACATATATAATATTAAATTAATCAAATAATGACAATGTTAACCATTTCGATTAATCGTCGATATTTTTATTCTCGCTTTTTATAATACTGGATATTTATTTATTTATTAAATCGTAACTATAAATGTTATATACTTATATGTATTAGAGTTTTAATTATAAAGTAATTAATGCATATTAATGAAGAGACATTAATGTCTAATAAATAGGTTGGTATTAAAAGTAAATATTAATAGTGAGTAAGGGTAGTCTGGTCTTTTTGAATTAAATTAGGTATAATGAGCAAGGATAATTTAATCATTTTGATTTAAATTACTCATAGTTGGTCTATTATTAGATATATAATTATTAGATATATAATAGATAATAGATATCAGTGATTATAAATTAAAACGATATATATTTTTGTTCTCTTGGAAAACAAAAAAACGGAAGGAAGAGAGGACATTATCAATTAACAATTTAAAGGGCAGGCAGCCTCAGATCGATTGGCAAATGGAGAGCTCAGGGGAGATGGTCAGGTTTCCGTTGCTTGTGGATGACAATTACAGGCCCTGTACTATTCCTTTTAGGTCACCTGCTGACAGTCCTCATACTCTCACTCCTACTGAGCTCTCCTGGATCAAGGTCTTCCTCAATTCAGTCCCCTCTTTTCGGTAATTCTTCTCCTCTCTTACTCATTCTTGTCCGTCTTTGTTGTTTCTGTAATTTGCGTTTATTGTTTTTTTTTTCACTGCAGCCAACGAGCAGAGGCTGATCCTACTGTTCCTGATGCTCGTTTTAGAGCTCAAACTTTTGCTAGCAGGTTGCCCCTCTCTCCCTCCCTCCCTCTCCCTCTCTCTCTCTCTCTCCCTCCCCCGCGCTCTCTCTCTCTCTCTCTCTCTCTCCCTCTCCCTCCCTCCCTCTCCCTCCCTCCCTCTCTCTCTCTCTCTCTCTCTCTCTCTCTCCCTCTCCCTCCCTCCCTCCCTCTCTCTCTGTCCATAGAGAAAGTGATGTTGGAAGTTTAGAATTGTGTTGGGGGTTAAGTACCGAGCTGAATATTCCAGACAATTGATTCAGTCCAATTAAGGAGGTGCCTCTACAAGTAATTGTATAAACTGGCAAACTCAGTCGGGCACAATATGATATATGATTAGATTGCAATCTAGAGAATCTCTCGCCGCTGCTTTCTCGAATATAGGATCCAAAATGTGTCAGCAGTTTATCGTTTGGCGAAAACTTGGGGTTTAAACTAGTATTTGCTGTTTTGTAATAAAATTACGCCTACAGTTCTATATATTCAAGTACTTTTTGAGACTCAAGTACCAATATACTTTTATATTGAGATATATGATATCTATAAGTCAGTCACATGCTATAATGCATACCAGGATGAATTTTGAACTTGTTCACATCGTTCTCTTATACCATATGTACTCCTTGCTTCTTAGTATGTAATTTTGTCCTATATATACTTTATAGTAATCACTAATCAGTCATTTGCGGTCTCTGACTTACTGGTTTTCTGTGCTTTATTTGTTGAAGATATACTCAAATACTAGAGGAGTTCAAGAAAGATCCCGAAAGTCACGGTGGACCACCTGATGGCATTGTAAGCGTTTAGAGCTGTCTTTTCAGATTTTTAACCAACTGACGTTTTAATATCATCAACTTGATCACTTTACTACAGAGAGTTCATTTACATTATTTTCTTGTCGTGTATAGCTTCTATGCCGAATTCGTGAACAAGTCCTTAGAGAACTTGGATTTAAAGATATATTCAAGAAGGTTAAGGTAAATGTTTGTAAATTAGTGGCAGTTCTTTTGAAACATCCTAGTTGGTCATAATTTGATTATAATGTGTCAAAACATATGGTGATTGGTGACAAGTTTCAACTACTGATGTTTGCTGTTGTGTTGATTTCTTTAGGACGAGGAAAATACAAAGGCAATGTCTTTATTTGAAAAAGTAGTTTGCCTCAATGATGATATTGAGGACGAAGCCAAACGTGTGGAGAATCTTGTTAGGGGAATATTTGCAGGAAATATATTTGATCTTGGGGCATCTCAGGTCTGTCATGCTCTTATATAGTGGAGGATCACATTATTTTAAGAAAATGCAGTTTCAGATTTCAAGATCAAATTTGGTTATAACATATAACAAAATTAGTACGCTACATTTCCTTTGAGAATATGACCTTACATATAGTTTTTCCCTTTTCATTGTACGTAATTTGAAAGAAATATTGTACAGAAGCTGGAGACAACTTCCATCTACTGCTTTGTTTCCACATATATATAGTCCTTTGCTTGGACAGGTTAATCAAAATATATATATGTCTGTTAGGTTCAAACTGTCAGGCTTTAAATTGTTTAAGAGTATAGAAATGTTGGATGGCCTCCACTTGTTACTTTAAGTGATGTGATTTCAAAGTTCTTCTTGGAGTTTGGTGATTGGGACCCGTCTTAGAGGTGGTAGTTGGTTGGTGGAAAATTATCTAAAAGATTGTGATCTATAACAATTAAAATATCATGACAAAATCAACATAAAGATGTTTTGTCGCGTCTGGGGAACTTTATAAACCTTACTCAGGAAGGACTCAAATGTCTAGACAACCTTCTCTATGGCAGGAATGATATAGCTGAATACTAATATATCCTTTAAAATTAGTCTTCAAATGACTTTATAGAAGTCAATATATATTTTTGAGAAATAATTAAAAATTTTAACTGAGCATTGATAATTGTTAACTTTCAAAACCTTGTAAACGAAGTGCAGGGTGCGATTTAGGCCATGCGTACTTTTAATTGATAAGCCTAGTCTGCTTAATTGTGGAAGATTGTTGGTCATAAAACTTTGGATGCGAGACATATATCATTTTTGTTGGCAGAATGGATATGGCATCATAATTATTGCAGAATCTTAGACATAGAAATGTATTTAATTTGATTGTATGTCACATAAGATATATGTAGTTCTTTCCAAAATTTGAAGCTTGCAGAATTGTACTCAAAAGATGGAATGTCCTTTCTTGCTAGTTGTCAAAATCTCGTTTCCCGTCCCTGGGTTATTGATGACTTGGACAAGTTTATAGTGAACTGGTGCAAGAAATCTTGGAAAAAGGCAAGTTGTTTGTTTTCTTTTGGCATGCCTTGCCTCAATATAGGTACTAGATCACATTCGTTTTCTTTAGTATGAAATATTTAACACATGTTAATGCCTGCAGGCTGTCATATTTGTGGATAATTCTGGCGCGGATGTCATTTTGGGTATATTGCCATTTGCAAGAGAGCTGCTTCGTCGGGGAACACAGGTTTCCTTCGCATTTGAGCTTCATTTTTTAGTTTCTTGTTAAATAAACTTCATTTGATCACTAATTACATTGATGCGTTGCATTTCTATCCTATGGCCTCCTTCCTCCTTGTTTTCATGGTGCTTAATTATAGATCAGCATTTTGTAATCATGTTACTTACAATGGCCAACATTCCAGGGAGGTACTTCTTATATGGAGTTACATAGTACACCATTGTAAATCATCAATTTTATTATAAATTCTATTATAGAATACATATAAAATGTGATTTTAATATAGAATACCACATATATCTATTATAAGTAATTTAACACTTAAAATTTGAAGAAAAAAAGTTTATTTTCGAAACTGATTCTACAACATAATGGGGCCGTTTGGCTGGGCTTAAAGAAGTAACTTATTGCTTAAAATAAAGAAGTGGATTAGAAGTTATAAGTTGGTTTGGACTTATAAGCTACCAGAAGTGTTTGGATACTGTGACTTATAAGCTACCATAAGTTTTTTAAGTGGTTGGATAACTTAACTTATAAGTTGGTATTAGTTTGGTAATTTTGTAATATAAATAATTTGTTTCTTTTAAAAAATTAATTATAATTACAAAAGATCTTTTATTGTTAATACATGAAATATTTTACAAGTACAAAATTTTAAACGCTGCATTAAAAGAAAAAAATTAATAATTGCAAATAGTACAAGTAAAAAGGTGCATCATTTATTTAATACCAGCTGCAATTTCATCACGTTTTGCATTCCAAATTTCATCATTATTGCCTTCGCTGCTGGATTCTCCACGGTTAATATTGGTTCTTGAAGTTGAATTTTCCGGCATATAATTTTCCTGTTCGGCAGTTTGAAAAGCGTTATCTGCAACATTTGATTTCCTGATATAATTATGAACCGTCATTGTAGCCAGAACGATATCTGTTTGCGTATTTATTGTATACATTGGCATATTTGCCAAAATAGCAAATCTAGCTTTCCACACTCCAAATGTCCGTTCGATAACCATTCTACACGATGAATGTAAATGATTATATCGCTCTTTGCATTTCACGGTTCACGTGCAGTACCATTAGCGCGACGAAAATCTTGTAAATGATATCTTATTTTTGAACCCTTGTACGGAGCCATATATCCTTTTATATGTGCATAACCTGCATCAACAAGATAATATTTATTTCCGATTGGATGTGGAAAATTAAGTTCAAGATTAGTTCTGGCCTCGTTCAAAATACGACTATCATGTGCTCCGCCTTCCCAACCCGCCCATGCAAAAGTAAAACACAAGTTAAAATCGCATATGGCAAGAATATTTTGAGTGGCATATCCTTTGCGACCAAAATATACTGTGCGTTCTGATTCCGGTACGCGACATTTAATATGTGTTCCATCAATAGCTATGATGGCATCCTGTAGTTAGTACGAAAATTAATATATAAATTGCATAAATCAATGGGTTCATTTTTAATTAAATTTACATATCACTATAATCATTACCTTGAAATGTGGATAATATTTACTTTGTTGAGGCTTATGAAACTTCGATCCAGCGTTATAGTTCGAAGCCGGTTTTACGTAATCCCTTGCCATTCGACACAGTGCTTCCAGAACAGAATGAAAATGACGGCTAATTGTCTCTCCAGAATGGTTGAACATCTCTTGCATTACACGATTACTTGTCCCGTGAGCAACAGTCATTAGGAATATACCTACTGCTTCGTACTGTGACATCCCACGTGTGGGTACCAATCCGTACCTTTCAACTAAAATGTTGCATAAAGAAACAAATAAAACTTTATTCATTCGAAAATCTTGATAACACCAATTATCATTTCCTTCCATAATTTCCTGAATTAATATTGATCCGGTACGAATTGAAGTTCGGCATGGCTCTTTCTTTAAGAAGCTGTCATAGTAGTACGCCAGAGTGTAGACACAAGTTGTACTTACAGCTTGCCATTCACGTAAATTTTGTTCATCAATTTCCTTGTCTTCTTCTTCATCTTCTACTTGTTCATCAATTTCCTCGCCATTCATGTGTTCGTCGTTTGTGTTGGGGTACTGATCTTCAGAAGGATTGGAAGACTGACCAAATTGGTTGTTTATGTTGTGGTACTGACCTTCAAAAGGATTGAAAGACTGACCAAATTGGTTGTTTATGTTGGGGTACTGACCTTCAAAAGGATTGAAAGACTGACCAAATTGGTTGTTTATGTTTGGGTACTGACCTTCATAAGGATTGGAAGACTGACCAAATTGGTTGTTTGCGTTAGGGTATTGGCCTTCAAAAGGATTGAAGCTACCAGAAGAATGATCAGAAAAATGATTTGCTTCATTAGAATACTGATGAAATTCATAATTTGGGGCATTGAAAGGATCATAGGAACAAGAGGATTGGCCAAACTGATTATTTGGATTTAAAGGATCCATTTGCTTGAAATAAAAGAACGGATGCATTTGTAACCTATATAGAAGCTAATACTGTTGACATGTGAGTAAAAAAAATAATTCATAACAAATTAAAGGTAGCATACAGTACAAAGCAAATCTTATCCTGACAGTTCTTATCCTGACAAATCTCTAAATACAACTTTAAAGATACATCAGAATAGTAGCACCTATTCAATGATTGTTAAATTTGTTATACGCATACAGAATTGCCTCATAGCGGACATGGTTGTTCGGTGCTCTCATGAAAAAGGCTCGATTGTTCTTGTTCGCCAGAAATTCTTGCCCTGCAAAATTATACAACTGACTGCCAGGAACAACTTGTTCAATGCTGTTCAGTACGTCAAATACTGCATTCATAGCGGCTTCTTCATGAGCTGCCCTCATTTGTGCAGCAGTTGTTTGTGTGCTCCTTGACGACATATTAGAAAAGATGCCATCAATGCGATCACAAATGTATTCTGCTCCAGACCTCTTTCTCTTCGAACCGCTGCTGTGGCCACTCTTCAAGGTGGGTGAAGGAAATAGATTAGGCTGCACCTGTATATTAGGCATATTAGGCTGCACCTGTATATCAGGCTCGGGCAAATGCTCTCCACTGTCACCGCTGCCCTCCTGCCCATCGTCAGCTTGTGCCTCAGTGAATTTTCCTCCCGTTTCAAGATTGACCGCAGAATATGTGTTGGTTGTTCTAGCCCGAGATCCAGTAGCAACAATGTCACCAAACAGCATGTCGTAGTAGTTCATAAAGAGAGTGAGGTCTTTCCCTCTGAATGCTTTGATCTTGGGGTTTGCCTGTGATAAAAAAACAGCAGAACATGAATAACATTAAAATGAAGCACATCAGCTTCGTACTATTTTCTTAGCAATTACTATTTGATGCAGAATCAATTCATCACATTAACTTATGAAAAGAGTGATCATATTGGAAAAAAAATGAACAAGAAAGTCAAGTTACCAGATTTGTCTAACTGGTCTTAAACTTAGAACACGTGGTCAGTACATAGCAACTAGCCCAGAGTCCTAGACAATAGACTCCAAATATTTTATTAGAGGTTTGCATAGAGGCAGCAATAAGTTAACCTCTAGTATATTACTACATTAAAAATCCGTCACTGACAAAGGACCGCACAAGTTTAATTTGATGGAATCCATCCAAGGTACACATATGACCTTTACAGCTTAACTACAACAGAAACATCAAAATTCACTCAAAGAGCTCTTCCCCAGCTCCCATATATCTATTTATAGCTTAGAGATTGAAAGGCTACATGATTAGTTGCAAGCTTATAGTAGCCGACTGCATATACAGGGGGTGAGAAACAGTGTGGACGACGACTACAATTGTTTGTGATTTGAAACTGATATATATTATGAAGTCAGCAATTACTCTTTTCATAAGTTAAAATGACAGAACTCTGCGGATGATGTGCTAAAACTGTACAGACTCATGTACCAGACACTTTTTCACATTAAACTATGACATTTGGTGACTAAAAACATCACATTATATTGAACATGCTGAAAAAACTGCTTGTCCGATAATAGAATACCAATAGAAGTACACAAAATAGCAACATTATAAAGGAAAGTCAATTTCAGATAAAGGTTTTAAAAAAATTCACTTATAGACACAAGAAATAATAGCAAAGATCCTATCTTTTTGCCGGCATAAAAGGATTTAGGGATAGCGCATTTAACCCAAAAACATATAATGATTCAAGGAGATGCATCTAGACCGAACGCAACTATGCAAGTAAGCAATCAATTATTCTACATGGCTGTATTAAACTGCACATATTCTGCTTGCATTTTGCTCTCTTTAAAGAGATCTAGTACCAATTAACTAAATAACAAAATAAAAATAATATGTTAAAGATGACAGAACTCTGTATCAGCCAAATTCCATTACATTGTCAACCAATGTAAATATTACATTGATATGGCAATCAAATGTCATCATCAAACAACTTACACTCAATAAGTACATAACCAAATGCTATATTAGGATTTACAAAAGGCACAAACGAGACAGATCCTCAGAGTTCAGAAGTAAAACAATCTTAAAGTCTTGAATGGAGCAGATAAAAAAGATGTCTCAGTCCAGTAAAAAATAAATAAAAAGTGGGTGTATAAGACCGATTTTTCTGAATATCAAATTTCACAACATTTTGGGTAGAAAATTTAAACTAAAACAGGCGATACATCTATTTGTCAATGCATACAAATTAGCAACTAATTATTTTATTCTAGTCAATGGGAGTTCGAGTGTTAGACATGTGTGTCTGCCCTGAAGCCCCATCAGATGCCTGATTACCTATCTAATTATAACTAATTAAAACCACTACATCTCTGTCATCACAGACAGAGAATGAATCCGCATAAACGAAGCAGAGAGACTCGGTTATCAGCTAAGCACCAAACAATATCAGCAAAGCACCAAACAATAATCTCATATCCTAATTTTAAACTATCCCAAGTAAGCACAACTAATCCACTCAACTAAAATCACAACAAAAAACCCAACCAACACACAAAAAATTAACTGAAAACATGTATAGCATGTATCCACCATGATTCAGGTGCTTCAATTGTCTTGCTCAGCTCATTCCATCCAAGGCCACTTTCACCGAATTTGAGTTTCTTGAAGATCTGAAAATCCGCTTTCATTTTCTCCCAATGGTTCTTCATTTGTTTATGAACACACACCACTTTCAATTGTCTGTGGAGTTCTTGCTCGACATTGCTCCAGCCCTCCTTGTTTAGGGTAGTCTCAACCCGGTTTCCCTTGACGACCTCACTGGCGCATAGCTCGACAAAGAGGGTGTGAATCTCTTCCGTCCACTTAAACGATCCAGACATCTACAAGTATATACAGATCGAATCAAAAAATGTCCAGAATTGAAGTTGCAGATCGACAAAATAGTGTTTAAAAATTCATTACCGTTGTTTGGATGCGAAGGAGAGTTGAATCAATTACCACCAGTTAATTGAAAAGCAGCTCCGAGAAAGAAGAGATACGAGAAAAAGCCGAAGTCGCCGCTAGAAAGAAGAGATACGAGAAGAAGCTGAAGTCGCCGCTCGAGGTCGTTTTCTGTTACAACGAAAGAAGCAGAAGTCGGGGCTTGAAAAATAAGCTAGGTTTCAAAGCTTATTTTGCTGGGCTTATTTCCGCTTAATCCACGAGCTTCTTTTCTTGCCAAACGGTCCGTGTAAAAGCTGAAGTGGGCTTCTGAGGCTTTTAAGCCCATAAAAGCCCAGAAGCCACACAGCCAAACACGCACAATAATTCTGGATGATTATTATTCTGTTATAGAATCATGTTGAGATATTGCATAATTTTAGATGATTTTTGGAATAAAAAAATTGTATAACTTCGTTTTTGATTTAATAATCAAATTTTGTAATTATATTCCATAAAAAAATATAATAGATATATATTATGTATAAATTTATGATGGTGTGCTACGTAACTCCATATAAGAGGGTATGCTATGGAGTGCTACCCTACTTACAATAACTCAATAGAAGTGGTCTCATGTGGTAAAAAATAGAAGAAGAAGTGGTTTCATTTGGATATTACTTATATTTGTCATGATCTTGAAGGTTTTAATTAAGTTTTTGTTACCAACTCAAGCCAAACCCAGTTTTTACATCAACATTCTTTTGTTCTCCTGAATTTCTAAACAATTTATCTGTTTTTTTACATCTTGTTTGTTTCAACTTGGTTGCAGGTTGTGTTGGCAGCCAATGATTTACCTTCTATTAATGATATAACTTACACTGAGCTGATTGAGATTATTTCAAAGGTAGTAGAACAATTTAGTTGGATCTTACTATTTTTGATGCATTTTTTTTAATGTTTAAGCTGTGATTTTCAGCTGAAGGATGAACATGGGAAACTTGTGGGAGTAGATACTTCTAATCTTCTGATTGCCAATTCTGGTAATGATTTACCGGTAAGAAGTTTGCTATAATTTACTTGATTCTGTAATTGCTTCTAAATCAAAATATCAGTACATAATTTTTATTGTTGAAACTATCTAATAGCTCTGTATTGCAGGTTATTGATCTTAGTAGTATATCACAAGAACTGGCGTACCTCGCAAGTGATGCTGATCTAGTACTGATGGAAGGAATGGTGAGTTTTCTTTTGTTATGAACTTATTATTATAATACTGTTGGCCTGTTTCAATTGATCTTAGTAGTATTGCAGGTTATTGATCTTAGTATTATATCATAACTGATGTTGTATATTCTTTGATTAGTAACAAATTTTTATGTTATGTATTTTTTTGTATTAAATATGTTATAGTTTTGTAATCCAGAACAACAGAACATAATTTCTCTACTTTGTAAGCTTTAGTTCTTAAATAAAGCATATTTGAATTTTAAAATACAAAACATAATTACTAAAAACGAAAAATAAGAATAAATGCCCAGTATCTATATATTAATCTATTTCACTCTCTATTTCACTCAATGTATCTAGTGAAATAAATATAAATAAAGTAGAAATATGTTTTCATTTATCTATTATTTATTTTGTTCTGATTAAGTTATTTTAATGTTAGGAAATATATTCATAGTCTGATTATGAAAATAATCCACTCCGTATATATAAAATCAACAATTAAATAATTAATATAAATAAATCAAATAAATTTGTTATAAAAATACGTATAGAGTTCTTGCTAGCGACATGTCACACAAGCATTTCTCTTATGCTAGTAGTTGTAAACAACACTAATACAAAATGTTATATAAACTCATGTTTTCTTTACAATATCAATTGGGACAAAATCCACATGGCTTATTTCAAGCCGACAACTTTGCCTTAATATATTTATGGATTTTCCATCAAAATAAATGTCTTGGATCCAAATTTGGAACTTCAAGTGGGCTCTTATCCTTGCTTGTTAGATTACCACTGTTAGTAACATTAAAGATTTCGATTGTAGAAGTATTTATTTTTTCAAGCAAGAACTTGAACCCTCTTATTTATGAAGAGGAGAAAGAAACCTCACTGGGCTGGACTGGTTCGAAAGAAGGACCCTAGTCCTTCACTCTACTTTGTTTGTCAAAGTGAACCCAATTAGATCTTTTGTCAAGAAAGACCAGTATGGATCTTTTGTGAAAAATATTAGTTCAACAAGGACCAGTAGGTCTTTAGGTATTTTTATCATGCTTATCAAATATATTGAACTTATCTATATAGTGAATTGTCTCACTTTTTTTACAGGGACGTGGAATAGAGACAAATCTATATGCGCGATTTAAATGTGATTCTCTCAATATTGGAATGGTAATAACTTATTTTTAATTAACAATCACATATCTTTAAATTTACTTTTTGTCATGTCTTATCATCTGTGATATATTATAGGTGAAACATCAAGAGGTTGCGGATTTTTTAGGAGGAAGGCTCTATGATTGTGTCTTCAAGTACACTGAAGTTTTGGATTGAGTGTATTATCCCCATTATACCCTGTATCAGTTTTCTTCGCTGCCTATCCGACAATAGGTTGTCAGAGAATTTTACCGAAGAAAGTAGATGTATCCACTATATGAAAACATAATTGAACTGTGTTGATATTTGAAGAGGGTATTCATAAGTAAAATGCATGTACTGGATTGTTATTTTAAACAATGGCGTCATTTTATTTTTTTTCTAAGTTGACAATGGAGTCATTTCTGATTTTGATAATTCTATTAATAAGTTTGATACCTTGTTTATGCGATTGGATAATCAATTAAGTTGTGATTTTGTAACATATTGGAGCCTAGTAAGGCAGTTTGGACTTTGGAGTTTGTCAGATTTCGACGCTAAAATAAATTGTTTATGAAAGTATCGTAGATCCTTCCTAAAGGCTAAAACAGGTCTGAAGTGCTGTAATGACCTTTTAGACAGCCTCTTTGACTTTGTAGGTGTAATTAAATATTGTTTAAATAATAAAATTTAATCTTAATTAAGATATATTTATAAATTTATATTGGTGTGCAAAGTAATTTTTACAATAAATCTTCTTGTGATAAAAATTGAAAACTGAAAGTAATTTTTTTCTGAATCATGGGTGGAGATATACAAATTGATCGGTGAGACTGCAAAAATAGGTGAAATATACGGTGAATTCAGATATATGGATCAGGAGAAGAGTCAAATTAGACAATATATTTTTATTATGTTAAGCTAATTTCTTGTTTATACTTTAATCTTGATTTATATTTGAACACTAGTTTATATATATTTTGTTGTGCCAATTAGTTGATTTTAATGAGTCTCACTTAGTTGTAATATTTAAATTTGGTGATAAAACAATCAATTGAAAATAGTTTTTAAATTACTTTTATGATAGAATGTTTATAAACATTTTCCGCCATGTAATATGTATATAGGGTGAGTTCTTGTACAAACTTACAAACTTTCTGCGTTCAACACATATACGAGTTCAATATTTTTTTAACATACTAGTTGAGAAACCGCGCGTTGCGGCGGCCTATAAAAATTATATTGATGATTCAATATTAATATTTGTAGAATGCAATAATTTTGTGTCTATCTATAAAAACTATATTAATGATTAAAAATTAATATTTGCAGGATAAAATAAATTTATATTATAAAAATCTTGATGTAATACCAATACTAATATATAAAATTGCAAAATTAGACTATAATTCATGGTGGAAAAAAATAAAAATAAATTTCTACACGTAATTAACAATTTACATCATGACGAATCTTAATTTTATTTGTATTTTTTAAAAAATAATTATGTTCTTACATTATCACCTTCATCCAATTTTTTTGGATTGATTGTGCACAAAAACATCTTAACTTAAATCCGTCAGATATCGGTCTATAATTACCCTTACTTGTAACAATAATCCAGTATGAACAGTCTTCGCTTAAAAGTTGCTTGAACGGAGCAAACAGATAATGCATGAATAATATTTTCCTGTGTACAAAATAAATCATATAAAAATTAACAACAACAAACATGTCCGATTAACAAAACAAATATTATAAAAGAATAACCAACAAACATACATCACTAATTTAATTTATTGATATTATCCATCAATATCATGCCAAGACTATATTTTTCTCCCGTATTTTGATTTGTCGACTCCCACACAGCTGTCTATAACTACATTTGCTTGCAACAACCTTTATTTTTTTAATATTGTATGAACAGCTTTCACTTATCGTTGCTCGTTGCAGAACAAAATCAGATTCTGAAACTTGCTTCTAATATATCCGAAACTAAAAAGGGTAGTTCTAATTTTTGATATTTTTCACCCGAAAATTCCAGAAAATTAGAAAAATAGAACGGAGCGATGTGATAGGCGGCACCTACACGCCCCTCGCTTCTCCTTTATATAAGTATATTGATTTTGTTGAACATCGATTAAAATTGTATTGGAGAAGTATATAAACTAATTTTTCAATGTAGAAATTAAGTTAAACGTATTATATCTAATATTTATGTTTCCAGACCCTACCCAAACCCTAGAAGTATAGTTTAAACATCCTTTATAGATATATTCAACACAATGATAATTAGTGTTCTACACCCGATGTTGAACCCCAGTTACAAATGTGTTGAATGCACGATTTATTTATGCGTTATATTTAAAAATCATGATGTTTTTTCAAAAAATTTCAACATGGATATTTTTTATAACTAAGGATTAACACGATGGGAGAATAAAAAAAATTCAAAAAAAAAGTTTGTAAGTTAAAAAAAAATTTATTTGATCCTATCCCTATGTATCTATAACAAAATTAATAGCTTAATGCCTTAAATTCCAAAAAGAAAAAAAAAAACTAATTTGAAATAAAAAAATATCACTCCACGAAGACCACGACTGTTATTGTTGCCGAATACTTAAACGCCTTGGCTGACCCGCTTCAGCCAGTTCCTCCTGTTCCTAGTTGGTTTACAACTTGACCCAGCGACCGACACTGTGCTACTCGCAAGCACAAATTGAAACATGAACAGGTACATACACACATCTTGTATATCTCGTTTTTAATTCACTAATTTAACACTCAACTTGTACTTATATATAATCGCAAATCTTGTTTTTAAGTGGATGTTATCTGTTAGGGCTTTGTAATTTGTATTCTATGATGATGCAGTGTAATTTACAGCATATTTGGATTTTTTAGGTTAAAAGTTTTCTGGTCTTTTATTCTGTTTATTATCGATTGTAAACACGGTAGCTAGTTACTAGTAGCAGAGGTACTTGTGTTAGATTTTGGACTCTCGAATTCTCGTATCGAGGCAGGGGGATGGTTGTGTAATTTTGGATTAGAATGTTAGGCAGTTAGGGAGGGTTCGATTAAATGAGTACGCGGACTTATGTAATGTTTGATGAATGATATTTCTGAATTAGGCTGGTTTTGAATAACCGTGATTTAAATCGTCATGGATGGAAAATGGTGCGGAGGGCATTCTGCAGTGATGCGCCTAAAGGTGCGGCTGGTACAAGCAGCAGTGATACTGTTGAGGTAAGAATTTTATTAATTTTTGAGTAGTGTTTAAGCTTGTTCTAGGCTCCTCGAGAATGATGGTGGATTTTTAGTTCTTTTGTTTTGTAGTGTTTTTTTATATTTGACTGAACTCCGAAAGTATGTGTTTGTAGTTTTTTTTATTGTTCGTTCCAGGTTTGTGACGAAATGTTATATGAATGCATAGATATTTGTGGTGTTAGAATAGTATACCAGAATTCACTGTTTTTGGGTAGATACATTTACAAAAAAACTGTTGTTATTGCATGTTTAGTCTGTAGGTTTATTCCCTGGTCCTTGTGCTCAGCATTCTCTGATGGACAATGTAGCTGGCCTGACTTCATTGCTTGTATATTTTTTGATTTTTTAATATATTATCTATTTGGCGAAAAAAATTATATTTAGTTACTTGGCTAAATTTATCCATGTATCTGTGCGTACAACTACAATATCATATGGTAGAAGGCATTTTTAAAAAGAACTACACTAGCACACACTGAAGTTATAATACATACTAGTACTGTACATTGCTTCATTTCGCTTTAGTACAAAAAGAATTAAAAATTCAGGAAGCAGTGTACAAATATGCATTTATCTATAGATCAACTAATCTTAGTTCCCATAATGAAATGAAATGGTAATTCTAGTTCTGAGATTGATATGTAATTGAGTGTTACCTATATTTGCATTGGATGATAGTGTGACCAACCTCAAGAGAATTTAGTGAATGGTGAAAAGGAGTTGACTATGTCATAGTGAGAATATGTTTTACCTAGCTGTTGCATAGAAGATTGTGGTATCCTAACATATTCTTTTTGATTGTTAATGGTGCCAACAGAAAACTAGGTAATATTACATCTATATATTAGATAATCATTGCACAAAACATAATTAGTTCTTTTATATTTTAGGACCATAACGCGAAGGGCGAACATGAAAATACTGCCCCACAGTTTGACATTGCTATAATTGGAGGTGGCATGGTTGGCATGGGTCTAGCTTGTTCTTTGGGTATTATTTCTTTTTTGCTGAAATTTTTACTGTTATTTTAGAGTTTTTTTTTCCGTTGGGTACTTGATAGTCTTACACATGGCTTTATATGCTTCTCACTCAAAATATTTGCGCATTTTAGAAAATATGAATGCACGATGAGCTCAGACTAGGTAACATTTGTAATGACACTATTATATTTTGCTTTAAACTTTAGCCAGCCCAGATAAGTAAAATTAAAAATACCTCTTATCTAATTTGTCAAACAAGTATTCTCTCAGATTCTATTATAAATGCACTATGGCTATATACTTTAGTTCTAACCTCGTGCAAGTTATTGATTGAAATGATAGTCTTCCCATAACCTTAATCCTTTCCAGGCTCATTTTAAATAAATCATCATCAGCATCTGGGGTACCCCATACCCTTCCATCCTGCCCTTCTAATAAAATTGACCTGGACTAAATTTCATAGTTGTATCTATAATGTTAGAATATAATGATCCTTCGTCAAAGCCTTTCTTAACACCTTTAGGTTTTAGGATACTTGATCACTTATTATGGTAAATCCCTGCCACCCCCAATATTCTCATAAGTTATTATGGACACCAAGGCAAAGTTGTGCCCCAAAGATGGGCGCCCGTGATCAATCTTTGACCCAAAATGGGTTTTCGAGTGAGGGGGATTGTTAGGTTATGTTTTAGTTGAGATATTTATGATTGAGGTTGATAGACATAGGAGATCAGGACTAGGCTAGTTTGATATACTAGATTAGATTGTTTCAAGACTCAGGGCATGCGATCTTTCAATTTGGTTCAGATATTACTGATAAATTACTTTTGTGTTGTTCTGTATGAAAATTTCTTTACTTGCTTCCGTCGCTCACATACATCACGTCATTCTTATATTTTATTTCTGAACTTTTAAATGGTGTCATGTATCTATTTGATTCTTTTTTGTATCCTTTCGGCTCTTGAAATTTCAGTACTACAATCCTATTAATTATGTTGAGTGGCTTCATGTTTTTGCAGCCAGAATGCCACTGACAAAGCACTTGTCTGTAGCCATTGTTGACAGCAATCCAGCTTTGCTCAATAGTACTAGCATAAAAAAAGATGATCCTCCAGATCCAAGGGTCAGTACTGTGACTCCCACAACTATATCTCTTTTTAAAGGTATTTGGTAGTTGACCTTTACACTCTTTACACACCCGCCTTAGTAGCTGCTTATTTATTTTGCGAGCAAATTTAGGCTGTATATAAGTGTGATAAAATGTCAAAAAGTTATCAACGCCATGCTACATGAGATCGTTCACACAGCCATCTGCTTTAAGTCTATAACATATTTGGGGTAGAATAGAAGGGCACCTCCTAAAATCTTTCATTCTTGCTTTTGTACATGTAAAGTAAGTATCTTGTATTGGTGTGACTTGAATATAACTTGTGTACTTGCATTCATAACTTGTCAAAGCATATTTATAAAATTTCCTGGAGCAACATGGGGAACTGTTTGGTGTTTCTATATTAGGAAATAACTTATTTGTTAGGAATATTATATTTTAAGCTGGATTCAGATCAAGAAACTAGTTTGAGTTCATTATGAATATTGGTTAAAGGTTCGTATAATGCCTCCTCATGGATTATTTAGAATTTTAGTCGAGGCCTGTGATCTATGAATTATCTGGTTTGGAACTTTCTCTAGGTTATTCCAAATTTCTGTCATGAACTTGTAAGTTGTATCAATCGCCTTATAAATTTTGATCAATCTAGCGCCAGGGATCAAATAACCACTCGTACGATGTTCTTTGTGTGCCAAATCTTGCTTGGACACATTTGTACATCATTTTAAAGGTCAGGGCATAACGACTGTAGAGACAAGGATGTCACTACTTCACTAAAATGCTTCTTATTGTTCAGTAGTTCTAACAGACACGTCAGTTGATCATTGTAAAGGCGAAAGTAATTTTACCAAGCCTAACTTTAATCTCTCCCTATCTTGGACACCATTTATGGATGCCAGTGTAGAGGCGAAATTAATTTTACCAAGACTAACTTTATTCTCCCCTATCTTATACTTGTATTATATTTTCAGCTTATATTCTTATACATGCGCAATATCAGTAGTTTTGACATAATATCTATTTTAGATGCCTGTCCTAAATATTCTTAGCTTCTACTGGAGTGGATAACTTTATGCTACTTTATTTTGCATTATGATTCACTTTGCAGGTGTTGGTGCTTGGCAGTATATTGAACAGCATCGACATGCTTATTTTGACAAGATGCAGGTTATTTCCACTCCTGATGTACTTACTACTTTATTATTAATTATAAATATTTTTGCAACTTCTGCCTCATATTATCTATATGACTATTTGTTAAGTTGCTAGTGTGTCTGTGTAAATAAAGTGGGAACAAAATGGGAACAAACAGGACTAGGAAGTTAGTTCACAGATTTTCTTTGGTCTGCTAGATGAAGATGGTGGTCAATTTATCTTATTAACTGGGTTTTAGTTTGCTATGCCAATCAACAGGTCTGCGGAATAACTGGGTTTTAGTTTGCTATGCCATATGAGTTTTCATACAATATTAATTAACATGAAACAAGTTAAGACTACCTTATATTGCTTCTCTCTTTTGAGCCACCAATATATAGTTGTTTTTACAAGACAAAGATCTCGTGTCATTTGCTATATTAGTAATTATATGTTACAGTTTTCAACACATAAATCCAGGTAAAATGAGTATTCGCTACAAGGATGACTGAACACTTAGAATTGAGCTAGGTACTAATATACTAGAGAAAACAGACCTAATATCCAATTGGACTAAAGCAAAAGGATGCATTACACTTAGAATTGAGTTTAGGTACTAATATACTAGAGAAAAATGACCTAATATCCAAATGGACTAAAGCGAAAGGATGCATTAAACGTTGACCGTCCTGAGGACATTTAGGACGCATGCTGAGCTCCCAAACTAACATGACACACCAATTAAACTATGTTAATATAGAAAGAAGGTGAAATCCCAGTATACGAGGTCAAATCCCACTTTGAACACAAAACTATTTGATCTGATTTATTGCAGGCTTGAGTTTTTGAATTATTACTTTTTGTTGTCTGATTTATTCCCCGGTGATCTTTATAGGTCTGGGACTACACTGGGCTTGGATTCACGAGATATAATGCACGAGATGTGAATAAAGAAGTGCTCGGGTGAGAATACAGTTAAAGTGAGCCAAGTTATATTAAAGTATTTATCTAGAAACCGTTTAATAGATATACTTGTTTGGACTTTGATCCAGGTGCGTTGTGGAGAACAAGATCCTTCACAAATCTCTTTTGTCATGCATGCAGGTACTGGAACCATGTCCTGTTTCGTTGAGCTTAAGTTCTTTCAAGCTAATTAATGAAACTATAATATGTCTTTTACATGTTCAAAGTTTAATATTTTCTCTTTACAGATTGATATAGACTTAAGGCTGTTTGGCGACCTATATATAATTATCTTGATTTCTGGTTCAAAGTGCGATGAAATGCTATATCATAGAGAGAGAAAAGAAAAATCAATTCGGGTAGAAGTAAATTGTATTTATAATTCTCCAAGTTTTACAATAAGGCGAGGCCTCTAATTATAGAACAAATATGAAACATTACTGCTTATTTTCTACATTACCGTGGTGATTATTTTGCTACTGCACTAACTTTATTACAGTAAGTATATTATTGCTGATATGTTACATTTTCATTTCGCATCTTTCTTTTTGTTGCTACTTTTTTCTTCACTTTTTGATTTCCATTATATCTATAATGTTGAAGGTGACATATAATGTTGAAGATGACATGTATACTGCATTTAGCCATGTTTGATTTCATCTACAGTGAATGTTTGTGCCTATAATGGAATATATCGAGACTGTTTAGGACGCTAATTCTACTTAAAATATCATTAGAAGGACCTTTTATAAGTTAAGCTTAGACACTCACACTCTTTCTATGTAGTTCAAGAATATATAATGAAGTGTAGTTTTTTTTAAAGTATAATTAAGCGTAGATGGCTGGTAGTGAGATAAAATGTTAAATAACTTTCTTGGATGCTTCTCCTGAAGCTGCCTAAGTTTCTTGTAGATATCTTTCACTTGAGTTTTACAAACATTAATACTCTATCATACAGATCAGGTAGCTGCTCCTTAACATCAAAATTTCCCCTAGTCTGGATATTATTATTCCTGTATCTTCTCAAGAAGTAGCCAATTAGGTACTT
Organism: Daucus carota subsp. sativus; assembly: GCF_001625215.2. Lineage (NCBI taxonomy): Eukaryota > Viridiplantae > Streptophyta > Magnoliopsida > Apiales > Apiaceae > Daucus > Daucus carota. The sequence continues at coordinate 42,050,557 of NC_030389.2, forward strand.
AGGTAGTTAGGTGACTTGTGTCAGACCTTTATTGGTATATCGGGTTAGGAAAGAGTGATAATATGCTTATTATATGTTCAGTGTGAAAGAGTGAGTGCACAGCTTGGGAGTTCCAGAATGAGAGCAAGCTCACAACTTCTGTTGTCAAGACTATTATTATAACCACCTTGCAAACTTATCACATAAATATGTGCTCTGTTTTATTGGGCAGAATGGAACGGATGAAAATTTGCTAACAAAATTAATGGAGAAAGTAATTGGAGATTGGAGGGAACATTTGAATAAGAATGAGAGTGCAAATATTTTATGATGAGAATAGTGAAACAAATGATTAGGATGATGGAGCATCCTTCTCAAATATCAAGTTTTAATTTTAGTTTAGATTGCTAGGAACAGAATAGAAAAAGAAATGATAATGAAGAATGTTTTCCCATAAACCAGTGCAAATTTCAATTCGTTCTTCCAAGTTCATTCACCCCAACCAGACAAAATGATAGTATTTAAATGGCCTTTATTCTCTTACAAAGTTTGTTGGACCAAAGAGATGCTTTAGTGTTTAACTTGCAAAATTCTTATTTTAGGCGGATACTTTTTATATTTGTCACTTATCATCCTTGTTAATTTCCATTCAAGCAGCTAAAACTGTGGTGTTGTAACAGTTGAAGCTAATTCATATAAGACCTGACTATACAGCTGAATGGTAACAGGACTCTGATCTACAGAAGACGATATTTCCGTCCCGATTAACTTCAATGATTTCGAGTCCAAGTTCTGCAACAAAGGCATTGGGTAGTAGATCCTCCAGAGAAGGATCGCATGATAGAGGAAATTTAACAAAACTGGAACTAAGCGACGGCAATAGTTTGTACGCAAAGCTTGTGGTATATTCAATCTCCTGAACATAATTATTTTCTGACATGAGTTGGATATGGAAGAAACTTGTTCTTTTCCCCCATTATGGGTGATAGGTCGTCGGAGTGCTGAATATTTGTTTCCGTAAGTATCTAATATGCATTAAACCTTTGATGCTAATAGGTTGGAGCTGATGGCTCCAAGTCACGTGTTAGGGAGTTGGCTGGCATCAAAACAACTGGATGGAAATATTCCCAGAATGCAATTATCTGTACTGTAGAACATACTGAGGAAAATCGGTGTGCATGGCAAAGATTTCTGCCTAATGGCCCTCTTGCACTTCTGCCAATTGGTGACAGGTACAGCAATATCGTTTGGACCATGGACCCTAAAGAGTCACTAAGCCGAAAAGCAATGAATGACGAGGAATTTGTGAGAGCAGTAAATCATGCTTTGAATGACGGTTATGGTCCTCAACCCAAGCCACGAGTATCTGGTGGCGGAGGTATTTTTTCTTGGCTTGGGGCAGATGTAACATCGTCAAGTGAGCGGTTTGAGCTTCCACCAAAAGTAGTGAAATTGGTGTCAGAAAGAATGGTGTTCCCATTGTCTTTAATGCATGCAAATAGTTATGCTTCAAAGCGTGTTGTTCTAATTGGTGATGCAGCACACACTGTGCATCCTTTGGCTGGTCAAGGCGTGAATATGGGTTTTGGTGATGCATTTACTCTTTCTAAAGTCATTTCTGAAGGTGTTGCTATGGGATCTGATATTGGGGAGGTATGTTATCTTCACCTCCTGCTTTTTCCACCCTATCAATCCATTATGAGTTAATTATCTTGTATTATCATTCAGTATTTAGTTGGCTATTCGTAAGTTTTTCCTTCGATTTGTTTTATGATTTGATTTTTGTTTGATGATCAATTAGTAAATTTTAGGTGCCTGGTTAATTACTCTTGTACTTAATTTTGGTGCTTGAGTTCTGTCTGCTGAGTATTAGGAGTGAGTTGTTTTCTTGTTTGATTCAGATATACCCTTCTGATTTCTGTGCTTGTTTCTCTTGCAATATAAATATTTTTATAGCAAAAAAAAAAAGAAAAGCTGCAACTTGTTTGGGTTTGATTTAAAGAGGAAATCTAACCCGATTACATCATCATATGTTCTTTGAGTAACTCTTTTTGATTTCATGTAGGTATCTCTGCTGCAGAAGTATGAAGCAGACAGGAAAACAGCTAACATTGCGATGATGGCAATCCTGGATGGTTTCCAAAAGGCGTACTCAGTTGATTTTGGACCATTGAATTTAATACGTGCTGCTGCTTTCTATGGGGCAAATTATATTCCACCACTAAAGAGACATATAATCTCATATGCTTCAGGCGAGCAGAGATTGCCTATTTTCGCTTGAAAAGGTATTGTACTAACCAGTCAAATAATGTTCAAATAACAATTTGTCATCAATGTAGATAACCTTTCAGGTCTGTAATGCAGTGTAAGCTAATGTTCCACACCTTGTGCCGAACTTTTTGTCCTCTGTGAAATCTTGATTCGTCAGTTGTCACCGCTAATGTTCTATTTTTGTAACATGATGACACTTAAGTTACATATTATAAAGCATCAGTTCAGCTTGCTCTTTGCAGCAACTGTGTGCGACGAAGCTGGATCACACAGCAAAGGTAGGTTACCCAATTTAATTTTAATGGTGTTGAGGAGGTTTAAACTGAGGCAATCTCCATCTACCTTGTGAACTTATTGCATCAGTGTTCCGACATAGAACAGTCAAATGATTCTGTATAAGCATCTAATGTAATAGTACAACAGAATAGATATTACATAAAATTTACATTCAGCTCTTCCTGCTGTCCCAAAAGTAAGCAGAGAGGAATGCCCAGTTACAAGAAATAATACAAAAAAGGTGCCTTACTATAATACATTGCTTGATTCCAACAGAGATTTGGAGGCGCCGCCGTCCTTGTGCTGAACCAGTCGCAGTTCAACACTTGAAGGCATCGTCGTCTTTGTGCTCAACGAGTCGCAGTTCAACACTTGAAGCGAGGGCATATAGACAAAAAGATGATCATCACAATCACACCGATGATACCGAAAACAATCAGTTTCATCTTCATATTCTGGATCCACATCTTCCTTTTCATTTTGGTTCCTTGCTGCCTGAAATCTTGTGCCTGATGCGTGCATAATTCAGTTGCCAATTCGGGTAAGCCAAGTTCTTAACCATACTAACTCACATTTCTCCGCGGCTTATCAGTGATTGTGATTAATGATATTAGGATTACAATCGGCTTATCAGTGATTGTGATTAATGATATTAGGATTACAATTATTTTACATAACAGTTTTTCATAATTACAATTAGTATTGGGACCAGATTGCGCGTCATTCCCACAAAAACGACTAACCTGATTGCGAAGATTATCAGTTTTGTCTACCAGCAACTCAATCTTCTCCCCGCGGTCAAGAACCTGAAAAGGCCATGGAGTTCTTTCACAACAGTACACAAATGAATCAGAAAGAAACAGGATAGTAAAAAGACCAATGAGACGTTTGGTTCAGGGTTAACGAGCTCATTCTCACTCACGATCCAAACGTTGTTTGGTTACCTTTTCAATATTTTCCATCATAACTCCCTTTACTTCAGTAACCTGAGCTTTAACCTTAGCAATCTTGTCGATTTCTTCCGGATGATCCACACAATATTGCATCTGCTCTTTCAGTTTGGGTCTAAAAATAATTAAGGAGTTAAGTATATGCAAAAAACTCTTCAGAATAAGCTTAAGCTAAATATACATACCCAAACTCTTTATTCAAGCTTTTCGCGGAAGCAGTTTTAGCCTTGCCACTACCATATCGCTTCGTGAACTCTTCTTTCACTCTCACCAGAAAGGCCATTGGAGTTGTTCTGCCCGCAGACTCCACGGCCACAACACAGTATGCTGAAACATCAAACAGAGGAAAATTTTCTGAAATTGTCAAAATCCAAATTAATTTTAATAACCAGGAAATTATATAAAAAAATGGATGCAAAAATAATGTTGATGCAATTTTGTAATATTATGTTCAAGGAATAAACAAAATTCATGTTTTTTCATCTAGCTAATATCCCTCTCCTCTCGGTAATAAAACCGTGACGATGATCATGCCATGAACATATGAACAGAAACTCTAGATACCTCGAGACATTTCCCGGCTATCTAATTCAAGAGAACATGTATAAATTTAAGAAGGAAATGAAAATAAAAATTCAAAACTACCTAATTTTCTATGATGATAAAATCATCTCCATCTATTTTTCTATAACATAATCAAACGTCATTGACAAAATTCATTACGAGAATACGAGTATTCAATCACACCCTGCTCAATTTTACCGACATTTAAAAATATCCGCCTTACGTGAAACAATCATGATTTACGAGTATTCGATCACAACCCGCTTTTAAAAAGTATCCATCTTACATGAAACATACATATAAATAAAACAAAAAAGACGGATATAAAGAAAAGAGGAAGAACTGACTGAATCCATTCTCAACGAGATAATTGAAGGTATGTCCATCACAATTATAGTTAAATTTGTTGTTGGAAGAGGGAAGCTTTTGAAGGCATTGAGTGGCGACGGAGATGTAATTGCCGCTGAAGCCAGAGTACTCGGCCAGAATCACATTTCCACGAGCCACGAAAGCATAAATCAGTGACTGTTGGGCGCGTCCCATTCTTCCTAGCCACAAAACCTTAATAAAGATCAACCTACCATACGATTATTTTTGATGATTTGAAGAAGAAGAACAGAAAGGTTTGAGGCAGGACAATATTTGGGTTTGAGAAGCATCAAAACATAACATGCATGCATGCATGCAACGGTAGGAGCAGAGAGAAATGTGGGGATTTGGAGGTTCTAATAACACCAATTTAATTCAATTCATAGATGTATATACATGCTATTTAGTGCCTGTTGTGAAAGAAAATAAGCTTTGTTTTTTATATTTTTTTGGGATATAAATATTAAAAAGTGTTTCATATTTGTTGGTAGAGGTGGCAAAATGTGTGATTTGTTTGGTTTTGATTCTTATAAATTGGATTTAGTTTGGATAAATGAACCAAAACCATTTTTAAATCATACATTAATAAATGTGGTTATGATTTTAGTTTGAATTATGGGTAAACTAGTTTAATAAATAAAAACAAGTATTATATGATGAACAAAAATTAATACACTCAGGTGACACTGTAATGAATAGTAAATACAACAATAGCGTGTGTCAGTATGTTCAAGTTCTTAAAAATTAATTTTTTTCGAAAAATATAAAATCTACTTTCTCTATAAACAATTTTTAAATTTTAAAAAAAAATTATTCAGAATTTTTTTGTCAAATTTATTAAATAATTTTAATTTAATAAAAATACTATCTTTATTTTTTACAACAATAATGTCAAATGGAGTTTAAGTGCTATCTGACTTTTTATTCTTATAACATCTAGAATGGATTACTAAAATGATATATTGACTTTATCGAAATGTATAAATGACTGACTAAAAGAAATCATCTAATGATAATTTGTTCTATGCTAGACTTTATAACAAATTAACAATATACAAGTTGATCATGGAGCTTTTGCACTCTCTTTAGCCCTTGTTAAGATAAAAGATGAGCTTTTGAAAAACTCCTCTTGCTTGTACCTGATCATGCAGTCTTCTTGAACATCTTTAAGATATATTTTAAAATTTATTATGAGTTCTCAATGAAATCTTTCAAACCGATAGATGCTTGTACATACTCGTGAAGCTAAGAATTCATTGACTCGCTTTATACTGTCGTGATCAATCCGTCGTAAAAGTGTTTTCCAACTAATTCCTTTCACCTATTCTTAAATGGGTTTGTCTAGTGACCATGACACATGCTAAGCGCGAAATTTTATATATTTGAGAAATTTTGATGGGTGTGGTAGTTGCATATGCAAGGGTTCATCATTATTAAAACATGAGAATTTTATGTTTTGATGGGTGTGGTAGTTGCATATGCAAGGGTTCATCATTATTAAAACATGAGAATTTTATGTGTTTGAGAGATTTTGATTGGTGTGATAGTTGCATATGCAAAGGTTCATCAGAACTAATGAAAATGAGTCAAACTTATAAAATTCTGCGCGAAATCACACCTTAAATAAACCAAATCAACAAACCGCATGACACTCTTCTATGTCGGACACCTGGGGAAAGAAAAGGACCGCCTTTTAAAAAAAAAGAAGGAACTCGCCTAACTCGCTAGGCCTTCGGAACAGCGTCATGTCCTATCTGTTACATCTTGTTCATAAATAAAATTAATGTTATTAATTCTTAATATTATTAATTTATTTTAACAAATCTAGCGAGACCTCATAAAATCAATGACCTACTTTCTTTAATTTTGTTAAGAAATTAATAAACTACTTGATATTATGGAATAATAAATTTGATGATTAATATTTAATTTTTAACGACTCATCAAGATTCCTATATATAAAATTTGCAAATGGAAAAACAACAATGTTGAAAGAACGTAATTGCACTTTGAGTAAATTAAAGAAACCAAATTTGAGATCTAATCCAATAAATGGCACAAAACAATGTGAACAATAGTGATGAAATAGGTCCAAAACAACGGCCGTAGAATAATAGCCAAACTTGCATGTGGGAAGTGGCAAGCCAATTATTTAATCCTTATCACATTGCTTTCACAAGGCATTAAGGCATCACTTTCTTTGGTTTTTATTAACCCACCCATCACATCTATCTTTTTTCACCTGCTTGCCACAGATTTATATGCCTGTTTTTTTCTCATTTTCTCTGTGACTGTGTTTTCCATACACAAAGTTATAAATAACAGATGCCGACATAATTGATTAGGTAAGAAACAGTTATTCTTTTTTCTTTATAAATTTAGTGTGGTGTTTTGGTATGCAGAATTGATGGGTGATAACAAACTGCAATTATAAAATTAAGTAATAAAATCATAAAAATAAAACAATACATCCATGATATTAATTATAATTTGAGATTAATCTTAATAAACCAAAAATACTAAAATTCAATTATAATAATATAATATGTTAACCCTGTGAACAAGACACAAGTTGGTACCAAAAAAAAAAGCGCAAATATTTTAAAAACTGGTTCTTTATTTTTTTTAGAATTGTTTGATCCTTGTAATTTATACTATCATATTTTAATAACAAATATTATAAATATTTCAAAAAAGAAAAGAAAAACGACTCCTAAAATTATATTTCCGGCAACAAAAGTGTACAAAGTAAGAAGTTACCGCTAGGGGTGAACATAAACCCATTCAACCCGCTAACCCAACCCAAACCGACCCTTTTTTAGGCCGATTAACCCGACCCGTTCAAAACCGAAAAATAAATGGGTTAATTTTTAAAAAACCCGATTAAGTTGGGTTGGGTCAGGATTTTACAGATTTTAACCCTGAACTAACCCAACCCAACCCGATTATATATATATATATATATATATATATATATATATATATATATCTTCATATATATAATATTTATATACCTATTTTACATTTTTTAGTTTATCTCAATCAATCTTTAACCTAAATTTGATTTATCTAGGGTGTGTCTATACATTTACAACACCAATATGAATAATTTTAAGTATCTCGATAACTATAAAATGTAAATGATGACTTTTGGAATTTGAACATGATTAATGATTTGTTAATGAACTAATATACACATTATAAATAAGAGTTCATAACTGAGTGTGTGTACAACAATTTCCTATTATTTCACCATTGTTTAAATGTTTCACCAATGTGATAGGTTTCCCTCTTCGATCAAAAACTTACGCATCGACTGATATTAGTGAATGATTCATAGAAACTGAGTAACTATAAATATGTATGCCGACTGTTACTAGCTACCGGTGTGCGAGTGAGTTTTTTTTTTCCTGTCGCGATGAATGACTAAATTTTTATTTATTTTCGCAAGTTTAACCCAAACCAATCCGACCCAACCCGAATTAATTGGGTTGGGTAGGGTTGGGTTAGATAAATTTTTTTCAATTAACGGTTTAAGCTTTTATTAACCCGAATTAATTGGGTTGGGTAGTTTTTTTCCAAAAACCCGCCCAACCCAACCCATGTTCACCCCTAGTTACCGCCTCCTTAAATTATGTCGCACGCATAAAGATTAAAAAGAATTATTATGTGCACGTTAAAATCATACATGTGCTTATATATAATGATTAATTAATTATATAAATTAATAAATAATGTATAAATTATTATACCAATATGAGTAAAGTAACACCTGGCACTAGCTGAGGCACCTTCCTCCACAGCTGTTGTCGAATAATCATCTCCTTCTTACGTATTCTATTTTATTGAAATTCACAATCTTCTTTAAAACAAAACAAGAAAAAAATAAAATCAATTTCTGAGTTTTTCTGTCAAAATCTTGAATCAGACCCACTTCAAATCTTGATTCTGGTGGTCAAATCTCTGCATTTTTAGCCACTTTAGTATTGAATTTCAAGAACCCATGTTTTTTTCTGCCTAAAATTTGGTGGAATTGTGAAAAGATTTGATTTTTAATCATTCAAATCACAAAAGATTTGATTTTTTAAGCTACCCAGTTGAGTGTTTTTTGAAGGGGTTGTAGTTTGAGGCCTTTGAGAGGAAGACAAGCTATCTTTTTGGCTTTTGCTTTAATCTTTGATCTCTGTTTTTGAGCTCAAGGCACTTATTTGGAATGTGTGTGTATAGTTTTGTATGAATTTGAGGAGAGTTGAATATAGTCATATACAGTAGATAATCTAATAAGTGGGCTATATGGTTAGTGGAACTATGTTTCATAAAAGGAAGAATTCATGGCCTCCTGAAGAGTATATTCACAAGGCAACATTGCAATTGGTAAGGCTTTTATTTTGAATAGTATAGCATATATGTAGATATTTGTGTTTTGTTTGTATGGTCTTATGGTTTTTAAGTTTTACTGAATGCAGTTTCTAAGCATATCAAGAAATTGAATAGGTTCAAGTAATAGAATACAGTTCCGAAAATCATCAGTTCATCTGGAATGAGAAGATTAAAGTGTGGATGTAAATAGTATCACTAGTAAGTCGCAAGGTTTTGGGACATTGGTGGCATGGTAGTTTAGATAGCAGGAAACACTCTGTCTTTCGACAAGTATCAGTTCTTAAGTTTTTTTGCTATTCTTAGTAAATGTCGTATTATTGTTTGCTAATATTGGTTTGCAAGAAGTTAATTTTTGTGATGTATTTGACTTGGTACCTTCTGTTTTAAAGATTAGTTGGATCCTAGTCTTGTGACTTAACTGTTGTGTTCACTTTTGGAGTTGAAGATAGTTGAAGTTTCAGTTAAGCCTTGTTCTCTTAGGATCTTTGAATAAACTCTTTTTTGTCCTTTCTTGATTGTGCATTCTCCATTGGATGACATAGGTTGCTAGACGTCACAAAAAAGCTAGGTGAAAGCATTTAAATTTCAAGTGTTTTACTGATGCATTATTAATCTACATGCAAAGAGAACCAAAGACATGTTGGTGTAGGAAGTAGGAATAATCGAAAAGAAACAGGAAGTAGTCCAAAAACCATGTGCAAGAAAATTTGGCCGGATTACAAACTGCATATCCAGTTCGAAGATAAATTTTCAAGTGATTGGACAATCTCTAATGACTCTGGAAAAATTTACTTTAGCCTAACCAAAATACTATGATTGGAGTTTTAAATATCCCATAGTAAAATTTTCTGTTGCATGACTTCAGACTTGCAGTAGAGTTGTAATACTATAGTTTTAAATATATTAGGCTGTTAAATAGTCTGTAATGTCCATTTATTAAACTATAAGCTGTCAAAGTTTTTTAAATACATTAGATACCCATTCTTTCCTGATCAAGAAAGTATGTAGCCACACTTTCAGCTTAAATGAGGGCAACAATCCTCTGTTTGCCTGTATATCATGTATGAAGCTTTTCCCCTTATAGTTTTTGTGTTTTTGGTGGAGGGGGTTTATCCTCAGCTTTACTGTTGTCTATAATTATGTTATATAGGAAGCTTTAAGATTTCATTTGCTCTTAAAATGGTTCTGATTTCTTTTTACTGTAGCTTGATTTTGATAGTGCTGCCCCACCAGTACAAGCATGGAGAAAGAAATTAAACAGCCATGCCGGTCTTCTTAAGGAATTCAGTGTGACATTCAAGGAAGCAATAAAGATGGTAGCAAACCTTTTTGAAAGACTATGATTGACCAAACATCCTTCTAGATTGTGTTTATCCTTGGCAACTATATTTTATACAATCTGAACCTGATGGCTTAAATATTGCCTCTAGGTTCGACTTGGTTTGCGCCTGTGGTCATATGTAAGGGAAGAGGCTTCCCATGGAAGGGTACATTTGTGAATTCTCTTGTGCTGTATCTTTTATTTAAAAGAAGTCGAGGTGCATCCTCTCAGAAAGAAGTTCCCTTCTAGTCTGAAACTATATTTCTTAAAATTGCGCAGAAAGCACCTATTGATCCATTCACTCGTATAAGTTGCAAGCCATCAGCATCACAGGGGGTTCCCCTTGGAGGGATGGGGTAAGAATTAAATTGGACGCTTCTCTCTTATTACTGCACATTAGTATATTTATTCCACTGATGAGTATATATTTTTGACACAACAGAAGCGGTAGCATAACTAGAGGTTTTCGAGGCGAGTTCAGAAATTTTCAAATTGTTCCTGGTACTTGTGATGCTTCTCCCATAATGGCCAACCAGTTCTCTGTAATACTTTCCCCCTCAATCTGTTATTTTTTGTTTTCTTGTTTACATAATCAATGAAAATTACAGCTTGGTGTAAGCTCTTTGAATATGCACCACTTCTGCTATTTTTGATACATCTTTGAAATCATGTTACCTCTGTAGCAGTATATTAAAGGTATATACATTTCTGTTTGATAATCGGAACCACAGGTTTTTATATCTCGTGAGGGTGGAGCCAAACAATATGCATCTGTTTTATCCCCAGGCCAACATGATGGGTTAGGGTAAGAAATATTTCAGGAAGTTCTCGTACTTATCCCCCCTCCCGGTTTTCCTTTACTTTAAGCAAGTCCAATGCTTCTGTTAAAAAAGATGTGGCTATTGCTATAATTTATGAAACCAAATAGTACATTTTGTTGCTAAAATAGATATCATGCACCAATGCATGCTTTTAAAATAGAACCAAATAGATGTAAAATTAACTAAAATGTAGAATGAATAATGAGCGCAAGTACAAAAAACTAAATTAAACTTGTTTTTATATTCATTTCCCTCCGATTTTCCAATTGCATGCCCATGTGGCAATTATAGCTACATCTATAAGTATAGCATTTTTCCATTTTAGCACCTTCTTTAGCATTGCATTGGAGTGCTATGTTCTATAATTGATTCTAGATTATAGAAATAGCACCTCTTTTAGCATTGCATTGGACTTACTCTTAGAACCCTTGCTTTTCTGTTTCTGGTGCTCAGTTTCGTGATAATTGTCAGTCACAGGGTATCTTCATTTTGCCTCTGAAGAAAACCTGTAAAGTGTGTGCATAATATCTTAGGCATGTGAATTAAGGGTATTTATATTTTAAAACAAGTCAAATCAAACTTTGGGTTTTGTCTCGACTCACGTTTAAGTCATTTCGGCCAGATTTTATTAGTCTAGATTATATAAGAAACTTAGTTCTTTGACTTTTATTTAAGCTATAGAATGTAAATGGTCTGTGATAGACATAGTTATTAATTAATTCATATCAGCAATGAATTGAAAATTTAATGAACTTGAGTCATTGCTTTGCATGAGCTAATAGTCTAATGCAAGTTACAGAGTTTTCTTGTTTCTGGATAAAACTGTCTCGGCTTGCATTCAATTTGTGTAGCTGCAAAAAGACTTGAACTACCTAGGAAAGGAATGGGATAGCAAGAAAAAGAAAAACAATCATATGAGAAGTAATTGTAATGTGATTAACATAATAGGAGTAGTGGTTAAATGTTTCATCAGTCGTAATATGAAGTTCTACAAGATGCTTCTAAAATAATAATGTGTTGCTTATTAACTTCTGTGCATTTTTACCGGCGGAACCTCAAAGCCATTGGCCTTGTCGTCGCAGGAAACCTTCTGATCAAGGCATTTCATCATGGGGGTGGAATCTAAGTGGTCAACATTCAACATATCATGCACTATTTCCAAGGGCATGGACAGTATATGATGGTATCTATATACTGATTTCAGCTTAAATGTCTATATAATGTGTATATGTGAACCTTTATAGTTATGTTTTTGTACCTGTAGGTGAGCCTGATCCTGAGCTGAAAATCTGTTGTCGCCAAATATCACCATTTATACCACATAATTATCAAGATAGCAGTCTTCCGACGACGGTGTTCGTTTACACTGTAAGCAAGTTGAACTTATATTTGAAAAGCATGATCTTATCAGTAGTTTAATATCTTGTTTCAAGCAGAGGAGTTGAAGACTAAAATTCAGCTGGGTTCATCTGCTTTCTAAATTAGAAATTTTATGCATGGCAATTGCCTGATTGCCAGTGTGAGACATTGATGTATTCATTTAAGTTGGGCATGTATCGGTACTCTAATATATTGCTGATAAAATTGTTTATGTATAGTAGGGAAAGATAATGGGATGAGATTGATTATTTAAAATGGCATCATGAAGCATTTTTTATGTTATATTCATTACTGTAGTTGGACTAATGAGGTTTTGTTGATATATATCAAGCATGTAAATGCATATTTCTAAATAACCTCAATATATTATTTAATCGTTCTCTGCTAATAGGCTTATCCTTGCTTATGTTTTAGTTGGTGAATACTGGGAAGGAAAGGGCAAATGTCAGCCTTCTCTTTACCTGGGCGGTAAGCTTGTTCTGCTCTTACAGCTTCTTCTACTTGCTAGGCAAATGTTTGATGACACTGTTCTTTCAACAGAATTCTATAGGAGGAGTTTCACACCTTTCTGGAGATCATGTAAACGAGCCTTTCATGTAAGTATGCATTAAATGACATTATATGCGTGAAGATTCCTAATGATTTGATATAATTCTGAAGTCCTCTTTTCCTTTCGTTTATCTTTTTCTAGTGGTGAAGATGGAGTCTCTGGTGTTTTGCTTCATCACAAGCAAGTTATTGAACCTTTAAGCTATATATGACGGTTGGTTTGCATTATTTCCTTGGGTTGTATCAGTTTATATGGTGAAAGCGAAACCCCGGAGTTGATTAGAAAGCGACTTGCTGGCAGAATCCTAAGGGATGCTTAGTCAAATAATTTTTTTGCAGAATAAATGTACAGTAACTGTTAATTTACCATAATGCTTCTGTTGTCGCTTGTCTGAAGACTCTGAACTATGAAGTCTCATCTTAGGTTTAACACTAGTTAGAGTGTTTGAGTGCTGTAGAGTAAATAACTATTGACCTCCCGACTCTAGGATACTTGGGGCGGTTGGTGATATGAATTATGTGATTTAGGTGGCTTAGTAACATATACACATTTAAATCCGAAATACCACAAGAAAGGAGGACCCCCCCCCCCCCCCCCCCCCCCCCCAAAGAAACAAAGAAATGAAAAGAAAAAAACCAAAGTGAGCACCAATACTCTATATCACGTTCCTTCTGTCTTCCCCCTTCAACGGTATATTTTGGCACTAGACCGGATGAAGTGGGCTTTTCTTAGTGTTAACTAGGATACTTTTCCTATTGCGAGAGTTATCTGCAGGATGCAGGTCCAAATTTGTGTTGCTTATATTATTAACTCTAGTTTCATACCCGTGCATTTGCACGCGATACTTATTACTTACTATATATTATTATTATTATCTATATTTAATTTTGGGTTTTAATATAAATTTTTATTTGAATTTCTTATAAAGATTTTTTTTGAGTTTATTTTAATTTAAAATTTAAAATTTAGTTATATTTTTATAATTTATATTATTTTAATTTTTTGGATCTAATTTTAATTATTACATATTATTTACAGGAAATATTTATTGATTAATTCTGTTTATCAAATATAAAATTATTTATGTTTTCTGATTTTGGTTGGACTTACCTTTTAGTTGTTAGTTTTGTGAGATAGGGATACTGCTGGCGGACCACGACCTATACCATACCATACCATACCACATATCCCTCTTGCGCTAATTATATAAAAGGATATAATTAAGATAATAGGTTGTAACTTGCTGTTGCAGGTTGCTTCTTGTTTTGCCCTCTTTTCCCTCTGTTATAATTAAGCCTACCCCTCTTTCCCTCTCTCTAAAGTGGTCATGGGTTTTGGCTTAGTATGCATGGAAAAGGAAATGAGAGGGATCATGGAGTTGCATCAACCATGCAGTGGTATCGTATTTTCATTAGTTCAAATTCCTGTATAATAGGACTTGTAGTCTGATACCAGGTCCAGACACATTGATGTGTCCATATGTGACTGCATATGGGAAGTAGGAGTTTAGAACTATACGCTTACAGTCATGTGATGCATGTGTTTCCTGTGCTATAAAGCACCACGACAAACTTCTCATGTACCTCTGTGCCTGACACATGATACCTGTTTCCATGAAAAATGGTGTCATATGTGTACTGGTACAATCCTTACATGGTAAAAAAATTGGTCCAATATGCCCTGATAAAATTTTAAAGAATTGTGAATAATTAAGAAGGATTGATTACTTTCGATGTTTTATGAACTTGTGCTTGTATGAAACTGTGCGCTGATAGTATACACATTGAAAAATTGCTTTCTAAAGATGTGATTTAAGACTTCAAATTTCCTGATGGAAGTTTCTTGTTGTTTGTAGGACTGCAAAAGGACACCATCCTGTTACTTATGCCATTGCTGCTTGTGAAACACAGAATGTTACAGTTACTGTCTTGCCATCATTTGGCCTGTCTGAAGGAACCTGTCCTACAGCAAAGGACATGTGGGATAAAATGGTACAGGTAATGATATTATCTGCATTCTTCTTTGTCTTTGGCTATTTTTCTTTAGCTGAAAGTATATAATATCCGTCCAATTGTTATCCCTGTTTCAACTCTAGACATATAGCTGTTCAATGATAGTTCTGCCTCAAAAGTCTAAATATCTTCTATAACTAATGCAACAATACCTAAATACTTTATCAATTTTTGTCGACTTAAGAACGGACAATTTGAGAGAGATAACTTCAATGCTGGACCAAGTATGCCTTCATCACCTGGAGAGACGAATTGTGCTGCAATTTCTGCTTCAGCAACAATTGAGCCTCATGGAAAATGCACCATTGCGTTTGCACTTGCATGGTCATCACCGAAAGTTAAATTTTCCAAGGGGAAATCTTACCGGAGGTAGCTACATGTATATAGTTATCCTTCTTTACTTCATTTATTTATGAATTTGGTTGGTTATGTTATGCTAGCATGGTTTCCTACTTTTGGTAGCCTTTTAATACATATATTCTCTTTTTAAACTTAAGTCATCTTCGAATAGAATGTAATAATTAAAAAAAAATGTAACTTTCCCTTATATGCGGCTATGATTTTGAAAGAACTGTACATATCAGTATTATAGTACTCCAAGATATTATTACAGCTCGAAATTACAATTTTTGTTCCAAATTTTTATGTATAAGAGACTTAGGTAGCATGCGGTTTTCTTAACTTGCATAAGGTTACACTTACATGCATGGCTGCATCTGCAAATTACACACATGGCATTGTATAGAGTATAATGGCTCTTACCTTTTAAGCTACAGTTTGCATGTCACAGTTGTAAATTACAAATTACTTTATCTGTTGTAGGAGGTACACAAAATACTATGGTAATTCTGAAAGGGCTGCTTCAGACTTGGTGCATGACGCTCTTAGAAGTATGTAGCTTCTGCATCCTCGATTCCTGTGAAATTCAGAATGTCATGTATATGCTGTGTTTTCAGTAAGCATAGCAGAATACGAGCTAATAAGTTCATATATGTTTCATCAGATTATAAGCGGTGGGAAGAAGAAATTGAGAATTGGCAGAGTCCTGTCCTTGAAGACGAGACTTTACCAGAATGGTAAACCAATAATATGCAATTCTAATCCATCATTTTTATTTTTGTAAAATCTATATAACGCCTACTTTAGTCCTCTGATTGCTTTACCTAAACCTCATTGACCACAATCCTGCAAGCACACATGTAAATCAGTATCATGTCGGCAAATTATCTTCATACAATGTAGGAACTTGATTATTTTGTGTGACTAAAATCAAAAAACTCCACTTCATGGAGATTTATGAATGCAATAGCTGTCATTTACTCTTTGTGTCATCCAAGTCTGATGTTTGTATTAGAGCTTTTTCGTATTGTGAGCATCTTATTTGTATGTATATTTGTGATACCGACATTTTTGAAGTACTTTACACCACTACACGCACGTACTAGGTGAGAGTAAGACATTAAAGCAGCCTCATCAACTTCTGTGGCATTCACAAAGTTTAATTGAGAGAAGTTATTAAACTCTTATATAACAATCTCTTTATTCTTTTTTTCAGGTACAAATTTACTTTATTTAATGAGCTCTACTTTCTGGTTTCTGGTGGAACAGTTTGGATTGGTATGCATCTTTAGAAAGTTGCTTGGTTACATTGTCCTTAAATGCACACACTAGTCTGTCTCTCCTGTAGCATCTTGAAGGAAATCAGTGTTACCTCTCAAAATGTAATAATTACTTGAAACCGGTTCTTAACAATACCTATTTGAGTATATAATGCACGCTGCCAAGGTAGACATTCTCATTAATTCATAATGCATATGCATCCCTATTAAGTGCATATTACTAAATGTGTAGATGGACCTCTTCTATTGGTGCAGCTATAAGTGTATATAATTTAATCACCTGTCCTGAATGACATAAGTAATTAGTCATCCTCAGTTGATTTTATCGTCTTCAAGTTGTTACATTTGTCTTACATTAGGTTGGATTAAACACGAACTATCTGTCTTTTCCTTCAGATTCACTAGCCCCTGCTGCAAACACTGTCCCACCTCCAGCAAAAATTGCAGATTCTACAGATAGTACTGTAACCGAAGTAAATGTGAAGAGTCACCAAGATGGAGGTCTAGAAAAAACAAAACTATGTAGCTGTGATAGAACTGGTTCAGCATCTGATGGAGAGGGCGCTCATTTGGGATGTTCTGATGAAGATGATTCAGCAAACTCTCAAGAAGGTGACAGAGACCACTTTGAATACCCCTCCAGGTTTTCAGATCCAGTGAATGATGATGACGTGGGTAGGTTTTTATACCTGGAAGGGGTTGAGTACGTAATGTGGTGTACATACGACGTTCATTTTTATGCATCTTTTGCCCTTCTTGAGCTGTTCCCCAAAATAGAACTCAGTATTCAGCGTGAATTTGCAAAAGCTGTGTTATGCGAAGATGGAAGAAAAGTTAAGTTTCTGGCTGAGGGAAATTGGGGTATTAGAAAGGTCAGGGGAGCAGTTCCTCATGATCTCGGAACTCATGACCCTTGGCTTGAAATGAATGCTTACAATATACATGATACAAGCAAGTGGAAGGATCTTAATCCGAAATTTGTCCTTCAGGTGTATAGAGATTTTGCTGCAACAGGAGATTTGACATTTGGAGCTGATGTATGGCCAGCTGTTTGCGCTGCAATGGAGTACATGGAACAATTTGACAGGGATGGAGATTGTCTTATTGAGAATGATGGATTCCCCGATCAAACTTATGATACATGGACAGTTCATGGTGTTAGTGCTTATTGTGGTTGTTTATGGGTCGCTGCACTTCAAGCTACAGTGGCAATGGCTTTGCAATTAGGTGACAGGTCTGTTGCAGAAAGATACAAAAGCAAATTTATGAAAGCCAAATCGATACTTGAAGCAAAACTCTGGAATGGGATGTATTTTAATTATGACAGTGGATCAAGCAGCAACAGTAAATCGATCCAAGCGGATCAACTAGCTGGACAATGGTACACGGCATCCTCGGGATTGCCAAATCTCTTTGATGATTCGAAGATCCGCAGTTCCCTCCAGAAGATCTATGATTTCAATGTTATGAAAGTGAGAGGAGGAAAGATGGGTGCTGTAAATGGAATGCATCCTGATGGAAAAGTGGATGACACCTGCATGCAATCCCGTGAAGTATGGGCAGGGGTTACCTATGGGCTTGCAGCTACCATGATTCATGCTGGTATGAAGGAACAGGCTTTCACAACCGCAGAAGGTATATTCCTTGCAGGGTGGTCTGATGACGGATTTGGGTAAGTATACTGTATACACATATACATCAGTGCTTTCGTGTGTATTTTATTACAACCATACTTGCTGCATCATCTGCTCTGCAAAATTGAATCGTAGTACCGTGTTGCACAAGATATCTTCTTTTTGCTGCTATTTGGATTCATATATATGCTTCTGTATATGTAGATATGCTTTTCAAACTCCAGAGGCATGGACAATGGATGGTCATTTTCGTTCTCTGGTCTACATGAGGCCGCTTGCCATATGGGGTATGCAGCGTGCTTTATGTTCATCTAAAGTAAATATCAATGCCCCGCAGATGGGCACAATTGACAGAATCAACATATCTCCTCATAATGCAAGATCAGATGACACCAAAACCAATGTTACAAAGGTAACGAAAGGCACAAAGTGCTTTAGTAATATAGTGTTTTGTTCTTGTTGATCGTCACTTGTCCAATTATAGTTTTTTGTAGAATAAAAATAAACAATATTCCTTGGAATGTATTAGCTTCATCCATCACAATGTCATGATTCAGTATATTTCTTGAACATAATAGTATGGCCTTTCATATATGGCCTTTGTTAAAGAAATATGGTAATACATGAATTCGTTTTCTGCGCTGGTGGTACTTGATGGATTTGTCCTGTCCTGATGTGAACTAATGCAATCTGTCAAGACCCATTCAGTTTTCCTGTTCCTTTACATGGCACATGTTCTAACTGAACTGAAGTAATTTGTCATATTGTAAAGTTTGTTTTTAAGGCCTAATCAACCGTTCTGTATCTTCATCTAGCATTGATATTTCTCTTGGATGGACACACAAATGCTTGAGACATGGTTAATGGTAAATACAGCTTCTCTAGGCTTTCGAATGAGCAGTGCAAATATGTTTTTCCTGAACAATGTTGAAGATACTAGTTCAATTTACATCCGTGCTGGAGTGCACTCGGTTTTGAAATTACGATATATCGACATGCATTCATAATTAGAGTCCTGGATTGTAGGAGTGCTGTTCTTAGCTAGTAAACTTACAATGAAGAAACCACACAAATTGCCAAATTTGTTGCTTCTCTGTGGCCTAGTGTGCGTTGCATCAAAGGACATTGAAATTCTGTTGAAAAACGTGAATATATCGAAAACAACAGAGAAACAAAAGCTCAACTGAAATGGTATCATCAGTTTGTAATTAACAATATTCAGTTGAATTGCAGAAAAAATGGAGCTCCAGATTGCAATTCCACTTGAAAGACAAACCAAAGTGGAGTCTTATAGGCAAGCTTCCATCTGGGCGCCGGTAATTAAACATATCCTCGCCGTGTGGCAATTCCCTGTGCTCCCTTGTCTGGAAATTGCGTCACTTGTAGCAATGTCTAAGGCGACAGTTGTTGAACTTCGTAAAAAAGTGTCGCGACAAAGTTGTTCCTGCTGTTAGGACGTGCTACAAAAGATCTAGTGGTAGTGTTAAAAGAGGTCTAGGGTTTTCCTGCTCCTGCTGTTGGGACGTGCTACAAGAAGTTTAGAGTTGATTGCGGTAGCTTTGAAAGAGATCTAGAGTTTAGTATTGTTACATTCCATTCCTTATTTGCTCAAAAATTTGTAAAAATCAGATCACTCACGGGGAACTCGTCCGCCACCTTCATTGCATTTGCATCTCTGTTTTTTGTTGTCAACTGTCATATTCTCTCAGAGTTTGCTTAATCTTGGATTGGCGACTCATTGTGGCTCTCACAGTGGAATAAAAAAAATTAGGGTTGGACACGATTCGGATCGGATCAATTAGGTTAGTCAGGTTACGAAACTAAAGTCGAATCAATCGCAAATAGCGGTTTTATAAAATCGATCACAACCAGATTTATGCGGTTTGATTTACTGTTCAACCATTTATTATGAATATATAATAATTTAAGTTAAATAAATTCAGATTGTTATACATTTTAGGTCCAATTCATCAGTGTTACTGTGTTAGACAAATGTAAATATATGAGTGAGAGTAAATGAGTGATGATGGATGATAAACTTTGTCCGACCGTGAGCACGGTTTGAGAGTAAATAAGTGATGATGGATGATAATTTTGTCCGACCGTGAGCACGGTTGGATAACTCAAGTGGTTAAGAGTTTATCCTCTATCGTTTAGGCATTAATTGATATGGTTGAGCGTATCAAATGCGTCCCAAAAGAAATAGGCCTAGTTGAAATGGGACGGGGATATATTTTTAGATAGAACACAAAGAATATACATATTTCTACTTAATGATTAATATTTTTAAGGAAGTTGAAATGTAGTTAGGCATGTAGAAAATGACTATTTCTGATTTATCTAGATCTCAAATGAATATTTTACATCAAGGGTTGGACTTTTTTGAAGGTTGCATGTAAGAAAGAATGGATTGCTTCTTCCTTCTCTCCTTAACACCAAATATGAATGAATGCAGGGGAACTCGAGGCCTGTTATTAGACCTCAATGCTGCCTTCTCTGTCAGCCCGAATTCGTTATCGAGTCTTCTTAGAGTAATCTCACACTCAGTTTGCAGTGAAAACACATGATCCATCCCTGTCTGCAACTCCTCATTCACCTTATTGTTCTCTTGCTTCATGTTCAGAATCTCACCTTGAAATTTTGCAGCTTGATGGCTGCTGAATGTGATCTCGTCCTCCTCGACGCCTTCCTTCAATGCAGACGTTATTTCTTGCTGAATGTTGCATAAGGATGAGAATCTGCGTTGGAGTTCTTCCTTGAGTGATTCGCTCTGTTCTAGCCAGAGTTTTAGGCCTGCTTTGATCTCGTTGAGGTGCTTGAAAACTGCGCGAACTTCTGATTTTATGTCTGCGTGAACTTCATCTGTGGTGGACTTTTTGTCTGGCCTTGTCTTGAATGATGATATTTCATCCTGTAAGTCTCTGATCTCGTTCTTGAATTGCTGGACTTTTTGAAATGTGGCACTGAACCGTAGCCAGAAATCAAGATTCTCATCGAGGATGGAATCAATCTGGCTCCTTAGCATTTCCTCCACTGGTGAGAGTGGTTTAGGACTGACCGGAGTCTTGATTCCATCCTCGGGTACATCTTTTGGAGGAGAATGTGGTACTTCGCGTTCAGGCAAGGTACTTGTTTCTGGCGCGTTTTCTTGCAACTTTTGCCTCAGAGAATGGATCTCCTGGTCCCTCTTAGCAACAGCTTTTTTCAGTTCTCTTACCTGTAGTGTTGTTTGAAAGAGGTCATCATTTTTGTTCTCCTGGTTGAGAAGCTTCTTCTTGACATCTTTGTAGTTTCGTAAAATTGTAGTGTATTCTTTCATAAGAATCTTTTCTTTGTCTTCTAAACCATTCAGGAGCAACTGCGGCCAGTTCAGGTCCTCCTTAGGCTCTTCATCTTTGTTTGATGTTTCGACGTTGGTTGGCTTCTCTGTGGATTGGGACAGACCTTCCTTCTCTGCCTCATCCGGTTTATCATGTCTTTCTTCGTCTTCATCACTCTTTTGGTCCAGAAAAGGTAATGTAATCTGATTCTGTTTAGTTGTATTTGTATCTGCACTTATTTCTTCTGTCTTTGAAGCATTGGAGGTCATCTCACTGTCGCCACCTGATACTCCTAGTTTTTTGTCATCCGATGCTTCTTGTGTGATCCGCTCTTCCTCTGCATCTGGCTTTACGTTTTGAAGCTTCTCAGATAGTTGATCAAGGCTACTACGAGCCTCATTGAAATGTGTTCGAAGGCTAGTGTTGTATATCACAACATTCTGGTTTAGATTATTGAGCCCTTTAAATTTGTCTTCCAAATTCTTTACTCTATTGCTCAAATGCTGTTGGTCATCTGCCAGAGTCGCTTTATCATCTTCCAAGTGTCGAATGTGTGAGTTCAGTTCACTTGCTTCTGTTCTCAGCCTGTCAATCAAAGCAGTCTGCGATGAAACTAAACTTTCCAGGTTGATCACCGTACTGACAAGATTGTCAATCTTATGAGCCATTTCTGTCACGGTGATAGATTTAGCAGCAATTTCTTCTTTAAACTTATCTCTAAGTGCCTCCAATTTCTGTCCCTCGGGGCCAAGTTCATCTTGATTTTTGACATTAAACTCTTTAGCTATTGCCTCTGGATCATAATGCTGATCCGGTCTAATTTCATCATCGTCAGTTTGATCAGGGAAAAACTCTTGTTTAAGTAATTTCAATCTCCGACGAGCCTCCTCAAGTTTCTGGCTCTCTGCTTCAGCTTCCACACTAGACTTCATTTGCTTACTTTGCAACTGAGCCAGTGTGTCGTGGCAAGACTTAAGCGCTGCTTTTGCCATCAAAGTTCTTGCATCATTGTCTTCAATTAGGCTTCCGATACCAAACTCTTCTTCCAACCTACTAACCTTGTCATGTTTCTCCGTAATCTCATTCTCAATGCCATTGTACTTTTCAATTCCACTTTCATAAGAACTCTTTACATACTCCTTCACAGTCTGCAATTCCAAGATATCTTTCTGAAGCTTGTCAATCTCTGCAAATGCTTCGGCCTTTGTCAAACCAGACTTGGGAGGCGCCTTAGGTTTAATCTGAGTATATGTTGGTTTTGTCTTCTGATGATGTTTCTTTGAGGCATCTGTCACAAACAACTTTTTTGGAGCATCTGGAACCTTAGGAACATTTGGAGGCGGCGGTCCCTGTGGCAAGTCTTTTGGAGGTTTTGCAGCAACAAAATCATCATCATCGTCGTCGTAATCATCCATAGAATACTGGACTTGCTCTGGTAGACAAGTAGCAATTGTGGTGTTGGCTTTCTGTAAATCTGTTGATAACTTGTCATATCTTTCTGCTAAAGCTCTGAAAGCACGGTAAGCTTCTTCGACGAATTCTATCAACTCAGGCCTCCTTTTGTAGTACATTTCTGCCTTCTGGATAAAGGAGTCTCCATCCTCTTGAAATAGCTTTAGCACATACTCCACCTTCTCATCCATATCTAGATCAATAAAATGTTCAAGGAATTAGATTTGCATTGTTTTCAATAGAAATAGAAAAGATTTCTGTTTCTGTGCATGTATGATTCGAAACTCTTAGGCTGCGTTCATTTGGGTGGAATGAAATTTGTACTCTAAATTGGGGGTGATTATAGAAAATGTCTATAACTTTGATTCCTTTCATCGTTCCATTCGAACTATTTGAACTAAAAATCTAACTGCATGTTTCAAAAAGAATACTCATTACATTTTTCATCATGTTTTCCCACGATCTTCATCTTAAGAAATTTGGACTCACTCATATTTACTCAGTATTATCTCGTATTTCCTTTTTTGTCCGTCAAACTTCTTTATAATTTTTCGTTTCAGTCCGTTCAAGTGAACGCAACCTTAAATTGTGAGAACATTACCTTGCATGCTTTGTTCCAGCCATCTAGACTGTTTGGTTCTGATATGACTAGCCCACCACCATGAATATGCATTGCTTGCAGCCCTCTGCAACATTTTTGCATCCGCCTAATTTTTGCATATATATAAAAAACAATTGGTAAAAACAGGATGATTGAAAAACTTGACAGTGCAGGATGGAAAGTGATCAAAGTGCATGCCAGAAAAATAGCAAGTAACTTATAACTAGGTAGAAAAAATCCAACTAACACAGGAGAAGCTTGTTAATTATTTTACAGGTGCATGGCTAGGAGATCCTTTCTGTACCGAATTTCACGTAGAAGTTGACAAGCTATTATACATTTATACTCCTTGATTTCACTTTCGGGCATTTATTCTTTTTTTTTTTAAAATGTTTTTCAAAACCCAAAAAGGGAAAGAAAATCATAAATTATGAAAATATCTTCCGCGTTTAGAGAAAAGACTCCATGTACCGCGATTCTCACAAGCAATGTCTAAAAGACCAGAATCGGGAGAAATGACCTGAAATGTCACTTACTAACGCACAATAGTTCAGTGTTTTGTTTTTGGAAAAAAAACGCTACATCTTATTACATTTAGATCTGAAAACACAGGTTTAGGATTTTAAAATGCCAAATGATGTGGTGGTAAAAGTTAAAAGATGGATGAACGCTGCATTTTGAATTGTAAATGATGAATTTCAAATGACATGAGTTGTCATTTCAAACTATCAGATTTATACTAATATTTGAATGTCGATTTCAATGAAATCCAAATCTCTAAATTCTTAAGAATTTCAATGAAATCCAAATCTAATATTTGAATGTCTCGATTTTAATCTAATATTTGAATGTCTCGATTTTAATGAAATCCAAATCTAAATTTCTAAGAATTTCAGTGAAATCCAAATCTAAATTTCCGAATATATTATTAGATCAAATCCACAACATGTCATAAGATTGTTTTGGATTACAAAATAATATTTCAAATATATTTTTTGATAACGATATTTTGAAACTTATGCTGAACGAAAAAGTGTGGTAAACTGGGTCTCACCAAGGCCAACTAATGAGGGAGCAATCGAAAAACTATGAATAATATTCAAACAAAAAAAATAATCTATATAACAAAAAATAAGTGAAAATTAAAGAAAAAATATAGAAATATACATGTGTGTGTTATACTCAGAAAATTCATATTTGCTTTGTTGATATCTCTATATCTAATCTTAATAGTATTTCCAATTTAGTAATATGAAATAATAACAAACTATGATTGCACATCTATAATAATAGAACCAAATCTAATATATAAATTAATATTTAATTGAAATCCCAAAACAAAATGGAAAATTCACAATTTTTTCGGTCCTTAATCAGTGTAATAGCATAAAAACAGAAAGATAAACTTTTTAATGATTATACAAATATTTATGAATCAAATTTGACAAATTAAATACTATAACAAAACTAATATATTCAACATCTCATATTATAACTTCATAAGTAAAAAATTTAATTTAAAATTTTTATTATATGAACACCACAAGTTTAATTTTAATTTAAATGTTTAGATTTTTTTTTAATGTACATAATTTATTAGATAAAAATTAATAACAAGATAATAAAATATTTTGATTTATCTTTAAAATGATGTTACATATTTTTCTATAATCATATTTTAAAAATAAAGATAAATAATTAAAAAAATTAAGATTTTCATCATTTTAGATTGTAGCATTCTTAGTTATGAATTATGATACCAATAAATAACAATTCAATTAAAAAATGCACTTAAAATATTTTTATTATTGTGGGGCCAACGACTTTGGCAGCGGAATGTACGTGAATAGACCCCTTCGAAATTTGTGCGCGATTTTCTCCGTGTTTGTACGCTTTGCTTCTTCACTCACGCTTAGTCTTAGTGGGACCCGGTGAACATTAAACTACACATAAAATATTAAACTGACCCACAAAATTGTGCTTCCCCATGTGGCCCCTCAAAGAGAGAATCCAATGTTGAATGTTCTTCCACTGCGTACATAGGTGCTTTGGTGTTTTTTCTTTCGGTTTTTCGATAGCTGATCAGCTTAATTATAATATAAAAAAATAGTTTATTGAAATTTAAAATAAAAAAATAAATTTATAAATTGATGAATGGTGACATTGTTCTTTTTTAATTGAACAGAAAAGATAAAACAACTCCTTTCAAAAAGTAATCTTTTTTTGACACACAAGTAATTTTATTGATCGAAAGCATTGACCGGAATTCAGTTGGGACAAATTCTCGAACTGTCAACTACAATCTGACTGGGAAACAAAGAACGAGCTAAATAATAGCCGTTTTATATACACATAGCTTAACATCTAGTATATTCAAATTTTTTGATCCAAAAAATATTATAATTACATATCGAGCAATCCAATATACATCCTTGTGAAACTAGTAACATAACGATTAACCTTCACATAACCATGATTTGTAGCCTAACATTCAGAACTATCAGTTACATCAACTGATATTGGAGCAACATGCCCCCAAAATATGAACAAGTTTTTGTTGTGAAAGTTGAGCTCTTGCGATCTCCACCACCCGTAAATTTTCGACAACCGTACGGAACACACACAAAACATAATATACAAACATACCAAAAATTTGAGCACGACTAAGAATCTTGATAACAAGATACTCAACAGGATCTTATAGATCTTGATTTTATGAAAAAACTGAAATATGAAAGAGAGGATGGAAGATCGAAAATGACTTAATCGGTGAATGGATCAAGATTTAAAAGATGGAGAAGTGGCGGTTAGAATCCAGATTACGGGAGTCGACTCTCAAAATTGAAGATGTAGGGAGAAAACCCTAACTATATATTATTGATTAAAAGTAGTCTTTTTGTTTTAATTGTCCATGAATCTGGTTTTCAAGTGGCCTTAAATATGAAGGATTATTTACGGGTGCCAACCGTCAAGAAAATAACTTAACAAGTTGGAGTGATAGCAGCAAAAAGGCTTGCTGATGGCAATTAAACTGCTAGGACAACATCTCTATAACAAAACCCAGTCTACAAGTTGAATAAAAAGAAAAGCTTTAGGAAGGAGTAGAAAACAAGGAAGATGAAGAAAATCCAGAGTTCAATGCAGACGATTTGGTGGATTCTGACGTAGATACCTCCCTTGCTATTAGTTTGAGCTATCGATCGTAATTATTATCTCATACAATCTTTATTATTGAATCAAAATCGTAATTATTATCTTACAGATCTTTATCAGTGAATCAACGCTTTCAAAATTCAACAGAATAATATGCTGGAAACTAAATTACACCAAAACACATAAAAATACACCAAACCCTCGCGAGGAGAGAATGAAAAAATTCAAATAAATTGAAAATAAAACTTATTCAAGATTTAATCAAACAAACGCTACAACCTAGAAAGGTTGAAATCCTTACTTCTACCGTAGTATTTCTGGGAACAAAGAATAAGGCAAAAAACAGTTAATTTAGAATTTTATATAGATGAAAACCGATAAAAGTGTTCGGTGATACCTAAAGAAAAAAGAGTCCGAGAGGTTTTATGATTTCGAGAGAGATAATAAAATTGAAAAAAGGTACACTTATTAAGTGCAGTAATATTTACATATTTTTTCTGTATTGCAATTTTAATATATCCTCAAAAATTCAAAATTCAAAAAATATATTTCTACAAGCTTAAAAGTAAAAAATATATTTCTACAAGCTTAAAAGTGCTCGGATATAACTCCAACAAATTGAATGGAGTAATTTTTTTAACAATACAAGCTTATTATATATCTTACAAATTGGTATCTGATGTTTCAATAAACCCACTATTGGGCTATCTAGTCGTGCCCAATGGAGCAGTTTAATAAAACACAGTTAAAATGATTTTTCTCCAGAACTATAATCCTAATATATTGCTATCGACACAGCACGAGACATAATAAAAGTAGCGTACATCCCCTCAAAAACTGTCATTTTCTCCTCCTCTCTCCTCCGAACTCTGCACACACACTAAAAACACACACTTACTCTCTCTCTAACCGAACCACTCCACCCCTCTCTTCTCTCTCTAAAACACCCAGAACCCACCTCAATCTTCATGAAAAATTAAACCCCGAATCAAGAAACTTCAAAAATGGGCAAGTATTTGAGAAAATCGAACACAAAATGCGAAGCACCACAGCACAATTCCCCTCTTGGAGTGCGCACTCGGGCCAAAACCCTAGCTTTACAAACCCCATCTGATTATCTTCAGCTAAGGAGCCGCCGCCTTCGGAAAATTGTAATTGGGGCTGATTTGAAGAGACCCAGAAGGCAAAACCCCAATTTTCGGGCAAGATTGGGAGATGGGTCGGTCAATTTCGGGTCGGGTTGTGTGGAGGAGAGCGAGAAAGCGGGCCAAAATAAAGTGGAGGGTGGAATTGAGGGCTCTTTTGGGGAAAATATGGTGGATTTTGATGGCAGAGAAAGGTGATTGTGTGTGACTGTGTGTGCGTTGAGTTTATTTATATATATTTTGTGTTATTCTTTCCTTTATTAATAATCTGTTTTTTCAGCCTTAAAAAATTGATCTTTGTGTTCTTTGAACTAATTTTTTTTAGGATTGTTTTTTTCCTTTGTTTTATGGAATTTGTAAGATCAATACTCGTCTACCTTGGGTTTTCTAATGGTTTCTTTTATTGTAATGTAACATGCTCAAAGATTGTATCATTTTAAGGGTTTGTATGAAATTATATGTGGTATATGTTTCATGGTTTTTTGATTTCTTTTAGACTGCGATATGTGTCAAAATCTTAAAATTTTGCCTTTTGGTATTTCTAATATGTGATTTTTTTTATAGAACTGCATGTTAGTCTTGATTTGATAATTCTTTATTTGTGGAACAAAGATGAATAAGTTAGCCCCTTTAAATTTATAGTAGCAAAGAGCTTAAAAGCTAAATATAATAGACCAAAGATGCAATAAAAATGCTTCCATGCTTCTCTTTTCAATTTGCTCCTATGGTATATACTTGGCCCTGTGGTTGTTGTAATTGCATATTTTTTTCATGTTTTTATTGCTCTTCATAAACTGTAGTGCCTTCTTTGCTCTGTTGCTGTAGTTGTAGATCAACATTTTTGCTGTTAAATTTATTATATCCATTATTCGCCTTTCAATTCGGCTGAATCAACCATGCAATTATTACTTCAAATTTCCTAATCTGTCTAAAATACCCTTTGATTCAACAAAAAATTTGTATCATGGTGCCATCACTTTTCACCAATTTCCTTATATCTAGAAAAAATTGAAAGAGATAAGTTATTATAAGAACTTACAATCACCTCTCTCTTTCATCCATTATTAGTTCTTTATTTATTTGTTTGAGACTGCAATTGTCCTACTTCATCCATAATTTGGCTGTTCTGCTTATGTGGCCTTTGTTACAAATTTTTTAGCTGGTTTTGCAATTAAGCTGTCTAGCTTGTTGCTTTCCCATCTTTGTGGTTTAGGCCATTCTTTCTTTGGCTACATATAGGAGAAAGGTAATGAATGCATTATATGTTCAGTTTTCTTATGTAGGTAAATATGGTAGGGATTGCGCTTATGCATGTTGCTTCGAAGTTAAATCTTACCTTTCTGTACATGTACAATGCCTTTTTAACATTAAATTTTTATTTTTTTTAATATGATGTTGATTGCTACAGAATATAAGTATTCACTTTCGAAGTCCTTTTTTCTACAAATTACATTGTGAAGTCATGGTGAAATCAAAAGCTTTCATTACCTTAGCAATAGCATGAATGAATGCAATTTGTTTTTGGGTCCTTAAATTTCAAAAGGCTATAATGATTGGTAGGCCATGAACCAGTTAAATTGTAGGCGGGGCTACCCTGCATGATTGCTTCAGTGGATGAGGGATGTAATAAAAGTTTATCTGCCTTTTCTTTTTGTTTCCTTGTTTTATAATGTGTCCAGTGAATCCTGTGGTCCTTGTAAAAACCAATTTATGCTTCACTTCAATTTTTTGGTTCCTGAAGTTTCACAATTGTATTGGTGCTTTGTAGGAGCTTTTGTTACAAAGTTTATCGTACATGTACATGTTCACTAATCTTGGATGCTGTAACTAATTGTTTATCTAAAATAAATTGTGTTTGAGGGCAGGGGTACAAGGGAGACCACTCCATGCAGTTTGATACGGGTTCCTGACACTGTAGGAACCCCTAGTTCTACTACTAAATCTGTGAACATGACTGACGGCAATCGGACAACACCACAAAGTTTAGCTGGAAGAGACATACCAATGGCAAATGACATGGACACATTTTTCTCCAGTGCTGAAAAGCAGCAGCAAAAGGAATTTGTAGAGAAGTACAAAATTTATCCTATAGCATTTTTGATATATCCTTGGATTCTTTTATATGATACCATAAGCTAACACGTAGTCCACACATTATATTTTCAGGTACAACTATGATCCTGTGAACGATAAGCCTCTTCCCGGACGTTATGAATGGGTTAAAGTGGACCCGTAAAAGCCTTTAACATCCTGCTGTTAATCTAATGTTAACTGTATGATAGTTGAAGATGGAAGTGACTTCATGGTGTTGGTAAATTTATTTTCCATTACTCTTGTTTTACCTGTAAAGATAGTAGGGCTGGTCTTGACAAAGTGTAGACTATAGAATATAGATGACTGATCTGTAACATTATAGAGATCTTGAGTTACATACCAGATACAAGGTCCTTTGTTTAACAGATCAATCTATAAAGAGAGGGAGGAAAAGAAAGACTGCTAATGCTAGGGTTAGGTAGCTCTATTGTAAGTTTAAACATTTTAGTCTAAGTGGGTACAAAGCTAATTATTAGATGTTCTCTCTTGTTAACCTAGTGATGTCCTTTCCTCCTCTCCTCTGTTGTCTATACTTGTACTGATGGGAACAGTTTTAAGAACTGCTTTAATGAATAAAATTACCCTTTTTATTTTCATTTCTATTCTTGTTTTTTCCTTCATCATCTTCTGCTTTGTCTGCTGCAATGCATGGCTCACTTTTGGACTTTTAATTAGTTTTTTCATGACAAAGAATCTGTCATCAACTGCAGATGTGTCTGTCCTTAAATGTGATGTGTGAGGCCCATATTGCCAACATGTATCTTTTATCTTCTAGTGAAAATGGTTGTTTATACCTTATTGTGGGGTTGCTCTGCTGGTTTTAATATACATGGCAAAGAATCTTGCTTGGTGTATGCTGTTGGCCTGTTATACATTTATATGTTATGTTTGGAGACTTGCAACTTTTTTCAGTTTCAATTATGCAGGGACTCTTGCTGAAAAAATGGTTGTATTTAAGATATGTGCTGGTACCAGCTTAGTACTGTATCACATTTAAATACTCATTGTTGGTGGCTTGCCATCCTATATGATCATAAATGTCATGACCCCTTTTTCTTTTTTTTTTTGTGTGTGTGTGTGTGTGTGTGTATGTGCACCTCTTTGTTTTTTCTGGTGTCGGGAACATCCTCGCCGGATGTTGAATTCCCGACACCGGGCAATGGAAGAAGGTGATGGCGCTCTGATGGCGCTGTTTGGGAATTAGCTGTTAGCGGACTTGCTGAATGCTTAACCTGAGAAGTGTTTAATGGTGGAAAGAAGTGTAAGAAAAGTCCATGGACACAGAAATATGGTGGTTGATGAAAACATCTGAGTGGGGTTTGTATCGACCCTTAACCAATGAAAAGGGTTTTGCAAGAATCATCTGTCTCCCACTTAGCACTTCTCTTTGACCAACTCTTTCCATTATGCTTCTGTAAATAAAGTGTCTGCCGCCACTCAAAAATAGGTGATAATTCAGGACCCATCAAGGAATAGACTAATCATATCAACCAACTTAATCAGGATTAGACTAATCATCGTAGAAAATCAGTACTAGTAGCAGCTAGTTTATCTTAAGGTAATTTATTTATTTATCCGGTCCCTAATGAGCGATTGGGGAAGACTGTAACACGTTAACACGAAATGTCATGGATATGGGTTTTGATTTTTGATACACGAAAGTACACGAACACGAAAGATTTTTGATACACGAAAGTACACGAACACGAAATTACACGGTAGATTTTGTGTCGGATATGAGTTTTCATTTTGGGCACACGAAATACATGAAAGTACACGAAATATTTGTACATAATTTTTATTATATATATGATATAATACTTTAGATATATAATTGTGTAAAATATATATATTTATATGTATATATAGATATATATTAGAGATACATTAACAAATTTGTAGAGAGTTGTATGCAAGCATAAATATATCATTCATATTTAGTAAAATTATACAGAAAAATATATAATAAAACTAATTTTTGATTAAAATTCTATTGATATTTTTATATATAATATAAACGAAAAGTACAAGAAATATACACGAAACGTTTCGGATCGGATACGGGTTTCAAATTAGGTACACGAATTAATAACAGGCGGATACGGATTTCACCGAGTATACGAAACACGAAAATACACAAAACAAAAATATACAAAACGAAACGATTGCCACCTCTACAGAAGACAGTACAACCTCTGTTGCCAAACCATTGGTGTTGCTTGGGTGGGACTTTGGTCTTGGTAGTTGCCAAGAACTTTCCACCATATATTCATCTTGTTCGGCCGTTTCGATTTAAAACAAATCTGTTAAAAATACAGTGAAATTCGATTTGGAATATATCGTTTCAATTGTTCTGTATCACTTTGTATGTGATTTGATTGCTAGGAAGAGAAATATCAGTGAAAGCATATGCATTGTCCAGCAGTTTTTGGGAAAATAACCTCAAATCTCAAATATTCTTGGAATAATGTTCAAAATAACAGAGTTTGAAAAAAATGACCTCAAATATCAGTATTAAATGGCCCCAAAATCATGTTTATCACCACATACTTTTAGTTGTTAATATCTTTATACATTAGTATTAAGTGGGTGTTTGTTTGAGACTTATAAGTCCAGCTTCTGGATCATAAGTTATGAGCACTTATTTGTAGCGTTTGTGTAATAAGTCAAGAAGCACTTATAAAAAGTTAGGAATGCTAGCTTTTGTTTCAGAGTTTCTACTTATTTCCTAAACACTTTAATCACTTATAAGTCTTATCCTGCTTCTAACTTCTACTCCACTTATTTATTTTAAGCAAGAAGTATTTATTTTAAGCTCACTCAAACGGCCCCTAAATATAATTTCACTGTATTAAAATACTCATGAATATGATGTTAGAGAATGGCCCTTTCCAGGATCAAAGGGCCATTCTCTAACATATGATTATATTTAATCTGACAAATTAGTCATAAATTAATAATTTATCTCATATTATAAACGGTAAATAAAATATGACAGAGTGAGTACATCTTTACGCAAAATCGATAAATTTGTGAAGGCAGTACAGTCATAGACACAGTCAGCAACACCACAGAGCTGTCTGTTTCTTACACAAACACATTTTCTACTCCACCTTTTTAACATCACTTTTCAACCCTTCTCACTTTATTGGTCACCTTGCCGGAAAATCAAGAAAGTATAATTTTCCGGCAACAAGAAAGAAGATGTACTCTGCTATTCATTCACTCTCTGAAATGGATGGGGATGGAGAGTTTCATGGGTCATTAGATGGGTCCAATGTAGTTGTTGGTGGAGACCCACGCCTGGTGTTGACCACGGATCCTAAGCCAAGACTCAGATGGACTTCGGAGCTCCATGATAGATTTGTTGATGCTGTTTCTCAACTTGGTGGCCCTGATAGTTAGTCTCTCTCTCTCTCTCTCTCTCTCGCTCCCTCTCTCTCTCTCTCTCTCTCTCTCCCTCCCTCCCTCTCCCTCTCCCCCCTCTCCACTTTTACTATTGTCAATTTGTCATGTTGTGTGTGTTTGTGTTTGTTTAATCAATGTTCTTGAAATAGATTAGTTGATGAATGTATATTTATGTGCTTGTTGTAACAAGACTAGTTGCTAGATTGTTATTTCCATTTAACAGGAGGGATATTTGGTTGGAGATATTTTGAATCTGTTTACTTCAAGATTTAACAGGTTAGAATGGGAAACTCATGTTATTGTTCCCAATCCCATCGAAGATACTAACAACCCGTTTCTGTTGATAGTATGCAATAGTATTCTGAAAATTTAGATGGAACTTACTAAACATGGCCTTAATTCCGTTCCCCCTTTCTAATCCACTTCATTTCCATTACTCATTACCAATTATCTTCAACAATTCAAACACCCCCTTTTTGTTGATAGTATATTTCTTCATTCATAGATAGGGGTAATTCATGGAATGTCAGTAACAGTTGAATAGCCTTCCATATTGCGAATACACTCAAGAAGTAAACTTGCACAGTAATACGAGTCTAAGACTATGTTGAGTAAACTTCGACCAAAACCTAGGAAGCACGGACTCGGATAAAGGGATATGGGGGTACAGGACTCGGATACGGGGATTCGCCAATTATTAAAGATTCTTGGATACGGGACTCAGGGAAAAAAAGTAATGATAAAATATGAATTATATATGTCAAACATCAAACAACTTCCTTTATAACAGTAATGAAACTGTCTTTTACAATAAGTGGTAATCAAACATAAGATTCATTTTGATGCTTTTTCATTCCTAAAAAAATGCTCATCTTCCTAGATGAGAGAGGCTGTGATAGCAGGTCCTCGGCCGTAAAAGCAGGTTATCAGGCCTTAAAAAGCCAGGTTATTGGGCCTTTTGAAGGTGCGCTGAGTCTGTGGCCATGTCGCTCTCGTGTCGAAGGCGAGTCCACTGCTGTATGCGTGTCGAGACATCACATGGCTAGTCGGACACGTACTCAGCCAAGTCGCCAAGGCAGGACGCGCATATGGCACCCATTTTGAAGATTCCGTGCTTCCTAGAGCAAGACAGTCCTTTTCCAATTGAAAGTCTTTAGGAGAGGGCTTGACTTGTCTAGATCTGAAGACTCTTATTTACTCCTTGTTTTATTGTACTCCTAGCAAAGGGTTTTTGCCGTGAGCTAGGTCCTTAATGTTAAATCAGTTATGAAGTGTGGGTTTACTAGTATATGCTCGGACTTTGAGCTCACTTTTAATGAATCTCAGAAGTACTGAAGCAGGATGTGTATGATATGACTAGTCTGGTCTGCGCAAAGGTAAGCCGGACTTGCTTCTGTTAGATAAAAATTTCATACCAAGTTATTAGAGTATTAGGTTAAAATGTTTAGTAAATTTTCAGACTTTATTATAAGATTCTTCGAGGTTTCTGATTTGCCAACCATTAAGTTTCATGCAGGTTTTTTCTTAAAGAGTTGCTTTTGATGAATATATTTATGCTTGTTTTCTTAAACAGTTGCTCCTGCACATAAAAGGGCAACATAGGTTATTTTATCTGGAACTTCTAACTACTAGCCTATATAGCTGTTTCCTGAAATTGAAGGTTTGAACAAAAATTATTATGAACTCGGAACTATTGCTAGAACGAAGATACCAGCTAATAACAGCCGATAGCCTGATACATACGTACATACATACATACATATACATATATTGGAAGTTGCATGTTCAATTATATATGTTTTGTATTATTGTGTACTTATCATATCTTTTTCCAGAATCCTTGCTTCTTAGTTTTGTTAACCTAATTAGAAATTCAACTGCACTTCGAATTGACCAGCATGTACTCTGATGAAAACAGCTGTCATGGAAATATCTATCTGCACTAAAGTTCTAATAAAGCAATTGTAGTGCTAGTATTGAATGCAACTGTAGCAATTTCTGTATTGCCTTTAAATCAGGCAGTGCAGTGTACCTTAGCTTTTATATTCTTACATATTTTAACTTATGATTTTGTTCAGTCAACCGTTTTTGCCCCTGGCATTAAGTTATTCCGTATATTATTCTGCGCATTAATGTTGAATATGTGGACTAACACGATCTGCAATACACTGGTTTTTATTACAGAAGCAACGCCGAAGACCATTTTGAGAACAATGGGGGTCAAAGGCCTCACCCTTTATCATTTAAAGTCGCATCTTCAGGTCTATAGTTATGTTATGTTTTATATTTTGACTATTTCCTCGTTTAATTCACAAAAATAAAAACACCTTAATTGAAAAAAGAATTAGCTTAAAATTTTAAAATTTTAGCATGCATTCTTATATATCAAAATAGTATCTAGTAAACCTAAAACTCGTAATAATGAGAATAAAAGGGCTGAACATGGCTTTCAAATTTCTCTATAGTCTACAGATATAATTTAATTTCTGATTATGGCCTTCCTACGGTTTCAAAAATCTTTATGATAATAAAAGCTGCGATTCTCACACAATATTCCACTGATCTCTCATTGCTATCCAACTTTCTAAATGCACTCTACTGCTCTGCATAGGATAAATCCAGTATGAAAAATTAGTATCTCATCCTTCATCTTGTTATTTCAGAAATACCGGTTGGGAAAGCAATCATGCAAGGAGTTAGCCGAGAATTCTAAAGATGGTATTTACAAGTTTTTGTTTAAAAAATGGGAACTGCATAGCGATAACTTGATATTTGATAGAAAAGTGGCCATACCTGATTTAATGGTGCATCACATACAAGTGTTTGGCTTACCTTATTTTATTCAGAAATAAGCCTTTATCTCTAGAAAAAGTATGTATTTGTAAACCTTTTTCTGAAAATTAAGTGCTTGTTTGTGAAAAGAAGACAAGCCAAACTGCTATAGTAATGTAATTCTGAAATGCCTTTTTGCATTGTCATGAATTAGACATTGCTGAAAGAAGTGTGTGGTAGTATATCATAAGCTAATAGAACACTGCTAAACAAGAACAAAATGTCTCTTACAAAGTAAACTCTTTGTAATTTTCAAAAATTACTAATGTATAATTGGGATTCCAGCATCATGTATCGCAGAGAGCCACGACACAGATTTATCCACATCAGCATCGTCAAGAATAGCGGCACAAAATCTGAATGAGTATGACACATATATTTCCCAAATTTGTTGTGGCATGAGTATATGACTATATGCTTGCCAAATAACTTGATTTAACTTGTGTAACAGTGGCTACCATGTTACCGAGGCTTTGCGAGTTCAAATGGAAGTTCAGAAACGGCTGCATGAGCAGCTTGAGGTTAGTTTCCCCGTTTTTCCATACTTGGTATTTGGTACATCTAATTCCTTGCATAAGATATTATGCCTTTGAACCATCATATGCGTAGATTGACAATACACCATATTTCAGAAAATTTTGTGGACTCTGATTTAGTTGTTATTACATGTCCTATAAAATGAGTGAGGGATAGAACATGCAAATAGGATGCATTGAAAATAGGTGGTTGATATAGGGGTTAGTATTAACTATTAAGTAGTTATGAGATCCACATTTTTGTTTACTGGGTAAAGGATAAATGGACAGGAAAATGCTGCAATTAGTGGTATACTGTAGAAAGAAAATGGTTGTGGAGTCCGTGACTGCCCGTGACTGCAACCTCCAGATAGGCAGATACAAACAAAAATGAGCAAGCAACTTGCATCTTGCAACTGTGTGAAACTATAGAGGTTCAAAGTATAATGACTTTTCATTTTTTATGTAAGTCCTAAATGTCCAGTCCAGAAAGTTAGATGGAAGAGAAAATTGAACATCAAATAGCCAAAAAGATGCCATGGGAGATCTCACCTCTAGACATATGCCAAGGTCCTCAGCACACAACTAAATTTAGTACCAATTTATAGGACACATGCCAGAAGGATTGTCAAGATGCTCGAAACTTAAATCTGAACTTGCTAGATTAGTGTACAAGTATCCTCTGGATTGTTTTATTATGTCCAAGTGAGATATACATTTTTGCTAATAAGAATAAGATAAAGAAAAGTTCCTGACGCAGAAAGCGTCCACCTAAGAGGCTAAGACTCGGCCTGCCAAACTGCTTAGCCAATTAAAGCTCCTTTCACCACCAAGATCTGCCTGGCACATTTTAGAAAATTGGATGAATATATTGTACAAGAGCTCTAATACTGCTCATTTCCAGAAAACGAGTCATGCTCTGAAGTATTAATATAATCCTCATCTCTCTACTAAACTAGGTGCAGCACAGACTTCAGCTACGAATCGAAGCACAAGGGAAATACTTGCAGTCAATTCTTGAGAAAGCTTGCAAGGCCCTCAACGACCAGACTCTGGCCTCTGTGGGGCTTGAAGCTGCCAGGGAAGAGCTTTCTGAACTGGCTATCAAGGTTGCAAATGATTGTCAGCAAGTGATGACAGTTTCTTCACTGTCTGACGTGGCTGCAACTCTAGAAAGAAAAAATTTGACCAATATGCATGCTAGAATTGGTGACTGCTCTGTTGACAGCTGCTTGACAACAAATGAAAGTCCAGTTTCTCCAATTGGCGTGAGATTGCAGGCTGGTGCACTGAAAAAGAGGCCGAGGCCGAGGCCAATTTCAAGTGATGCTGATTTGTCTCCTTTACAGAGCAGTCTGCCACAAATGGAGTGGATGATGAGTGATATAAGCTAAAACATAATATGTTTGTGACCCAGAAATAGATGTTTATCATTCTATATCATCATATGTTGTGTCTCTCTTGTTCAATGGTTTATTAAATGATTAACCCAGGCCAGTTGCCAACTGTAGAAATAGCGGTTTTATTCATTGTTAAATCACATCTAAACTTGGGACTAGCTTCTATTATACCAGTGTAAGGTATGTTAAAAAGAATTCTTTTACTCTGCATAATGTGGATTGTGGACACACTTGTGAGTATTGTTTAAAGAATCTAGCCAAAACTTGAGAAAAACTGGATGCAGTTTTGAATTATTATGTAAACTTTGACAAAAATGAAATTCTCCTTGGTTGTCTAGTTGAGCAATTGTATTTGGTGTGCAATGTTCTGAAAATCTCCGATTAATCCTTCAAAAAAGTTTCACAGATTTATCAAATATACTCTGATTTTACTAAAAATCCCATATTTGATCCAAAAAATTTCGATAAATACTGATTCGATAGATAGGTCAACTGATTAGTTCCGATCG
The DNA here is from genome assembly GCF_001625215.2 of Daucus carota subsp. sativus. Taxonomy (NCBI): domain Eukaryota; kingdom Viridiplantae; phylum Streptophyta; class Magnoliopsida; order Apiales; family Apiaceae; genus Daucus; species Daucus carota. The sequence continues at coordinate 42,089,112 of NC_030389.2, forward strand.
TTGATTTCTATGACCATGACAGTGTGCCACATGAGACACAGGTCAGAAACTTCAAAAAATTCACAAGGGGGCCAATATTATATCAGTTTGAAAGAGACAGCCATTAGTCTATTACATGTAAGTCAACTCAAGTTATTCCACTGGAACTCCCAAATGAACTTTCATTTTTGAGGTAGAACTGCTCTAAACAACAATGTTGTCTAACATATCCAAAAGTTATGACAGGGGAAGTGAATTGAAGGCGTTTGATGACACGAAAGCCGGAGTCAAAGGCCTTGTTGATGCTGGAATCGCCAAGATCCCTCGTATTTTTGTAGAACCAGCAACAGATGATACAGGTATCTTGCCGGTTTCAGAAGGTACTCCCAAAGTCCATGCACCAGTCATAGATCTTACTGGCATTCATGATGATCCAGTCCGTCGTAAAGAGATCATTCAAGAAGTTGGAGATGCATCTGAGAAATGGGGTTTTTTCCAGGTGGTGAATCATGGGATTCCACTTGATGTCTTGGAGGACATGCTGACAGGGGTCCGAAACTTTCATGAGCAAGATTTTGATGAGAAGAAAATGTGGTACACACGCAAGCCTATTTCATGGCGAAAGCTCGTTTACAACTGTAACTTCAATCTCTACAGATCTTCTACAACAAACTGGAGAGATACCTTTAATGTTCCGGTGGCTCCTTCTCTTCCAAAACCCGAGGAATTGCCTGAAATTTGCAGGTTTGTCTGAGCTTGTTTATTTATCTATTTGCTTCTGTTAGTTTACGAAAGTTTTTTGAAAATTGACTAAAATTTTGAGCAGAGATATCCTGTTGCAGTTCATAAAGGAAGTGCAGAAGTTGGGTTGCTCAGTTCTTGAATTGTTGTCAGAGGCTCTTGGGCTACCTAAAGAGCGGCTTATTGAGCTTGGTTGCGGTGAGGGCTTAAACATACTTGGCCACTATTATCCGGGGTGTCCTGAGCCAGAGCTGACACTGGGAACATCCAGGCATTCTGATCCTACCTTCATCACAGTGCTTTTGCAAGACCTCACCGGAGGCCTTCAATTTGTTCACAACAATCAGTGGTTTGATGTTCCTCCTTGTCCCGGAGCTTTGCTGGTCAACATTGGAGATCTTTTACAGGCAAGTATTTTCATATTAAAGTTTATGCATTTGTTGTTGTTTTTTTGATAACCTTTTGAGAAGGTTCGAACCCTCAACATCCTGTAACGAGAGCCAGAGAGATACCAATGAACCAAGAGACGTGATCGATTTGAGATTTCATATGCCAGGATTATAATCTGAGTTGTTTCTTCTTATTTGCAGCTTATAACAAATGACAGGTTCATAAGTGCAGAGCACAGAGTGATTGCGAAGCACGTGGGTCCCAGAATATCAGTAGCATGCATATTTTACACAGGTCTGAACCCTACCTTGAAGAGGTATCAACCTATTCAAGAGTTGTTGTCAGATGATAATCCTCCCAAATATGGAAAAACAACTGTGAAAGATTATCTCCTCTGCTGCCAGATGAATAACATCTTTGGGAAAGATGCTCTCTCTTATTTCAAGATTTAGATGTGTTTCTTGTAACAATTCCGTCTCTTTTTAATCTCGTTATAAAACACGTTTGTCTGAGCCTCAAATAATGACTTATAATTTATACGTTTGAATAATTTTGTATTACGGATAATTTATAACTTATTAGAAATGTAATAATTACAAATTTTGATCCATTACCCATTTAAACAATAATTTTGATTAATATGAACAAAGATCAATGCAGAACTGAATCATCATTATTGGTAAAGTAATGCCTACTGGCCACAGGCTGATTCTAGCCAAGTACGTTTCCAATTAACGGACTTCTCCTAATATCTTGAGGTTTTGACTTTGAGAGAATTGGTTGATTGTGGAGATTGCGAAAATTAGGCGGTTCCAGCTTCTATCTTATAGAAACTAGAACTTGTTTTACAGAGCTTTCAACAGCATACAAAAGAAGTTTTTCCACCATTTCCTGGAAGAAGAGGTACTGACATAGGATGCATGAGTTGTCAAACATGGACCGCGACAACATATAAATCCTTCTTTCTTCTTGCAGTTAAATCAGAGACCTCATTCATGTCGAGTTCTTCAGGTTTAACACCCTGGGGAAGTTTCCAGTTGAAATGACACAACAATTTAGCCAGTGCAAGCTGAATAATTTTTTCACCAAAATCTCCTCCAGGACATTTTCTTCTACCAGCTCCGAAAGGGATATATTCCATGCCAGTCGTAGAAGATATCATAAACCTTTCGGGTTCAAAGCATTCAGGGTGGCTCCAGTATTTAGGATCTCTGAACATAGCCCATATGTTGACTATGATCTTTGTTTCTGCTGGTATAAGAAATCCATTAATTTCACAGGTTTTTCGCGATTCCCTTGGTAGTAATGGCGTAGAAATGTGCAATCTCATGGTTTCTTTGATAATTGAGTTCAAGTAAGGAAGGTTCTGTATATCCTCTTCCACAAATTTCACCTTTCCAAGAACTGCATTTCGGACTTCAGCTTGTGCCTTCTCCATGATTCTTGGATTTCTCAGCATTTCCGCCATGGCCCATTCCAAGATTGATTGAACAGCCATACTCCCTGCTGCAAATATATCCTGAAAAACATGATTGCATTTCAAAAGAATCATTAACAATTTTGGGAGAAAAGGTCCCCAAAAGTCACTATTTTAAGCCAAATGGACCTCAATGTCATTTTCTGAAAAAATGACCTTAATTGTCACTTCAAGACACGACTTGGAGTTGTCTTTTTTGATTTTTCTGAGGAAAACACGACTTCAAGTTGTGTTTTTATAAACACAACACGAAGTTGCGATTTGAAATGACAGTTAAAGCCATTTTTTCAGAAAATGACAATAAAGGTCTTTTGCTGCTAAATAGTGACATTTGGGGCCAACACCCCAATTTTGGAAACTTGATTAGAACAAAAATGTTAGTTGATCAGAGCATTGTGTACCAGAATGAGATTTTTGATGTGGTCATGTGTGAGTGTAGCCTGATCACTCCCCTGAATAGCAAGGAGCACATCAAGTAAATCTTCATCTTTTGCCTTGTCGTCGCAGATAGTGTCTAAGGCTGTCGTTCTTGTTTCGTGCTCATCAATAATAGCACTGAGAACACTGTCCATTCGTTTAAAGACTTTCTTCATCGTACGTTTTCTCCCACTAACAAAACTAAGAAATTTGAGAAATGGGAATAAATCATCTGGACCGAAACTTTTAGTAGAACTAATTACATCCCTAAGGCATGACTTGAATTCCTCTAGATAATCAGACCTGTGACCAAGGACTGATCTAGTTACAATGTTGCTTATTAACAAAGAAAAGCTCTCACTGATATTAAAGGGCATGGAGGATTCTTGATCTTGTATGCCCTCCACAAGATTCCCTACCTCCTCTTCTCTCAGGGATTTAAATGACTTAACACGCGTGCTGCTGAAAAGATCCGTCACTGAAATTCTCTTAATGTGCTTGTAGTAATCATTGTATGGAGCAAATATCAAACTGCAATCAGGATAAGGCTGACTTTCTGCATCAATAAGCTGAAAGCGTTGGGCGAAATTGACTTCCTTAGTCCTCAGAACCTCTTCTGCTATTTCTGGTGATGAGATGATCACGAAAGATAGCTTACCAAGTTGAAGATGCATGATGGGCATTCCATATTTCAAGGCCAGGTCCGCGAATGTTTTATGCAAAAGGTTGGACCAGCCTATCAGGTGATGCAGACTGCCGATAACAGGCAACTTCCATGGTCCTGGTGGAAGTGTCAGAATAGGGCCGCGGAGTTTTGATCTCCCCAATTGTTTCAAAACGGTGAAAACCAGAAACAAGATGACAAGGAGCAGTGATAGGAAGAAATATTGCAGTAAAAGAAACATTGCTAAATTTTGATTTACCAGACTTTACAGATTATAATTTGTAGGCATGTAGTCATACCAAATCAAACCTCTGTAAGTTCCTCTAGTCATCTGAACTTAACAAATGTTTCTGTCATGTGTCCCAAGTCTAAACAATGAACTAGATAATACAACTTGTGATAATTTAATAGTACCTTGTAATGACAATTATAAGATGCGATCGGCCTCAAAAACACCAACTCTTTTGTTTTATTAAACATGCATCCACATTACATCAACTGGACCATTGAAATGTAGATAGAAAACAAAGATCTAAGGGTTCTGAGACCCTATACAGTCAGCCTGATGTTGCAGTTTGAACATCTCAATGCATATTCTAATCGGTTCATATGTTTCAACCCTTACCTACTAGCAAGTAAACTACAGGGAAGATAAGCATTAATAGTAAATAAAGAAACTACATTGTTACAAATGAAGTTCTTAAATGCAAGATGTATTGCTATCTGGCATAACTGTACCATGTAGTGGAATTGCAACAGCATACAAATCCGTCTTTCTTCTCGTTGTGATGTCATAAGACTCACTCATGTCGAGTTCCAGAGGATCAAGGCCATTAGGAAGTTTCCAGTCAAAGTGAAACAATAGCTGAAAAAGTGCAAGCCTAATGAATGCCAAAGCAAAATTTTGGCCTGGACAAATTCTTCTGCCTGCTCCAAAAGGAATATACTCCATGCCATGAATGTTGTTATTAGTAGAAGACATTAAAAATCTTTCTGGCTCGAAGCTCTCAGCATCGTTCCAGTACTTAGGGTCTCTGCTCATTGCCCATTGATTAACAAAGATCCGGGCCTTCTTTGGTATATCATAGCCACTAATTTTGCAATCTTCCCTCGCCTCTCTGGGTATTAAAGGCCCTGGCATGTGTAGTCGAAATGTTTCCTTGATAACTGAGTTCAAATAAGGAAGACTTTGTAAGTCTACCTTGTCCACTTCACTCTTCCCTTGAACACTACTTCTTACTTCAGCTTGTGCCTTTTCCATGATTCTTGGATTCCTTAAAAGTTCCGACATTGCCCATTCTAGGATTGCTCTTGTTGGCTTACTTCCTCCAGCAAAAACATCCTGCAAAATTAACCGCCTTTGATGAAATACTACAACTTATTACATAAATTTAGAACAAAGACAGAAAGAACCAAAGAGCACATACCAAAACGTAATTTTTGATGTTGTCAATTGTTAGCCCAGATGAAGTTACATCTTTACCATAAACATTTAGCAGCAAATCAAGTAGATCTTTCTCCTTTGATCGCGAATGGTCCACTGCCTTGTGTTCATCAATAATGGCATCAAGAACTTTGTCAAGTCTTCTAAAGACTCTCCTAAGTGCTACCCTTTTCCAAGTAACAAAATGCAGAAACTTACACGAAGGAAACAAATCATGAAGCCCAACTTTACCCGTCAGCCTAGTCATCTCATTAAGCGCGTTCCTAAACTCCTCTTGGTGAAAAGACTTGTTACCAAGAACTGATCTAGTAATGATGTTGTTTGACAACGTATAAAATTGGTCACTCAGATTAACTGATCCATCTGCAGCAACTCTATAAATAGTTTCAACAAGGCTCCCCACCTCTGCTTCTCTTACAAAACTAAATGTCTGCATGCGCTTCACGCCTAAGAGATCAGACATGGTAATTCTGCGAATGTGCTTCCAATATTCATTGTAAGGAGAGAAAATCAGGCTCGAACCTTGATATGGAATAAGGTCTTGATCAAGAAGTTGAGGCCTTTGCGCGAAGTTGAGTTCATTTGTCCTCAGAACATGTTCTGCCAGCTCAGGAGATGAGATCAGAACAACACATAGTTCACCAATTTGTAGGTGCACAATAGGTCCATGTCTTTTGGCTAAACTTGTGAATTTGTGATGGTACATTGAGACTCCTATTAGCTGGTGCAAGTTTCCTATAACAGGAAGCTTCCATGGCCCAGGCGGCATCCTCAGAGATGTTCCACATGACTTTGAGCTCATCCATTTTGTTACAACAACAGTGAGAAATAAGATTATGATCATCCACAGAAGAGGCAGAGAGAAATTCTGTAGGGAAATGGACATTGCTTTGTTTATGTGCAATAATTTTGTTTAAGTTTGATCTATTTATGGAGTTGACTCAGATTACCAGCGGGATCTGTGGTGCACTGCGAGGCACTTGGTCCAGAACAATTAAATAATTAATATTTTAATATTACCAATGCCAAACCTGCAGAGGGGTTGATGATCGTCATTTTATATATTACTGGATCCGCGAACCTTCAATTTCTTCTCCAGTAGTTTCTGCATTTACCCTTTTGCCTAAAAACTCTCATCTTATTCTGATAAACATGCATCTTCAGGTCATTTAATTATTATCACCCTTTTTTATTGCAAAAATGCAAGCTATAAAAGATGTTTTTCTGTTCCTTGAAAGAAATGGTAAATGTTAAACAAGAGAACCATCATCAAACATAAGCGCATTTTTAATTTAAATGCTAGCCTTCTTTTCATTTAAGTGCGCATATTTTAATCCATTTGATTTGATCTGATATGCAGAAGAATGTGTCCGAACAGAACTCTGCAGTTCAGCTTCAGAGAATTCCTCTTTGTTTTGATCAAGTGAAGATAAAGAATCCAGTGATCAAGCTACTAACAGAGAACAAAGGCCATTAGGAGACATCGAATTTCATTACTCTTTACTTACAAGAACCTAGTATTGACTGCACACTATAAACATCTATACTAAACCTCAACAACAAACAAATCAAGAACACTACATTTTCTAATCACTGTACCCCTAGAGCCTGGATCCTTCTAATCAGCGCTAATGAGGCGTAATTGTTTTCCTTCCATTCTTCTTTAGTCTCCTTCTTCTGCCCTTTCTCAAGGAAGCACTTATCACAACCATCTAGTATTCTGACAATATCCTTGATGCTCGGTCTCAGCTTCGGGTCAGAGTGTGTGCAGGCCAGGCCAAGTTTCGCCATCCTCACGAGTTCCTTGTGATCATACTCTCCATCCATCCTCCAGTCTGCAAGCTCCGCGTATTGCATTTTCCCTCCCTTGATTTTCTGGACTCTCTTAACCAAAAGTACCTCGGGCTGGCTGAAGTCCACAGCCATCTGTCCACTAACCACCTCAAGAACCACTACACCGAAGCTATAAACATCGGCCATTGTGGTTGGCTCCCCAAACTCCATGTACTCTGGTGCCATGTAGCCAAATATCCCATTAACAGAATAGTTTTTGGCAGCAACAACATGGTGACCTTCCTCGTTTCTTGTCAAGAATTCAGCAAGTGCAAAGCTGCCAAGCCTCGGGTTCATATCTCCATCGAGAACAATAGATGATGAGGTTATGTTTCTGTGGATCACTTGCTCATCCCATTCTTCATGGAGATAATGAATGGCAGAAGCAAGTGATTTCACTATGTTGTACCGGTGATGCCATTTCAGAATTGGAAGGCCTTTTCTTTGGTGGTAATGCTGTAGATTGTGACTTAAAAGGCGAGTCGCGGAGTAATCATAGACAACTAGCATCTCTCCTTGTTCAGTGCACCATCCACGGAGTTGTACTAAGTTCCTATGGCGCAAATTCCCCAAATTCTGGAGTTCATTAGTGAATCTTGCCCGAAGTGCAGGACACGTTTTCATGCCTAGCCTTTTCACCAAGACATGGTGATTATTGTCAAGAATGCCATAATAAGCAGTCCCAAAGTCTACTTCAGCTACCCTTCTGGAATCCGCAAAGTTTTTAGTAGCAGAAATGATTTCCTTGAAGCTAATTTCCCTTGGAGTTTCAATAACCGGGAACATATTTAGTCGACGTTTACTCTTGTTGTCCTCAGACCTGATGTCAGTGCTTGCATAATCAGTAAAAGGGCTAACATCAGATTTTTCATATTCAGCAGAGGAGCTGACATCAGTGCTTCCATATTCAGCAGTTGTGTACATGGTCTCTTCCTTGGCTGTCAGAAAGGTCGATGAGCTCGAGGCAGCAGTGGTAGTAGTGGTTGTGATGGTGGCATTGGATGACCGCGAGGTAGTCATGTTGCTGCTTGAAGAAGATAGAGATATATATAGACGATGAAGCTTGAACGACGGAAGGTCTGGCAATTTGGTGCAGAGATTGTCAGAAAGAACTTCCAACACCCATTTCATGTTTGGCCTAGATTGTGGATCATTTAGTGTGCATAGGAGGCCTAGATGAATCAAGCGTTCCATGTCAGAAAGCTTGTAAGACCCGTCCACAAGGCGACTATCCCCTGCTTTTAAGACCATTCCTTCATCAGAAAGCCTTCGTATCCAATCCAGCAGAATAATCTGATCATCTTGGAATGCAAGGTCCATTGCTCGTCTCCCCGAGACAATCTCCAGCACAACAATCCCAAAACTAAAAACATCAGATTTTGAGGTAGCAGAGCCGCGTCTCTGGAAGCTCTCTGGAGGCAAGTATCCAATTGTGCCTCCAATTCGCGTAGTGTCTGCCAATTGAAACTCCTGGTACTTCACCGGTGTCCTGATTTGGTGATCAAGCTCATGCTCTAGCCATCTAGCCAATCCAAAGTCCCCAAGCCTCGCGTTAAAATTGGAATCCAACATAACATTACTAGTCTTCACATCCCTGTGAATGATCTGCGTCTCCAATTGCTCATGTAAATAAAAAAGTGCAGTTGCCAGGCCACCAATGATATTAACTCTCCTATTCCACCCGAGGATCACAGGCGTTGCCACGCTCTCCTGTCGCTTAAATAGCACACGATCAAGGCTCCTGTTAGGCATGTACTCATAAACAAGCAGCAACTGATCATCATGAACACACCAGCCTCTCAGGCTCACAAGATTCCTGTGGCGTAAATGAGCCACAGCCACCAGCTCAGCCGCGAAAGTCTTCTCAAACCGCTCACCCCTCTGCATCAAACACTTGACAGCAACAACTGAGTTATCACTAGGCAAAACAGCCTTATACACCCTCCCAAAGCCTCCACTTCCAAGAACCTCGTCCGGGCTAAAGCCCTTCGTGCCAATGTAAAGCTCCGCGAAGCTAAACGTTCTGGGATTATTCGCCCCAACCTTGTCCAAAATCTGAACCCCCTCCATGTCATGAAACAGACTAGGAGAGGGCTGTTTTCTTGGTCCACAGAAACTAGCCCATTTTACCACAAAAAACCTGTAAATCGATTTTCGCAGAGCCTTAAGAATCTGAGCATAATGGTCTCTCTGTTTCACTTCATGTAGTGTTTCATCTTTCTGGTCTATAGAATCTGCAGGTAATATAAAGCAAAGATTGTTAAGCTGCATGGTTGCAGAGCAGCATTCGTTAGAAAACGAGGTTGTAATAACAAAATGAATTTGTGCTACTGCATAATATATAGTGGTAGATAGATAGATATGTGTGTGTGATGTGGTAGGAGCGGTTGGATGAATTAAATTGTCAAACGCGGTTAGGTTGCATGGTTGAAATGAATGGGAAAGAGATGTGGTAATATTGGCCAGCTATACGTATTTATGGGCCATGCTTGTGATGTGAGTCATGACATTGATTTTTATCTAATCTCGTAAAGTTGAGATTTCGGGAGTTTTTGAATTATTGCATTCTCATCATCTTTTGGGAAAGTTTAGTTAGTTACTCGGAGCATCTCCAACCGTGATCTCAAAAATCTAAATTTGGGGCAATTTTGTCCCAAACCACTCAAGCAGTGAACTAAAAAGTGATTCAAATTTAGATCAGTGAATATTACTAGTCCAAATTTGAATCACTGCTATTCACTGATCCAAATCTTTTTAAAATTAAAATATTATTATTTTTATTATTTGATGATTTTGTTAATGTTATTGACGATAGATTTATTAAAATTAGAATATAATTAAAACAACGATTAATTAATACATAAAATTTCAACAATATCAATCGCTACAGAATAATCAAAGATAAATATGTCTATCATGAACTTCGAAATGCACTAATTGAGCATTTGTGGGAAAAATATACTAAGAGAATTAGTATTTTAATGTAATATTTTAATACTTTCAATTTATTCTTATGTACCGTTTTAACTTTTTCAAATTATTTTGTAATATTTTATCTTTGTCTGGTCCTTAACTGTATTATTATAATTAATGATGAAATTAGTTAATCATTTTTTAATATATTGAAAATCATAGTATATGAATATTATAAGGATGAATGAATTTGAATCTATATTTGGACCACATGGTTGGAAACTTGGAATAGGATTTGAATCCCGCCTTAAATTTGGATTATTTGGTGATTTTGGATCACCAAATGATCCAAATTTGGATCACCAAATTATTGTAAATTGAGACGGAGGGAGTATTTTAACGGAAGTTAACGGGATTTAACGGAGGAGGGTGCGTATCGTTATTGAAATGTAAATATAAGAGGTGCGAATTGAGTTTTTTAAAGTATGAGCGAATTTGACATCGGTTCAGGATGGATAATATCATTGAAATGATTTCGAATGCTACGAAAAAACTAGATAGAGCCAAAAATAATTGATGCCATGTAGTTGATTGCATCTAGAAAGGCAAAAACATTCCCCAAGCAGGCAAGTAGCAATAGTGTTTTAGGAATCTAAGCACACAGGGTCTTCGAATTTAGCCCGGACCAAAATTTTGTTAGGTACTTGTTTGTATTTCTTCTTCTCCATGTTCTCTAGTAAACCCCGGAGAACACGTGATACAATATTTACATGATAGCAGTCCATATATTTAGCCTTTTTTTTTTGCTCAGGTCATATATTTAGCCTTCCAGAACCCGAGTTGTCAATTTTGGTTCTCCAAGGTCGGATTTACATGCCAACATGATGATATTTCAGATTATATAACTCAACTATTTGCTAAAATTCAGTATTTCCAACTGTGTTGGCTATAATCGTTGGGTAAATGAGATCTGTAAGACATTATGTAAAATTTGCTGAACTTGTAAAACATTTTGCTTCAACGGTATTGGCTATATTGGTTGGTTATAATTTAAAAATAGTATATTATTAATATTTTAGATTGTTAAAATAGAATATATTAGTTCAATATGATAATAAATGATGTGCAATCTTTCTACAGATTTCTTACAGACCTGTAGAGGTTCGACAAATTTAGCCATTCATAGGAGGTTGGCTAACAACTACATATGGTTGGAGTTGAGTTTTTGGAACTGTTGGCTAAATTTTTTTATTTTTAGTATGCCAACTCATCTTTTAGCTAATGGTTTTCGATGGTTGGAGATGCTTTAGCTCAATTATTAATTAAAAATTCTGTTTCATGTTAGTTCCTGTCCTATTTTATGCGAATCACTTTCTTTTTCTAGATTTTTTCTAAAAATAACTTTTAAGCTATAATATTTGTTTAAACTTAGAGGGGTGTATTCGATTGAGATTTTAATGGATTGTTTTTAGTCTATGGATTTTAATGGATTGTGTCTGATTTTGATTTTGTGCGGATTCTTGATAAAATGTCGCAGAGTTGATAGGATTTAAGCACAATGCTTCAAATTCCCATTGATTTTGATGGGATTTCAAAAAACTTAAAATACACTGAAGAATGCCACAAAATCCATCATTTTATTAAATGAAAAAAAATCCATGAGCATTTGAATACCATCAGATTTTAATGGATTTTAAACAATCTCAATTGAATACCATCGGATTTTAAAGCATAATTTAAAATCCCAATTGAATACCACCAGATTTTGTAGCATAATTTGAAATCCCAATTGAATACCTCAATATTTTAATGGATTTCAAACAATCCCAATCGAATACCCTCAGATTTCATCAATGCAAAAAAATACTTTAAAATCCCAATCCAATACACCCCTCTTATTTTAATAAAATTACACATTCTTTCTAAATCTTTCTTATAACATCTGTTTAAAATTATTACAATTAATACATCTTTTTAACATCCACTTCTCATTTTAATAACTAAATAAAAATTAAATATTCAACTCTTAAAATGTGGTGGTGGTCAAAAGTTGCTTATATATAACAGGAACACACACGGAATATATTTATTTATTTTTAAAATATATATTTTTAAACAAATATAAAATAATAAAAAGTCAAACTTCCTGTTAGTATAATCCTCTGGAGTCTGGAAAGGTAACTTTTTATAACCCTTCTTCTGGTACAAAGCTGGTTTGCACTTTGCACGACAGTGTAAAAACAAAAACTTGACCGCGTGAAACATGAAATTTTATCATTCAATAAAGTTGCAGCTTGAGTCAAGGTCAATTTTCGATGGCCAGGGTGTAATTTTCCTTGGTCTTGTATTCACCAAATATTAAGTCAACAGATTTTAACAAGTCAATCAGATTAATGTTTACAAAGGCATTGGTACAATTAAGTTTGTTTTATAGATAGTTTAGCACTATAAAGTTAAAGGTTTGTCTAGTGTGTGCTCATAAACACATGTTAAACACCAAATTTTATAATTTTGGTGGATTTTTATTGGTGTGGTTGGTGGATTTGCAGGAGGGTCCACCATTATAAAGGAGTAGTAGACAATCAAAATTTACCAAATTTATAGAATTTGGTGCTTAGCAGTCATGAGCACACACCAGAAAAACCGCAAAGTTAACTTCTACTTTTCTAGAATAATATGAATTATATTCTCCCAAATGCAATTATAATATAAAATTATTTTACACCAATTCAAATAAGATGTCTATTTTTTTCCTTATCTTTATTAGTATAAGCTGTATCGCATTTGAGATTTCAATATTTTGATTTGGAATACGAAATCGGTAGCTTCCTATCTAGAAAACAAAAGAGAGGTCCTTGGAATCCCCTATATAAAATGAACTCTTGTGAATAATTAAACTATAAACAGATAACCTTTGATAGAAATATTTTGCCATAATATACATTGTCACTGTCTTCTGGGTTGATTCGTTTTTCTTTCTTCCTAATATTAACAAATATTATATATATGACATACACATGATTAATTTTAATTGGATGGTTGATGTCCAGACAGAAATACTAAGAAGAGTTGAACTAATCATAGATTACCAACTAAATTTGAGAACGTAGCATTTCTTTTTTGATAAATGAGTTAATTCAATAACAAAAAAGCATACGATGTCTACGTAAACAGTCGCGTCAAATAAACAATGTCCAGAAACAATAACTGATCAATCAATGAAGATAAAAATCACATGATTTGTTGAAGATGATATATACACATGCTTCGCAACCTTCGGTTCTGCCACAAACAGTTTGAGCTATAGACTGAGAATGCAATCCCCTAATACTTTTTATTACTAAATCAAGCACTATACTCATACAAACGGTGAGAAAATAACAAAATTTACACGAACGGTGAGACAGCAAAAAAAACAAAATCAACAACCTAGCAACCAATGCGTAAATGAAATATTTAACTAAACAAAGGCAATCATTAGACAACAAAAAAACCAAAACCAACAACCTAATAACAAAATGCGTAAATGAAATATTAACTAAAACAAGGCAATCTTTTGATCCGGGGAACAAACCCATGAAAACAAGATAACTCAGACCACTTTATAAATTTATAAATTATCTATAATACAAAATTAGTCAAATAAACAATATAAGTTAAACATTTATTATAATAAATCACTATAAATTATTAATTATTAATTATTAATTTAAATTTATCGAGCACATAATCGAGAGTATATGTTTAGAATATGCATCCTATTAAATCACAATTTGTAACGAAAAAATTATTCAATACAGAAAATAATGTTATGGAGCTGGAATACGATGATGGTAGAGGAATTTCATACGATTTATTCCAGAAAAAAAACATCTACTATATGATATTCACAGATGTAATCAGCTCAGTGCTGCAACTGCAAGTTGAGGCTTGAGAGGAACTACACGCATCTTACGTTCATATTCAGAAAAATTTTAAAAATTCGGCTTCTTTTGGATCTCTGACACATTAATCACTTCCTGAATTTTGGACATCACATCTCTAAAACTGAAAAATTAGTTGCTCTCATGTTATACATTTGTAAAAAGCGGAAATCGGACTTAATCGGTAGAGTTGTGGAACCAGGATTAATCAGAAATTAATTGAGTTGATCGGAAATTTAAAAAATAAGTGTTTCTATCACCACGTACTCACCTCACTTGCCAATAGAAAACTCTAAACATAATTTTATCAAATTACGTATTTAGTCTGTCAAAAAATAAAATAAAAATTACGTATTTCGTGTCTTATGAATGTAAAATTGGTTAACGAAAAATGGGAGTCGGCTACGTCTCAACTCTAAAAACATTTTTTTTTTCGCCAAGAACTCTAAAAACATTAAATTTGAAAGACATGACAAAAAAAATTTGGTGGCGGTGGAGACAGATGTTAGAAATCTCCAAAAATTATAATAAAAAAAATCAGAAGTAAAATAGACCAGATGCCGAAAAGTCCGGCTAGATCTTGCAGATCTTTCTATACAATTTAATCATTCATATAGAGATAATAACTAATCATCTCCTAATCTGATTTTTAATAATTAAATATTTACTTATTATTTTTTGTACATCCATTTTCACATTTTTTACTTAACTTCTTATGAAGAAATTGTAAAATAAACATTACAATAATACTAAGGAATATAATTATAAATTATTGAAGTTATTATTTAATATAAATTTCTTCTAAAAATTATATTATTTATTATATATTTAAAAAACCTGGCTAGCACAGTGCCCTCTTGTACTCGTGAGTAGAAAACTTCTGGAAAAAGTCAAAAAAAACAGGTAAATGTAGGGACCCAAAATGCAACACATGTAGGGGCTTTGGCAAGAAAGTTAGAGACATGTTACATTTATTTACATTAAATTATAGGGTTAAATAGCTAAATCATCATCGTAATATATTGAAATTTTCACTTGAATCACCGTCCCAAAAAAGTTTTCAGACGAATTACTTTCCTCAATATAATTTTCAATTAGATCATTGTACATTAAAAATATTTCACTGCCGTTAATTTTTCATTGACTTAACGGAAGTCTGTTAACTTTTTACACATTAGCAGCCAACTAGTTCACCTCAACGCCATATCATCTATCTAAAATCTAATATATTATTTATTTAACAGAAATAAAATAATAAAACTTCACCCACCTAACACTATCGCCTCTCTCTTCTTCTCCCATTCACCACCGATCATCTTTGTCCACCCACCTCTTTCCTCGCCTACCGCTTCCATTTCTTTCCACCGCGCCAGCCTTTCTCCGTTCATCTCTTCCCCTCCTTTCAATTCGCTGCTTCATAAATTCCGACCACCTCTTTCTCCACCAACCAACGACCTCCATAAATTCCGACCACCGCCTGCACTGCAACCCCGTTTGTTATCTTCATGAAATACTCGACCTTTCACACCCAATCCTCTTCTTTTCATCATCCATAACTGTCATCTCCTTCCTCTTTCATTAACTCCATTAGGCTCGAAAATTTCATTCTCGATGCACGGAACTACAAAAGACATTGATCTCAAACTACCAACTTTACAAGATTTCTCAACATGACTTTTACTAAAAAGGACTTCATGAGTGTCAATCATCCTTGATTCATCTTCAGAAACCACTTTCAAATTGGTTTGCCTGAGTTCCGCAATTTCAGTTTTACGATTCAAGAATTTCTTGAATTTTTGTCATGTACTACTCTGGGTTATTATGCTAGAATGTAGAGGATTGAGGGCAAATGGGTTTAATCAATGGTAAGTGGGTTTGTTTGTTGGGTAAGTCAAATATGGGTCGACCCGCCAGCTCACAATCCACGTCAAACTTCTGTTACATTTTTTAACTGGAGTGACGGCAGAAATCCATATGAAATATTTCTGTTGTTTAAGTGTTTGACTGAAAATTTTTTTGGAACGGTGACTCAACTGAAAATTATAGTATATTACAGTGATGATTTAGCCTATTGTATAGTGTCGTTGACGCTTGAGGACAAGCATCAGTTTAAGTTTGGGTTAAATAGCTAAATCATCATCGTAATATATTGAAATTTTCACTTGAATCACCGTCCCAAAAAAGTTTTCAGACGAATTACTTTCCTCAATATAATTTTCAATTAGATCATTGTACATTAAAAATATTTCACTGCCGTTAATTTTTCATTGACTTAACGGAAGTCTGTTAACTTTTTACACATTAGCAGCCAACTAGTTCACCTCAACGCCATATCATCTATCTAAAATCTAATATATTATTTATTTAACAGAAATAAAATAATAAAACTTCACCCACCTAACACTATCGCCTCTCTCTTCTTCTCCCATTCACCACCGATCATCTTTGTCCACCCACCTCTTTCCTCGCCTACCGCTTCCATTTCTTTCCACCGCGCCAGCCTTTCTCCGTTCATCTCTTCCCCTCCTTTCAATTCGCTGCTTCATAAATTCCGACCACCTCTTTCTCCACCAACCAACGACCTCCATAAATTCCGACCACCGCCTGCACTGCAACCCCGTTTGTTATCTTCATGAAATACTCGACCTTTCACACCCAATCCTCTTCTTTTCATCATCCATAACTGTCATCTCCTTCCTCTTTCATTAACTCCATTAGGCTCGAAAATTTCATTCTCGATGCACGGAACTACAAAAGACATTGATCTCAAACTACCAACTTTACAAGATTTCTCAACATGACTTTTACTAAAAAGGACTTCATGAGTGTCAATCATCCTTGATTCATCTTCAGAAACCACTTTCAAATTGGTTTGCCTGAGTTCCGCAATTTCAGTTTTACGATTCAAGAATTTCTTGAATTTTTGTCATGTACTACTCTGGGTTATTATGCTAGAATGTAGAGGATTGAGGGCAAATGGGTTTAATCAATGGTAAGTGGGTTTGTTTGTTGGGTAAGTCAAATATGGGTCGACCCGCCAGCTCACAATCCACGTCAAACTTCTGTTACATTTTTTAACTGGAGTGACGGCAGAAATCCATATGAAATATTTCTGTTGTTTAAGTGTTTGACTGAAAATTTTTTTGGAACGGTGACTCAACTGAAAATTATAGTATATTACAGTGATGATTTAGCCTATTTACCCTTAAATTATATAATTATGTGCAAGACGATAGAGTTGGTGGTGCTGTTAGGTTGAGTTGGCTCACTTGGTTGCCCACTTTTTGTCATAAACATCGACTTTGTTCCTCGTGACAACCTAAAAGTTGAAAATTGTCAATCACTTGGATTTTATTATTTCTTTCGGGAGAAGTTTGGAATGCATGGCTTTACAGTTTACACATGTTAAGTTAAGGAGTCAAATTTACAAGTAAAGTGATACGAATTTAGTTATTCAGAGCTAATCTGAATTCACAATCTGCATCGGTTAATCGTCAAAAGAAGTGATTTCGACAAAATATTACTCCCTCCGTCCATGACCTCAATTTCTTTTTTGGGACGTCCCAAAAAAAATAACTCATAATACTTACTATTTTTAAACATTATTTTTCACTATTACACCTACTACAGCTACTCCCTCCGTCCCTCTCAATTGTTTACATTGGAGGGGGACACGGAGACCAAGACAATGTATGAAAAATGAGTAAACTTAGA
Source organism: Daucus carota subsp. sativus (assembly GCF_001625215.2). Lineage (NCBI taxonomy): Eukaryota > Viridiplantae > Streptophyta > Magnoliopsida > Apiales > Apiaceae > Daucus > Daucus carota. Next base: position 42,106,607 of record NC_030389.2, read on the forward strand.
TGAAAAGTGGGTAAAGTGGTGGGACCTATCAATATTTAATAATAGATTTGAGATAGTGGAGGAAAGTAGTGGGTGTAATAGTAGTTTTTATTGTTAAATATGAGATAGTGGGGGAAGATAGTGGATGTAATGATGAGAAAAACTTACTATATATGGTAATGTAAAGAAATGAGAGGACACCCCAAAATAGTAACCGTAAACAAATGAGAGGGACAGAGAGAGTTTATTTTATACTCTCTTTTTAATAAATAAACACTATTACACTCACTACTTTCCTCCACTATCTCAAATTTATTATTAAATATTGATAGGTCCCACCACTTTACTCATTTTTCAACTATATTTACTATATTTTTCTTAATCTCTGTGAAAGTCAAATCAGCTCATACAAAATGGAATGGAGGGAGTATTATGAAACATGGACGGTATGAAATCTGTAATAATAATTATATCGCTTATATGACATGTATAAAATAATCCGCAACAATAATTATATCGGGCTTCAACTACAATCAGTCGAGAAGAAAGATTCCGAAAAATCACATCACCCATCAAGTAAAGCTAAATGGTTTCCCGTCCTTAATCATATCATGATACACCATGTCCGGAATTTAACATAGCGGATATCTTGATTTACTTGATGAATTGAATTTGTCAAATCGGAGGCAACTAAAATCCAACATTCCACCCCTATTAATCTAACAAAAGGTACTAACTCCGATGCAAATGGTAGGTAATTTTGACATGACATTGGATTTTCACCCACTACACAAACCAACCTGAGAGCTGATTAGGTTAGTGATAAGCATATTGTAATTGTTGGTTAGTGGCCAGTGCTAGTGGGAGTAAGAACAGAGGAGAGTGCTTTTATTCAACACCTATTTGGTTTTATGTTGAAATGTTTGGTTTTCAACATGTTTAATGACGTTGAGATTTAGACAATTTACACAACATTATACATTACCGGTATTTGGTTGAAATTAATCTATGTAACATGTTCTTTGATACTCCTTTATTTTGTGTTTGCTATTTTAGAATACAAAAATACTAATAGATACCTCAATAATTGTTTCAAAATTTTCTCTCTCTCAAATCCGAGTTGATAGTGGAGTAGATTGTTAGACGTAGGATGGCAACGGGTCGGGTCGGATTGGTTCGGATATCTGAGATATCCAAATCCAAAACTACCAGATGCAAAATTTCTTCATTCCACCATAACCATAATATCCATACTTGTCCTAATATGGCTACATAAAATTGGAAAACTCTTGATAAACAGAAACTTGGCTAGACTTCTCCATAGCAGATGTCCACAACAAAACAGTCCTATGTTTCCACTCACACTTGTCACCTCCAATTCCAACATCATATAGACACTTCAAACACTTCAGACAGTAGATCAAGCTGGGTATCCAAATGGCACTCACAGCAGTCTAACATCATTAGAAGCTGGATCCAAATGAGGATTTCTAAACAGAGAGCAGATTAAGCTGCTGTTTATCCAAATGTCGACTCCAGCCCTCGAAAATCATTAAAAGCTAGACCCTTACGGAGTTTTCCTGATAAAACTCGCCCAACCACCTGACACTGACATGACTGGTAGGTAATAAATCACTCTATATACCCATACTGCGTAAATGATAAAGCATCCCTGAGCATAAGGTAATGAATATATTCTCAACTGTGACTTGTATTCCCAGTCTGCAAAACTACAAGCCACATTATTTGGGCAGGTGTCAACTGAAGTAAGAAAGCTTAGGGACACTAATTAAGTAGCAAGGCCAATAATCAAGTTCTACATTTAAAGTTCTTTATGATTATCTTTATTTTTAACCCTGTCTCAAAGATTAAGATGGGTCTAATCTGTAATACAGATTTTGAAAATGTTTAGGAGCTTATAAATATGGGCTGCCTCACATAAGCAACAATAATTTATTAGTATAACCAAAAGTTTCTGGCACTAAATCTATCAAGTCAAAAAAAATAAAAAAGATCTCCACAATCACTTGCACAACACTACTGGCTGGTGGAAGGATCAAAGAAAACAAAAACACATGAAATAGATCAGAAATGCAGAAACGTGTTAAAATGTGAATTCATTAAGGCTGCTAGGATAGGAAAGATTGATAGGAGACTGTAATCAAAGAAGAATACAGCGTACCTACCAAGAAGAGTTCCATACAAAAATGAGTGATGGGAGGCTTGTAGTTGCAGCTACTGCTACGTCTGGAAAGCTTAGTGATAATCCTTGTTCTCTTCACTCTCTTCAAGAATAGTGTAGATGCAAAATGCTGATCTCTGATTTAATTGTCATTTAACATCCACAATTGCAAATATCCATGGGTGTCCATCATCAGCTCCGGTATTAAGGGGGGAAAAAAGGGGACGAGACAACTGTTGCAGAAGGATGAGAAACTTCACCTTTGGGTCTCTTGCGCTTAACCTTAACATAGGCACATATAAGATGTGACCTTCCCCTCTGTGCCTCTCGCTTAACATCCAAGGAGCTCTTGACTCGGGCACATACTTTTAATTACATGTCTCTAAAGTCGTCTTAGTTTATCTATATTATAAATAACCAAGTTCTCTCCAAAGCTTAGGTATGAACTGTTTACTGTTTCCCACAATAACCATTTCTCATAAAGACAACTATATACGATAGTTCTGTAACAGTACTTCTGCATTCTGCATATAGTAACACGTAAAACGTACCCCTCAGTTTGTCCTAACACAGCTCTTCCTGGACCTTTATGTATCCATCTAATTTTGTCTGAAGGGCTTAGGTACCTACTCTAAGAACTCCATTTTGTGTGTTTGACTTTACTCTAAACATTTTCTAGTCTCACTCAATACCTGCAAACTTTGGTATCATGGATTATCCACATGCTTTCTGAGGATTCAGAAACTTACTACGGTGTCAAATTACAAGACAAAGATCTAGGAAGAAGGTAGTCTTATGTTCCATTTCTCCTAGGAAGTAATGCAGGTAGGAAATGGTTTTCAATATATTTCACTTTATTATGAAAATTGAGCATGAGAGCACAGAATAACTGAACTAAACAGATACTAAAATGTTAAAAGTATTCCAACCATTTCATCTACTGTTACTTAAATCATTTATTTACTCATACCAAAAGGTCACTTCTTATACAAATGGTTATACTGGTCTAGTTTATCCAGGCAAAGTCATTCATAGCAGACTGCATTATCTGCACAGCAGTAACTCTTTTATTAACAACACAAAGCTGGCTAATACTGGTAAGATGAGCTTCCAAAAGAAAACACAAGAGTGTAAGACCAATTAAGCCTATGTTCTAGGAACTTGTAAGCTCACAACCGGCTCCTATCAAGGCTACATGAAGACATTCTGATTTATATGAACCAAGAAGGTATGGTGATGAATAAGCATAGCTTAAAAAGGGCAGAGGTCTACAAAGCTTCTAACTCAAAGGTGGGGAGAGTAACTGCAGATAATTATAATGCATGACAACAGTAAAAGCCTTTAGCGCAAGATACAAAAGGAAGGGGATGTGTGCATATACGTGTATGTGAAGGAGAGCTAGGGTTTCAATGCAATCAAGTTTCACATTTACAGAATCTTCTACTGACTAAATTCCACTAAAGAGTTGGAACGAAGAATCTCATAACTATATTTCATGTAGTTATGAGAGTCAGATAATTATGACTTGGCGTCTAGACCAGAAAATAGAGTTATACACCTCAATAATGTATAATCTGATTGTGTTTACAACCTTAAGAAAAAAGTGAATATGATCCAACTTACAAGTAGCAGCTAGATATTTATTACAGAAATGGTTCAGCTTTGTCATTTATCACAACCAACAGCCATCTTCAGTTCAGTTGCTTCATATTACTGGACGCAAATTCCTCTCCTACCATAAAAAAAACAGTTTGATATTCAATACGCAGACTAACATATTATATATTAGTATACATAAGAAGATGTAGAAGGTCTCTCCTATCATTTCCTAAAAAAATCAGAACAGAGGCCAATCAAAGCATATTTACATGATCAGTAGAAAACACTTATAAATCATCACCTAATCAACACTAGTGGAAGGTAAACATTTACCACTCAAGAGTACTTGTAAAGCTGACAACATAATTTTTATCCTCATAAGCATGGCTACAAGGCTATGTATGTACCCAGGATTATTTGTTTCAGCAGATATGCTATCATAGTTCATTATATGCCATCTACTGAACCCATCATCCCACGAACATGAAAAATATTCCTATTGATGTAATTGCAATGCTATGCTTTGTAGTTTTCTGGTGTAATTTACTAGCAAACTTTCATTGTAATCTACCAAATATGATCTATAAAATCCAACAGAATGCTTATAACCAGCACTTCTCACATGATAGAATGCTCTCTACCAACTCAGTTTTCAAGCATCTTGCCATCTTAATCTTTTAAATATCTGCCTATGTCCAAATAGAAGATACAAGTCTTAAAAGGTCACTCACATTGCTTTAAGTCTAATACTTAACTAGTACTACAACATTGTTTTCCACTACCCTCGCCCTCAAATATTATTCTTATCACTCTTCCATTGAATTGCCCTTAATGATCCTCATGTCCTGAACACTTTTTGTAATGCCTAAACAATACCCAACACAAAGAAAAAGAAATTTTCACCCAATCAACTACGTAATCCGTACAATTGAATGTCCTAAAGCTTCTTATCTTAGCCTAAACATCTAATCCGATAAATAGGTGCAACAAGTTCATTTAAACTGCTTTGCTTCTCATAACTATTTATATGCCATTCATATCTTAATATCCATTACTCCAACTCACTAATTAAAACCACTTCTGATTAATCGACCGTAAAACCATCATTAAATCCAAACAATACATTTGAAAACACAACATATAACCAAACAAAAATTCCAATTAACAATTGCATAAAATACGACACAACAATACGAAATCCAATAACATAAAACTACATAAACCACATTCACCAATTAATCAAACTACAACGCACCACATTATTATCAAATTCAAAAAAAAAACACAAAATTCCCCAAATTCACCTAGAATTTTACGGAGTGTCCCACGGCTTCATCTCGGGAACCGCCACAACCATCCCCTGCAACTCCTGGCTCAACACAACCTGACACCCCAGCCTGGCGTGCTTATTCAACACTCTATTCCTCTGACTCCTCTTCAACACATACTGCTCATCATAACTCGCCTCCGGCAGCTTCTGCAGCCACTCCTGCGCGATATGCACCTCGCACTCCGCCGAGCACGCGTCGATGTCTTCCAGCCGATGCGACGCCGGATCGATCATGCCGCTGTTGGTCAGCGCTTTGAGGAGCGTGTGGCCGGAGAGGCCGATGATTTGGCGCTTCTGGCCGGACGGATCGATGGCGAAGAGCTTGACGATGCGGTCGGAGACCTTTTTGGTGCCGGTGGAGGCTGCGGCGGCGACGGCCGTGGTGGTGGAGCGGAGGGAGAGGTAGAGAGAGGGAGATTTGGAGAGTTTTGAGAGGCGATTAATGGTGGAGATCGCCATTGTTAGGGTTTGGAAATGATTCTGTGTTATCGCCAAAGTCCAAACAAAGCCTAAAGAGAGGAGATGTTTTCTATTTTCATTTTCTGTATTATTTTTAAATTAACTTTTATACTTTTCCAAACTTAATATTTACTTAATATTTTTTAAATGTAATTTCTTTTTATGCATCAGCCGCTAAGATTCACGGCTTTCTTACTTGAAATTATTAAGATTTGTTTGCTCATTTTTTTCTCAAAAAGATTTGTTTGCTCATTTCGCAATTTATAATGTTTCTCATATTAAGATAATACATTAATTAAAAGAAACTTACACTGACAAACGATTGATTAAACATAAAACAATACTTATAAAGGTTTGGTTGCAATTATACGTAAAAACAATCTAACAATCTGACCGAACCAACCCGTACACATCCGATCCGAGCTTATACCAAAAATACAGTATTAGTGATGGAATAAGATGGAAGAAACAATACAGTCTATGCAGACTCCCCAGCCGGGAGGCCCTGAACCCATCACAACAATCTACAATACCAATGTGTTAATCGAAACAGTTAGCGCCATATATCTGTGTTCAATGTAGTCTGTACAGAATACTAAAATTGCATCTAATGTTGCAGAATATGCATATACCAAATTCATTTACAGATAAGAAATTAAGAATCTTCTAAAGCCAAGTTAACAACAATTGTCGAGTGCAATACTACAGCATGAATTCAACTTGTTATGACATGGGTTTGGGAAAAGAACTTTCCTTTCTTCGGTTCATGAAATGCATAACAGCTTCATGTAGTTTCGAATCACCTGCCAACAAAACATATCTTTTGAACATGAATAACTGCCGCAGATAAAATATCAACAATACCTAATCCTAACGAATATTGTGCCTGTTTGGTAAATGCTTCTTTCCGCTTTTTGGCTTATAAGCGAATCCGCTTATTCGTACCGTTTGTATATAAAATGTATGAAAAAACTTCTCACTTGTAAGCTATAATGTGAGAAATTGAATACCATGAAGTGGAGTTTGGACCGAATATGAGAATGAGAATCGGGAATGTGAATGAGTATGAGAATGAATGGTATGAGAATGAGGATCAAGGGTATACTCCCTCCGTCCCATTTTAGTTGTCACATTTCTATTTTTGTTGGTCAAATTGACTAAATTTTGACCAAAGATTATGAATTATTCTTTCATTATTTTAAAAAACTGAAAATTACATCTTAAAGTATATTAAAATTTATTTCCGATGATATATTTTTTTAATTCTATCAATTAATAAAATATTAATAAATTTCAGTCAAACTTTAGTCAATTTGACTGGCACAAACCAAATGTGACAACTAAAATGAGACGGAGGGAGTAGAAGGAATGATTTATCCATCAAATGGACCACAGAATGGCTGATCTAAACATCAACACATGCGCTTGAGATTTCGATTTTCTTTAACCAGACTCATTAATCATGAACCGAACGCGCTACATGAGAAGGGTAGCAGTACTTACCACACTTGACGCCAATAGCTGATAAAGCATCATGAACACGCCTCCACACCAGTAGTTCCATGGAGTTCTTCAACGGCTGCAGCCAAACGACTGCATGGCATATCCTAGGCCTCCTACCATCAGTCGCCTCCAGCGTTATATGGTACAACATGCTAGACAACCCTGTGTGGCTGGCCCCCACCACCCTCACAAATTTCAAATCACCATTCTGAACAACAAGAAAAACCAACCTATAACCTTTTTGTCAAGCATAGTTTTTTTTTTTCTAAAGAAAACTACAAAGTCTGGACATGTAAAAATTCAAAAATGAACCAATACCTCAAGTGCTTGTAATGATTCTGTAAATATATAAAAAAAATGTGTTATACTCCCATGTACCTCTAATTCTTTACATTTTTTCAATTGTTTGACACGCATTTTAAAGAGCATATAAAACATAGTTTCATATTTTTTTAAAAAAAGTTTCTTTTTTAATAAAAATTTAGATAATAAATATTTATTCAGAAGAAAAGGAAAATCAGAATAATCTAGCAATCAACTCCCGTCCCTCTCATTTCTTTACAGTTTTTTGATACTGCTCGACACGCATTTTAAGACACATATAAAACATGGTTGTATAATTAATTTTTAAAAAATTTCTTTTTTGTATAAAAATATAAACATCAAATTTTTATTCAGGAAAAAAATAAAGGTCAAAATAATTTATCAAACTACGTTTTATTAGAATGCGTGTCGAGTCTCCGTCTCCAAATGTAAACAAATGAGGGGGACGGAAGGAGTAAATTTTATGAGAGCAATAATTGAGGAGAAAGAGGGAGTAAACATTTTTCAAAAATAATTTATTTATTTCCGACTAATAAGATAAATCAAACGGGGACATAATCACGTACCAAATTAATCTCGTTCTCGTTACGAGTCTCGACACCGAATTTAGCAAGACTAATAATCCAATCATCCTCCTGAGCACCCTGGTAAATAACCGGTCCTCCACGCAAAGCTTTCAATTTTTCTTGTGCTCTTACACCGTCACCATTAATAACGTTGTACGGATAAAAACCTGGGTGATTATGCATGCAACAACAAGAACTACATGAAGATGAAGTTGATGAACAAGGAGGTGGGGTCCAGACTTTCTTGTTGACTGGGCCCCACAACGTGGGACATGCACCCCTTCTGGTTAAATTTCTTCTGCTTCCTTGTAAAATCAAGCGCAGAGCCATTTTTTGATTTAAAATTAATAAAATGGTGAAGGCTGTTTAAGAAGAAAATTTAACATGAACTTTGTATATATAGCAGTTTTCAGTGGGATTATTTTTTTATTTAATAAATAATAAATTGATTTTAGGTGAGATGTATTTAACTGGGCGAGCTTAGAAAGTGGGAATTGATGGTACAGGGAATATTAGAACCCTGCAACACTTTAAGCTTTGTTTGGCTAAAAAAATTAAGTCCTTTGTCGAGGACTTATCTTTCGAAAAAATGCATATTTTTATAATTTCTTTAATATAAATGTTAGGAATGTGTTTAATATTCATTATATGATAAAAGTTAAAGAACTATTTCACAAAAATAAAGTTTCATGTCCTTTTCTTCATAAATAAACCCTTATTCTTGAGAAAATAAATTTAGCCAAACGGTCACGAAATTACTTCTCCTTCGAAATTCTTTTTTTGTTTGGAGTTTCTAGATGTCACATCATAAAAAAAAATCATAATCATATTAAGTTAATGGTTTTTTACAATCCGGTCGTACCGATGTGAACGTTACGTCAAAATATTATATCATATTTTGGTCGAAAGATTTGATACCTAATTCATGACTCAAACATTATATTTCTTTCTCCCACAGTTTTCAAATAAGTTATCTATTGAACTTACTATGAAATGAAATGAAATTTCATAAACTCCGACCAGACCGGTATCCATGATTGACATAAACTAATGAAATTTCATAAGCACTCAGTTTTCCTATAACTAATAACAAGTAGACACTTATCCGATCAAAAGTTCGTAATGAAATTCGAATAAGTTAAATATGATTTGGTAAATATTCGCGAGTCCTGATTAGGCTCACTAATTGATCCATGAGAATAAGTTACATAGAACTTGGTAAATACTCTTTGACCGATTGATCCATCACTATCACTTATAAGTTTACTGTCAGTACAATGAGGTCGTTTGGCTGGGTTTAAAAAAAGTGACTTATTGCTTAGAGTAAAGAAGTGGATTAGAATTGAGGATTTGGTTTGGACTTATAAGTGTTTGGATACCGTGACTTATAAGTTATTTAAGCGTTTGGATAACTTAACTTATAAGTTGGTATAATTTCGTAATTTTGTATATAATAATTCGTTTCTTTTAAAAAATAAATTATAGTAATATAATTTATTATTATTATTAATACATGAAATATTTTATAGATACAAAATTTTAAATTCTGCATTAAAAAAATTAATAAATATAAAAAAGTTATACAAGATAACTAGGGACAAACAACTTTGGTCAAGATAACTAGGCCAACAATTATACTACCTTACTCCGGATCAAACCTAGCAGCAACAAGAAGAGAAGTTGAGCCCAAAAAAAAGCTAGCTTTGGTAGCTTTTTTCTCAGGCTTCTTTTACTCTAAGTGCTTCGTAAAGTTTTCCAAACGGGAATGAAATAAGTGAAGTGAATTTTTACCACTTTTAAGTTGAGAAGTGCTTTAGCCAAACACCCACTTGAATATAAACTGTGTACACAAGGAATGCAGCCTTCTAATTTTGAACTATGTTTGTCTATTTGTTTTGCTCTAGGGTCAAACTAGAACCCTCTGTCTAAATCTTTTACCAGTACAATCACAGTATAAACATAAACTTGTTTAATCTGATATTTCATCCTCAAGTCTATGGGGTAGGCTGTCTGAACCCCGTATATTAGCTCATTGTATGATTCTATCTGTTTAAACTGCCATCTTCAACTTTATGTAATACACAGAATTAGTAGCGCAACTAGAGTTGTGTACTTGAACATGAGGACTACGAGAAATCCTTTGAGGCGCTTTATCGACTAGAGTCCCAAAGCTTAGTTTCCTTCTCTTCAACTGGGCACTCGTCAGGTTGCCTTACAATGTAAATCTGGTCTCCAGCCTCATAGTACATGTCCTGATTCCGGTGCCATGTCCATAGAGCATGTGTGTCGTTCTTTACCTACATGATCATTAATTTATCTTTCAAGAAAATAAATCTACTCATCTCAAGATAAAGTTTCAATTGAGCTTCCCCTATCAGTAATATCATGGTATATTCTTGCATCATTGCATGTAGTTATGTTATGTGTGCTAACCTACATTAGCTTATGAGGACTGTCAATCCTTCAGATAATATATGCTACCTAAGTATTTAGGGTCAACCCTTCCATTAATATCGCGGAAAGAAATTGGACACGTATTTAGATTTTGTGGTATTAAGGTTTAGTAAATGTTCTGACTAGTTAAACTTGAGAGTGAACTTTGTAGATTATGTTCTGCAAGAAAAATATATACCTCAAGGATCCCATGGCCGAAGCTACTTTCTCTATAAGCACTATATTCAGGCTGCTGGTCCCAACAGAACTTGCCAGCAGCAGGACCTGATGTAAAGTTGTATGCGCAAAATCCACCAATAAAATCATCTGGAGTAGTAGATGGTTCTGGGCAGTTACCAGGCTCATCGGCATGCAATATTGCCATTTTTTCTCTGTTACCACCATCGCCTATCGTCACATGAATAGGACCACAAGGATCCAAGTTGTAGTTGTACACTCTGTTTGACCTCTCATAAGCATGAACCTATGATGTTTTTACAAGCAATAATCACAAAAAAAAATTAAATACTCATATATAAAATATGAACATACATTGTGCGGTACATGTGAGTGTGATACTTCGGAAGTCTGTAAAGCATTTGTGTACTTACATGTCCATTGAAGACAATATCAACCCTAGACTTGTATAGTAGTTCTTCCATTTCTACTCTCATACAATCTACCTCTCTGTAGTGCGCTACATAGGTGCTGTACCAGGGCGGATGCCAAACAGCTACAAGCCATGGAGTTACTTTTCTGTTAACTTCAGCCAGATCGCTTTCCAACCACTTATATTGCTCAGCTGTAAATAAAAACGGCAGCATCTCATCATCACACTATACATTGATGTTACAATTGCAAGCTTGTGTTCAATACTTGGTCCAATTTACAACTGATTGTAAGCCACGATTAAAGCAATTATGTTCATGTCAAATTGAATTAGCTTAAATAATGATGTTATTCATGTATATGCTTTTACCTGACTTATCATATGCCGTGTATGCACCAAGCATCACAAAATGTATGCCACCTGCATCGAACGAGTAGTAGAATGTTGATTTCGATCCACTCTCTTCAGATGGGAACGCAAATCGAGAGCTGTAAGCCTCAAATGTTTTGTTATGAACTTGCTCTTCTATCTCATGATTCCCTTCCACCACCATTATAGGAACTTTAGACAATAAAGGCTGCATGTACCTGAAACAGTCATTCCATTATTTTACATATTCGCATAGGACTGACCAAATAGCTTACAAGAACACTAAAACTAGGAGTAAAGAGCATATATATCATACAGAGTAACTTTTAGACAATTAGAAAACCCAAAACAAATTACAAAAAAACAATAGCGAAACTTCATAAAGATATATAAAGATGGGGGAGATGGTAATGGCATAAAAGAATTATCTATTCACCGTAATCTATTGGGTTTTTTTTTCATACAGTATGTTTTTTGATAAGATATTTTAGCTTTGCAAAATAATCATATGACGCCTAATCTTTAGAAAGGAGAGAAACATCCATGATCCCAAGATTATAACTTATCAGTCGAAAAGTTCTGAAAAACAAGGATCAAACTATGGCCGAAAAGTGCATAACGATAATATGGTAAAAGAAAGAACTAAACCCAAGTTGAGAGTGAAGTAACATAGGATCATCACCTTCCCCAGTAATCCCATCGAGGTTGATAAGTCTCGTGTATAGGAGTGTCTGGAAATGAGCACGAATAACAATCAGATCCAGTTCCATTTGTCAGATACAGATTAGCATAAGTTACATCTCCAACCAGGATAACAAGATCAGGAGAGTGACTTTTGATGTGGTCGACAGTAGAAGTAGAATTATATGTTAAACCCAGATCCCCTAGCACTGCTATTTTCTTCGGGTAACTCGTTGGACCAGAAACAGGCATGGTCCTAAAACTAAAAATTTTGCTCATTGCTTCGATAGAAGGATCTCCGCATTGGTAATAGTACTTTGTATCAGGGTCCAACCCTACAAGAAAATTGTCAATTTTTGTCAAGTTTAATAATATATTAAATTATACACAGAAAATCACTATTCAAGCACAAGAGATGATACATAATTTTGACTTATCATTTCCAATAAAAACAGAAAGGATCATGAGCAACATTCTATATGTATCTGGGATTAGTTTACATAGCTAAGCACTATAAGTAGATTGTGCTACTTTAACTTCTTGATGAGAAAAATATTGACAATTTGATGCTAAAGAGTGGCAAACTGGCAATACATACTATTACCAGAAAAATAATATTTCAAAGTAACTAAAAATGCAGGCTTTACATGTCCTAACTAAAGAAAACAAGTCATAACTAAAGAAAACAAGTCAATATTTATCTAATTTAGCAAACAAAAAGTCGTTGTTTATCTATTAAAAGGATTTGTACAGAGCAACAAAACCCGTGCATATCAAAGCGCTATAGAGAGTTTGTGGGACAAAAAGTTTTGGTAAAATTAGCATCAAGACATTTTCTACTATACAGTTAATTCAGAGCATTTATCCACCGATAACCCTCCATTTTACTAGGTAGATAAACAGAGGGCATTTTTAGCTACCGCAACATTCATATTGATCAAAAGCAGATAGCTTTGGGTGCAAAGACAGGATATAAATCTAGCAAACTGCCGCTTTGCCAAAACACCCAATATCCCAACTTTAACTAAACAATTGAACCAACACCGAAAATCTGATTCCCATTGTCACTAACCAGTAAAATTTACATTTCAGCTACAGAAACATACCTGTAAGCCGAACATGGTGTATGATCCCAGACGTATAGTTATTAAGGCCTTCAAATGGATAAAGTTGACTGTAAATAAGTGAGTTCCCTTTCGCTTCATAATTCAGTGAAGAACTTTCTTCTCCATATCGAACAACACTTGCCACAGATTCTGGATCTAATGGCTTTATGTCTTTCCCAATTTGATACTCCCCTGCAAGTTCACCATTACAAAAGTAAAACCAATTAAAAAATATATAAGTACCAAAACAATAATAATGCTTTCGACATACAAACAAAAAAAATTAAAAATCCAATTTCATCGTAGTAAACAGAAAAGTGGTGCACCTTCAGAATATGAAATTTATGATTTCACACACATGTATTTTAAAAAAGCAATCCATCATAGTGAACAGAGAATCAATGTCAAATGTGCAACTTAAATAAGATATTCATGCTCCCATTTCATATCGAAAAGAAAGTAATGCCACGTGAAAGAAATTCAAGCTCAACAGTCTACACACACAATTTCTAAGGACATACTCTAAAACTTTAGAATACTCACATTCCATATCAAACCAAAAAGAGAAGCAATGCAACATCAAAATTTAAGAAATTCATGTTCCACACACACACATGTGAAGAATAAAGATGATCCAATTCCAGAATTACCATACAAGAGAAATGTGCACCATCAATATAACAAAATTAAGCTTTACAACAAAAAGCACACAAACAAGAATAAAAAAAAAAATCACCTGTGACCCAAGAAACCCAAACAGAATCAAAAGTTGAGGAAAGAGACAGAGAGATTTGCTCAGGCTGAAATCCATTAACAATCCTCACAACTCTGGGATCATCATCAGGCAAGTCAATAGCATTCCCTCGAAATGTCTCATCCAGAGGAATAGTCACAGGCTTAAAGGGTCCTTCAAGGGTTGTTTTTATGTGCCCTTGAACACTCAAAAATCCCCAAAAAACAATAATCTCAATCAAGAAGATTGAGCCTTTTAGACCCATTAATAAAAAAGATTGAATTTTTATCAAACACCCAGATAAAGATTGAATTTTTATCAAACACCCAGATGATGAAATAGATAATTGTTGATGGGTTTATCAAGAAAGAGGGGAAGGAAGGTTTAGATAAGAGGAGGAAGCAAAGTTGGCATCAAACAAGTATATGCCAAAGCATCTGGTGAAAACAAAGAGATTCAGACAGGACACAAGTATTTATAGTTTATTATGTGTGTGTTGTGTAGTGTTGTAATGTGTTCAAGTGAGAAGGAAGCACGGTAAGAAAAAGAAAGTGAGGGGGTGCTTTGTTTGAGGACATTCAACGGTTATTGACGGTTAGACTGTCCTACCACTAAAATAGACCTAAAACCGATTTTAGATGCAACATCGTATTTTGTGTCCATGTGTTGTCCAGGAAATGGACCCCACCTCGCGTAATCGGATTGAAATTGGATCAATCTCGTTCGGGAGTAATTTTGACATAATATGGTTCGGATCGTATCTAACTCGTTTTGGAATTAATTTCAAATTTTATATAAAAAAAACAAGGGATCTTTTTAAAAATACCCATCTGTAAAATTATTTTTTTAAAAATACTACCATCTTTTTCATTGTTTTTAAAAATACTTTTTCATAAAAAAAAAATTTCAAAAATACGATTTGCAACTTTTGCAACCTCATTTGCAACCTTGGGCGGCGCAGCCGTAAAAGTTGCAAATGAGGTTGCAAAAGTTGCAAATCAGGTTGCAAAAGTTGCAAATAAAAATGGAAAGTTGCAACTGTTGCAACTGCAATTGCAACTAGTTCAACTGAAAACTGTAAGTTGCAAATGAGGTTGCAAAAGTTGCAAATGAGGTTGCAAATGAAGTTGCAACTGCAGTTGCAACTTTTGCAACTGCAGTTGCAACTTCATTTGCAACCTCAGTTGCAACTAAATGCAACTGAAAACTATATATAGTTGTAAATGAGGTTGCAAAAGTTGCAAATGAGGTTGCAACTGCGGTTGCAACTTTTGCAACCTCAGTTGCAACTAAATGCAACTGAAAACTGTAAGTAACAACAGATGTATGGTGTGCACCTAGCGGGGCCATTAGATTATAATAGAATCAACTGAATGCAACCATATGCAACTGAATACAACCATATGCAACCATATATGCAATTACAAATCCTGATTTCAAGTTCCAGTTTTCAAATGTCATTTTCGACCTCATTTTCGGAATCGATATATATATATAAGGTCGAAAATGACATTTGAAAACTGGAACTTGAAATCAGGTTGCAACACGGCTGGCGCCGCCTGTAGTTGCAAATGAGGTTGCAAAAGTTGCAAACAGTATTTTTGAATTTTTTTTTTATGAAAAGGTATTTTTAAAAATAATTCTGGAAGGTAGTATTTTTGAAAACAATAAAAGAAAAGGTAGGTAGTTTTGTAGATTTCCCAAAAAAGAAATCGGTCGATTTCGAGTGAGATTGGAATTCAACAAAAATTATATATATTTTCAATTAAGTTTGATTTGATATATTTTTATTTTTATTTTCAAATATAATTACTTTTGAGTTTTGATAGGAAAAATTAGCTTGAGTTGAAATTACAACAATTTTGACTTAGTATCACGAAAATTGTATATGTTGGTCAAAAATAAAATTATAACAAAATAATATCTTATTTTTTGATGGAAAACAAAATAATATCTTATGAGTTTATAGCTTTTATCGATTAATTCTCCATCCATTCGTTCATGCATTTTTTTTTTGAAACAAGCTGGAGTGTTCAAATAAGATTCTGACTTAGGAATCATAAATTGTCTTATAAATTCTTAAGTGGCATAAATAAATTATTTTTGATTTACAAAGCCTTCAACTATTAAAAATTCTTAACTAAAAAGTAAGTTGTCGTGACAAAAATTAAAAATATAGATAATCTTATGAATACACTCCAATCACACTTTCTTTTTGTTTATAATTTTAATCAAGCTCCTGTAATGATTATATATGCCGAACCATTACAAATATATAATAAATGTCACGTCGTCAATTATCATATTGAAAAAATATATTATATTTTAAAAACTTACAAAAATAATAACATACTAATATAGCCAACGAGTGTCATCGAAACAAAATGTATTACAGGATAAACAAATTTTACATAATGTTTTAGATGTCTAATTTGACTTGGAAAAAGTCTCAAATGTCACAAAACACATAGGGTAACGATCAAAATAACAGAGTTGGAGAAAATTGTTTCAAATAACATTTATTAACGCTAGATATGTAACATTTTATTATTTTAATTCCGGCAAAATGCTAAAAGAAGTAGCGTTCAACATTAGTTTGCAGTTATTGTAAATGAGGTTGAAAGGATATCTTCGATATATAATTTATTTATATATTTGTTTCGGTATTTGTGACAAACATTAAAATTAAATTCACCTAGTAATCCTCCCAAATAGGTCATTAATTTATTTGATTAATTAAAAGTGGAAAGTTATTTTTGGCAAGTAATTTTAATCTCTAAAAATATTCCTTCGCATCAAAATACATTTATTTTGAAGGAAATTTTTCTGATTACGCAATAGTGGCGCCGAGGCGTTTCGTGAGACTACGATTACCTCTTTCTTGCTACTGCAACATTAAAATTACATGAAGCTCGAAAAAAGACTATCAAGATTTGGTATTCTTTAGAGTACTCATGTTACATTATTTACAAAATTTATATTTAAAGTAATTTATTCCATATTTAAATCATTTATTATCTCTCGGAATAAATTATTTTAAATCTTTCAAAAATTACTAAATCCTTCATTCCTCAAGATTTATTTTATCCAAGGAAGGATTTATTTTCTCAATATTAATATCAGTTTTATACCTCTTCTGGAATATTTTCTCCCGGTCTCTCAAATTCAGTATTTTTCGGAGAAAAATATTCGCAATACTTAGAAAGCTCTTTCAACGTATCAAATTCATGATTTATCATGAACAATATTTTTCTAAGTATTTTGGTATCAAAACCTTCGTCAAGTATCCTTCTCTGTTTTCCAAAAGACGAAGTGTTTCGGTTTTTCATAAAACGGCTTTTATCTTAGAAAATCGGTTTAAATACCTTAAGATTATTCCCGTCCCTCAAAAGTATTATATCTTAATGGGAATATATTTTAAGTATTTATTCAAGTTTTAAGTTTGGCCATAATCTCTCTCTGATAATTTCTAAAGAATTATTGTATTTTATTCTAAACCCGAAAACCTGATTTATCGTTTTAAATCCAAATAAAATACTTCCACTTGCCAAAATGACTTGAAACTTGAGATTAGCCAATTAAATATTATTCTTAGTGCATGGTTAAATTTTCGTAATTTTCCGAGAACTTTTATTTCGGAGCGTTTTCTGTCTGCCGACCGATCACTGGCTGAACGTTTGACCAAGCTAGGGTTGACCAAAAATTACCAAAATTTCCAGAATGCCATTTTCTAATATTCTAAGATTTATCATATTTTTTCCGTAATTTATTTCGCACGTTCGAAATATCGCGTTTTTAATGTAACGGTTTTTATCGGTATCTCGTAAAGCGTGTCTGTCTTCTAGTGCATTAAATGCCCTGAATTTTTAGTCCAAGATGCTGGTCAAGAACACCTTTTTAGGTGTGGGGGACAAGGGGACAAAGTGGAGTAGTGGCCAAGGTTTGTTAAAATTACCATTTGCATTTTTACTTCTACTTTTCTTACATTTACCCCACCCATTCTTGCCTATAAATACACCCCTCCACCCACTCATTTTTCCTAAGCTAATAGCCAAACATATGCTGAGATTTTGAAGAACAAACACTCTCCCAAAGTTTATTCAAGTGCCTACTTCTTCTACTTCATCTTTAAAACCTTCGATTCTTCATATATTCCGATATATACAAGGTTTTAAACCCCGAAGCTTCGTTCCACCCAACCAAGCCTCGCTCATCTTAGCATTTTCATAAACCACTCTTTTCAACCTCCCGAAGGGCTGCTCAAATTCGTTCGTGTGCTTAAAGTCGTATCGAACCTCCGACGAATTTCTCCGGCGAACTTTCGTGGAATAATCGTGTAAGTGGTTTCTTTTAGCTTCAACTATCCGAGTCTTAATCGACCATTTTCAAAGGGCTTTTTAAACAAATTTCTCTTCATCTTAAGCTCTCTTGATTTCAAAATACTCGAGTTGGCCACTCGTTATTATCGGGAATTTGTGCACTAACTTTATTTGCTCACTAACTCATATTTGTGCTCCCATTCCCATCACTCCCATACCCTTCTTGTTTTAGTGAGAAACCCATTTTTCAGCCCTGTGCTCGGTGGGGATATCATTAAGATAAGATACGTGGTATTACGTGTTTATTTTCCAAACGTGTGTGACGTGAGTGATTTTACTTGTTTCGGTGGTAAACCCCGTTTGGGCCTTTTCGCTATCGCGGGGTGTTATCCGAACAAGCTACTTGGTTCAAAATCCGTTAGTAAGAGTGTGCGATATATCTTGCTCGACTTCGACTCCGTCTTTTCAAAACTCACTCATCACTCGATCTTATTAAAATCAACAACTTATATTTCTCCGCGCGATATAATTTGTTAAAATTGAACCAACGACTTAACCACCATACTAAAACGTTATAATCGACTAATTTCAACGTGGTTAAAATTCGACTAAAACTTGCGGAACCAAAACTTTTATAAAACAAGGATATATTTGTTTGTGGATATTGTGTTCTAACTTTTGCAGTGAGGTGAAGTGAAGTGAGGTGATCTTCGTTCTAAGACCCAAGTCTTTGACGTATTGACGGGGAGTTGATAGTCATCGCACCGTGAAGAAGAGGAAAGACCCAAGACCTAATACCTAAGATCCAAGACCGGCGAAAGGTTTAGAAGTACAAAGACCACTGGAGGTGCAACGACTTTGAGGAAGTAACAAGGATAGTTACGTTCCGAGACAAGTCTTGTTATTTACATTTATAGTGAGGAGGTAACGAAGAGTTACGCTCCAAGATATATATTTGTAAAGGCTTCTCCGCCTACTGTAAAGGAGTTCTTTATAGTAGAGAAAATCTCGAGTCCGGGGAGGAGCTCGGGGACTGGACTAGGGGTGAGTGGACTCCAAGGGTTGAGTTAGCCACCGCGAACCAGGATAAAATCGCTCGTGTGATATTTTCCTTTTCTTTTCTTACACTTCCGCACGTAACTGCCAATACTCTCGATACAAGTTCTAAAGAAGGGGTGAAAACTTTTTAAAACGACATAAATATTTTTAATTGGTGATTAAGCTATTCAACCCCCCCTTCTAGCTTAATTAAACCATCTATCGGGACCTAACAGTTGGTATCAGAGCAGTTACTTTTTTAAGTGCTACGGTTATAAAAGCACTCTGTAAAGTAGATCCGATATGGCCTTTATTAATGCTATCGGTTGTAGTGAAGGTCTCTCAAATTCTAGACCTCCTTTGTTTGATGGCACAAACTTTGCCACATGGAAAACTAGATTTCGCATTTATGCTAGAAGTCAAGGTGTCAAAGTTTGGATGGCCATAGAAGATGGTACAATACTTCCGACTAAAATAGTCGACGATATTATCATCGAAAAGAAAGTAAGTGAATATACTCACGATGAAGAAGATAGAATGAATATCGCCGCTAAAGCGGAAATGGTTCTCACAAGTGCACTT
The DNA here is from genome assembly GCF_001625215.2 of Daucus carota subsp. sativus. Taxonomy (NCBI): domain Eukaryota; kingdom Viridiplantae; phylum Streptophyta; class Magnoliopsida; order Apiales; family Apiaceae; genus Daucus; species Daucus carota. The sequence goes on from NC_030389.2 coordinate 42,126,420, forward strand.
GCAGAAAAAGAGTATAAACGAGTAAACAATTGCAAGTCCGCACAAGAAATGTGGAACAAGTTAGTAGTTACCTATGAAGGAACTACCGACATAAAAGATTCTCGAATGGATACTTTGATCCAAGAATACGAGAACTTTAAACTCCAAGATGGAGAAAATATCATCGATATGGAAACAAGATTTACTCGTATAATCGATGAATTAACTCAACTCGGAAAGAACTATACTCAAAACGAAAAGAATCGTCGGGTTCTTAAATCTTTGCCTCCGAGTTGGAAAGTCAAAGTTACTACGATCAAAGAGATGCACAATCTCAATGATTACCACATCGATAACTTATTCGGGAACCTTCGTGCTTACGAAGAAGATAATGTTCCGGATAAGGTCATTCCTAAAGTGGAAGACAAAAAGAAAAATATGGCTTTGAAGTCCATCTTAATCGATGAAGATGAAAACGACGAAGAGTTGAACGAAGAACTCCAAACTCTCGATGAAAGCGAGATAGCTCTATTAACGAGACAACTCCGTCGTGTACTTCAAAGTAAGGCTCAAAGGTATGGAAAAGGCTTCCTTAAATCGAATAATCAACAAAGAGTTTTTAACTCTAATGGAAGGCCAAATTACTCTCAAAACTATACTCCTAACAATAAGAGTAATTATCCTACCACGGGCTATAACAAGGGCAAAATCAATCAAAGTCCCAGTGGTTATAACAATGCCAATAACAATGGTACTTACACTCCTCCTAAGCCAAAAGAACAAAATCCGGAGGAAACACCTAATGTGTGTTTTGAGTGTAAGCAACCCGGTCATTTTAAACGGGAATGTCCTAAGCTCTCTAAGGGGCGAATTCTCGTGGCCGAAAATGGTTGGGATTTAAGTGAAGATGAAGAAACTTCGGAAGCTACGGAAGAAGTGGTTAACTTGTGCTTAATGGCTCTCGAGGATGATTCTTCGTCATCGGACATCTCCACTTCAAATGATGAGGTAAGCTCTCGTACTAAACTTTTACATAATATGCATCTTTTTAATGAATCTTCGTTAAACTTGCTAGATATGAGTAAAAGTGATTTGATTGATTTGTTGGTTGAAATGAATGAAAGAAACAATAGTGTAAATCAACATACCCTCTCTCGGATTAGTGAATTAAATCTTAAACACGAGGAGGAAGTCTCATCTTTATGTGAACAAAACGATTTCTTGAAAAATGAAAACAACAAGTATAAGGATGTTGTTACAAAGCTAGAAATCGAAAATATATCCTTAGTATTGAACACCGAAGAATTAGAAAACGAGAAGTTACAATTAAATGAAAACACTCGTATGCTTCATGTTGACTTACTAAACTTAAAAATTCAAAATGAGTCATTGGCTCAAGGCAAGTCAAATTCGGTTGTTCAAAAGGATAATGATGAATTGGTTCATGCCTTAAGTGAAAAAGATGAAATATTCGAGTTGGAAACTCAAAGGCTTAAAGATGAACACTCCAAGATCTTAGCTCAAGTTATGAATCAAGAAAGGATTCTTAACGACAAAATTAATATTTTGAGCAAAGAAAAAGATGATCTTGAGAGAACAATTCAAAAGTTCACAAAAGGAAATGAGTTGTTAGATAAAATGGTACATACGAAAATATCATATAACCATGAAGGTTTAGGATATGATAAAAATGCTCAACCTAAGAAGTTTGTACAAGGAAAGAAACAAACTACTTTTGTCCCCGCTACACCAAAGTACAAATGCTCTTATTGCAATAAAGATGGACATACGGTTGAATATTGCAAGATAAAGAATGGTGAGATTAAGGGGAAGTATACGTGGGTTCGTAAAGGAACTAAGCCATATACAAAGGTTGATCGTTTTGTACCAAATAACTATGTTGATGGAACTCAAAGAAAACCAAAGTTTAGTTATGTTCAAAAACCCATTGCTTATCAAAATAGAAATTTGGGGTATAAGGCATATACTAATGGTCAATCGTCTAGAAGTCATTTTGTTCCTAGTCATAGTTTCTATCCTCAAAATACCATGTATTATTCAAATGATAGAAACAACATGTATCAAGGTGGCAATTATCAAAAACCAAGATACTATGATTATTCTAGGAACAATGCATCTCGAAACTCCTATGTGCCTACTCATGCTTATACCATGCCTAGTTTCTATAATGCAAATGTTTATCATGATACTCTAACCCGAGGACCCTCAAGACAAAAGGGTACCTATAAATTCTATTGATTTGTTTTGTGGGTGTGCCTTGTTACTAAACGAGACATGTGGTATCTTGATAGTGGTTGTTCGAGACATATGACTGGTAATAAGTCACTCTTGAAAAGCATTAGAAAGGTTACCGCTGGAAGTGTCACGTTTGGAGATAGTAGCAAGGGGAGTATCATTGGTATTGGCGATATCGGGAATGAACATTTCAAGATTGCTAATGTACAACTAGTTACGGGACTTAAGTATAATCTTCTCTCCATTAGTCAACTTTGCGACAATGGATATAAGGTGATTTTCTATCCTACTCATTGTTCTATCTTAAATAAGGATGGAAAATTAATGCTTACTTGTCCTCGTAGCAAAAATGTGTACACATGCGATATTAGTAAACATTCTAATGTGTGCCTAATTACTACACAAGATGACCCTTTGTTATGGCATCGAAGATTAGGTCATGCGAATATGAAGTTAATAAAGAATATCTCAATGAATGATCATGTTAGGGGGATACCAAAGTTAAACTATCAAAAAGATCATACTTGTGAAGCTTGTGAAATTGGAAAGCAAATACGAGCTTCTCACAAAGCTAAGTTTATGGTATCAACCTCTAGACCTCTCGAGTTATTACACATGGATTTAATCGGACCGGTTCCGGTACTAAGTCTCGGAGGTTGTTCTTATACATTGGTCATTGTTGATGATTTTTCACGATTTACGTGGACGGAATTTCTCAAATCAAAAAGTGATGCTTTTGAATCGTTTGCTTCTTTATGTAAGAAGATTCAAAATCAACAAAGTAATACCATTGTCTATATAAGGACTGACCATGGTAAGGAATTTGAGAATTCTAGTTTCACTACTTTTTGTGAGGATAATGGAATAACTCACAACTTCTCGGCTCCATACACACCTCAATCTAATGGAGTTGTAGAAAGGAAAAATAGGACTTTACAAGAAATGGCAAGTACTATGCTTAATGAATATCGTCGTCCTAAATATTTTTGGGCCGAAGCTATGTCTACAGCTTGTCATATTCTAAATCGAGTCTTATTACGTCCTATGACACAAAAGACTCCCTATGAGATTTATTTTGGAAAAACTCCTAAGGTTAGTTATTTTAGAGTTTTCGGGAGCAAATGCTTTATCTTAAATTCGAAGGATTACCTTACTAAATTTGACCCTAAGTCAAGTGAAGGTATATTTCTTGGTTATTCGACCAATAGTAAAGCATATCGTGTATTTAATCTTAAAACTCTTGTGGTGGAAGAATCTATGAATGTTGCTTTTGATGAATCAAAACCACCCTCGAAGTATATTGATCTTGTTGATAAAGAAGACGCCGAAACGGATGGTGTCGAAGATGTTATTCGACAATTCGAAAATATGGATATGGGTATTTCCCCTCCTAATAATCCATTAGAATTGTTACAAACCGAAGATGAACTTCCTAAAGAGATTCCATTGATAAGAAGTCATCCCTTAGATAATGTTTTAGGGGATTTGACGAAAGGAGTTCAAACCCGGTCACAAGTTCAAAATGTAGTAAATCATCTTAGTTTTCTTTCGCAAATTGAGCCTAAAACTGCTAAAGAGGCTTTGCTAGACGAGGATTGGATATCCGCAATGCAAGATGAATTAACGCAATTCACTCGTAGCAAAGTTTGGGAACTCGTTCCTCCACCCGAAGATACTTCCATTATTGGAACTAAATGGGTGTTTAGAAATAAATTAGATGAGAATGGAACGGTAGTTCGCAATAAAGCAAGGTTAGTAGCTCAAGGATATACTCAAATGGAAGGAATTGATTTTGATGAAACTTATGCACCGGTAGCTAGAATTGAGTCTATTCGTATGTTTCTAGCTTTCGCGTGTCATAAAGATTTCAAAGTATATCAAATGGATGTGAAATCTGCATTCTTAAACGGGATATTGGAAGAAGAAGTTTATGTTAAGCAACCTCCCGGTTTTGAAGATGCAGTTAATCCAGAATATGTGTATAAGCTATATAAGGCTTTATACGGATTAAAACAAGCTCCAAGAGCTTGGTATGAAAGGCTTAGTAAGTTCCTATTAGAGAATAATTTTAAAATGGGAACGGCCGATAAAACTCTATTTACACGACAAGAAAAAGATGATATACTACTTGTCCAAATTTACGTAGATGACATTATTTTTGGTTCAACAAATAATGATCTATGTAAAGAATTCTCTGAAAATATGAGTAAGGAATTCGAAATGAGTATGATGGGAGAATTAAATTTCTTTTTGGGTTTGCAAATTAGGCAATCCAATGAGGGCATACATATTTCACAATCTAAGTATTGTAAAGAAATGCTCAAGAAATTTGATATGGAGAATGCTAGACCCATATCATCTCCTATGTCAACTTCTGATAAATTAACAGAAGATCCGAAAGGAATTCCTGTTGACACTAAGAAATATCGTGGCATGATTGGTAGTTTGCTATATATTACCGCTAGTAGACCCGATATTCAATATAGTGTTTGTAAGTGTGCTAGATTCCAAGTTGCTCCAAAGGAATCGCACTTATCCGCTGTTAAACGGATATTAAGATACTTAAAAGGCACGATGGATCTTGGCCTTTGGTATCCTAAAGGTGTACCTTTTGAACTAGTATGTTTTTCTGATTCTGATTATGCCGGACATTTGGTAGACAGAAAAAGTACTAGTGGTACGTGTCAATTCCTTGGTGGATGTTTAGTTTCGTGGTTTTCCAAGAAACAAAATTCTGTATCCATATCCACTACGGAAGCTGAATATATAGCCGCTGCTAAATGTTGTGCACAGATATTATGGATGAAGCAAACATTAGCGGATTATAATATTAATTTTAATGTCATATCTATTTTATGCGATAACACGAGTGCAATTGACTTAAGTAAAAATCCTGTGTTGCACTCAAGATCAAAGCATATAGATATACGACATCACTTCCTACGTGATCATGTCAATAAAGGTGATATCAAAATGACTCATGTGGAAACTGAGCATAATGTCGCTGACATTTTCACTAAACCTTTAAGTTCCGAAAGATTCGCTAAACTCCGTTTGGATTTAGGAATGCTGGAATATACAAAGTAATTAATTTTGGCCAAATATATTTTTAAATAGAATTTTTATCATATATACTAGTCATCTTACGTGTAAGAAATAATATCAAACGGAATTCTTCTTGTGTGTACTCTTAAAGTTCAGATTTGTCAATAAGAATTTATTGATCGGACTTTTATGAGTTAGAGCACTGATTTATTTCGTATACAATTGATAACATTTCTTAGGCGAGCGAATATTTTCTTAAGAAATATTTCTAAGATACTACATATATGGCATTAATCCTATTTACAATACACACATTTTTATTGCCAAAATTAATATTATTATATTTTAATATCCACCTATTTTATGTGGTTGATAATTATACATAATTTTATCCAATATAATTTTAAAATACCTTTTTCTCAAAAATTGGATAAAGTTATGAAATTATCAATTTGTGGATTATATTTATTTACCCTAAATTTGGTAAATATAATTACTTTATATTTATCTCCTAAATTACTTTTCATTAAAATTTTGTCCAAATACACTCGAAATTATTTTTATAATTTGGACAATAATATTTTAAGGGAGATATATATTTTTGAATTATTTTTATGATTTTTTATACTATTTAATATCTGATTTTCGGAAAACTGATTTATTATATTTCAAATAAAAGTGTTAAATATCACGGATCCTGATCCCTACCCATTTTTGCTCCAACCCGACCCAACAGCCACTTTTAATCTGATCCGCTCGATAAAACCCTACATTCAATCCTCACCGTTCGAGCTGTCTATATATATACTTGTACAGTGTTGTGAAGCCTCAGCCGCACACTGTTCAATCCGTGTTTATTTCGTGAGTTCTCTCGAACTCTCTCCTGAGTTCTCGAGCTCACTTCCCATGGCGATTCATCCTCATCTTTTCATCGCCTTCTTCTCTTACCTTCTTCAAACACTTTCTACACTTCAAATATGATTTATTCACTAAAGCTTGTGTTTGATTCATGCGCTGTTAAGGGTTGGGTAAAAGAAAAGGATTTCGATCTCTAAATCTCGTTGTTGTTCTAATTAACAACGAGAATCGATCGTTTATCCTACATTTATATACATATATCTCTCAATCTCTTTCAATTTTGCTCCGATTTTCAAAACCCTGATTTTAGGGTTTCATAAATCGTCACCTCTGACTATTTCTTAAGATGTTTTTGCAGGCTCTATGGCGATTCCAGTACTAATCGGAGTTATTCGTCAACTTTCAGATCTGTGCGATGTGTTGACTATTACCAGTCATCCTCGACGAAGCCCCTTCCTACTCTCCTTCGCCGATTCAAAGCCAAATCTCTTCTAATCCCTTTAATTTTATCTTAATAATTGAAACCCTGATTTTAGGGTTTGTGTTTTACAGTGAATACTGACTTTGTGTGTTGAGAATTTTGCAGGAATTGGTGAATCAAGGAGAGTGTCGACTATTTCAAGTCGATTTGTGTGATTTCGGCGATTTGAGCTTCAGAACTTCAAAACCCTAACTCGCCTTTAAGGGCCACTGAGCTGGTTGATGAATTCAAGAACTAATCTGTATGTCCCCGAACCTCTCAAGAGCGATTCACATCGCATCGAGAGCTAGGGCTTTTCAACCCCACTCGATCTTGAGAGTTCTGGGAAGCACAGATGACTCCTCTTGTCTAGCTGATTTAAAGACTTCAGAATCTCCATCTTTTTCGTGTTAATTAAGAAGAGGTAAGGATTTCAAGTGTTCAAAACCTTGAAACTCTGGTGAGGGGTCCTACGGCCTAAGCCGCCCTTGTTTATTTATGGTTTTGTTAACTGTTAAGACTGTTTGGTACTTGCTATTATATGCCTGATCTGTGAGATGATTGAATAACATGCTTCACATGTCTAAAATTCATGAAATATATATATATGTGTGTGTATCCTGAATGCTGTAGTGCCTATGTTGAAATATGCCCTGTTTGACTGGTTGATTATATACGTTAACTTGAGCTATTATCATGACTCTGGACTGACCTTATGTGAAAATACGGATGTTTACCATATATGTAAGTTTGGTAATGATGCATGATCTTGGCTAGGACTTGAGTTACTGTGTTGAAATCTGGTTTGCTGACTTAAAATGTTTGTTTTTAAAAAAAAAAATTATATATAAAAAATTTGGTACTCTTGACATGTTGATATGGTCTAATCTGGTTAAATTCCTTAATTTACTAAGAATCATGTCTGGTATGCTCTGTTTGTTATTGTAAAACTGGCTTCCTGAAGAATTGAAATACTGATGACTTGAATGTATAAATCTTGGTGTAAGTGATCTGTTAAACTGAATTGTGAAAATACACTATCATGTAAAATTAAAAGTATTTGTCATGATTGAGTGATAGTTGTTTTAAAAAAAATTTAAGTGCTTGCCATGAGATTCTGTCTATTTAAACTTTACTCTAATTAATTTTGATCTTAAATTAACAATCTGATTACATTCAAAACTATGTGAAGATTTGATTGCCATGTATGCTCTGCCTGATGTGTGCCTGTTTGCCTGGTTTGTCCCAAAACAAGACTCTTGCCTAATATCTACACATGTAAAATGTTTTGCTTAAAACCTATGGGGCTTGATTTATCTAATTAGGTGCAACTGGTTTTGAAACAATCCGTTAGCTGTTGGTAACACTTTCTTTGAAAACTTTAAGGACCTAAACTGTTATTTGCTCAAATTGAGAATACTGTAAGGTTGATTGGATATTATTTGATCAAATTTTGGTGGCCATGCTTAACTGATTAACTCAGAATAATGTGTACTTATTGCTGAATATAATCTGACTAAATTAAGCTCATGTCATTTGATAGCAAAACCCTACTTGTACTGGAGTTTAAAATGCCTCATCCATGCTTATCTTAAAATGTCTGAGCATGTATGGCTTCTTGTAAAATTAATTGTTATCTGTCTCTTGATGCATATGAATATTCTTGGAACTTGAAACCTTGACTTTGTGCTTGCTTAAACTGAACTCTCTAGGTCATGTCAGTTGTGTGAATTAAAATGAATATACATGCAGTCTGACTTCTTGGTGTATGTGAACTACTTGAAAAATCTGTCCTTTGCCAGTTATATGTATATTTGCCTATCCCTTGAAATCTGCATCATAACCTAGATTGATTTTAGGGAGTCTTGTATCAATCTGATAAATTAAATGAATGTATGAAAAGTACTTTATTGACAATTTTGTATACTGATTCCTGGCATATTGATAAAACTAGCTTGCTTGCTTAAGATTGACTATCTGCCATGCTTGTTGTGTTCTTATGTAATTCTGCTATGAACTGGGTTGCATATTGCTTGTATTTGAGTATCTTGGCCATCTATGTCTGTCTCTGCCATGTATCTTAATAAGACTTGCAACTCGTAAACACTATGGTATACTTGTTTGGACTCTTCTGATACTGCCAGTTGTATATGTATATGTATAACCTGCAGATTGACTTTTTATCCTTGTAATATGTGTACTCTGTCTATGGGATTCTGTCATGTGCTTGCTTGGTAATCTTTAATGCATCTGCTTTGTCTGCTTGAACTACTTGATGCCAGTTAATATATCTATTTGTGTGGTATGAGACAATAGTGCTTCCTTGACTTATTCTTATTCTGCCAGCTGTGTAAATGAGTGATGCCTTGGTAATAGATAGGTTGTTAGATAAATTAGGACTCCTTACAATTATCTAATTCCTTAATTAATAAAATTGGCACACTCACACACTTGCCCACACACAAAGACATGGCTGGGGATCCCTTTGAGAGCCCTAGTATCTTGACACTGGTGTGTTTAACGGCCACTTAGAATTAGGAATCACCTTAATTACCTATTAGAGTGATTTATTTTAATATAGGTTATTCTGGGTTGTAATAATTCAGGTATTCAGTTCTCCTTAAGCCTTGTGTTTTGAGTACTACTTGTGATATATGCTCTGCCAGTTATATGCTTGATCATGTGTCTTATATGCTTGGTTAAAAATGGATTTAATGCATCTGCTTGCCTTGTTTGTTTCGAATTTACCATATGTCGATTTCACTCGAATGATTTTCTAATTAACACAAAGTTTCTTAAACTAAAAAGTATTATTTTTAATCACACTTGTAAAATTTGGACTAATTGACTTTCGAGACTTAATAAAAATGAAATCTTTTGTAACTCGGATTGAAACGATCTCGACTCGATTTCTTTACTTAAGAATTTCAGATTTCTTAAAATCGAATTGGTTTGAAAAAGACAAAACTCGAATACTTTTAAAATTTGGGAGTTTTTAACAATTAAAACTTGTACTGTTTTCTTGAAACTCAAAATTCTTGTCGATTTTCACTTGACTGATGTGTATGATATGTATGCTTGCTTAGCTGTATGTGTTATGTATGCTTATTTGATAGTTTGTGCTTGAAATACAATGTCAAATAAAATCAGTCCTTTGAACAGCGAACTGTCCCCTGTTTTTAAAACATATGTACCTGACCCATTTTTTTTAAATAAGTCTGTGCTCAACTTATCTTTAATTTTAAGAGAAAAACAATAATAACCTTTCAAAAAGTCCTGTGACAAAACGGATTTCAAAAAGTGTCATGTCTCATTTAAGGTGGTATCTTACAAAATCCCTTGATTTTTCAAACAAATCTGTGAACTGATGTCACTTGTGGGGTCCCTTCATTTACTATGATAGAGAACTTAGTACCATTCCTTTATTCCCTAGAAACCCACAAACTTCCCCTGGCCAAACAAAACCTAACCACCTTACTATATATACCACTGTCCCTTTCACTCACTTTACACCAACATCACTTAAACACAAAACACCCAAACATGAATTTTCAGTTACTTCCTTCCAACCCGAATCCCGACCCTAACACCCAACAATTCGACCCTAACCTCCTTGACACCATGGAAACCAAACAGCTTGTCCACTCCCAACAAGCCTCTTCGTTCAAATACTACACCCCTAAACAAAACAACTCCACTGCCACCTCCCTACTCCGAAAACCACAACATTACTACCATCCCTACCTTCCGAACCAAATTCCCTTTGCCACCAACTATAACCTTGACCCATCCCAAACCCAAACCAAAATTTACTCAAACACCATTTCCCCTCCCATCACCTTGCCACCTGTTCTCTATAGTAGGAGAAGGAAGAGCTCCACAAGTGCTCGGGTTCCACGAGTTATCAACCTTTCAAATGTTGGTAAGTTGAGCAAGATGATGAAAAATTTTCAAACGGGAATGATGGTTTTTATTCAACAAAAAGGGGATGTTCATTCGTTTTTAATGACTGCCCGATGGGACAATCTGATTTTTTATCGTGGTCAAAATTACCACACTTACCTAATGGGTGAGTTCTACGGTAATTTAGTCACGAAAACAAATCAGGCTGGTTTGTTTGTGTTTGACAGTGTTGTTCAAGGTCAGACTATCCATGTTACTATGGATGTTATTTTTCGGGCCTTAAGGATCGACCCAGCCCATATCCCTCAGCCTTGTATAAATATTTACGAGGCTTACAAGTTTAATCAACGGGATTTCGAAATCCACATCGGATTTTTCTGTGGGACAGATGCTCCCATCGGGTTGTGTCATGAGAATTGCGGGATTAGCTTCAAACACTTTCTGCCTAGTTACCAACAACTAGCTATCATACTTAGGGCTAATCTGCTGCCTAAACCCCAAGGTGACCAATACTTTGATTTCATTGATTTAAAAATCATGTACCAACTAGTCACCAATAGGCTCGAGTTTAACATTGTTTATGTGATAATACTGAACATGTTTCTTGCTTTTCAACTGGATTACATGCCTTATGGACTACTGCTCACTGCTGTGTTTGACTTGTTTAAAATTCCTACCCCACGTGTATTTGCTCAACGTGTAGAATACTGTAGGATAGAGAATTTAGTAGTTGAACAAGTTCCCCTTAAGAAAATAGTGCCTTATAAGTATGGTCCCCCTACCCCTCCTGAAGAATCTGCTAATAGGGATTATGCTAGAGAAAATGTGATTTTAAGATCTGTTATTGATGAGCTTAAGATTAAAAATGAGAATAATATACATGAGATTAAAGCTCTTAAAAATGAAATCTTAGAAAATTCCTCTAAGATTACAGATCTAGAAGGCAAGCTGGGGATTGAGCAGGTAGAAAATGGGAAAAAGGCTGTGATAGAGTTAGATGATGATGTGGACTTTGACTCTGTGTGTGCTGGTACTGTTTCTGTGACTTCAAATCTGCCAAATCTGACAGATTTTAATGCTGAGCTGGGAATCGTGACTGCTGAACCGAATGCTTATATCGGTTGACTTTTCTGTTCTGATATTATCTAATGTGTGTTGTAAGGATGTTTTGCTGTGGGGCCAGTAAAGTTTGTTTCTACTGGCGTATAAAAATAATCTTGTTGCAGGTTTCTATTCCGCAATAATCAGTGAACCACACTGATTACAAGGAATATTTTGGTTGTAATATAAAACCGGCAATATTTCGGATACATTTGTCTCGTTTATTTTTCTGCAAACACGAGAACACACACGATTTATTTATGTCTCGAAATTAATTTTGATAGATTAAAATCTCAAAATTAATATTCTGAATACAATATTTAATTCACGATCGAATGATTATCTCGACTTGAATTTATAATATTAAAAGAGTAACGATTTAAATACTACTCTTAAATTTGATAAAATTCGAATTATTCAGCAAGGTAAAAATAAAACTTGACTGCAATTATTATATAAATCGATAAATTCGATTTTACTAAAATTAAAGAAAAAGTCGGAAAATTGTTTTTAAATTCTCGACTTGAATCGAATTGAGGACATATTTTTCAAATAGAAAAATCTGTTAAAGTCTTATTATGGGAACGAAAGATTTTATATCCCATCACACTTATTTAAAACTATCTCTTCCCTAAATAATTTTAAATAGAATTCTTTTTGGTTTTTATCAACCAAAAGGGGAAGAAGAACGTTATATAATTTTAAGCTTTTACTCCAAACAGGAAGAAAAACGTATGAATATTAACGGGAAGAAGACGTTATTATATAACGTACAAAATTTAAAATTTTAAGACCTTCCCAAAATAAAATGCAAAAATCACTTTCTAACAATCTCTTGTCTATTTCAGGATCTCGGAAGGATTATGTGCTAAGTGCTTCGTGTGAGAAAATTAATTTTCAAGCTCATGCATACACGTAGGGGAAGCACACACTTTTAAAATTTAATTTTGTGTTTGTTTGACAAATACCAAAAAGGGGAAGATTGAAAGGATATCTTCGATATATAATTTATTTATATATTTGTTTCGGTATTTGTGACAAACATTAAAATTAAATTCACCTAGTAATCCTTCCAAATAGGTCATTAATTTATTTGATTAATTAAAAGTGGAAAGTTATTTTTGGCAAGTAATTTTAATCTCTAAAAATATTCCTTCGCATCAAAATACATTTATTTTGAAGGAAATTTTTCTGATTACGCAATAGTGGCGCCGAGGCGTTTCGTGAGACTACGATTACCTCTTTCTTGCTACTGCAACATTAAAATTACATGAAGCTCGAAAAAGGACTATCAAGATTTGGTATTCTTTAGAGTACTCATGTTACATTATTTACAAAATTTATATTTAAAGTAATTTATTCCATATTTAAATCATTTATTATCTCTCGGAATAAATTATTTTAAATCTTTCAAAAATTACTAAATCCTTCATTCCTCAAGATTTATTTTATCCAAGGAAGGATTTATTTTCTCAATATTAATATCAGTTTTATACCTCTTCTGGAATATTTTCTCCCGGTCTCTCAAATTCAGTATTTTTCGGAGAAAAATATTCGCAATACTTAGAAAGCTCTTTCAACGTATCAAATTCATGATTTATCATGAACAATATTTTTCTAAGTATTTTGGTATCAAAACCTTCGTCAAGTATCCTTCTCTGTTTTCCAAAAGACGAAGTGTTTCGGTTTTTCATAAAACGGCTTTTATCTTAGAAAATCGGTTTAAATACCTTAAGATTATTCCCGTCCCTCAAAAGTATTTTATCTTAATGGGAATATATTTTAAGTATTTATTCAAGTTTTAAGTTTGGCCATAATCTCTCTCTGATAATTTCTAAAGAATTATTGTATTTTATTCTAAACCCGAAAACCTGATTTATCGTTTTAAATCCAAATAAAATACTTCCACTTGCCAAAATGACTTGAAACTTGAGATTAGCCAATTAAATATTATTCTTAGTGCATGGTTAAATTTTCGTAATTTTCCGAGAACTTTTATTTCGGAGCGTTTTCTGTCTGCCGACCGATCACTGGCTGAACGTTTGACCAAGCTAGGGTTGACCAAAAATTACCAAAATTTCCAGAATGCCATTTTCTAATATTCTAAGATTTATCATATTTTTTCCGTAATTTATTTCGCACGTTCGAAATATCGCGTTTTTAATGTAACGGTTTTTATCGGTATCTCGTAAAGCGTGTCTGTCTTCTAGTGCATTAAATGCCCTGAATTTTTAGTCCAAGATGCTGGTCAAGAACACCTTTTTAGGTGTGGGGGACAAGGGGACAAAGTGGAGTAGTGGCCAAGGTTTGTTAAAATTACCATTTGCATTTTTACTTCTACTTTTCTTACATTTACCCCACCCATTCTTGCCTATAAATACACCCCTCCACCCACTCATTTTTCCTAAGCTAATAGCCAAACATATGCTGAGATTTTGAAGAACAAACACTCTCCCAAAGTTTATTCAAGTGCCTACTTCTTCTACTTCATCTTTAAAACCTTCGATTCTTCATATATTCCGATATATACAAGGTTTTAAACCCCGAAGCTTCGTTCCACCCAACCAAGCCTCGCTCATCTTAGCATTTTCATAAACCACTCTTTTCAACCTCCCGAAGGGCTGCTCAAATTCGTTCGTGTGCTTAAAGTCGTATCGAACCTCCGACGAATTTCTCCGGCGAACTTTCGTGGAATAATCGTGTAAGTGGTTTCTTTTAGCTTCAACTATCCGAGTCTTAATCGACCATTTTCAAAGGGCTTTTTAAACAAATTTCTCTTCATCTTAAGCTCTCTTGATTTCAAAATACTCGAGTTGGCCACTCGTTATTATCGGGAATTTGTGCACTAACTTTATTTGCTCACTAACTCATATTTGTGCTCCCATTCCCATCACTCCCATACCCTTCTTGTTTTAGTGAGAAACCCATTTTTCAGCCCTGTGCTCGGTGGGGATATCATTAAGATAAGATACGTGGTATTACGTGTTTATTTTCCAAACGTGTGTGACGTGAGTGATTTTACTTGTTTCGGTGGTAAACCCCGTTTGGGCCTTTTCGCTATCGCGGGGTGTTATCCGAACAAGCTACTTGGTTCAAAATCCGTTAGTAAGAGTGTGCGATATATCTTGCTCGACTTCGACTCCGTCTTTTCAAAACTCACTCATCACTCGATCTTATTAAAATCAACAACTTATATTTCTCCGCGCGATATAATTTGTTAAAATTGAACCAACGACTTAACCACCATACTAAAACGTTATAATCGACTAATTTCAACGTGGTTAAAATTCGACTAAAACTTGCGGAACCAAAACTTTTATAAAACAAGGATATATTTGTTTGTGGATATTGTGTTCTAACTTTTGCAGTGAGGTGAAGTGAAGTGAGGTGATCTTCGTTCGAAGACCCAAGTCTTTGACGTATTGACGGGGAGTTGATAGTCATCGCACCGTGAAGAAGAGGAAAGACCCAAGACCTAATACCTAAGATCCAAGACCGGCGAAAGGTTTAGAAGTACAAAGACCACTGGAGGTGCAACGACTTTGAGGAAGTAACAAGGATAGTTACGTTCCGAGACAAGTCTTGTTATTTACATTTATAGTGAGGAGGTAACGAAGAGTTACGCTCCAAGATATATATTTGTAAAGGCTTCTCCGCCTACTGTAAAGGAGTTCTTTATAGTAGAGAAAATCTCGAGTCCGGGGAGGAGCTCGGGGACTGGACTAGGGGTGAGTGGACTCCAAGGGTTGAGTTAGCCACCGCGAACCAGGATAAAATCGCTCGTGTGATATTTTCCTTTTCTTTTCTTACACTTCCGCACGTAACTGCCAATACTCTCGATACAAGTTCTAAAGAAGGGGTGAAAACTTTTTAAAACGACATAAATATTTTTAATTGGTGATTAAGCTATTCAACCCCCCCTTCTAGCTTAATTAAACCATCTATCGGGACCTAACAGAGGTTGCATAAGTTGCAAATGAAATTTCTCATTTGCAACAGTTACAAAATGAAATTGCAAATGAGGTTGCGGAAGTAACAAGTTAGCATTTGTTGCTCTCATTTGCTACTGTTGCAAAATAATGTTGTAAATGAAGTTGCTCAAGTTGCAAGTCGTACTTTAATAAATAATTTATAAAAAAAATGATATTTCTACAAATATATAAAATTGACAACAATAACTTTGTAAAATTTTTTAAAACAATCAGGATGTTACGGGAAAAGCCCCATATTTTTTTACCAGCTAGGGCCATGGTATCTAATATTGATATTATTAATATAAGCACTTTTTCATTTTTTCAAAATAATATTTTATCTATTATAATTAAAATTTTAATTTTTTTATACATATTTTGAGATGTAAAGAACAAATTGTTATATATTCTTTTTAAAGTTTTTTTATCTTGAAATAATTTTAATATTCATATTTTCATTTAGAATGTTTTTTTAAAAAATAATGTATAGAGATACGTTTATTACACCTTAAAATACATGCAAACAATCAAAGCGATTAATTTTCTAGTATGGAGGGAGGAATTGCTTTAATTCTTTGCACGTATTTAAGATGTACAAAAAATGTATCTTCACATGTTATTTTCTATTTTTCTAATAACAATGAAGATGTCAAAATTTTATAGAAAACTAGCATAAAAACCCGTGCAAGGCACGGGCCCGTAGTTTATAATAAATATTTATTTTAAAATTTATGTATTTTGATTTTAATTTAGTTTTTGTATAATATATTTGATTTATAATTTTATTAATATAAATTTATTTTAAAAATAAACTAATAATGTAAATAATATTTTTATTCAACTTGAACTAACACAACATAATTTGTCCAGTAGATTGGTTGATCAAAATTCGATAGTTAAAATTGATTTTACGTCAAATTGATTTTTTTTTTTTTTTTTTTTTTTTTTTTTTTTTTTTGAAATTGAGATTAAATCTCACAGATATAAACCGGCAATTCACCGAGATAATTCTTTCATTCAAGAAAGCTTATTATCTAACCGTCGGACATGCAAGATGACCGGGGAAATTTAGACAATAAGACTTTAATGTCCGAAAAGAAAATCCGTCTTCTTCCAAGAGTCCTGAAAATAAAACAGAGGAAACAAGAAGAATATAAGTCGATATATATAACAGATTATATATATTATAAAAATAAAAATAAAAAATATATCCAATAAATAATTATTAACAAAATCGCGTGTATATGCATGTGGTGATAAAAAATTACACAATTATGATAAATCATAATTGAGACAATTAAACTCTTAATTAAGGCACAATCAATAAAATATTAATGCCCTTAATTAAGACACAAATAACGCCCTCAAATAAGGCACAATTAACATCCTCAATTAGAGGCACAATTTACGCCCAATAAGGCACAATTTACGCCCTCATAATTATGAGGCACAATTAACGTCATCAATTAACGCCTTCCTTTCTGAATTCGGATCCCGTACTGATCGGAATGTTGTCGCCACAACCCTCAGCCACCACCGCTATCACCGCTAAGCTATCTCTCCCGCACACCACCGTAAAGAAGACAATGTACGTCAAATTGATTTGATATAATCACATGGTAAATTACCATTAATTGAACTTTATCCAGTAAACATACATAGCCAACACTAATTTTAAACTCTTTAGTATATACTTACAGTTTGTCACTCGTCGGGACGATACATTCATCACCTTTAATTGATCATCTATTAATGTATGTATTTATTACATGCTTCTTTAAAAAATTTTGATGACGATTATTTATCTATCATTCATTCATTTAACCATGTGTCAAAATTAATTAAATAATGACATTATTATAAATGGGTGAGTAATGAATGTAATAAATACTATTAACATAACAAAGGAATATAATTATTCAATAGTATTTAATAGTTTAAATGTAATAAATGCATTAATTGACTGTATTTATGAGATAAGTAGGGGTATATTCGACTTTTCGCGACTATTTTCTTGACAATTTTTAACCTTGGTTGTTTTATTATATATATAAGTAAGTAGATAAGTAAATTTGAGAAATTATATATACAAACATGTTTTTTTATATCTCAACTCACGTGGGAAAATTCAAAACGACTACCACCAATGCAAAACAACAGTATTTTTGACTTTTTACAAGTACTTTGAAGTGAAAAACATATTTTTATATATTATTTTCCAAATTTGTTTTTGCTAACTAAAATTAGCGATATTAAAATTTTATTCAGAATTTTTTCAAAAAATGATATAAAAAATTGTTTTTTATACTTCAAGTTATATATAAAAAATCAAAACGATGTTATTTTTAGAGTGATTGGAGTATTATTTTAAAATGAAAGAAAACAAGAAAACGCAATATAAATGCAGACAGATGAGCATCTTGTGTTCCATCTAGGACAGGACAGGAAACATTAAACAATTGTAATAGTCTACGGTACTTGCGTCTATAAATAAATAAAACCAGCTTGATTATTGCTAATATCGATCAGTATTGGTGCCGTGGTCTGTGGTTAAATCAAATGCCACAAGTCACCTGAATTTTTGAGTAGAAAAACAGAAATACAACTCTCACGTGCGACCCATTTCATATTCAAACGAGTTGGTAGAAAAATCAAAATTTGTCAAAACGATATTTAAATTTTAGAAACACTACTTAAATCTTAATACTTATTTTTAGTGCTAAATTATAAAGACAATCGTTGAACTTACTCTCATGCTTTCGAAGGAAATAAATATAAGATTTTGGAAGCGGTTTCGAACTTCAGCAGAAGTATTCGAATTTCTAAGATAGTATAAATTTTCAATAAAATAAAAGATTATTTTATGGGAGTATGGGACACAAATAATGACAGCACTGAAAGCTTATATAAATATGTTTTACCTAATTTGGAGATTTTGTGCGATTATTGATAAATACTCCTACCCCACCCCAGTACCCCCGCCTCTCTCCCATTCAATTACATACTTTACTTTTTGCCCGTTTTTGATGTCTCCGGTAAAATATAGTTCTATAATATATTTTAAATTTTTATTTGTCTGAATAAAATTTTGATGTTTAAACTTTTATTAAAAAAAAAATTCAAAAAAATATTATGAAACTATATTTTATATAAGAGTCTCAAGATGTATACTAATAACCGGGACCGAGGGAGTACGAGCCAACAAACTCCACACGTTATATATAGGTGGCTGCTAGTTGCTTGAAAGAAAGACAAAAAATGTACATATATTAATATAAAATATATGTAGGCAAATGATCTGGAATTGAAGGGCAGCTGTGGATTTGTTTGAATGGTTTACACATTTTGGTCATACTGCATGTTTGTGTCAGATTTTGCTTTCTCATCGAACAACAACCGTTGTTTATACTGCACATGTTTATATCCCAAGTCTTATGGTCCCGTTCGGCAACTAGTTGTTAGCGGTTAACTTTCTGTTTATGGTAATTAGTTGTTAGCGGTTAGCTGTTAGCGGACTGAACGTTTTAATATTTGTTTCACACGCAGATTTAGTAGCAAGTCTCATTCATATCTTTGTGTTTACATGTGCAGTTTTCAGTGGGATTCTGTAGTTAGCTGTAGGCCTCTGGGATATTATGAGAGGTTGAGGCAGTTCATATTATTCACATTGTTAAAGAGCAGTGGGATTCTGTAGTTAGCTGTAGGCCTCTGGAATTGATCTTAGAGAGCAGTTGACTGGGAGAGAATGGCAGGGGAGGATGCTAAGGAGACGCTCTTGAAGAAAGATTACTATGAGAATTGCTCAGGGTGCAAGGTTGAGCAGTATAAAGCGGCGCAGCGTGGTTTGCCTGTGAAGCAGCTTTTCGTGATATGGATTATAGTGCTCGCCACAGGTACAGCTTCTCCGCTCTTGGCCTGTTTGGAAACTTGAATTTTATTTGAAATTATTGATTTGATCAAATGACATGTCGGAGTATATATATTGTTAAAACTGGATTTGAATTTCATTTGAAATCCATGACATTCTAAAACTAGTATGAAGCTGGGAATTTGAAATGACAACTCAAATGATGTCATTTGAAATTCAAAATTTGGAATGAAATGCACGTTTCTAGACGCAATCTAATTTCATTGCAATTGCTATGGTTCGTCTTAATATCTTGACCTGCTTTCGTTTCTTGAGAAACGGAAGCAGCTTCATGTCATCAACTGTAATGCTTTATTGGGGGTTTTGTTAGGAGGAATTATTCTTCTGTAAAGGTAAATGAGGAGAGGATTAACTATCTCATAGTGTTTTTACGCTTTTATTTTTCTTGCAAATGTACTACAAACTTTGTATTTGCAAACAATTGATATTTTCATACAAATTGTATTCTGCCACAAAAAAAACAATTCTAATTTTTTTTTTCACTTGCACAGTGCTGCCTATATCATCTCTCTTCCCTTTCCTTTACTTCATGGTAAGTTCACAGTATATGATTAATATAGTTTCTGCTGTGGATGAATATGTAATTTTATTTAATCTGCTGCAGGTAAGGGATTTTAATATCGCAAAACAAGAAGAAGATATTAGTTATTATGCTGGTTTTGTGGGTGAGTAAATTTTATTGCATGGGAGTCATTAATGATGTACTTCTATTTGTAAATTTCATCCAACTTATAAAATTTAGTTAAGTCCTTTAAATCCTTAATGAAGGGTCATCGTATATGCTTGGAAGGGCTCTGGGATCTGTCTTTTGGGGAAAAGTTGCAGATCGATATGGTCGCAAACCTGTTATAATCATAGGCACTTCAACAGTGTATGGAACTGACTGCCCTCACTGATACTTGCAATTAGCTTTTACTTCCATTTGGTTTATTGTTGAAATTCAATTTCTTATGATTCATTGCAGAGTTATTTTCAATACTCTATTTGGTCTTAGTTTGAACTACTGGATGGCTATTATTACGAGGTTTCTTCTTGGATGCTTAAACGGTTTACTTGGACCTATAAAAGTAATTTCTTTATTTTTACTTGTTTTAAGCTAAAAAACTTACATTTCTCCTTGGATGCTTAAACGGTTTACTTGGTCCTGCAATGTGGTTGCTTGTTGCTACTTTTTAACTGTATTAGGTCTCTGGGATGTGGCTTCTAATGTTTCCATTGTGGACAGGCATATGCATGTGAAATTTTCCGGGAAGAACACCAGGCCCTGGGACTATCAACTGTAAGTTATTGGGGGTATAATACATTGTGCAACCTATTACCTTGCTCGCGAATTTTATCTTCACTTCGTAAGTGGGATGAAAGGGAAATGAGTTAAAAAAATTCTAAAATATCTTTATATTCAATATCTAGCCCCTTATTCTTCTAACTGATCCTTTTCATTTCCAATAATACTTCCTTGACTTCCTTTTAATTAGAATGCAGGAGCATACTAGTGAAGTGATTACATTTCAATTCCTTTCCTTTTCTTGGCATGCTTCAGATACTTAAAAAACTCGGGAGCAAGACTGTAACTAGTAAAATGTCAATATAAGTAAAGCTAAATTTTTCAGGTTACTGCAGCATGGGGCACCGGGTTGATAATTGGACCTGCTTTGGGAGGCTTTCTTGCACAGGTTTCTAATTAATTTTATTAAGTTTTTAAGCTAGTGTGTTAAAAACATGTTGCTTACTTGTTTATCTGTTTCCATAAATTAAGTGTCTATGATTAGCAGTGACATTGAAACAACAAAGGGCATTGGCCCAGTTCAGAACCCTTTCCCCCTTCTACCAAAACGATCCGTAAAAGTCTTGCAGGAGATGTAGTTCTAGTACAAGGGTGAATGTAAATAGGTATCTTACAAGAACCCTGGGGTGTGAGTTTAAATATTGTTCTTACCTAAACAAAAGGAACTGGACAAAGTATCCCCAACTTAATATAAAACATTTTATTGATACTAGGCAATGTTACGAAGGCTCGTTGTACTTTAAATTTCTAAAACATATTTAACAGATATCGAGTAATTGAGTTTTGGCCGGTTGATATTTACATCTCTACATTTTGGGTAACAAAAAGTTATATACGAACCCTTTATAAATGCTACTATGGTACATCAAATAAGAACAGAGTTGTCTTCATACATTATGATATTTTTAACATGCATGAAGTATTTTTCATTTCCAAGCATGGAAATGAAAAAGAGCAGAAGTCGGGGTCCCAGTTTTGGTCTTTGTATTCTATACTTGTATATTAATGTGTAATATGAGAACCTGATTCATTTGCATGATCAAAAGAAACTAGTCCACTGAAATGTCATTATTGGCTGATATCAAACTCTTGCCAAGTTCTTGTTTAGCTGCATGCCAGATATAAAGAGATGCATGATAGGGAAATTTACAAGTCATTTCTGACCCTTTCCTTTCTTTGCTTCATTTAACCAGTTAGTTTATGTTTGTTTTCATTTGAATTATGTTAAGCCTGCAGATAATTATCCGGATCTTTTCTCCTCACAATCTCTTTTTGGAAGGTATATACTTTTTGTGCTTTATATCACTACACTACTTTTTGGAGTTCCTCTTCTTAACTAAAGAATTATTTCACAGATTCCCATACTTCTTGCCTTGCCTTGCTATATCACTTTTTGCGCTGGTTGTGGATATCGCTTGCCTTTGGCTTCCGGTTTGTTGTTTTTTATGCAATCAGCAATCTGCTATCTTTAATTCCATTCATTATTAAAGACCGAATTTATGGAAAGGCAAGATTATAAATGACTATCAAGTATCAGATGCTCGAAATAACCACTTCATAGAAAGATAATCTGAAATTAGAATGGACTAGGGCATTTCCAAGGGGAAGTTTTTGCCTTTCTATGCTAATATATAGCAAAGTCTCAAGTATGTATACTTACTATTCTTTCTCCAAATGTATTTCGTGCAATAGTTAGGATTCCAATAACTACAAAATTCTATAAGAAGAAGACAACTGGTACTGTGATTGGAGGATTACAAAGTATCTATTGTGATTTTCTTTATGTTTGCATGATTATTTCATGGTTTCTCCTAAAAGAAACAAAATAGAATTATGCACCCAGCCTCCATTTTCCTTTAACTGAGAGTAACCTCGGAAATTGCAGGAAACATTGCATAAGCACGAATCAGATAGCATTTTAGATGTCGACACAATTGAAAAATTGGAGAGTGCACCCTTTGTGTCTGAAGCCACTGAATATACACATGAAAAGAAAGGATCAGATCCTCAAGGAAGCATATTTACCAACTGGCCGCTAATGTCATCTATAATTGTTTACTGTGTTTTCTCGCTTCATGACATGGCTTACTCAGAGGTAAGATACTATCGTTCTCCAATAAATTGAGTGCACCATGTTTTACAACTGTATATAACACCCTCTTAATGTTTGATTCATATATATCAATAAATAGTTTTAACTAGAAGTTCTAATAATGATACTTGTGCTTCATAGTATGATTTCCTAGTCCTTAAACTTAAACTTCAGTCTCAAAATTAACCAGTAATGTCTTTGTAGCTGGTTATTGGTCTATAAGTGGAGGATGACGCTTCGAAGTCTAAACAGAAAATGCCAAAAAAAAAAATTACTAGCAAATTTAAAGCAGAGTTTTGAATGTTCCCAGAGAACAAGTAATAAAGAGAAAAACTAAAATCATTTCCTGCATCAAATCTATGCAAGTCCAGAGATATATAAGTGGGATCGCTGCTTGTCAAGTAGAACACAGTCAAAAGATTTAAATGCAAGGCATTGATGTTTGTGGAGTCTTTGCACCCTGTCCTTAATTTACCAAATAGATATCTAAGAATACTAGGTGCAGGTGTTTCTATTTTATTTTTGGGGTGGAGGAGGGCCTCACAGATGGGTGAAAGTTTTGTTCAAGAATGGGAAGTATACTCAATTCCAAGGACCCCCTTGACTGTCTTCCTATAAAAATAATACATAAATGTCTCTGGAAGCCCAAAACTGAATAATTTGGAGAGATAAACTTGTCGAGTCTCGTAATGCCCACATAAAAATCTACATAGTATTGCATTGGAAATGATGTGGTACAAGTAACAACCCAGTAAAGTGTTGGAGTTGGTACTTCTAAGTGATATAGGTTTAAATCATGCACATAATTAATAAACAAAGTTCTTGTTTTATTATTAATGATGATTGCAACGTATAATTTTTTTATAGATATTTTCATTATGGGCTGTGAGTCCTAAGAGGTTAGGGGGCCTGAGTTTTACCACTGAGGATGTTGGTGAAGTTCTTGTGATCTCAGGTAATTCATTCAATTTCCCGGTCATGCTTATACATATTTGATAAATCCATTTCGTATGTCACATACGGAAATGCAAATTTCATCCAATTGTTCTTACTTTGTTTGTTTCTATCAACCATTTCCATACTCAAAAGTTGACAAAGAGTTCAGGGCCTTTTAGGTAGTTAAGATGTTTTAATTGGCGCCAAGATATTTCTTTGGATTTATAATAAAATTTAACTTGTTTCCCACTCATTACTATTCACGTGAACTGTAACAAGGTCAAAGAGTGACCCTAGATATGCAATGATTTTTATAGTTTAAGATGGTATTCAATGTAAAATCTGATAATGTTAATTTGATTATGCTTTTATTGAGTCCCTTTGAGGGGATTTTTCAGTGTTAAAGTAAGTATGGATGACAATGTAAGAACAAACATTACTTTTACCAAATTGAAACATGATTTAGTAATTGTGTTTGGCTCTTACCTTAATTACGCTGTAGTACATAGATCTTTTTTGCTCTTTTTCAAGGCACTCATGTATCTGAAACAAGACATCTGATTTCTGGTAATATTGTATATTGTAGAGCATATTTTGATTAAATTATAGATACCGAAAGCTTTTTCTCTCCTTGAACATAATTAGAATGAAAGAACCATCCAATTCAACAAGTTTTAGTTTTATTTTGAGTCTTAAATATATATAGTACACCTTCAGATTCCAAGTTTGCAATGTCCAGGTATTGGACTTCTGATCTTCCAAATTTTGGTGTACCCACTATTGGAGAAGAAAGTCGGCTTTATCATGATTGCTCGCATATCAGGAGTAAGCACTTAAATTCCTTGCTCATTTTCTCTTTTTAAAATAATCATTTTTCATGGCCTGAAATTGCTCTGTTGAGTTGACACAGTTCAATACTTTTTCTATATAGGTTATTTCTATCCCTCTTCTGACAAGTTACTCATTTATAGCCACATTGTCTGGTTTAGTCCTCGTAATTGTGCTAAACTGCGCTTCAGTATTGAAGAATATATTATCTGTAAGTTCTTTTTTTTTTTTGCTAAGTATCTCTGAGTTCATTTTCGACTCAAGTATGAATATGATTTTTTTAAAGTGTAAAAATCATCTTTATGGAGAAACTAATAATAATATTCAAATAACATATTTAAATTTTCTGGTTTCAATTTTATCTTGATATTTTATTTTACATACTTTTAAGTAGAGTGTCATCATATTTATTGATTCTTCTTCCTGTAACAAAGACCATCCTCTATTTGTTAACCCTTTATCTAGTATAAACCATATATGATTACAAAAGAATAACAGGGAACATGGTGAAAGACGTCCAAAAGAAAGTTCTGGTGACTTGGTAGTTGGTAAGCACATTATGGAGATGCCAAATAAACATACCCTAAAATATATGTGATATTAAGGGGCCCTTTATATAATTCTACGAGGAAATGTTGTAGTGTCAGGCAGGCGTATACTATTTTTATTTCTGTCTAGACTTTTGGCTTCGTTTATCATGGTTTCTGGTGGTTTAAATTATGTGCTGTGTATGAGATTTTGTAAGTTTTCTCTATTTTGTTGTCATGTATTCTTTTGCCAATACTTTCCTCTAACTTTTAGGGTTTATTTTTCCTTTGTTTGCTTTGGTGCAGACTATTCTAAGTTTTATGTAAATCATATATGGAATCTTAGAATTATTATTGCAGAATGCAAATGTCATGTCTGAAATTATTGAAGTTTAACATAGTGTTTTCTTCAACAGATTTCAATTATAACTGGCTTGTTCATAATGCAAAACAGGGCAGTGGTAATTTTCTTTTCTCCAAAGTTGTATTGCATTGATATATGGTATCTTCACAATTTTATTTGTTTCATTTAGTTCTTGTTATCTAATATCTCGTATGCTCACAACAGGACCAAAATCAAAGAGGGGCTGCGAATGGCCTTGCCATGACTCTTATGTCACTATCTAAGGCTGTTGGTCCAGCAGTTGGAGGAGCACTGTAAGAGTTCTACTATCTCGGACCTATTTTCTTCTTTTTCTTATTCAATAAATGCAAGATAGTTAATATTTTCTATACTGTCATGTGTCTATATATATGTACTACTACTCAGCTGCTGAGATGTTGTATACTCCTCATAATAAGTCTGAATTTTCCCAACATTTAACATAAAGAGTAGTAACGAGTGCATTGATTATAGAACCAAATAATATTTTCATAAAAACAAGACCCCAAATAGTCATGAAGGTCTTTTCAGTATCTTAAGGAAAGACTTACATAACAAGGGACTTGATCATCAGACGAACAATTTCTGCATTAAAAACTTTCCAGGCATCAGTAAAATGTTGATCAGTGTCAAATGGTTACCTCATCTGGACTAAGAAGTGCCAAATACCCCTCTTTTTGCAATACGATGGAGGAACAGAAGCTGTCACTTACTTTGTCTGATTGTGTTTTTGGTAAGGAAGATCTAATATAGGAGTACCTTAACAGCTGTTTTTCCCATAGAACCAGTAATTTATCATTTTATTTCGGGCTGACTTCATAATTTTTTAATGGAATAACTGCACGTTTATGGCATCTTTATTATCTGTGGTAGTGCTTTGTACAGAATTGTGGTGTTCACAGATTGTGTTGCATTCAAATATTTTTTTCCTGGCAATATTAGTGCTCACTAGTAACTTCGTATATGCAGCCTTTCCTGGGCACAAGGCCGCCTAAATGCT
Organism: Daucus carota subsp. sativus; assembly: GCF_001625215.2. Taxonomy (NCBI): domain Eukaryota; kingdom Viridiplantae; phylum Streptophyta; class Magnoliopsida; order Apiales; family Apiaceae; genus Daucus; species Daucus carota. Next base: position 42,152,971 of record NC_030389.2, read on the forward strand.
GCCTTTCTACCAGGTACAACTTTCTATTGCACTATGTTAGTAAAGATTTCTTGACTACCTTCTCTTCTTGGTGCTTATGCGCACTTTCACCATATAATGATCCGCCATATCTCTGTTGACGAAAAAATTGCAGGTGCACAGATGGTCTTCTTTATACTGAATGTAGTCGAGGCAATCGGAGTGGCAATGACTTTCAAACCATTTCTAGTAGAACGGCAGAAATAAAAAGTGTTTAGGCTTGGACATGGATAAGTTTTATCTATTCTTTTTGTCAATATAATCTGGTATTTAAACTTCAGATTAGTTAGTACATGATCTGTGCAGTTCAGATATGAAATGCCTGTTGTTGAGAAATTATTGTCTGGGCAACATTGACACTCAACTTGGTCATATATAGTTAATATAAACACCAGACGTGACAGTGTATTCATTGATGTTGAATGTGAGCGGAGTCATTTGTCATTTATGTTCTCTGTTTTTCTTCAAGTACTTCTCTTACAAATCACTTTAAGTCAATTCCTGCGCAAGGCTTCATGATCTGGTGATGTTTGTCTTGAAAGTTGAAGTACAAAGTCTCAGGTAAAATTCATGATCGCGATCCGGTTTGGTTCGGATTAGAGGTAAAACCGAAACCAAATCATACATTCGCGGTTTTTTAAAATCTCAAACCAACCCGCCACCGCAAACCAATTAACCGGATCAAACAGTACAGTTTTTATGGATTGATGGGTTTAATATTACTTTGTAATAATAATTTTTATACAAAAAGTTAGAGAAATAATCATTCCATAAAACTTAAAATAATTTCCTCGAAAAATAATTTTAGTCTAAAAATTATTTTAAAAAAAATATTTCCGTGTGTCAATATTTTAAAAGTCTTTGATTAAATTAAAGATATCACTAATTAATTCTTACAAAATAATTTATCAATTCGACTAAAAATCCATTATACCATGCCCTCGATTCATCTAAACTGAAGCCATCTTCAACCTTTACTGCAAGTATGTTTCACTGTCAAGTGTTAAGGAGGTTGCTTATTGATTTACAGGGGCTGTGATGGATGAATTGGAGGTATATATGTGTGTGTTTTTGTATATATTATATTGTTTCTAACCTGACCCCTTTTGTGCTTGATAATATGAATTGTAATATTCTTTCTAGAGCCTTGAAGAAATCACTTGAACCTAAAAACCCATTTCTTTATATGCTCACACACAACTATGTGAATGTGTACATGAAATGGAAGAAAGATCCAAACTTTGATACAATTGAGTCCGTTAACAAGTCGATTGAGCTCAAACCCTTGATTTCTCTCAAGAATTGTATTGCAAATTCACCAAATGGGTGTATTCCAATTACAGATGTTTCGAAAAGGGGTCTTCAGTTAGATGTTCCTTGTAAGGTTGCGCGGTTTCTTAGATTGTACCCTTCTGTTTTTGAGGAGTTTGTTGGTCCTAATTATGATCTTCCTTGGTTTAAGTTGACCGGAAAAGCGGTTGAGTTAGATCAAGAAGAGAGAGCTGTTTATAGGGATTTTAGAGATGATTTGCAAGGTAGGTTGAAGAAGTTTATACTTATGAGTGGTGAAAAGAGATTGCCGTTAAAGATAATCAGGGGGATGCAGTGGTATTTGGGTTTGCCGGATGAATATTTGGACGATCCGGAGAAAAATCTTGATGGCTGTTTTAGGATTGTAGATATTGAAGATGGGTTGAAGGGTTTAGCTGTTGAATGTGAGGAAAAGGTTTTGTCTTTTGTTCAGCGGAATGCAATGAGGAGAGGTGGGTATAATGGGGGATCAATGGAAGTCGTTGAATTTCCGCTTTTTCCATCGAAGGGGATGAGGTTGAAGAGGAAGATTGGTGATTGGTTTCATAAATTTCAAGAGGTGCCATATGTTTCACCGTATGACGAATATTGGGGATTGGATTCAGATAGTGATGTGGCGGAGAAACGGATTGTTGGAGTGCTTCATGAAATGCATTGTTTGTTTGTTGATCATGCTGCCGAGAGAAAGAAGCTTTTATGCTTGAAGAAGTATATGGGTTTGCCACAGAAATTTCATAAGGTATTTGAGAGACATCCATATATATTTTATTTATCGTTGATGAATAAGACTTGCACAACAGTTCTGAAAGAACCTTATTGTGATAGGTTATCTATAGAGGCGCATCCACTATCAAAAATTAGAAAAAGGTATATTGGTCTCATGAAAGAATCCGCAGTTATTTTGAAAAGTAGGCGTTCTAAAAATCAGTTTAATCATCAACAGAATCTGAGTTTAAATCAGGATATGGGTTGTCTGAGTGATCCCAAGACTGAAGCGGTAGCACATACTTAAGAAGCCTACATACAGGCAGTGGAAGACATATTCCGGATGGATAAAGTTTTATTCAAGCGAGAGTTTTTGTAAAGATGTGATGGCCTGGTTGTTATACAAGATTAATGGTGAATCTTCTTACTTGGTACCTGATGCAAGAATCTTTGTTTTCATACACTTTTTTTGTGTCTCTCATGGAAAGCTATTGGTCGGACAAGGGAAGTACATCCACACGCGTGATGAAAACTCAAATTTTAAAAGCAAGGAAAATTGCAGTCTCAAAAATATAATTCCTTCTTGGTCATCAGTCAATTTTCTTGGCCTGGCATGATCCATGGTTAGAAAATGATCCACTTGTGGTCAAACGGGGTCCTTCTGTCATTTCCATCATGGAATGAACTTGTATTGCTTAGCTTAGTACGTTAATTTAAGATGGCCAATGGGCTGTTCAATCTAGCCATGATTTGGCAACCAAATTGAGGCAAAAATTGCAAAGAAATACGGGATCCACATTCATTGACAATACTCTATTCAATTGGAAGGCCTGGGCGATAATCAAGTTACTACTTCTGGCATATGGAACTCCATTTACACGTGGACCTCTCCACCTTTATGTCTCTCTGCTATCTGGCATCCTCTGGCAGTTCCAAAATTTTCCTTGCTCCTGTAGCTTGTTCTCACAGAAAGGCTTTTTACTAACGATCACATGCTTCAGTTTGAAATGCACTCCGATTCTCTGTGCTGTTCTAACATTCAAGCCCAGAAACCACCGACCATTTATTTGTGGATTGTACCTCTGTCAACAAGGTACGGCCAACCCCATTTTAGGCTAAACTCTTAGGACACTTTTATGGAGGGAAGTTTTCATGCAAACCCCATCTTGCGGACCAAACCCTGTATATCTATTCACTACTTAGCAGCAACTGCCATAGCATTTGGTGTGAGCACTTCTATTACGTAATCAGGGGCAGAGTAGGCTTACTATTTGAGAGAAATTATGTACTTGTGTTTTTCTTCATGAAACAGGGTGTGATGTTCTCCTTACATGAACCTGTACCAACTTAGTATCCTATGTTTCATGAATTTCTTGTTTACAGATTTCTATATATCTGGTCTGGTCTTGAATTGGGTTGTTCATTCAAGACTATGCTCTCTTTTACTTTGAGTGGGGTTTTCCCTGGTCACTGTATCTTGTTTTCTGTGAAATAGAGTTTTACATTTTGCAAACAATAAATAAATTATATGTATTTCAATAAGACCCTGATCTGACTTTGATGGCAATGTAAGTTGGACACATTGGATTAATGGTTAATATCTGTTAGTATCTGGTAAATCCCACCCTATGTTTTTCTTTCAGAGACTGCTCTGAGTGTTTGTTAATTTAGTCTTCTTTTATTGCTGCAGCCTGGTTTGTGTGAGTATTTTGTTACTGCTGCAGCCTGATGTCACAGAATGTTTTGGCAGTATGAACAAAATGATTCATAATTCTGTAATTTATAAGCTTATTTTATCATATGCTTTGCTATTTAGTACCTTTGTGACAATAGAAGGGGGGATGTTTTTTTTTAAAAAAAACGCTTGTTGATTTTTGTTTCTGTTTCTGTTACTTACCTTAGTTGATTGTTAATTACAGATGCAGATTAAGAGTGGAAGATATTACACATTGCTGGTCAATGGTTCATCACTGTATTCTTGCGGTTCCAATGTGTGTGGTGTTCTAGGTCATGGTTCTGAGACAACACAATGTGTAGCTTTTACACGTATCAGTTTTCCTTCTCTTGCACAAGTTACCCAGGTTTCGGCATCACATAATCATGCTGCTTTTGTCATGCAGACTGGAGAGGTTTCTATCTTCACTCTTTATCATACCTTATATAAAGAAGATAATATATCATTTATCAATAGCTAATTCTTTTTTCATCTGATTCAGTTTCATGATTATCATGTCAGATTCCGGTTAACATGTCTGGGTGAAATAGAAAGCTGAATCAGCTAGAATATCATATTGTAGTCTTTGAGCACCACTTGAGGTATCTACAGGATCATCACTTCCTGCTATTACTGATGAGAAGGAGAAATCTTGGTGAAATTATCTGCCAACTGAGACTGAGTTGGCAAATAAGAGCATCTCCAATAAGGAGTTGTCAAAATAGTTGTCAACCTTGCCAAATCATCATATATATTAATATTTAATTTTCACTCAATTTTTTATCAACTTGGCAAACATTGTACTCCAATAGTTAGCAACCTTTGAAACTTGCCTATGTGGTTCCTTAGATTAAATTGCAAATGACTCGTGAACTAAAAGAAGTATTAGTAATATACACTTTTTGCACTTATATATGTGTTTTAACCATTTTGGAAAGTTGCTAAGTTTTGGCCACATTGGTGGGCAACCTCTTGGCAACCATACAACTTCAATAGGCTGACAATCATACAACTCCAATAGGTTGGCAACTAAGGTTGCCATGTCACATACGATTGGCAACCCCTTGGCAACCGCTATTGAAGATGCTCTAAGTGAGTTGCAAAAGACCTTATCACGACTAAAGTGCCAGTCAAGCTCTATATGCTTTTCTTCGTGAAAGACAGGTTCCGAGCAATGTACAATGCAGACTGATTTATCACAGTGCAATACAACTGGTTTCGGATTTGTTACATTTAGCTCTTCTAGCAGTCTCACAACCCATGTAACTTCTGCTGCAGCTGCCGCCATTGCTTGTTATTCAGCTTCAGCTGAATATTTAGACATGGTGTTCTGCTTCTTAGACTTCCAAGTAACTGGAGAATTATCACATAAAAGTATATAGCCTGATTGCCTAGAATGAACAAATGACCCTTGACACACCGTTGGTAGATGAATATTACTATTTTTTTTTCTAATATAGATAAATTTGGCCTTCGTCCCTAAATCATCCTGCTTAAAATTAACACTGCAACTGCTTATTGTTAATTAATGATTGACAAATTATTTTTTACTGCTGGTACAACCACCATAAACATACCAGTCACAAGACTAACATATTGTCATATTCTATATCTAGCACATGCATTTCAGCTTTGTGATTAATCTCTACAAGACTTTATAGGCCTTTTCACTTCAATGACTCAGCCCCACGTCTCTTAAGTATGGGTGTACTGGTCTGCACTGATGCATTTAGAGGAAACAAATAAAAGTAGGTTTAAGTTTCAGCAGGAATAATGGCAGCACTAAAAGCTTATAAATGATTCACCCAACTTGAAGATTCTGTACAATGATTGCTATAAAATATGGACCGACCTCATATGTATTGAATATTATGGTTAGCTGATATGGGTGGCTCCTCAATATGCGTGAAAGAATCACATATAGCTAAAAACAAATGTGTATATTGATATGCAATTTCTTGATGTTGACACTTGACATACTTATACTCAATTTGGTCAATTTTGCATGCTTATATAAGAGTTTGCTTTGTAATCAAACAATAATTGTTACTGAATTGCACATGTTTATGTCCAAAGTTATATCTTAAGATCTGTTTGACACGGGGATGTCAATGCATTGTACGGATTTCGCCTACATACGCAAATGATGCAAGTATTTGTGTATTTAAATTTAGCTTGCTGTCTTTGTAAAGTCACACACATAACATCAGTGATATAGAAAAAAATGTCTCACTCATATCTTTCTGTTTGACATCTGTAGTTTTCAGTTGGATTCTGTAGTTAGCTGTCTCTAGGATATGAGAGTTTGTGACGCTATATAGACTTAATGAACAGTTGATTGGGAGAGGATGGCAGGGGAGGATGTTCAGGAGACACTCTTCAAGAAAGTTTACTATAAGAATTGCTCAGGGTGCAGGGTAGATCAGTATAAAGCAGTGCAACATGGTTTGCCTATAAAGGAACTTTTCGCAATATGGATTGTGGTGCTCGCCACAGGTACAGCAACTCTACTTATGCATATGTTCTTGCGAAATTTGTTTGGTTAAATGCTTTAATGGCCTGTTTGGGAACTAGGATTTCATTTGAAATTCTGGATTTGATCAAATAACTTGTTTGGGAATTTGGATTTGGATTTCATTCGAAACACACATTCAAATGTTAGTATAAATCTGAGAATTTGAAATGACAACTCAAATCCTATCATTTGAAATGAAATGCATGTTTCCAAACGGCCCCTAATTTCATTTCAATTGCTGCGTTTTCGTCTACCTGTCTATTGAACAATATAAGAAGGTAATGAACTCTAAAAATCATAGAATTTGGTAATCCAACCAGAAGGATTAACGTTTGCTATGATATTTACTAATCTTAGCTGAACCTCATGTCACCTCTGAAATTCTAAATTATGATATTTGCAAAGATGCACTATTGCACTGGCTCCTGGCTAAGTAAATAAAATTATAATTCATTCTTATCAGATTTACTGATTGACAGACAAGACCGATTACTGTAATTAAGAAATTCAAAGTAACAAAATGAAGCCAAACCACTGATGACCTCGAGAGAATGGTTTTAAGTTTGACTTTAATATTCAATGAATGTCACAAACCTTCAACAATAAGGATGTTTTGATTTGGTATAGTTAAGAGAGTAGCAAGCTGATAGGTAATGATTTATAAAATCAATGATCTACATTATAGTTGTTCAGCAAACGAATATGAACATAAAACATAGTACTTTGATTCTGATATCATAAACAGATATTACATTTTAAGAGTAGAATGTCGGATTGCTCCATGGATCTAATTAAGTTTTGAATTATTCCATAGATTTAATGCTACTCCATGCCACTGCAGTTGTTTTACTTTTCATACAAATTGTACTCTGCAACAAAAAATCAATTTTAATATATTTGTTTGTTTTTCACTTATTCAGTGCTGCCAATATCATCTCTATTCCCGTTCCTTTACTTCATGGTAAGTACATAGTATAAAATAATACAATTTTTGTAATTTATTTAACTAAATTTTCGTTTATCACTTATTAGGTTGTTATTATATGTCTTAATTATTATTCATCAAGAAATTTATTCCCGTGCATGTTTAATTGTAATCAATGATACGAGGTACGAGCCTATAGAACAGATCTTGTTACTTGAGACACATTCTGATATTTTTGGTAAATAAAATTCTCTGTTACAGTGTTATGGTGGCTTACAGAATGCAGGTTTAGGACATCAAAGATGTACATTAATAATTACAAATTTTCTAGCTCATTTTAAATATCGCTATTTCTAATATAGTCCAAAAAATTTAAGATATAACAGGCGATAGAAAGAATACACAAAGAAAATGTCCAGTGTATGGAAATCACCAATTTAAGCTTCTCTATCCGAAACTTTCATTCATGGCAACATGTTGTCATACTTTTCATTAAAATTTATTTCTTATGGCCACTGTGGTCTTTAAATGCTGGTGGAGGTTGCAAGTACCAAAACTGCTATATTGATTTTGTGGATGAATATGTAACAAACTTTCACTGTTCTTATAATCTGTTGTAGGTAAAGGATTTTAATATCGCAAAACAAGAAGAGGATATTAGTTATTATGCAGGTTTTGTGGGTGAGTGCATTTTGTTGCTTGCGAGTCAATAATGATTGTCCTTCTTTTGGTAAAATTCATTCAACCTAAAAAATTTGGTTAAGTCCTTTAAATCCTTTATGAAGGGTCATCATATATGTTTGGAAGGGCTCTCGCATCTGTCTATTGGGGAAAAGTGGCAGATCGATATGGTCGCAAACCCGTTATAATCATAGGCACTTCAACAGTGTATGAAACTGACTGCCCTCACCGATATTTGCAATTAGCGTGGTCTACTCCCATTTGGTCTATTGTTAAAATCAATTTCTTTTGGTTCATTGTAGAGTTATTTTCAACACTCTATTTGGTCTTAGTATGAACTACTGGATGGCTATTATTACGAGGTTTCTTCTTGGAAGCTTAAACGGTTTACTTGGACCTATAAATGTAATGTTTATAACTTGTTTTAAGCATAAAAATTAAATGTCTAAGTAGCACCTTCTTGAAAGATGATGCTCAAGCCCTGGTTCTGCAATACAGTTGTTTGTTGCTACTTTTAACTGTATTAGGTCTGCTGACTATGGCTTCTGTTAATGGTTCCATTACAAGCAGGCCTATGCATGTGAAATTTTTCGGGAAGAACACCAGGCCCTGGGATTATCAACTGTAAGTTATTGGGGATATAATACATTGCGCAACTTATTACCTTGCTCGGAATATATAACCGAGAACTGGAAGTAAGCGGATAGATTTTCACTTTCTATCTATACTCCAAAATTTTACTTTGAGGGAGGGGGGGGGGGGGGGGGGGGGGGGGGGGGGGGGGTAAGTCAAGAAATGGATAAGCTTCACTTCTATCTGTGTTCATGAATTTCATTCACATTAAAGCGACGTTAAAACCTTCACTCTTGAAATGGTATGAAAGGGAACTAAGATGAGTGGAAGTCTTTTAAATTATCTTTCTATTCTAAATCTAGCCCCCTAGTCTTCTAACTGATCTTTTTCATTTCCAATAATATTTCCTTGGCTTCCTCTCCTAATTAAAATGCGGGTCGCTAGTGAAGTGATTATACTTCACTCATTATTCATGATAAAACTACCTCTTTATTCAAGATAAAATCTACCTCTTCAGGGAGGAAAAACATTTTAAAGGAAAGAAATGGATAAGCTTCACTTCTGTCTGTGTTCCTAAATTTTATTCACGTTAAAGCTACCTCTTTAGTGACGTTAAAACCTTCACTTTGTAAATGGGATGAAAGGGAACTAAAATGAGTGGAAGTCTTTTAAATTATCTTTCGTTTCTAAGTCTAGCCCCCTAGTCTTCTAACTGATCTTTTTCATTTCCAATAATATTTCCTTGACTTCTCTCCTAATTAAAATGCGGGATCACACTAGTGAAGTGATTATACTTCACTCATTATTCATGATAAAACTACCTCTTTATTCATGATAAAACTACCTCTTTAGGGAGGAAAAGCATTTTAAAGGAAAGAAATGGATAAGCTTCGCTTCTATCTGTGTTCCTGAATTTTATATTCACATTAAAGCTACCTCTTTATTGACGTTAAAACCTTCACTTTGTAAATAGGATGAAAGGGAACTAAAATGAGTGGAAGTCTATCAAATTATCTTTCTATACTAAATCTAGCCCCCTAGTCTTCTAACTGATCCTTTTCATTTCCAATAATATTTCCTTGACTTCCTCTCCTAATTAAAATGAGAGAGCATGCTAGCGAAGTGATTATACTTCACTCCCTTTAGTTTTCTCGGCATGCTTCAGATACTTAAAACACTCGGGAGCAAGGCATTAGTGAGTTATATCAATATAAGTAAGACTAAATTTTACAGGTCACTGCAGCATGGGGCACCGGGTTGATAATTGGACCTGCTTTGGGAGGCTTCCTTGCACAGGTTTTAATTAAATCTTTTCTGCTTTAAAGCTAGAGTTGTGAAAATATGTTGCTTACTTGCTTATTTTTTTCCATAAATTAAGAAAGGGTTTTGGCCCAGTTCTTAACCCTTCCCCCTCTACCAAAAAGCTCTGTAAAAAGTCTTGCAAGAGACGTAGTGCCATGACAAGGGTGAACGTGGATAGGCGTCTGACAAGAGAACTTAAGTGTGAGTTTAAATATTGTTCTTACCCTAAACAAAAGGAAATGGAAAAGTATCAAGAGTTGAACTCCTTACAAAACATTTTATGAATACTATCATATATTGAATTAAGAAACAAATTTCACAGAACTCGAGTAAGTGACTTTTGGATGGTTGATAGGCCAAAAGAGGTGGAAACATATTACTTTGATCACCGAAAAGTTATATAATAACACTTTATAAATGCTACTGCGGGCCTGCGGCACATGAGATCGGAACAAATTGGTCTTGGTACATTATGTTTAGATAGTAAAGTAATTTTCATTTTCTAGCATGAAAATTGAAAAGAGGGGAGGGGAGGTAGGGGTCTAATTTTGGTCATTTTATTTCATAATTGTACTGTGTAAAATGGGAACCTGATTCGTTTGCATGACCAAAATAATTTAGTCATCACTGTGATGTCATTATTGGCTGATACAATATCAAACTCCTTGCTAAGTTCTTCTTTAGCTTATGCCTTGCATTTATTTTTGCGTCTATCCAGATAATTTTGTATGTCATTTCTTTATTTTAAGCAGACTCTTCTGTTTATTTGCCCCATTTAACTAATTATTTTATGTTTTGTTTCATTTAAATTATACTAAGCCTGCAGATAATTTTCCAAATATCTTCTCTTCACAATCTCTTTTTGGAAGGTAAATACTTTTTGTGCTTTATATTACTACACTACTTTTTGGAGATCCTCATCTAAATAATGAACTATTTCTACAGATTCCCATACTTCTTGCCATGCCTTGTTATATCACTTTTTGCCTTGGTTGTGGATATCGCTTGCTTTTGGCTTCCGGTTTGTTTTTTTTAATGCAATCAGCAGTCTGCTGTCTTTAACCGTGTTATCTTTCATTCCATTTAATAGTAAAGATCGAATATATTGAAAGGCAAGATTACAAATTACTACCAAGGACATGCTTGAATAATCTGACATTTAGAATGTACCAGAGCTCTTCCTGAATATTATATAACTTCTTTCCTCATTCCCAATAGGAAGATTTTAGCATTCCATACTTATATTTAGAAAAAAGAAGGGTCTCCAAGGGAATGATGTAATAAGTTTCATACAATGGAAATTGAACATGGCACTCTCAAGTATGCTTACGTACTATTCTTTCTCGAAATGTACTTCATACAATATGTATAGCCTTCTACCAAAAATGTAAGTAACATATAGGGAATGCTCTTTTATGTGAAATATAAAGAATTTTTTTCGGCAGATAATACACACATTTGATTGAATGTATTTTTCAAATATTCGAATTGAAAGGAATTGAGCTTATTCATCCTTTGTTTCAACCAAGAGCCTGACTTATAATTGCAAAAATTGCTTTAGTAGTAAACAAAGGACCTAGGTTTCTTCTTCAGAAACCCCAACAATAGTCTAGATTTAGATTCTCCTTGGTCCTTACAAATGGAAAACCAATAAACTATTGCTTACGGGCTTCTGAGCATGACTTGTGCATAATATGATTAATGAGTACTATAATAGTATAATTCTTGTGTCATCGAAATCAGAAAGTCTATGTAGGTTGCAGGCTTGCAGGTAGAAGCAAGTGATAATATATTTAGAGTGAATTTCGAACCTAATATATAAAAGAATATTGAACTATGGTAAGGAGTCTAATGCCTAAAAAAATCCTATAAAAAGAAGACAGTTGGTACTGTTATTGGAGGATTAAAAAGTATCTATCGTGATTTTCTTAATGTTAGCATGATTATTTCGATGTTTGTTCTTCAAAACATAGATAGAATTATACGTACCCAGCCTCCATTATTCTTTTAACTAAGAGTAACCTGAAAATTGTAGGAAACATTGCATAAGCATGAATCACTTAGAATTTCAAGTGTCGACTCAGTTGGAAATTTGGAGAGTGCCCTGTTAGTGTCTGAAGCCTCTGAGTATACACATGAAGAGAAAGGATCAAATCCTAAAGGAAGCCTCTTTACTAACTGGCCGCTGATGTCATCTATAATTGTTTATTGTGTTTTCTCACTTCATGACATGGCTTATGCAGAGGTAAGATACTATGTTATTCAATAGATTGGCTGCACCATGTTTAGAAACTGTATGTAGCACCCTGTTAATGTTTGATTTACATATATTATCAAACAGTTTTAACTAGAAGTTTCAATAATGACACTTTTGCTTAATTATATGATTTTGATTAGTCCTTGGAGTTAAATTTAAGTCTCAAAATTAACCAGTAATGTGTTTGTAGCTAGTTTGTGGTCTAAAAGTAGAGGGTGGCACTTTGAAGTCTAAACAAAAGGTGCCAAAAAGTTACTGGCAAATCTGAAGCAAAGTTTTGATTGTTCCCAAATAACAAGTAAAAAAGAGAAAAAGTAAAATTGTTGAGTAGAACACAGTCGAAAAATTAAGATTCAGGAAATAAATGTTTGAGGACTCTTTGCAGAAAGATCATGGAAGCCCTTAGTACTATTTACTAAACAGGAATATCCAAGAATACTAGATGCAGTTCCAGGGGGGTGGGGTGTGTTGGGTTGTTTAGTGTGGATAAAGGATCCTTGACTGTGTTTCTGTAATACAAATACGTATGTAATGTCTCTCAAAGCCCACAAATTTGGTAAGAATCACTTGTCGAGTCTCGTAATGCCTAGGATCAAGACTGCTTCCACCTCAAAGTGTGCATTTTGCCGAATATTTGGACACAAAGAATCTACGTACTCTTTCATTGGAAATGCAGTGGTACAATTAACAGTAACTCTTTTGTGTTATCAACCTACAAAAGTGTTGAGTTGGTACTTTCCAGTGGCAGGTTTAAATCATGCACATAATTTAATAAAAAAAAGTTCTAATATAATTATTACTGATGATTGCACCTTATATTTTAGATATTCTCATTATGGGCTGTGAGCCCTAGGAGGTTGGGAGGCCTCAGTTTTTCGACTGAGGATGTTGGTGAAGTTCTTGTAATCTCGGGTACATCTTAATCCCAAGCCGTGCTTATACAAATTTTGATCTCTACTAAAATTGCGCTTCTAAATTATTATTCTCTCTTCTCACTTCAATTTCCTTGTTAGAATCATTTTAATGTGACAAAAGCATCCAAAAACTAGCATTTTATTGTGATGATTATAAGGAGCTGTAAACAAAATTTTATCGAAAAAATTATACCAGCACCTTGGGAACTGGGAAGAACATCTTTGATAATTTCTTTTCAGGTTTCGAATAAGGAAATTTCCGTACTTTAAACATTGACAGAGAGTTAAGGGCCTTTTTGGTAGTTACAATTGTTTTGATTGGCACCAAGATAGTTATTAAGTATAAAAAATTTCAAGTTGTTTTCCCATTCATTATTATTCATGTGAACTGTAACAAGGTCCAAGATTGACCTTATAAAATCAATGGTATTTAACATAAAATCTAAAATGTTAATTTTGTTAATGCTTTTATTGAATCCCTGTACAGGGATTTTTCAGGTTACAAGTAATTCTAGGCGCCAATGTAAGAATAAACATACTTTTACAAAACCGAAACAAGATATATTGATTGTGTTTGGCACATACCTTAACTACGTTTTAGTACATATAGCTTTTTGATCTATTTCAGAGTACTTATCCATCTTAAGCATGTATTGGCAAAAAACATTTGTTTCCCAGTAAGATTGTATATTGTAGAGCAGATTTTGAATAAACTCTAAATTCTGAAGGTTTTTTCCTCCTTGGACTTCAATAGAATGAAAGAAACATTCAGTTCAACAAGTCTAAGTTGTCTTACTGAGTCCTGAAGATATATACTAGAACTTCGAATTTTGAGGTTGCAATGTTCAGATATTGGACTTCTGATCTTTCAAATTTTAGTGTATCCCGTATTGGAGAAGACAGAGTATCGATTTGTCTTCCATTTGATAGTATTCATGTGAACTGGAACAAGTTAAAAGAGGGACCTTGAAAATGCATTGATTTACATAATTCATATTTTAACTACAAAATCTGATTATATATCTTTGAGCTTGTTTTAAGTCCCAGCTTTCAAATGCAAGTTGTAGGTCATAGGTCAGTCTTGATGTTGATGACAAACTTGTAAAAATTTAGTTACTGGCAAATAACGAAAACATGAACTGGTGTTCGCAAATCAGGAAATATGCCATGTTGGACGCTTACCTCAACTTGACTATGTCAAAAGGGTTTAGCGCATATAGCCTTGGATCTTTTTCGAAGTACCTGTTCATTTAAAAATGTAGTAATGCCAAGATGTTTGAATCCCAGTAATATTATATATGTAATATTTTATAGCGGGTTCTGAATAAAGTTTAAAAACTAAAGCTTTTTCTAATCTTTGGCCTTCCGCAAACTGAAAGAACAATCAAACTCAACAAGTTTTAGTTCTCCTACCTGTTTTAGATATATGTATTCTAACTGTATTTGCTATGTTCAGGTCTTGCCCTTCTGTTCTTCCAGATTTTTCTGTATCCACTCTTGGAGAAGAAACTTGGATGTATCATGACAAGTCGCATATCGGCAGTAAGCATTTGAATCCAATAGAATTTAATTAATTGCATGGCCAGAAATTGCTCTTTTGTATAAGCATGATTTGATACTTTTTTATGTATAGGTTCTTTCTATTCCTCTCTTGACAAGCTATTCGTATATCGCCATGCTATCTGGGATTCTGCTCAATATATCGATAAATTGTGCTTCTGCATTGAAAAATATTTTAAGTGTAAGTTTATTTTTGATTTCAGTAATTTAGTGCCTTATTAAATTATTCAGCATATTAATCATTTCTATTAAAGAATGCCTACTTGAAACATTCTGTTTGTTTGTTTGGCTGCATAGCTATAACTTTTCATGTATTTACCATTCTACTGATATCATCTCAAATGGAGGGAGTGTTAGGTATTAGCCCATTACAATGGTAGCATGGGCTTGGGTGATCCGAAACAAATATGATTAATAACTGTATGTTTAGACAATTATTATAAATGGTATGTATTGATCATAGAATATGGGAAGATTGCAGGGTATTAACCCAGTACGAATTGGATTCTGATTTGAGTTAGATTTCAGATTTGGATTCTGATTGGAGGTAGGTATTTCAGAATTAGATTCTGATTTAGTTAAGTTTGAGATGACTATATGTACAGAGTCATATTATGTTTGTTATGTGTGCTCAAGATGTAGACTTAGGTATCGCTCGAGAGTGGATGCTTGAGTTTCCAAGTTTGGTTGATTGTATTATTGATAATGGTTTTGATTAATAATACAAGTTGGGACATGGGTTTTCCGCGTCATATATATTTGTGTGTGGGTTTTGTATTAGAAGTTGAAACTCGTATTTTTATCCCTAACCTAACAGGGAGAGCGGGTCATTTTTATTTTCGAAACAAGAATTGTAGTTTTCTCAACTAGTTCACACTCGATCCCAGTACTTGGGAGTTGACACATCTTGATAGAATTGTAGTTGATGAACAGTCAGTTACGAATTTCAATTCCGGTCATCTTCTAATTTTCCTGGCATTTTACATTAGGAGCAATTATAGATCGTAAAGTTCTGTGTGGTTCTAATTTGCAAAATTTTTACATAAGAAAGTGAACTGGGAGAATAAACCACATTCTACAATGTTCTGTTTTTAATGTCGTGTTAGTGGTCATGCTAATAGTTAGCTTGCTACATTAATCACATCCAACACGAGAACAAGTCCAAAGTTGCAGATTTTCTACTGTGACAAATTTTATATTATATGTATATTACTTTGGCGAGTTACAGGAGCAGTTAGGTTGAAATAAGATCTATAACCAGGTAACCATATTCAATTCAAAAGGTTGAAGCAAATAAGCTTATAAATATAGTGCACATACAGTTTATCCCATTTGAACCCCTGAATGAAATCACAAGAAGTATATAGGCAGATGTTAATTATCATTCTCATTAATTAAGTTTAACGAATGTGTTTTCTTCATCAGGAATTCATCGTTACTGGCTTGTTCACATTGCAAAACAGGGCTGTGGTAATTTTCTTTTCTCGACAACATACCCCATTGGAAGTATTATTAATATGTCAGTTTGGCACATATATTTTCTCATGAATTTCTCATATGCTCCCAACAGGACCAACACCGAAGAGGGGCTGCTAATGGAATTTCCATGGCCCTAATGTCGCTGTCCAAGGCAGTCGGTCCAGCTATTGGAGGAGCACTGTAAGATTTTCTTATCTAGTGTCAATCTTTCTCATCATATTGGAAATAAGCAAGAAAGCCAATATTTCTGCGATGCCATAAACACTGTCACTTGGCTGCAAAAATATTGCATTAATGATGCATCTAATGCAAGTAAAAATTAAGGAAATGCATGTCAAATTTAACCATTTGAAATTTTGTAAAACAAAATATGATGACAAGGCGTCCATCCAGCTCAAAGTTTGTAATGATATCAACGAGTGACCAAATCAAGGTTCTAGCTAACCTTGAAACTAAAATTCAAATAACAAATCCGTGAATTACTAACTTTCTTGGCATTTGTCAATGTCAAAAATTTGGCATAATCATGACCTATGTTACTCGGACTCGGGTACGGAGTGTCGGACACGACACATATCTGATTGTAGGACTTGGGAATTTTGAAAATTGGGGACACGGGGACACTGTCCTATTTTTGGACACAGGTACGCGGACACATCGTAGTATACTAATAAACAAGTATGGTAAGTTAGACATCTTAACAAAATAACAATAAAACTCAAACTATACATGATTTTGAAAATTAGGTGTCTTCTGTGCAACTAAAAAGATGGCCATGCTCATGTCACTTAGTAGGCTTTCTTCATTAGCTCCTCTCCACCCTGTTTCACGACACAGTTCATTCCTTATGTATGTTACTCCGACTCTTTTATTTAGTTTGTCGTACATGTGTCCGACTCTTGGATAGTCGGACACGATACTTATTATGTGTCGGATCCCTTGACTGAAATGTGGACATTTTGACCAACTAAAATACCATATATAAGTTGAATATACAATGCAAACCAGAAAAAACAATACGAAAGAAAGATTAACATAAAACAAGTAAAGAAGATCCCTAATTTGAGAGATTCTTCACTAAATTGTGCTTGATCAGATAATGATAGTTATTTTATAATAAAGTATCCATTTACCATCCTTGTTTATTAATGTATTAAGCCGTGTCCCCATACCCTTGTCCAAGAACAAGGACAGTGTCCCCGTGTCCCCAAATTTTCAGATTTTTCGAGTCCAACACTCGGATATATGTCGTGTCCGACACTTCGTACCCGAGTCAGAGTAACATAGTTCCTTATAATCACCATTTTATATACTCCCTTCATTATTCATTTCATAATCTATGTTGTTGTAGTCTTCTTTGCCTAATCTAGCTGTTGTGGATAAGCAAGATCCTCGCGTAACTGTAAGCTGGCTCTGTACTCATTAATCTTCTGGTGTTCTTATATAAACTCTAGTGACATGCTGTCACTTTACTACAACTCTACAAGTCCATAGTTTGAGTTATACAAATCACCACATTGTTCTTTGCAAGTTAAATTAATTCTTTAAGAATTGTTTGAAATGTTTTCTTTCTGTTTTCTGACAGTGGCCGCTTTAAGGATCTCTGATGCTTGGTATACAAAGATATTGTGTTTGTTCCCGTTAAACACAAGTCTTTAATATTTGTGTTTTTAATTTTGTTTATGAGATTTATGATGCTTCATCAGTGAAGATATCGTTTTTGCTCTAGTGAAATGTATGACTTTGTCGAATTTGTGATATCAGTGGATGAAACAATTGTTTGCTCCGCTTGAAGTGACTGATCCAGAAATGGCTGATCTTATTGAACTCGAAAAGAACAAGCAATAGAAGGTATGTATAAAATTTATTTCAGTCTTCTGTTTCTATTAAAGTTATTGCATGCACTTCTGTTGTTCAACTCTCCAACACATTATAATGAATTATATGACTGTTGGAAGTATTAGTTAAGGATGTGATATGATTATCCTCTTAATACCTTGACTTTTTACTGTTTAGGAAAGGTAGTAATTGAACAATTTCTTCTTCTGCTTTATTTTTTGATTCGTATCAGATTCGTTTACTTATCATATATCATGGATCACTAGTTTACTTAACGGGGTATGATAATCTTATTATTATGACTTTGAAATGCCTTGTTCCGGGGGATAGAGCTAATTCCTTCCGAAAATTTTACATCATTGGTCATTCTGCAAGCTATTGGGTCCGTGATAAATCACAACAGTGAAGGGTTACCTGGTGAAAGATACTATGGGGAAATCAGTACGTCTACAATGACTATTCACCTATCTTTTACATAGTTGCATACACTGATTGGAGTTTGGTTTGTAAATGTTTAGGTACATTGATATGGCAGAGACTATGTCATAAGGCTTTTGGTTTAGATCTTGCAAAATGGGGTTGTAAGGGCGATTAATTATATTACATGATGTTTCAGTCATAATCTATTATGGTGATTTATGCTACGTGTAACATCTCTGCTAATACAGACGAATACCTTTTTTCCAGTTAATATGCATTCCAGAAGACGAATACCTTTTTTGCGCTTAATATGCAGTCCTTATCCGGCTCTCCAGCTAACTCTCAAGTTTACACAGCCTTACTGGAACCCCCACGACAGAATCATGACCCTTGATCTTCCTCACGGTGGACATCTTTGTTCCCGGGAGTACCCTCAAAAAAAGGAACCTTTATGAGAACTTTTCTGTAGCTAAAAAACATGGTTATGAGGTGCATACACTAACAACCATGTCATCTTTCTTGGAATATAGAAGGATTAACCGCAATATCTACGTGAAAATCATCTTTCTTTCTTTTAAATCCATGTCTCCTTTACGAGTTTTGTTAGTTGCAAAAAACTCTAGTGAGTTCTATAAGGCACTCATTTTGTTACTTACATAGTCCTATTATCTTCCTCCATTTTGTTACTCACATAGTCCTATTATGTTTCACATCCGCGAACCTCTTAACTATACCTATGTAGGAAGATAATAGGACTATGTGAGTAACAAAATGAGTGCCTTATATAACTTAATGGAGTTTTTTGCAACTAACGAAACTCGTAAAGGAGACATGGATTTGAAAGAAAGAAAGGTGATTTTCACGTAGATATCGTGGTTAATCCTTCTATATTCCAAGCAAGATGACGTGGTCTTTAGTGTATGCACCTGATAAGAATGTGAAAGATGTCCACCGTGAGGAAGATCAAGGATCATGATTCTGTCATGGGATTCCAACAAGGTTGTGTAAACTTGAAAGTTAGCTGGAGAGGAGCCAGATATGGACTGCACATTAACCGGAAAAATGGTATTCGTCTGTATTAGCAGTTATGTTACACGTAGCACAAATCACCACAATATAATTATGACTAAAACATCATGTAATATAATAAATTGCCCTTAACACCCCATTTTGCAGGCTCTAGACCAAAAGCCTTTTGACACAATCTCTCTGCCATATCAATGTACCTAAACATTTAGAAACCAAATTCCAATTAGTGTATGCAACTATGTAAAAGATAGGTGAATAATCACTGGAGGCGTACTGATTTCCCCCGTAGTATCTTGCACGAGGTAACACTTCACTGTTGTGATTCATCATGGACCCAATAGCTTGCAGTCACTGATGTAAAATTTTCTGAAGGAATTAGCTCTATCCCTTGGAACAAGGCATTTCAAATTCATAAGAATATCAAACCCCGTTAAGTAAACTAGTGATTGATGATTTATGATCAACGCATCTGAACGAATCATAAAATAAAGCAGAAGAAGAAACTGTTCAATTACTAGCTTTCCTCAACAGTAAAAAATCAAGGTGTTAAGAGGATAATCATATTACATCCTTAACTAATACTCCTAGCAGTTATATAATTCATTTTATTATGTTGGAGAGTTGATCAACAGAATTGCATGCAATAACTTTAATAGAATTAGAAGACTGGAATAAATTTTATGCATACTTTCCGTTGCGTGTTCTTTTCGAGTTCAATGAGATCAGCCATTTCTGGATCAGTCTCCTCAAGCGGAGCAGACAATTGTTCCATCCACTGATATCACAAATTCGGCAAAGTATACATTTCACTGGAGCAAAAACGATATATTCACTTATAAAGCATCATAAATCTCATAAACAAAATTAAACACACAAATATCAAAGACTTGTGTTTAACGGGAACAAACACGATATCTTTGTATACTAAGCATCATAGATCTAAAAACTGAAGCCCACCACTGTCAAAAAAACATAAAGAGAACATTTCAAACCATTCTGAAGAATTAATTCAACTTGCAAAGAACAATGTGTTGATTTGTATAACTCAAACTAGGGACTTGTAGAGTTGTAGTAACGTGTATATGAACACTAGAAGATTAAGGAGTACAAAGCCAGCTTACAGTTACGCAGAAACATGTAAATATTTGATATGAAGCTATGCAGAAAAGAAAGAGAGGATATGGGAGTAAGAGAGGATTTGGGAGTGCAAGCTGTCTGATTCAAATTACTGCAATCTCACGTATGAGTTTGTTACACCACATGCTTGTCCATTTATTCACTACAGTCCATACATCCTTATCAAACTATTAAATGAATTACACAAGTGCCCTTGGGACCACGATTTAGCATACTAAATAAGACAAAAGAAGATAGTTCACTGCAGCAACATTTTGGAAACTATTACTGCTTTATTCCAGCAAACTTGGTGAAATATCTTGGCTTCATGTTGCTGCATGGGACTGCATGCCTTCTTTTCCTTCAATAAAACAGATTCCACAGGTGACATGTGGCCCTCACTTTGCAATCATGTGTAAGATCTACGAGAAAATGTGAATCAGCAGTATTGGCCATGGAAATTTCACAGTCCTTTATTTGTGTTTTTTTTGAATTGGATATAATATGAAAGAACCTAATCAGCAGTTTTTTTCCCCCGGCATAAATAATTGCTATTGTTTAAGTTTGGACCTGACTTTTGCCAATTAAGTGCATAGATGCATAATTTTAGTTTTTGGGGCTGCTTTGTACAGACTGTGTTGCATACAAATATTAAATTCCTATTAATTTCTTAAGTTCCTATGTCACTTTGAATATGCAGCCTTTCCTGGGCACAAAGCCGCCCCGAGACTGCCTTTCTACCAGGTATAAGTTTTTGGTTTGAACTGAAAAAATTTGTTGTACATTTTATTGGCTACTGAATTTAGTGCTTCAACTATTTGCCATCTATTTCTAAAGGACTTGCTATATATGTTTCCATTTAGGATTATATTTCTTATGGGTCACAATTCAGTAAACTTATGTTACCAACTTTTCGTATTAGTAACAAGAATCTTGGCAAATTTTGGCCAGAAGAATAATGCCCCTGAACCAAGTGACGGTTATTTTTGTAAATTTTGCAATAAGATAATTGGTGCATAGTGTAATTCACTAATAATGTAACAAATGATATATCTGTTCAATTGCAAAAAAGGGTGGTTAATCAGTGTTTGACTACACTGCTAAATATTTAAGTGAAAAATATAACTGCATCCTATCCTTGTCTGGTTTTCCACAATCCTCACATTGAGCCTGTTTCCAGTATGGAAATATTTACTTGTAAAATGTAATGAATCTGGACCGCTCACTCCTGATTTGTTATCAATAATATAACAACTAAAATATTTGTCCCATGATTATCCCTGAAATTAATATTTTTGGTCAAACTATCAATTGGTTTAACAAAGAGAGAACCTTGTGCAATACTTCTTCCTCATTTTCATCAAGATGTCGAGGATGACATAATTTAAAGGAGGTTGTAAGTCTTAGTGAAAATGTTAGCTGACACACCAGGATGGAACGTAAGAAGATGTCGGCGATGTATACTTGAAAGCGATATAAGTTTGTTCGTAGTCTATCTATGTCAACTGATCTGTAGAGTATATAGACTGAATACCTAAATGCTACCTAGACTCAGCATATTATAGTGTAATCTTGCTTTGCCACTAATTATTTCTGCTCAGAAATGGAAAGGAAAAAAGTTCTATTTAGTATATTCACAGGAGTCATTCAGTATTATGTCTAGGTCTTAGTGTGTCAACAACCCATTCTTTTGTTGAGATGATTAAATTGAGCACCTCTGCATTGGACGCGTGTAGTTTTTGCGCCCCATTCCTGATGATATATGTTGAATTGTTACTTTCTGTGAAATATATTGTTTAAGTAGTTTTGATTAGTGGGCACAAACTGTAGTGAAAGAGGAAAAACTGTGATGTTTTGTGTTTGTGTTATGATCTTTCGTATCTGTTTTCATTTCAATGTAGGTCCGCAGATGGTTTGGTTCATATTGAATGTAGTTGAGGCAATCGGAGTTGCAGTGACTTTCAAACCGTTCCTGGTTGAACGCTAGCTATAAAAAGCATTTAGTATAGTACATGGATCGGTGTACTGTATTATCCTTTAATCATATTCTGGACACTCAAAATTTCAAACTTTAGCTTATATTTTGTTACATTCAAAGTTTCAAACTCCGGTCACATTGATTTGTTTTCGAGAAATATATATTAAAATTGTAAAGATAGAAATAATGTGCAGTAAATTTTGGGTTTTGTCGAGAATGTTCTTCTGGCGACTGAATATGTAGATTATTTATTCAATAGAGAGATAAAATGGTATAGATCTTATAAAGTGGTCAAGAATGGTCTAATTTCTTATGCTGGACAGAAACAGATTCCTATAGACTTCTTACGAAGAAAGTTTGATATAAACTGCAATCTGACCACTATAAAGTGCTACATTATAGTACCACACATAAAACTACTAGCTCATAAATTAGTCAGTTGCAGAGTAGAATTACTTGTACTCATCTGGGCTTGGTCCGAACGAACCTAACATCTATCTTCATAGATGGCAGATTAACGGGCGACAATGATGATTTTTGTTTGGAAGGTTTGAGGATTCTTGTTCTTATAGTCTTGCAAGGAGGCTTCAAAGTTGATCAAGTAAGTTGTACCCTCTGCCTCGACTGATTTCATCCTGCACGAGTGATGTACAATAATTAGATTACAATCAGGGGTTCTAAAATCAAAACAACTGTTTTAAAGATTTGAAAAACTCAAACCTGTTTCATGGTTTTCCCGCGGATGATATCATTATGAGAGAGATAACATAGTGTAATAGTTATTAGGGTTAATTATCTAGTTGGTCACTAAAGTGGACTTAATGTATCAAGTTGACAATTGAAAATGATATCAAGATGGTCACTAAAGTCACCATAAATATCAAACAAGTACCTCGAAATATGAGTTAAAGCAGTAAAAATATTATTTATAGAGTTTTACATATTATTCTTGAATGTTACCGCAACCAACCAAAAGGTTATAACTTCTAGTATTTATGATAATATATTTAGATTTTATCAAGTTTTTTATTATTTATTTTTTATTATATAGTTATTTTTTGTTTTAAATAAAAATAAACGTAATAAAATCTAAATATATTACCATAAATACTAGAAGTCATAATCTAAATATATTATCATAAATATTAGAAGTCACTTAATTTTGGTTCGGCGTAAATATCCAGGTTCAGCACATAGTGGGTGTTTGGGTG